>NC_079166.1:6547423-7217423 GCF_947568905.1 Ostrea edulis
GAGGCATCCTTGCTCATCATTACCATGCTATTAGTTTGTCTACTTAATACCCAGAGACAGAGAAGATTTTCAAAGAATTTCTACATTTTCACTATATGACCAATAGAGCCCCACCCTAACACAAGAACCCCTGCCCCAGGGGCCATGAATTTCACAATTTTGGTAGAGGGCTCAATGCTCATTATAATTATGCCCACAGTTTGGCTTCTTGATGTCCAGGAGTAAAGAAGAAGATTTTTTAAAATTACACTCATTTTGATGGTTTTTGCCCCACCCCTCAGGCCCCAGGGGGGCAGGGACCACGAATTTCACAATTTTTGTTCCCCTTCACCCACAGATGCTATATGCCAAAATTGGTTGAAATTGGTTCAGGGGTTTCAGAGAAGAAGCTGAAAATGTTCAAATGTTAACGCACGACGAACGACAACGGACAAAAACAGATAGCAATAGGTCACCTGAATGAATTCAGGTGACCTAAAAACAGGTTGTTAGATATTCTCCAACAGTTTCAGCCTCTGTGATTTTCTCAGTGGACACATTCCAGTTGAACAATCTTTAAACAAGTGCCAGCCATGTTGGATCCACTTAAATTTTAATGACCCACAACTGTGTTGTCATAATGATGATACCAAGTCTTATACATTCCTCACAGAAAATATTTCTGTCTTAATTTCATTTAGAACATCCAATCTTGAATCTGCACCCCTGACTGTCAGAGCTACAAATGTATATTAACAATAATAAATATTTCTTGCTGATTGATAAGTTTAAATAACATCAAATGAGCAATTGCAAACTTCAAAATGAATTAAATTGACAGATTTATGAATATTCACAAACGTTAAATGTGATAAATCTTATTCACAAACACTTATCGGCACAGGCATTTCCATGTACAAGATTTTGCTTGAAGTTTATATTCAACGGTGAATTGCATATGGAATTGGATAAATCTATATAATATATTTGTTTACTGTCTAGTTATTTTACAAACTGAGGCAAAATGAATGATAGTAAAGTACTTACGGATCTGAATTGTTATGACAACAGCATTGGACACATTCAATGCCATCAGTGCGTTTCTTTTTCAGCCAATCTTCTCAGAAGTTTTTGCATACAAGTTCTCCATGTTGTAATCACGATCGCAGCGTAAATCCACTGATACATCATCATTGAAAGCTGCCCATCGAGAGCATAACGGCCTCCGACAAACACTTACGTATCAAATGTAAAATTCTAGTTGATTTAAAGACTTAAACCAGCTCAAAATATCCAAATCACTGCTCACGAATTTCTACTTTCACTTCAGAAAAAGGACGTAACTTGTCTTGATCATGAATATACTTGGAATACGCATTGCAGTTAAGAGTCGAGGTGATCTAGATTTCGGAAAAACTCGCCTATTTTCGCAATAGTGCAAATTTTAAAATCAATTTATTTTCTTAAATGAAATATGACATCTCTAATTTTTTGATATGTTATTCTAGTAGATACGATACACATTTATCAATGTAAGAACAATCCTCCAGTGGTTGTGTTTCTGCACAAAATTGAAACAATTTTCTCTCATTTTCAGTGGGATTTTGGGGTATTTGAGGGCATATATTTCATGTTAAGGTGTTGCAGCAAATTAATTTTATTTTTAAAAATTACACACAACATATCTTAATTAAATAGCAATGGAAATCAAATGAAAAACGAATATACACATTTTTATAAAGAAAAATTCAATATTTACTGAGGGGCACGTCTTTGCACAAAATTGGATGTCTTGTTGCCATGGAAACACGAGCCAAAGCCCATTTTTAAAGGTCATGATTAAAGGACTGAAGTATGTATATACTTTGTGTAAAATTTCGTCAAAATCCTTGTCGGTCGTTTTCCACATGTTTTGATGCTTACCGAGAATGGCTTTTAAAATGCATTACCAATATTTTATTTCATCGTATATGTCCGTGGAATTCTATAATGGGCGATTGATCAAACGTAGGTAAATACAAGTAAGAACGATAACTCTAATTTACCGCGCGAAATTTGTAAACAAACTGCGCAATATTTATACAGCCACGGGTTTACACTTACAGAGACGCAAATTTATTATTCTTAGAGAGGGCGTAGTGCAACCACACCCCGAGGTTTCAGATGTCAAATACCCAAGTACATGATTTATATAATTACTAGTATAAAAAAGATTTATGACCATACTATAAAGTATAATCTATATAATTATAGAATAATACTGGTGACATTTTATACACAATTTGGAAGTTGAAACATTCAATGATTGTGCAAGCTGTATGTGTGGCATGTATATTATAATTTATTTTATGATTTAGGAATTAGTTGAAATCTCCGACTCAACTTCTAGTTCAAGTCAATCAACAAAACCCCCCTCACCGGCAGATACTGAATATTCACAGGTATGTGATTGATGCACATATTTTGTTTAACATTTTTCAAGTCAAAAAATTAATTACGTTTTATTCAGCTTCCAATTTTATTTATGCATTTTAAATCATTCAGGAATTGGTCGAAAGAGGTTCAAGTACAGAAGATTCCCTTTTATTATTCAGCGAAACTGAGACTGAGAGGCAGGACTGCCAAGACCAGGGTGATACATGTGAGCCTTCTCAATTATACTTTTAAAAAATTATCGGGGGAAAAAGGAGATTAATGCCCTTGCATTCTACTAAAACCCAGTGTAATCTCGGTCCCTTGAGTCTTGCAGGAACTTTTAAAGGTCATCAGGTCATATCAAATGATGATGGCACAGAAAAGTCCACACAAACATTGCTTTCAGGTTTTTTGTGTAACACTAAGGCAACACGCGACATTAATTACAGGCAATTTTGTTACAAGCACCCTTGGTATTATTCCTGGAGAACTCTGCACAACCTGTCAATTAATTCTTTTTCAAAGTGAGCTGCAGTTAAATGAGGGCTAAGAAAAACTCCCAAATGAGAATGAAAAAAGAAAAGCCTTGGAGGCACAGTTGAAGTTTAGAAAAAATGTACTTAACTAGAAACTTGCTGACAAGAAAATTTATAATCTTTCAGTAAAGGGGTCTACAGGAAAATATGTGAAATCATGTTGACCAGCTCAAAGAAAATGTTCTAAAATCAATAACAACAACTTTGGAAAGACCAACGGTAGAGAAAGAGCATGCTGGGATCCCATTACTAGTTGGAAAAACTGTTGACCATCAATTCAGTGATAAAAAGTACAGGGGTACAGTAATTTCTCTTGTACCAGGTTTTCCACAGTGGTACAACATTATATATAAAGGTGACCCAGCTGTTTATGCATATAAAGCAGATTATAAAAAGGGAGAGTTAGAAATTGTTGTCACTTCATAATGATACCAAAGCTTGATATTTTGTTTTATTGTGAAAGATGTACATATCTATTAATGTTACAAACCTTAGAATTTCCTTAGAATTTGGAGTGTTGTAAAGGCAGAAACAGAAATGGATAAATCATAGTAAGCTATAAGAGCATGTTCCAGTTATTTCAGTTATTGCCATGGTATACAAAAAATAGCATATATAGAGTTAAGTTAAATTATGCAATTAATAGTACATACATGTACTATTTACTAGTGTAGGTGTAATATTGAGTGTTTTTTAACTCTCGGGCTATTTTTTTTATATACAAAAGTTGTTTTGAGTTTTTAATTAATTTTAAATTTGGAGGTAGGCGGGGTACAACCAGGGGGAGATATATGCAAAGTAAAGTGTGACAAAGGAAATCAGATCAAGAAATTGAAAGGAATTGATTCATAATTTATGTATCCTGTCCACCTTCATGTGTTTTTGCATGAATTATGCTTAGATACTGATTTGTATTTGTTCGTGCTTTGTTAGTTATATTGTTTAATTTGATTTTTTTTTTAGAATTATCTTGATAAATATCAATTTTCTTCTGTGAAAAATAGTACCCTATTGACACTCCAGATCAAGTATTTTTCATGAAAATTGATATCTGCTGATATACTAATTCTTGTATATTTATTCATTATATTCTAAAATATATTTTAATTCTTTTAAAGATATACCTGTATTTATAAAAATTGATTTGTTTAAAATGAAATTTGTTTTATAATTTCAGATTTGTGTTGCATTGGATCATTGGGACGCCTTGGGATAGCGACATTTATATGATTGATCATTCGGAGGATATAGTGTAAAATTGACTTTCAAAACACAGGCACTCGACGTTTTAAATATCTATAATAAAAAAAAATTGTCTTCCTGTAAACATAATATTGACAAGGTATACCACGCCGCCTCTTGGTTTTCGTTTTTACCAGCTGCATCGCTTGAATATTTTGGCGAAAAGTTCGATATAATACAATAATTAAAACCCTACCGTTTAGAAGCAACTCTGTCAAGGTCTTACCTCTCGCATCGTCATGGTGAACTGGAAATAAAGTCCATTTATCGGCTATAATCAACCGTCAAACATCGTCTACTGCTTCTCAAATGCGAGAAATCGCTGAAAGGTGGACGTACGTAGACATAATTTTGGGATAGCCCTTTTTTCATTGGTCGATAAAATTAAAAATAGTAAATATTATAATTAGCAGTAAATATGTTCTAGTCAGCGAGGTAATAGATCTTGAACACTATTCTATTAATACATACTTTATTTATTTTTTTAAACGTTAAACATGATAACTTCACTTATTCATGCATTCGTTTCTGTTGAAAGTAAATTTCATAACGTAATAAGAAAACTTCAAAATTGAATTCACACACACACGCACGCGCGCCTACTCGTGGGTATACTCTCAAACGTACACAGTAACATTTATACATCCAAATGTCCTGTCCTGCTTATCTGTAAATTTTTAGTGTTGTCACAATGGGTGAAATGACGTGGGTTGGAGTCGAAGCGGGGGGTGGGGGGGTGGGGGGGTCATGAACATTTCCAATGTTATTTGGTAATGTGATAGATTTACTAAATTTCCCATACCAGCCTGTCCCGAAACCACACAATTGTGCCGAGTTTTATTGTTTGCAGGACTGCAACTACCCTGCATTCAGTGCCCCTGCCCCCCCCCCCCCCTCCCCCTGCACAAGCGTCAGTGGGTACATTAGCAAGGGAATTCTCATTTGCATAATGATGTCAACTTCCGTCCCTAGATCAGGAGTTATCGCATTTAGAGGAGCAGTAGACGATAGTTGATGCTTGATTATATCTGATCAATGGACATTATTTCGAGTTTTCCACAACGATGCGAGAGATAAGATATTGACAGAGTTGTTGCTAGACGGTAGTGTTCTAATTATTGTATTATATCGAACTTTTTGCCGAAATTTTCAAGCGATGCAGCTGGTAAAAACGAAAACCAAGATGGCGGCGTGGTATACCTTGTCAATATTATGTTTACAGGAAGACAATATTTTTATTATAGATATTTAAAACGTCGAGTGCCTGTGTTTCAAAAAGACTTACTTGCATTTATAATACTCATGAGTGTTTGTTTAATCTTTTTGGGAAAAACTTTTGTCAAATATTGTAAATAAACAATGATTATACCTTTGACATGAATTTGTTTTCCAATTTTTATTGATATTTTTATTGGGGTACATGATTTTAGCCGGATTTCACTATTTTGTATAAAGATATAGAGCAAAACTGTTGTTATATTTGAGTTCAGCGTACTCAAATTAAGAGGAATCAAATCCAGGTTTATGTATTTTAACCAGTTTATTTTAGATATTAGGTGGGCTAAAAAATTTCTGATGTTGAGAAAAGTTGGTTTTGAGAAACGAGTAGGGTATGCACTTTTGAGAGGTAATTGTGAACAAACTATTGGAGATACACATGTGATAGTTTCATTTTTATAATTGGCATATGCAAATTTGCCAGAAAACACGCCAATAAAGTAAAAAAAAAAATGGTTTTTAAAAAATTGGCCCCCTGTTGCTACTATAGATATATCCATCTCACAAGTAAATATTTTGTTTTTATTCTTTCATATAATGCTATTATTCTCTTTTATATAAGTATTCACACGACACTATCATTATCTGCTATCCCAGTAACTGTTATGTGAGGCAGTTGGGTTATTTTATTTATCATGTTGTTAATTTAATCTTGTCTGCAATCAGTATTTCATATATAATTATATAGATATGTGCAGTGCAGAAGTGTGAACTCTGTCAGTATTACCAGTAGTACTTCTAATTGATTGTTATTTATTTTCATTGTTATAATTAATTGCCTGTTAACATGTGCATGCCCCCCGAGGGCCCTTGATTGGTGAATAAACTATTATTATTATTATTATGGTTCACACAAGTAAATAATCCACAAAAATTATATCAAAAATGCAGTCAAGTAATGTCTAAATTGATTCAGTAATTAATAAAAATCCCTGTTAATCCCTAAAATCGAAATCTATTCCCGAGTAGAAAAAAGAAAAATCCCAAATCTGACACTACCCGCCAAAATGGCGACCTAACCACGTGACTGGAGAAAGCAAAAAAAAAAAAAAAATGCAATAACCCACCCAGCTCAGGTAAGTCCACGGCCTCGAGTTGGGCGCCAATAAAGTATCTATAGTATTTATTACTGTGTATCTACATAAAACATGGGTCCCGCGGACTTAACTGCTCTACCTGCTGTCGGTCTCTAATCTTCGGGTAGGTTTTGCTATATGTCTGGCATGTACCATAACCGCGGGCAATCTCCTCGTGCTGCCGGATGTTGATCCTCTGCAATCCGGGAATAAACAGGTCGTACTGGGGAAGACTCTCCAGATACTAGTTTTGTGCATGTTGTATCTTTACAGATTCCTACAGTATTATTATCATTTACTACGTCTAATAATATTGTCAGTTCATTATTAGTCATAGTAAATACCTGTTTCATCTTTTATACTTGAAATACATCGGGAAATCGTTAAACATGTTAAATACTATTTTGGTATCACACCGGTAATTATTTTCACTATATATTACTATAGAGGGGAAAAAATCAGTTTACAAAATTGATGCCGAATAACGAAGTCAGACACGTTCTATGTTACCTATCTCGTCTGCCGACACCAGAAAAACAACACCCTACGCGGCATTTTCGAAAAAAAATTACCCGCAAACAAGACTACCCTCAAATCCACGTGTTTTTCACATGTGTGTAAACAGCCGGAGTGCACCTCAGGAAGTAGCCTCAGCTACCAACAGCAAATAGTTCCTTTGTATACACTTGATTATTTCTACAAATTACACAAAATTTCCTAATCAGGGGTACAAAAATTAAGTGAAAAGAAGAAGAGGAAATGAGAAAAATCGCGCAAGGAAAAAAAATATTTCTTTAAATATATGGAACTACAATTCTTTAAATATATGGAACTACAATGGAACTACAATTCTTTAAATATATGGAACTACAATTGACTAAGTTCATTTTGATTGGACAATTACCGGTGTGATACCTTTTGTGTATTCCCTCCAAATTACAGGAAATCAGACGATGTCATGCATATCTCGATCCCGATCTTGTTATTTATAATTGAGAATGTGGCACATCTTGTATAATAACCAATGTTTCTGTGTTTATCTTGTATTATTGATATACTTTCTTGTATATGTATTGCTCTGTATAACATGTAAATACTCATTGTAATCGTGACCTAGAACTTTACCCAAACTTCCACCAGAGTTCGTTTGTGACGTAATGAGGCCTCGCAACTTTCGGACTAGGCTATTGCGCATGCGCTAATTCTGACCTTCACCTTCTGCATCTAACATTGCGCAAAGTTTGACAGTCTTTTTCGTAAGTAATATTTTTCATTTCGTTAGTGGTTTATTTCACTGAAAGTACATTTCTAAACAAACGGATCATAAATGCCCTTTCAAGATGGATATCCTACAACATTTCTTACCTAAAACACTGCTTTTAAATGCAGTTTCATATACAGAACAAGCATGAGAATTGGTAGGTCGGTTAGCTCTAAGTATAAATTGGTGGTATCGATAGGTTAAATATTTCAGGACAATTTAATTTGCATGTTATTTATTAAAATTGTTTATTACAGGCACTCAATCGTCGTGTTTTATATTAGCAGGTCAAGCTCAACTATATTACATTGTGTAGAGTGATAAGTAAGTAAATTTTATTTAAACTCGGCACTGTTTACAATAGTAACAAATAACATGAGCTCTACAGAGCTCGTAAACCGACTATCACAGACAAAACAAAATATCACAAGGTAAGCATGCAAAAAACACATATATTTACATGCATACTGTATAGCTAGACAGTATATGAATCAATGGTGATCAACAAAATAATGGAATAGTAATCACATTCCACATCATACTAATTCATGCTTCAATGCACACAGGGTAGTGGACAGTTCACAACACAAAAGAAATTCTCTCATCTTGAAAATTCTTATAACAACATATGTACATAATATTGTTATAAATTCTAGAACAATGTTGTGGTTTAAAAGCTCAAGAAATAAACATATTAAAAAATTATTATGCGACTTTCTGGGTATGCCATTGCACTTAGAAATTCAATCTTATTTAGTCTAAACTAGCTTAAAGTTCTATATTGTCATAAATTACTGTGCTGATCAGTAAATGTTATTTTAATTTGTGTCATTTTTTGTAGTTGACAGTGCTTTCTATTGTAGTGTTTGGGATAAAAGAAGACAGTGACCAGTGCTCAGTTCCTGTAAGAATATACACAATGTGGATGGTACTTGAAAAGTTATAATACTGGAGTTGGTTGATTGAAAGTTCTACAGTTTGTATACAAGTATATTTGTAGACACATACCTATACAACAAGCTACTTCACACAAAAGTTATAAGAGTGTAAGACCAACAAAAAACTATCTTGCAAGTAGACATCAAGATCAAACAGAATTTTTATATTTCTTCAATGATAGCAGATGGAATTAAAAATTCTGGTCTATTACAATGAATATTCATTCCCCTCCCTATATGTATTTTCATGTCTGTATGTTTGAATATGGTATTACATGTTAAGTAGGGTAAATCCAGTATGATATTAATGTATGTATATATCACAAAGCCAATAGAGTATACTCAACTAATTTCTTCAATTCTTCAGGAGTATGTTGAATATTGCTTTGTTACACATGTACACTAAACAATATTCATATACTCCTGAAGAATTGAAGAAACTAGTTGAGTACACTCTATGGCTTTATGATATTTTTTTTTATTATACTACTACTTGTGTAGATATTTTTATACCTATCTCTGGATGATATATACATACACACACACTTATATATTTATACAAAATGTACCTGATCCCACCTCTGGTATATCCAGGGGTCTGTGTTTGCCCAACTCTCTATATTGTATTGCTTATAGGAGTTATGAGATTGATCACTGTTCATTGTCTTCGCCTTTCTTGAATACTCGTGTGTGTGAGACATCTAGTTTCAATTTTCAATGAATATATTTACTTAAGGAATATTCTATCAAAGATATGCATGTGGAAAAATGTATTTCAGTCTTATCATGCTTATTGTAGAGAACAGAGGTTCCCTACCCTCAATGGTTTCCTTCGGATTGAGCTGATGCAAGTGTCTGTAAATCTTACATCTGAGTCATGGCTTCAAGTAAGTTTTTAAAAAAGAATTTCAAGTTTGTAACACATATATATATATGTGTGCAGTCATCAGTTCTTAGCCTGAGTTATTTAATCTGAGATTCCTCTGACCATTTACCTCCACTTATATATATATATATATACATGACTGGGTCCATCACTTCTTTATATATATATATATATATATATATATATATATATATATATAAAACTACAAGTAAGAGTTGGGGGAATGTCAGATTAGCCTGAGCTGAAGACTTATTGAAATCATCATTTACTGCTTTTTGAATTTCTACTTCCTCTCCAAAATGAAGAATCCAAGTTCAAAACCAAACTTACCATATTGTAAATAAAGAGGATGAAAGGTCTACACAGAAAAGGAGTATTATTTAAGAACAAATATTGAACCCTGACGTTATAACGATCTAGTTCGTCAATACAACCTCGTATTGGGTCAAATGCTGTTTGACGTGTTTCATACCGATTGTTAAGCCGTTCTTGGCACACTGATTTGACTGCGGATGGCTCCATTTACCTGATCAGGATATGGGGCTCACGGCGGGTGTGACCGGTCAACAGGGGATGCTTACTCCTCCTAGGCACCTGGTCCCACCTCTGGTGTGTCCAGGGGTCCGTGTTTGCCCAACTATCTATTTTGTATTGCTTGTAGGAGTTATGAGATTGATCACTGTTCGTTATCTTCACCTTGCATCTGCATTAAATATATTCCCATAACCATTTCATTTCAATATTCATTAACTCTAGTGTCAGTCTATTGTCTAATATTAATGGATGTTTTTAACACGGATGCTACACTTTTGTAGATTTCAGTAATTGATAGAGTCATAAATAATGAGGTCCATTTACAAATGTTAGATGATTCTGAAAATCCTTAAAAAGTCCTAATTTCCCCACTCAATTCCTATTTTTTTAAAAATATATTTCTAGTCTAGCAATTTTGAAAATACATTCAAACTAAATTTGACCAGTGAATTTATGTTTCAAGCTGTTTATTGCTTTTGGTTTTGTGACAACGATGTGTCAGACTATTTAGGTTATTGCCAATAATAGCTGGAAGACACCCTTCCTGCATGGAGAGTATTTTTTGTGAGTTTAATTTATTGTCAAAATTGTAAGACCATTTAAATGTCTAAAACTGCCTTAATTTAGTTATGAAATTTCAATTTTTAGCCCTAAATTTTCGTAATTTTAGTCCTAAAATTAGCCCCTATGTTGTCCAAGAATGCTGGACAGCCTGTTGAAAATACCGATCAGGATGAATATCTGACATCATATGGACTTCACAGACGACCTATAGTAGGGGATGGGAATTGTCTCTTTAGGTCTGTTAGTCTTGCCCTCTATAGGCCAATCCGAAAACATGAGTTATCTTTCCTTGATCCGGAACGTAGTACGCTTGCGTAACAGTAGGTTAAGACTTCCGGGTAGTATATTCGAGAAGCGTCATTATCAACAGTGCAGAAGGCCGCAAAGATAATGCTGTATAATTTTACAGTAATCACGCCAACAAATATGTTAACGTTAATAAAAGATCCCAATGCATAGGTTTACTTCATACACGTGAAAATAACCAACTTTGCCTGTAAAAATAATAGAAAATCAATGTTGTAAGTAGAGGAGGACCCCCCCCCCCCTCCTATCCGATAGGATGTTCTATCGTTAAAGTGATGTAATTTCCTACGACGGGCCTGTCCCGAGACGCAGTAAGATTATTCTAACTAACCCCCCCCCCCCCAACCCCCCAACCCCCCATTTTCCAGGATTTCACGTGTTTTATAACTGAAATTAGTATATGTCATATATTGCATATATTTCCTCAGGATCTTTAGCCCGTGTTTTAATACAGTCAGATTTATAATAAGATATCAGAAGTTACTTGTTCAATATCAATGTAGTACATTCAGTGATGAAAGTTCTGCCACGATGTACGTCTAGGTATGTCGGACTGACACATCTGGATTCTGAAAATGTTCATCTCCTTCGATTGGTGAGTAAAATTTAACCCAGCCTGTAGGCCTACTTGTAAATGAAGCAGAGGCCACTGACAGATTTCCAGCTGTCTGCCCACAAATTTTATACAGTTTCAAATACAAGTATAACCATAAAGAATTTCGTCGTCACAAACCATCTTTAAACTGACATGCAATGCTTTGAAAATAAAATAACGTATAATTGAACACCCTGAATTTATAGTCGGCAAGAGTATGTACCTGTAAATACAGCCATTTTGAGTAAAATATTCGGAGTTTTACTCAAATTATTTTGTAAATTTGTGGCGAAAGGGGGTGTCTAAGTCTGTCATTGCAATTTCTTTTATGACACGATACGTGCCTATACATAATCAAGTAGATTTCAAGGGGGCTAAAACGAATAAAAGAGGGAAGATACAGAGACGTCAAAAGCATTGTATTAGGGGGGGGGGGGTAAACTTACCTATCCCCCAGAGAGTACATTTGAGAATATGCCCCCCCCCCCTTCCGGGATGACACAGGTCTATGAAAAATAATTTATATCAGTCTAGCAATATTCAACAAAATTAATAAAAAATATTATTTAGTTACCTATTTTACTGCATTTTAAACATATCAGTTAATATTAACAATCCTAGCTTCATGCTGCAGTGTACAAAATGATTTGCACGTCCAGGTACTTTGGAGAAAGTTACCCAATGATTGCAATCTGGTTTATTTTTGAAAGAGTCGATTGGTGGTGGTGGAATAAATTTAGCCCTGATAAAACAATGAAAGCGTTGATTCCCTATTTTAATTGATTTTTTTTTTATTTTGAAAAGAGGGGGGGGGGGGGGGGCATTTTACATGTATGCAAGATCTTCTCACCACAGACACTCGACGTTTTAAATATCTATAATAAAAAAAATTGCCTACAAAATAATTATGTCAGTCGTTATTGGATACATATGTAAACAAATGAATGTCTGGGTGATTTCCAATTTAATTTTTAAAATCCCCCCCTCCCCCCGAAAATCACTCCCGACTCGATCAAGAAATTCTTCTTCTTTTTTTCCATTAACATTTTCTAACTCACTCGTACAAATGATTTCAACTGTTCTCGATTTTGAACAGCGCCCATACTAATATAACTATATATATTATATATGCGCAGTCTGACTGTGTTACTACCCGGAAGTTGTCATATTCACACTAAATGTAAGAATACAAAGAGAGATAACTCACGTTTTCGGAAAGGCCTATAGAAAACAAAATGATCACCAAGAGCTACGAAATACAGCAATACATGAAACTGAACAAAATTTGGATACCTTTCATATGTTTTCTTTCATTCTAATGGTAATCTTATGACTTATCCAGAAATTCAACAGGTACTGAATAATCTTAGGCAGTGAGGCACTTTTGCAGGGCAGGAATCAGTTTCGTCAATGTCTAGACATTTTGGGATCAATTTATCAGTAACTGTTGGTGGTAATCAGGATAATCAAGTTGTGACTCTTGAACATGACTTTGGAAACTCAAATTGTAGAATTCATTTGATTTGGATGGGGATAGGGGTGGGCATTATGAAAGAGTGACTGAAACATCACCACCAGACAATTAGGGAGAACCATTATCATAAGGATTCAAAAGTATAATAATGCAAGTATGGATAATGTCAACCATACTCTTAGACAATGGGGAAGGGTATATGAAAAACATTTTCTGTAGTTCAATCATGTTCAGTTTTCATCTAACAGTTTGTTCCAATTAAAATTTTTCAGTTTGTTTTATTGTAGGTATTCGTGTACTGCCTGTCTATCAATGTAAATGTTTATTGCTTCAAAGATTTCAAGGAGACCATTCTAGCAGTATGTGCTATTAAATTTCAATTGTTTAACTGATATACAACTGTAACAGGCACCAAGTCAGTCCAGTAGTAGAGTCGCAATGGCAGATGATCTTATCCGGCAGCTCTATGCCAGTGTCTCATTGCAGAATTGTCAATGAATTCATGATTAGACAGACAACAGTACAGTCAGATTATTTGTTGATTAGTAGTATTCTATTAACGTAGTTCCACCTTCCTGTGATGCCAAAAGATTTCACAAAGTCAATGTGATTTGTTTCATTGCTGCAGAATTTCAGTTCAAAATGGGCCGAAACTTTCCTGGTTTCTTGAATAATGCTTTAATGTTTAAACATGTAAATTTTGAGATATGTGAAAATAAAACTTGTAAAAAACATACATGCATTTGAATGTATATTGGAAACCAGGAAGGTATCAGAGATTTTCCTCGACAATTTTGGTGTCTCAGTTTGATCTCTTCTCTGACTGATGAGGCCCAGGGAGACAAACTGACATACATAGTCATCAGATTCATTTACCATGGAACTTGGTAGCCTTGTGATTTTCATTCAGACTCACTTTTCAATTATGATAGGCTGTAGAAAACCACAAGATTTCTATGCATCATATAACTTATATACATTACAGAGTTGGTCTATTCTGTAGATCAATAATAGCTATTTAAATCACTTTAAAGGGAATTTATTTAAAACACCTTATTAATTGTAATGAACTTGATTATTGCCAATGAAGTTCTTATAAATATTATCTCTACCATGCCATATGGATTTTGCAATATTTGCAAAATTAGTTTTATTGTTTAATATCATTATCTATGAATTTGTTAAAATGAAAATTGTACACAAAATTAACTAGTTCTAATTGTAACGGGGACCGTTACATATGTTCCCCAAACCTCCCCCAATTAAAAAGCGATGTCCTTGTGAATCTATAGCAAAAAATCATTTTATTTTAGCCTTTAATTACATGTAGTACGTTCAGTATGGTCATTTCAGTACCAAAAAAATGAAAGAAAGCGTTGCACGCGCATACACGCGCACACGTGTATGATTCAGAATTTTTGTTGATGTCGTTCAACAAGCATGTGTATCATATACCCACAGTGTGAATTTCATAACGTTTCCACCAAATATAAGGAAGTTATAGCGATTTTAAAATCGTCCAATCAGAATTCAGCACACGTGCATGCACGTGCTGAGCAGCAATTCTAACCACAGCAATTTGTAAGGAGTACCAAGACACATCTAAACCATTAATATGAATAGAATTTGATGAAAAACAAAAACGTTATCGTCCTTTAAAAATTGAACATTTAAAAAACGTTGCACGCGCATGCGCGTGTGCGTTGGCATTTTTTTGTTACACCAATATATAGATACACATATTGTCTACGTATGCTGTGAATATCATCTCATTCGCTTCATAAATAAGATAGTTACAAACGTTTTAGTATTATCCAATCAAAATGAAGTTCACGTGCATGCGCGTGCAAATTGGTAATTTTGACCATGCAAATCAGTTAAGGGTCTCAATATCTATCTATGATATGAATTTCAAGCCATTTCAATGAACAACAAAAAAGTTAGACTGATTCCAAAGTTAGCGTACAAATTTTGTAATGCGCGTGCACGCGCATGCGTGCACGTGCTGACAAAATAAATATTATTTTTCATATGTACAAATGATATACTATCATCCTATTTAGGTTTTATATCGCTTCCTTCAATATTCTGATTTTGCATTTTTTGTACCAAAATTGCAATGCACGTGCGCGCGCGTGCATGCACGTGCAGACAAAATGACTATCACTATGCACATCTACAAACGCTATACTATCATCCTGGAAAGTTTCATATCGATCCCTTTTGTAGTTTCTGAGAACACTACCGGACAAAAAAGTACCGGAGAAAAAGAATAATAATAATAATAATAACTAGTTCTAATTGTAACGGGGACCGTTACAGATGTTCCCCAAACCTCCCCTAATTAAAAAGTGATGTCCTTGTGAATCTATAGGAAAAAATCATTTTATTTTAGCCTTTAATTACATGTAGTACGTTCAATATGGTCATTTCAGTACCAAGAAATGAAAGAAAGCGTTGCACGTGCATACACGCGCATGCGTGTATGATTCCGAATTTTTGTTGATGTCGTTCAACAGGCATTTGTATCATATACCCACAGTATGAATTTCATAACGTTTCCACCAAATATAAGGAAGTTATAGCGATTTTAAAATCGTCCAATCAGAAATCAGCACACGTGCATGCACGTGCTGAGCAGTAATTCTAACCACAGCAATTTGTAAGGAGTACCAAGATACATCTAAACCCCTAATATGAATAGAATTTGATGAAAAACAAAAACGTTATCGGCCTTTAAAAATTGAACATTTAAAAAACGTTGCACGCGCATGCGCGTGTGCGTTGGCATTTTTTGTTACACCAACATATAGATACACATATTGTCTACATATGCTGTGAATATCATCTCATTCGCTTCATAAATAAGATAGTTACAAACGTTTTAGCATTATCCAATCAAAATGAAGCGCACGTGCATGCGCGTGCAAATTAGTAATTTTGACCATGTAAATCAGTTAAGGGTCTCAATATCTACCTATGATATGAATTTCAAGCCATTTCAATGAACAACAAAAAAGTTAGACTGATTCCAAAGTTAGCGTACAAATTTTGTAATGCGCGTGCACGCGCATGAGTGCGCGTGCTGGCAAAATAACTATTATTTTTCATATGTACAAATGATATACTATCATCCTATTTAGGTTTTATATCGCTTCCTTCAATATTCTGATCTTCCATTTTTTGTACCAAAATTGCAATGCACGTGCGCGCGCGTGCATGCACGTGCAAACAAAATGACTATCACTATGCACATCTACAAACGCTATACTATCATCCTGGAAAGTTTCATATCGATCCCTTTTGTAGTTTCTGAGAACACTACCGGACAAAAAAGTACCGGAGAAAAAGAATAATAATAATAATAATAATAATAATAATAATAATAATAATAATAAGAAACAGAGTAAAAACAATATGTTCCCAAACTTTGTTTGGGGAACATAATAATAATAATAAGAAACAGAGTAAAAACAATATGTTCCCAAACTTTGTTTGGGGAACATAACAAGACCAAATTTCCTGTACAGAGATAAGGTTCCTGAAAAGACGATATATGTACCAAATTGATGCATCAACTCCTGCAAGGAAATTTGTTGGGTTTTGTGAAATAAAAGCGTAATATTTTCTCAAGATTAATGGATGTTTTGAGAAGATTAACACATGTATCCATTATACAGATGTAGTAAACAGTTGTTACTATTGCATACCATGCAGTCAGCATGGACAGAGTTAAAGGTTGCACATGTTCAGTGAAAAGTACATCAAGGAGAATAAATTCGGCAGAAATGTCTTTTTTTTTAATTATATCATATAAAACATTCAGAAAAACTGGATCCTGCATGTACATGTGTATTACACTTGTAAGCTGTCTTGGTTACTGGGAGTACAAGACCAATAGTCTGGCAAATGATTTATAACCTGACTGTTAACAGGCACTGTCTCTTGGTACACCCTGTAATCAAGTCAACAAATCATGCTTTCTTCAACTTTTTGAATTGTTTTTTTTATTCATATAGCACAATTATTTTCATTTATATAATTATTCAAACCTTCCTGCTTTAGACATAAAACATTTAGAACAACTGGATCCTGCATGTACATGTGTATTATACTTGCACTGTATTTACTAAACTCTTATACTGATATTGATTACAACTTCACATGTATTCACACAACATTATCATTATCCAGTCTCTGAAACTGACACTGTCCTTAGATGTGTGAAGCAGTTTGGTTATTCTATTGTATATTTCATTATGTTAGTTTAAATTCAGTCTGAAATCAGTATTTCATATATAATCATAGATGTGTGCAGAGTAGTAGTAGATCTGAATGATTGTTATTTATTTATAGAGGGCGAAGCCCTCTCACGGCCCGAAGGGCCGTGAGAGCGGAGCTCTCCCTATAGGTAACACGTATATACATGTTTAAAAGGAAAATATAGGGAAATAATAAAAAATTAAACCATACCTATGGAACTTGTAAAGTTTGGTACTAATGGCGTCGATTCGAATATTATCGCGTGGACATGTATTTCTCCATTTTGAATCTCGTCTACCCTAGTTCACGTCGTTCTGAGATGTTACATAAAATTTGTAAAAGCATGTAAATCTTATTTTCTTAATCATGTATAATCACTCCACGATTAACGCCATGTTCGTTGTTGTGGTTCAAACGCTATGTTTGTAAATTTCCTAAATAACGACGCTGAATATGACGTCACAATGTACTGTTTACATCAATTGCGTTATATTTCCCGCGTTCAATATGTAGGCGGATCAAATATCCAAAATTAGGATGCTTTGATACAGTTCCGTCCTCGTGCTAACTTCGGGTTGTCTTTGTTCTGTTTTGGATATAGATACCAATGCCAAAATTTGTTTGCTTCGCCCTCAAACACGGTCACGCCGTAAAACATATTATTGTTATAATTAATTACTAGTAACACATCTTAATTTGTGTCATTGTTATCTTACTGAGCAGTATAAAGTCATTGTTGAACAGATGAGTATAAAATTATAGAGTACAGGCTATTGAGATTTCTTTAAAGAATTAAAGAATTGTGTATGTACCAGTAGTGTGTCATTGTGATGCACTTTTCTCTGAACAGCTAACCATGTGGGCTCCTGTAGTAACCTGCTGGCGGGGGGCTGGGGGGGGGGGGGGGGGGGGGGGGGTGTCCCCTTGCCACTGCACCGAGTTCCCCAATGTGTTCTGAGAAACATCATCATTGTTTTAAAACCTATTTAAACGTTGTGAAATATTTTACCAGCATTCTCAATGGTTTAATCCATATATAAACATTATGTGCATTGTGTGTTCGTAATACATCAAGAAATTATATGCTTATCATTAGGCGTTGGTGCATGGTGTAAATTTATTCTCAGTAACCTTACGAGTACTGTACATTATAATATTTGTGTAAAGCAAATCGTTTTCTGTTTGTAATATGTACTGATGCTGTGACACACGTCGATTGGTCTTTTGTTTACAAAACTGAACAAATTCGAGTAAGATCTTTGTTGTCAATATTCAGCGCATGCGCAATAGCCTAGTCCTAAAGTTGCGAATAGTGAGATTCGCTAGTTACCTAGTTGTTTACATCCGGGTCTTGGAAAAACATCTTCTATGTATAAATACGGAAGCCCGTTGGCATTTGAAGCAGTTGTAAACTGAGCAGTTGTAAATCAGGAGGCTAGTTGAGAAGTGACCAGTTGATGTCGATAGAAATCGAAGTGTAAACAAGAGGTAACTGAGTCACGGATGCAAATGATTTGTAACTATTGATTTATTCCAATAATAATAATTAAATAAATTTGTTAATTTCTAAAACTTATTCTATATTAAGTTAATTCATAACAATGTGTCTCTGATAATTGATGACGGAAAATCGAAGGTGAGACCACTAATTAAACCATGATACACTCATTTGCGTACATTCCTTACTTACCTACAGTCCCCCAATCTCTATCCAGAGTTGTCGTTCCTTGCTCTCACTTACACCTCTGTTAACGTCTCAAAATAAGCAATGTTATTCCACATGTAAATCCACTTTTTTTACGGCTAATAAAACTAAGAACTATTTTATAAAATATATGGAAAATGTAGACAAGCAACTATTTGTATATTTTTTTCATTACTATATATTCTTCATGTACCTATCTATAGGCCTGGTGCAATAGAACAACCCAATATCTATGTTTCAACCCAAATCAATGCTTCTTGTGTCACAAAAAGACTTGACATCTGCTCAATATTTATTCATTTACGTATATTTTTGTAACTGAAGTCAAAACCATACTTTATTTGAGCATACGTGCCATTTTACAAAAATCTTGTAAAACCCTTGAGACGTTTACAGAGGTGTAAGTGAGTGTAAGGAACGATAACTATGGGTAGAGATTGACAGTAAAGTACCCATCAGGATGAATATCTGACATCATATGGACTTCACAGAAGACCTATAGTAGGGGATGGGAATTGTCTCTTTAGATCTGTTAGTCTTGCCCTCTATAGAAAACAAAATCATCAGAGCTATGAAATGCAGCAATACATGAAACTGAACAAAATTTGGATACCTTTCATAACAGTCACATGAATGTGCACACATATATATATATATATATATATATATATATATATATATATAGAAATAGATAGACTAAGAAAAGTTTCGATATATGCACACATACATATGCACATATATAGAATGAGTAAACGAAAAGAAAAAGAAGAAAAAAACAAATAAAATGAGAACTGAAAAATATGTATACAATTTGAAAGAGAAAGAAAGAAAAGTAGGGATATCTACATTTTGTACATGTTAATCTGATAACCTGATGGCGGAGGATAAAAAAAACTATTCATGTATGATGTGGTCTTAACTTTTAGAAGAATAAATTTGAGATTATCATCATTGTTTCTTAAGATGTATGAATGTTGAGGTGGTATATTTGAAAGCAATAGATCTTGTAGATATTGGGGAGCAATGTCATGTACTATTTTGTAAAATAAAATGAGTTTATGGATTTTTCTACGACATGCTAAGGTGTCCCAACCCAATGTTTAATCGGCTAAATGCTTTTTCATGAATATTTAATATGTGAGTTTTCCAACCACCATCTGACTGAAGACATATTCCTAAATGAGTATGATTGTTGACATTATTAATTATCGAACCACTAGAGCCGAATCGAATTCTTTGGTGAGTAACATGCTTTCGTGTAAAGTCTAAATTGGTTGTTTTTTCTGGGTTGAAATCCATAGCCCATTGATGTATAATCTCTAGGTCATTAGTCAGTGAAATTACCGAGTAATAAAAGTATAAAGTCATTGTTGAACAGGTGAGTATAAAACTATAGGTAAAGAGTACAGGCTATTGAGATCTCTATAAAGAATTGTGTGTGTACCAGTAGTGTGTCATTGTGATGCACTTTTCTCTGTACAGCTAACCATGTGGGCTCCTGTAGTATTGAGATACGGGTACCACATATTAACCACCTTCGCTAGCCAAGGGTGACGCTCCACGGCGTTTCTCTTTTCTATTAACTGAGGGGGGGGGGGGGGGGGTAAGTGTCCCCTTGGCACTGCACAAGTTTCCCTATATGTTCTGAGAAACATCATCGTTTTAAAACCTATTCAAACGTTGTGAAATATTTTTACTAGCACTTTTAATGGTTTAATCCATATATAAACATGTGCATTGTGTGTTCGTAATACAGTACACGACACGGGTTTTATGCGTGTTCCACGCAACGCGGTGGAACAAATTTGCCCCAAACACGGTGGATCTTTAAAATTGTCAGCACCTTCGAAGTCCTATTTTTTTCGCGCGAGCTAGACATTGAAGTCCACGGAGGATTTCCGTGGATGCCACCGCGCATGTCACCTGTACCTCCGTCGATGTCACCGTGTACCTCCGTGTGATAAAACAAAGAAATAATTTCCGAAATGATATCACCCAAAAAACGTTTTAGCTTGGCCAGCATGCATGCCCCCACCCCATTAATTATTTAGAAATTAGCTATCAATCATTAAATTCTTGTAATTGTTGTTTAATGATACGTTGGTGTTTTCGGTACATATCCGTATGTAGACTTCCCTGCAGACGTTCACACCTTTTTATGAAACGCCCAAATTTTCGACATCCGGTATATAAAGCACGTGCAGCACAATTTCACCAAATAAAAGAAGGGTCATGAACAACGACAATCACATGCCAGTAATTTCAATTTGATAAATAGCAGTTTAAAGAAATGTGTTTATTTTTAACGTAAGGTTTTCATTGTAATTAGGAATAGGTGATTAAGGTCAGCTATATACAAGTACATGTTTACATTGGAGATGAATTTCATTATGTACTCAACTGTTAAGCAATGTGAGCAAAGAATCAAATTTTTATCACCTAAACAAATAAATATTAAAAATGTCTTTAATTTTAAACAAACCTTTAGAAAACTCCGTACTTTCATTAAGAAAATAATAAAATGAAATGTGCTCCCCTACCTAGAATGCCCATACTTCACATTAATAATAACACGTTGGCTCATTGGAGCGGCGAGTATTATGGTAATCGGAAAGATTAGTTATTCAAGGGAATGTACAAATTATCAAAAACTGTCGATGAGCAAAACTTTGTCCAATATACATATAGGCTCGGCTAATAATAATGATAATCTATTCAGTGATAGTGAGAAATTGAATAAGTGTGTCAGACACCCACTTTGAATCTGTCTACGTTCAAATATCAGACGGAAAGCGTTCCTTCAGCCCCAAATTCGAGGCTTATCCACAATTCTGGTTTTTTAACATACACGTCCTAAACTGTGTACCTTGCAGTAAAGCAGAGAAAACTGCAATTGCTGTTGATTTCTGCTGGCGGCCGACATGCGTGTAAATTACTCCGCGAATCTGCAGCTTTTTCTATTTCGACTCTGTTTTTAATACATTTCACGGAAAACTGACAGTTTTTAATTTGCAATTGAATTACAAGCATTTAACATATAAATTGTTTTCTTCATGGAGAAACGAATGTACGATTCGGTTTTTATATTTATTTCTCCATGAACAAAATAATTTATATATTCAATCCTATAATGATTCTACACACAACAGACATTTCCACTTAAAGGATACAAAATATGTCCGGTTTAGGATTGTAAACTTTTTTTTTTTTTAATTTACAAAGCATTATCCCGATCATCATATTTTCCGAGCGATGGGCGTGATATTGTACGTGTTGGTTTCGGAGGATCGTTGGTTTCGCTGACTATTATATATAAACCTCCAAAATATAATAACAAGCATTATATTGTTATTTTTATTCAATAAATCACTGGAAGAAAGTTTTCTTTTTAATTTCTGCTGTATTTCACTATTTCAAAACAACGTAAATATTCAGGATATAAAACTCGAACACGTAATGTAGAGTGATCTCGCATGCGCGAGTGCAACAGAAGTTTAATTATAATATACACATGTACATAGACATCTGGAGGTTCATAATTCCACTCAACTCATTCTACAATAGAAAACAAAATATGTTAACTACATGTACATTGATATACAAAATCGGCACATTACGCAAGCTTCTCCTGGACGTAAAATACGGGTAATTTACATGTTCTTTATCTGTAAACAGGTGAGTTTACTCAGGTGACCTAAAAAAAAAGGGGGGGGGGTTGACTGCTCGAAAACATTGACAGACACAAAAATAGGGATTTTGTTATCATTGGAGTGGGTTGATTACATGTATCCAATGTATCACTTACAATTACATTTCATTTATCTTTCTCTACTACTATAAAATGAAAGGGGGGTGGGGGTGGGGGGTGTTATACACAACATATGGATACATACGTAAATATAATATCGAGCCTCACAGTATCAAGCATTCCGTCAAAATTTTGTTTTCCTGTGAATATGTGTATGAGAGACGGTCTATTTGAGACATGGTATATTTATGAGAGAGAGAGAGAGAGAGAGAGAGAGAGAGAGAGAATTTAAATGTTTTTCATGTTTTGTTTGTTTATTTTACGTTCCTTTGAGAACCTTTCACTCAAATTGAGACATCACCAGCTGTATGTGAAGTAAAACCTAGGCTAAGCACTCAAGGCTATAACATTGAATTTTGTTAACTGTCAACGCATGTCGTAACACAGGATCTCCTTTTTAAAGGTCACGAAAAGTTGAAGATATCGATTAGGGATCAAAATGAAGAGTGGGGCACAGACCCCTGGACACACTCGAGGTGGCATCAGGTGCCAATCTGAAAGACCTGTGATTATCACTTTTGTCGAAGAGCACATGTATGTCTAGGTCTCAGGTTCCACGCGACCATAGCATTAGCGGGGTTTGAACTTACTACCTCCTGGTTACGGAGCGAACGCTCTACCATTCATCTCCGCGACCGTTTCATAGTTATCTCCCCTTTAAAGTTGTGTTTTTAGTTTCTCAAAAACACTGCATTTTTTTTCCTGAGTATACCTATAAAATGACATTTTGCTCCAAATACCACGCATATAATATTGAGAGTCTACATTTATGATGTTTTATCATCAAAGTTCATGGAATATTGCATATGCCAATTAAAAACAAATACCGATGAATTTCATTGTGTTCCGATTCGTAAAATATTACATTTGTGATAACCCAAACTTCGTATAAAATTCAGTGATCTGAACGTACCTTTCATGTCGTCATTTTTTTCTCCGACGCAAGACTCTAATAAAAATAAACATCTTTTTTTTTTTAAATCCGCCATAATAAAGAAAGAACCAGAGCCACAAAGTACTAAAATTGGCCCTTTTGCCAAAATAAATGAGACTTTCACAGTTGATGCTCTAGGATTTATAGGTTATAGAACAATTCATTTTACAACTATATCTTTTCTAGTTTTCATTTTACAGTCGTTTAAACTTTGTGCTGTTTTTCAACAGAAAAGCTATATAACGTCATGATGTTGACGTTATGAGAATCACAGTGTAATACACAAAAAATGGACGCATAGGTTAATATACATTCTTTGGGTTTATTTTAGTTGTAAATCACAACTAATAAAATACTAGGACACTTGTATATTTTCTATCACGATGTTTAAATTTGTGATATATCCCCCCTCCCCACTACATAACACTTTACAATTTTTACACGCTGTTTAAAGGACCACAACAAATAGTATTGGTTTACCGTCTATCTCAAAGACGAGTTTATATTTTCAAGTTGCATTGATATCTATTCGTATCAATTTCCATTAAAATTGATATTAATTGACGATAAAAAAAAGAGAGACAACTGTATAATTTTGGTTAAACTTGAGTAACTAATTAGAAAATGGATTTTTTGAACATCCACCTCGTAAACTAAATTTTTTCAAATAAAACACGATGGACCTTTAAAATTGTCGGCACCTCTGAAGTCTTATAATTTCCGAGCGAGGTAGACCTTTTAAGTCCACGGAGGATCTAAGTGGATATCTGGCACCTGTGTCTCCTTTGTGCACACGTGCACATTCGTGTGATAAAAAAAAGATAATAAATACTAAGCGAAATATTTGTGGGTGAAAATTAAAACGTATAAAACGGTGACTTGTATATATTCATACCATTTAATGATATATATTATTGTAAATTTAAAATAGTAGTTTAATTTTAAAAAATGCACCTTCACTGTCTATCTTTAAAGAATTATCATACTGATCTGATAACTTCCTTAAATTGTTTACATGTTGGAGTTTGCTATTCGAAACAATTCATCTTATGACGTTCGTTATGTATTAGTTTTTCACGTTTATATGTTTGAGTGGACAGTATCGCTAAATGGATTTTAATTATCTCTAAGTAGAAACCTCAACATGTTTGTAAATCGGGATTATTTCTTGTATATAGATATATCAAGATATTGATACATATCCGTATGCAGACTTCCCCGTAGACGTTCACACCTAAATTCTCGACACCCGTACACAAACACCTGTACGTGTTAGTCGGCACATTGTTTCACAGCACGAGTAGCACGAGTTCACCAAATAAGAGACTTTCAGGATCATTTGACTTTAAAAATGAACAAACGAATATCACATGATATAAATTGGCAATGATTTCAATTTGATAAATAGCATGAGTTATACCAGCTCAAAGAAATGTGGACCATAAAATGACAAATAAAAGCATTGAGTTTTGGGTCCATTATGTTCTTCGTGGACTGAATACATTTTGTTATCGAAGATAGAAAAAATTATTTTAAAAATGCCTAGATTGTCCGCTTGCATAAACATGTATTACGGTGGGGGAAAAAACTAGTAAATCCAATGAAGTTGTTGTAATATAGATTATATATTTATTTTATTTTTGACTGAGAGGGCGTTAGATAGCTAGGCACGTAACATCGGTTTTAAAAAGAGAGGGGGCAGTCCTAACTTGTGCCAGCCGAATAATTTAACACGGAAAAAAGGGAAATTAAATATATCAGAATGAAGTGGAATGGTTAATTAATAAGAAGAATATTGTTCATTTCAAGATTTGATTAAACTTCCCGTACCTGTATACAATTACTGATGCTCTCTCTCTCTCTCTCTCTCTCTCTCTCTCTCTCTCTCTCTCTCTCTCAGTTATAGATTCAGTACTGTTGTATGGCGTGTATGAATAGAGGCAACTAAAATGCAAATCGTCAAATCATTTTGTCTATATTTTTTTGTGTGTAAACTAGTTGCATTTGACATCGATATTTCAAAGCAGCAAACTTGGATGGGTCGACACTGCACACTTAAAGAAATTGAATTCGGGAGGGGGGTTGGGACAGTTTGAGTGGATGAAGACCACCACCGCCACCACACACATGTACACAATTTAAGGTTTTGAAGATTGGTCTATTTAAGCACAATTTCCTGTTGCTATTGTAGGCTGGATTATTAAATTAAGATATATTTATTGGCAAAACACATGTCCAGTTTATTAATTGGCAAAACATATATAATATAGCATTCAGCCCGTATGTCATAATTTAATTTTACTTGTATCACGCAATTTGACTTGTTGAGCAGCCGAAAAAAATATTTGTTTATATTGTATAAATGTAACTTGGTATGGGGACATACCTCCCTGACAACTAAGACGACACTACTTTTCCTTTTCTAATTTTACATTGGACAATGGAACACTGATGCGTTGATAGGCCTTCGAACTAGGCCTATGAAATAGATAATCAACGAAATTAAACATGCACAATAAATACTGTATTGTCTTACCCCCTCCCCCTAAAAAAACAAAAACAAAACAAAAAACAAAACGCACAGTCTTTGTTTACAAGTAAAGTTACATAAAAATAAAAAATAAAAAAACTCTTGACATATACGACGATATCATATGTGAAATGTAAAAAACAACAACCGGTATATCGAGTATTTTCATATGGGGGTTACTTGATCCGCCTATCGAATCATAAAATGCGTCATGAATGTCTTACAACAGATGACGTCATGTCTCATCGATAACATGTGTTGTGTATTGCTATCTATGAATTGCTTACATAATTTACTGTGTCGAATTTAACTGGCGACAATGCTGCATGTTATGGTAAGTCATATTGTAGTTTAAATCTGTTATTTTGAATTCCATTTTGCCTGACCAGGTCATGCTAATATTCAGCCCGAAAATTGGATGTACTGTAGGTCAAAGAAGGACTCGCTACCAATGTACGTGAAGTTAGGTTAAATAAAACAGTTATTTCGAATGTTGACAGTCTAAAGCTGCGTAGTAACAATTTTGTAAAATAAATAAAGCAAAAATTATTCGATATGATATCAGTACCATACAAAAATACTTGCGTGAAGCCTGAATATTTTCTGATATATCCCAAAGTGACAGAAGACGGCATGAACATTTCAGTCACTAGGCCTAACAGTTTCGGTAACTCGTTTTGTTCAATGATAATGTTTATGATAATAATGTAAAACTGCCAAAATTGTACACAGTTTTTAAGCAACGATGCAATGAAGATGCTTTGTGAACGACTTTAAAAGATGAAAACAAATAGGTATTGAAAATGAACATCTATAACCTAGTAAAAGGGCAAAACAATCTGCAACCGAAAACTATTATTAGGTGAGGGGATTTCCCTTGCTTTAAAAATAAACACTGAACTAAAATGACCTATACATGACATGAAATAAAAAAACCTAGTTTCTTTCTCCATAAGATACTTAAATCAGCCATATTATCTGTAAAATTCAAGTTTACCACAACCAGCGTATTATAACCGTGATATTTTTCAGCAATCCGGAATATCGTTTTTTGAAAAATAAAAATAGTGCTCCTAGCTCGCCCTAAAATATTTGTGCATGTATGTTCAATTGAAAAGGTGTATATTATAAAAATACGTTAAATATTTTGGGGGAGATGAAACCAGTATGCCAAAATCTTTACAAAATACCCAGTTTTTGGTGAAAAATGACAAAAATACGGTACCATATCCGGTTCTAGTATGTATACAGCTTTAGTTGTGCTCCTATTTCTAAAATCTAACATGTTTTTTTTAAACCCCGGATTCTGATACACATTTATAACACCAAAATTCCTGTTCAACATTTACTTTCATTTTTATATATTTTAAGGGTCATAATATGGGGTTTGTGAATCAGGTTCTTTGGAGACAGAAATAAGAAATCGCTGTTACTGGTATAGAAATGTTTCTTTAATTTGGTGTTCGGACCGCTATATTTCTGCACCCAAAAAGCTTTCCGCAAATACCTGCAGTTTTTTATCCTCTGCGGCATATCTGATGTCGTTTCAATTTCCATTTAATACCCAGTCAAATCAGTACAAAAAACCTATAATGTCGCATTGATTAAAAATTAATACTTCTATGTGTGATACTGTTTTTATTTTCCTACTCAGAACATTCCTCGGGGAGAACTCTCGTATATTACGTCAAAATTAACGTCAAAGTTGGTGACGTCGTCAGTTTGATATAGAGTTTTCCGTTGAATATATTACAGCTACTATGGTAGATAAAGAATAACAATGGCCATATTCATGAATTGAACATTCTCAAATACCAGATTTAGTATTTTGGTGAATTTTCTTGACAGGGCAGATTTTAGTTAAAACAGTACTTTGTTCTTTGTGTGCTTAAAGGCGGAGAAACGTTGAATTTCATTAAATAGGCACATATCATTGTTTTTCACAGTGAGTGGGGCGGGGGAGGGGGCAATTTTTTTTTTACTACATATATATAATGTACTATTAATAATAGTTTGATGGGGATAAATTTAACATTAACATAAGAAGCTGTCAAACACTGAACTTTTATTCATGTCCCTGATGCTTTAAAGTAAAATATACATAAAAAAGTTAATATATTGCGATTTACCGTGCATAGGTAAAATATTTCACAAATGTAGTTAATGGCCCTTTACAAAGCGTCCTGTAATATAGAACTATAAGCCACAGCTCTTCAGATAGAAATGTGGGTGGTTTCATCCCCATTACCTATTCGCACCTAGTGGATTCCCACCTTTACCTGTACACCCCAAGTGAATTCGTTCTGAGTGGTTTCGCCCCCATTGAGTATGTAGCAACAATGGTCGGAACGATTGATCAATGCATACTCCCCTTAAATAACGATGAGCAATTGAATAGAAATTAATTAATGCTATATATTAATTTACCGACGCCCAAGGTATGCTCATTTTTATCATTATACCAACAATTTTTGGATATTTATATATGACAACAGTGGTCGGGACGATTGATCAGAGCATACCTTCTTTTAACGATGAGCAATTTAATTGAAATTAATGAATACTATACAGTATATTAATTTACCGACGTTCAAACTATGTAAATTTTTATCATTATACCAAGAATTTTTGCCATGGCAAGTTGCATTCATTGTGGAAAATCAGTAAGTAAAAATTATTATATGAAACAGAATTAGCATTATGTAGATAAAATTAGTGTGTCTATCATGTGATTTTATTAATCTTAGATATATTTATATGAATCACAAAATGAAAAATGAAATTTTTTGAAAAATTAGCAATCATAAAAAAAGATCATTGATATACATTTCATAACAAACATACTTTCAAGAGACTTATATTGCCGGTAAAATTGAATGAAATTACAGACCACAGTTTAGATTTTTGCAAAAGATAAAGTAAACAGGAATATTTTTTACACTTCACCGATGTCAGACATCGGTAACTACACCAATTCTACCGCGCACCTCCACGCTGTTGTACCTATAACTAGATTCTATGCAGGTAAATTGGGACGAAACCACTTGGTGCGAATCCACTAGGTACGAATAAGTAATCGGGACGAAACCACCCGATACCTTCAGGTATGGCGATGAAAACAGGTCATGTGTCATGGTGGGCGTTGTCAAAATAAAGATCCCTCAACGAGTCAAAACAAGGCCCCACTGAATTACAACCCCCTCCCCTCCCCAGTGTCGTCAAGTAGACCTTGTAAATTTTTGTTTTGTACCTTAAACGCAATATTATCTGTGTGCACGGGGCGGAATTTCAATAAGTATAATCAATTATTCATTGTATACATTTATTTGATTGCATTTTATTTCTTGATGAAAGGAAATTCTATCTTCTGACGGAAATGTTGACACATCTACCCAACGCGATTCAGGTCAAAACAAGTTTTAAAACTATTTACACAAGCGATAACACGTAGATAGTGTATACAGACTGATACGCCGCACAGGTATTTAATTCTCAGGACTTGACGGAAGGTCGAAAGAACAGGGAGGCCATGTTGGATTTTAAGGTGAGACAGAATTATATATACGCATTCGGACATTGTAGTGTTAATAGTATCGATATTTCTGTGATTAATGAGATTAATCTGATCACTTAGATATTAACCTGTGATCAACGGAATCGATCTGCTCATTTCGTTACTGAATTCATAAAATTTCGATATCATTTCATTTGAAATATCAAATTCAATGACCACAGCGTTTCATATCATACTGTAATTCTAGCTTCTCAATTGTTTTTACATGTCAAAGTCTCTAATTAAGATTCTTTTTTTATTGACAGTGAAGTTCTCGTGTGATCCCGGCGTCAGAAATGCATCCCCGGCGCAGTGCTCAGGAAGTCCTACTGTGTGACCTCTGTGAAACTGTCCCCCTACAGAGTCACTGTGAACTTTGTAATATAAATCTCTGTGTTAACTGTGCAGTAAAGCATCTCTCAGACTCGTCTAAAAGACACAATGTCGTGCCCTTTTTACAGAGAAAGGCTACCCCTAACTACCCAAAATGTCCGAAACACGCCGATAAACACTGCGAACTTCACTGCGAGGATTGCCACATTCCTGTCTGTATTACCTGCGTCTCCTCAGGTAAACACAAAGGTCACGATATGTTAGATATTCTGGAAAAACTCAGTGCTAAAACAGAAAGTTTACAAAAAGATCTAGAAGAACTAGAGACGAGAATTTATCCCCGGTATGAAGAAATGGTAACCGATGTCCAAACTGAAAAAGCCGAGTTAGAAACGAATTACGGGAAACTGACCACAGTCGCTGACCAACAAGGAGAAATCTTACACCGGGAGATTACCGCCATTGTCAACCGACGGAAATCCGCCATTGCGGAGATGAAAATTAAACATCTGGACGCGCTAAATAAAAATACAGAAGAAATCACACAGAAAATGATTGAACTCAAACAGATCATGTCCGACTTGAACTCAATCCTAAAATCAAACGACGTCTCCTTAACCTCTACTTACAAATCTAGGAATTCCGAATTTAGAACATTACCGCCTAAAGTCAGAGTCACAGTACCGAGTTTCTCTCCTCAGAAAATAAACAAAGATCAGCTCAATGAAATGTTCGGTTCTCTGTCGCCATTATCCATTAACACAGAACATGGCGACACAATCAAGTCAGCAGAAGCTGTATCGTCTCCTCCAGTCAAACCACTGCTTGATGAGCCGCGCGTCACCGCCACCATAGACACTGGGTATTACAATCTATACAGTGTTAGCTGTCTGAGTGAAGATCAAGTCTGGACACGCGGGGATAACGAAACCATGAAGCTGCTCAACCTCCAGAGTAAACTACTGACATCAATACAAACCAAGTCAGGGGACGAACCGCGGGACATAGCAGTGACACGGGACGGAGATCTTGTTTATACTGACGAGAGAGATAACACTATAAACTTAATTAGGAATAAACAGATACAGACCGTGATCACACTACAGGGGTGGATACCTCTCTATGTCTGCTGTACCGCGGGTAACGACCTCCTGGTTACCATGGACAGTGATGATGGAGAACAATCCAAAGTCGTGCGTTACTCCGGCTCCACAGAGAAACAAAGCATTCAGTTTGATGATCAGGGTCGTCCTCTCTACTCATCTGTTTATTACATTAAATACCTCAGTGAGAACAAGAACCTGGATATCTGTGTGGCTGACTATGGAGCTAGTGCAGTAGTGGTGGTCAATCAGTCAGGAAAACTCCGATTTAGATACACTGGTCATCCCTCTAATACCAAGCAATCATTTAATCCAGTCGGCATCACTACAGACAGCCAGAGTCACATCCTGACAGCAGACTGTTGGAATCACCGTATCCACATCCTAGATCAGGACGGACAGTTCCTCCGTTACATTCACTGTGATTTAGAGTCTCCTCAGGGTTTATGTGTGGACATCAGAGACAACCTCTTTGTGGCTGAGTGTCACACTGCTAAAGTGAAGAAAATCCAATATCTATAATCACAGTGTTCATTACACATCTCTACACAGTGTTAATTACATGTCTAACCACAGAGTGACTTACAGCACCGTGTTAATTACATCTGCTTGTTAATTACAGTCCTGTGTTAATTACATCCCTATGTACATTACAGCCCTGTGTACATTACAGCCCTGTGTACATTACAGTCCCCTGTTTGTGATGTGTAACATGTACTTGTGTTTGTGAGTTTAACAGAACATTATTTTGTTTGTGAATTAATTCAATATGTGTTTGATTTTCCAATATATATATTAGATAAACATGATACAGAGTTCAGTCTTACATTATTACTGAGTACTTACTTAGATTTGTAGTACTGTAACAGAGAGTGACCCCAAACGTCCAGTCTTCATCACAGATCTTCAGATTCAAGGTCACAGTCTTCTGTTTACCATCAATAACATCACACCACTTATCTAAATCTCCACCGTCCTACAAAATAAACAAAGTGTAATCATATCAGACTGAATTGTCAAGGATAGTCTGTGATATGTAAATGTAATGGGAAGGAAAGAAGATATGACTGAACCGGGAATCGAATCCAAGGCCCTTCATTCACACGATATGATAGGACCAGGGATTGGACCTGAGAAACCTGTATTACTAGTCAGGTGCTCTAACCACTGAACTATCCAGATTGATATCAATGGTTTGACTGGTCAGGAATCAAACCCGAGACCCCTGTATTACATATGTAATAGTCAGGTGCTTTAACTACTGAGATATCCAGATTGATATCAATGGTTTGACTGGACCGGGAATCAAACCCGAGACCCCTGTATTACTAGGCAGTTGCTCTAACTACTGAACTATCCAGATTGATAGCAATGGTTTGACTGCACGAGGAATCAAACCCGAGACCCTTGTATTACATATGTAATAGTCAGGTGCTCTAACCTCTGAGATATCCACGCTGATATCCACAATACAAAGGAAACTTTTCCCATTACAATTTGTCTGTTGTTATTAACTTTTCGCATTATGATCTTCTCTAGGAATTCAAGTTTGTTCAAATGAAGGATCAAAGGGGAAATAATCAAGAAAAGGCAAAAATAGGGTGGGGTCATTTAAAATCTTCTCAAGAACCACTGGGCCAGAAAAATTAAGATTGATGTAAACGTTTCCTGATACATATTATAGATACAAGTTTGTTAAAGCCATGGCCTGCCTGGGGTGGGGTAGGATGTCATCAGGGGATCAAAGTTTTACATGGAGATAGAGAGGAAAAATCTTCTTCACAAGATTAGAAGGTCATAATTAATCACATCAATATGCAAGCATGCCCAGGTAGTGCAGATTCAAGTTTGTTCAAGATGTTGTCCTCGGAGAAGGTGGGGAGGGCACAATAATGGACACAAGTTTTATATGGGGATATATTAGGAAACATTTTTGAAATTCTTCCCCAACAACAGCAGGGTCATGTTTATATGCAAACACGTTCAGATAGTGCAGGTAATTCACTTAAACAAATCATGTTCAAGTGTAGCAGGTGTGCAGATTTAAGTGTTTATACCCTTGTGACTATATCCGGGGAGGGGGGGGGGGCATATTGTCCTGTCCTGTATGTCTGCCCCCTACTTTATTATTGCTAAATGTGTACTAACTTTTGAATTGTGGGTCATATGGCTCTCATATTTCATATATCGGTATTCTATGCAACAAGACCTTCCTGATAGTTTTTAACCCTGTGACCTTAATGAACTGTAATTAGAGTTTGACTTTTTTGTATATAGATTCCTTATGACAGAACCTTACATCTTACACCATTTTCTTTGACTTAGCAGTCTTGACCTTAAAGTTTGACTTATATTTCAAAACTTTAGCTGAAACTTGAACCTTGCTGCTCATCACTTTTGATTTGTGAGTGATGGGTCAATCAATTTTCATATGTGCGTCTTGTGACAAAACCTTTTTACGTATCAAAGTTTTTAAAATTGGGACCTCGGAGAATGACCAACTTTTAAGAAAACCTCATCAAGATCATATCTTTGGAACTATTTAAGCTGGTGTTATCATGTTTTGTATATAAAATACCTTATGACAAGACCATTTGATAAGATTATATTGAGACAAGGCCATTCCTTTCCTACCTTGTCACAATAAATGACAAGGCCTTTCCTTTCCTACCGATCCCATGGGGATCCGGGTTAGAATAGGTCCTCAGTACCCCTTGCTTGTCGTAAAAGGCGACTAAATAGGGCGGTCCTTCGGATGAGACCGCAAAAGCCGAGGTCCCCTGTCACAGCAGGTGTGGCACAACAAAGACCCCTCCCTGCTCAAAGGCCAAAAGCGCCAAGCATAGGCCTAAATTTTGCAGCCCTTCACCGGCAGTGGTGACGTCTCCATACGAGTGAAATATTCTCAAGAGGGACATTAAACAATATTCAATCAATCCTTTCCTACCAAAGTTGTTGACCTTGTAACTTTAACCTTGATCTTGACCTACTTGTAGAAAAACTTATCCTAGGCAATATTTCCTTAAATATTTAAGTAGGTCTTTCATACTTTGTATATAGATTCTTAATGGCAAAACCTTTCTTCTCATACCATGACCTTTGACCTTGTATCAAGGTTATGCAGTGCTCATTTTGGCCTATGTTGGGATCACAATATGGTTTTTTTTTTTTATTGGAATAAAGATTGAAAAATCCCAACAGGAGAATAAGAGGGTTCATCTTGATTCAGGTGAGCATTGTTGCCTATGAGGCTCTTGTATTTATGACTGCTGAATTACCTTTAAGCATGACATTTTAACTTGGCATGAAGCTGGTTCCATGTTACTCAGTTGGTAGGGCACCTGACTAGAGATTCTGAGAGCACCTGACCAGAGATTCTGAGAGCACCTGACTAGAGATTTTGAGAGCACCTGACTAGAGATTCTGAGAGCACCTGACCAGAGATTTTGAGAGCACCTGATTAGAGATTCTGAGAGCACCTGAACAGAGATTCTGAGAACACCTGACCAGAGATTTTGAGAACACCTGACTAGAGATTCTGAGAGCACTTGACTAGAGATTTTAAGAGCACCTGATTAGAGATTCTGAGAGCACTTGACTAGAGTTTCTAATACCACTTGACTAGAGATTCTGGGACAGTGGGTTTGAATTCCAATCTAGTCCATTGTATTTTCTGTAGCAAACAGCTATGTCTACAAATATTCATGGGGAATTAAGCTGTCCTACAGCACATATAGGACAAATGCCCCCGCTTGTGGGACACATAGTACGACACTAACCAGTCATTTATCAAATTGATATAAATGAACCACACGTTCAGACACATGACCACTGACAGTAAACAGTGTAGCATGTCGTCCAGAGAGGGAAAGCATAAATGGGTAAACAAAATTTACGTGTGGATCAGTATGACCATTTGATAAACCAAGAGCTAGGAGAAACACGTGCAGGTCTTTAAAAGTACATTTGTAAGCACTTTTCTTATCTGAACTCGTCACACGTTAGTTTAAAAACATTGTTCAGTCAATAGGGATATGGAAAGGCTTTCGTTTAGAGGAATGCATTATAATTTCTTAATTCTAGAAAGCAGAAAATAATCCCATACTTGAAAAGTAAGTGTGGATCCCCTAAGGGGTATTTATGTCTCCCCTCTTCCCGGGGGAGAAGTATTGTTTTTGTACAAAGTTATAGTGGATCTGAGGGGTGGAGAGTGTAAAATAGTTTATGTACATTTCTCCTCCTATGTGGCTTATCGGAGTTCATTATGTCTTTGTTCCTGCCCATGCTTTCTCCTCCATACCATGCAGTACATTAAGAGGAGGCTTCATTTGATGCACCTCCAATTCGGGGAGCTGGGGAGTTACTTGTTTTTCATAAAAACAACTTCTATTAAACAGGTTTCTACACAACAAATTTGCTGTCATTCTAAATCACGTGATGCAAAATCTCTTAGTCAGCATGAAGAAACCTATTATAAATTCCGGATGATTTGTTTTTGTACAAAGTCATATCCCCCCCCCCCCCGATGACCATGATTTGAAAATACTTCAATTTTAATACCTTGGGATGCTTTGATATTAGCATGAGTATCCATGGCCCTGCTGTAAGAGTTTTAAAGATATTTCCTATGTTGTCTGACGTGTTTCATACCGATTGTTAGGCCGTTCTTGGCACACTGATTTTTACTACAGATAACTCCGTTTACCTGATCAGGATATAAGGCTCACGGTGGGTGTGACCGGTCGACAGGGAATGCTTACTCCACCTAGGTACATGATCCCACCCCTGGTGTGTCCAAGGGTTCGTATTTGCCCAACTATCTATTTTGTATTGCTTATAGGAGTTATGAGATTGGTCACTTCGTTATCTACGCCTTTCCTATAATCCCTGTATAACACTTTGATTCCCTAGTGTGATCTCACCCTATCCCCAGGGGCAAAAATTAGAACAAATTTGAATTTGCACTACCTGGAAATGCCTGCACATTAACATATAGTGATCAGGACCCTGTTTTTCTTAAGAAGATTTTTAAATATGTATCCCTTATATCTCCCTTTAAAACTTTGATCCCTTATCGTGACCCCATCCTACCGCCGGGAGCCAAGATGGGAGAAACTTTAAACTACATTACCTGGGGATGATTGAATATCAATGTATTCATGGCCCTACTGTGAGATTATTAAAGATATTCCCAATACATTCCTATGTAAAACTCTGATTCCCTATAGTGGCTTCACCTTACCCCTAGGAACCTTAATTTGAACAAACTTGAATCTGCACTACCTGGGAATGAATGCTTACATATCAGTATGATTACTATTATGACCCTGTTGTTCCTGAGAATTTTTAATGCTTTATCCCATGCATCACCATGTAAAACGTTGATCCCCCATTGTGACCCCATCTTACCCATTGGTACCATGACTTGAACAAACTTGAATCTACACTATGTCAGGAAGCATTCATATAAATTTCAACTTTTCTGACCTAGCGGTTCTTAGAAAGATTTTTAAATGACTCCACCCTATTTTTTTTTAATTATCTCCCTCTGGAGAGAGCATTCATGTCCCTCCATTTTGCACAAACTTGAATTCTCTTTACCCAAGCATGCTTTGAAGCAAGTTTGGCTGATATTAGTCCTGCGGTACGTGCTTGAGAAGAAGTCAAAAATGTTAAAAGTTTATGAAGAGACGAATAGACTGATGCTGGACAATAAATGATCAGAATAGCTCACTTTAGCTTTCAGATCATGTGAGCTAAAAAGAATTAACACAACATACCCCAGTCATGGCATGAATGAGGCATAAAAATGGAACATTTTGAATAATTTCATAAACAAACCTAACATTTTCTACAGCAACAGAGCTATCCAAGTCCTTCAGAATGTCAGAGTCGCAGGACAATTATCCTCGTCAATCAGCCAGACATCTCAAGTAACTGCTACCCTGTAAAATTTATTTTAACGTTAAGGATTAGGTAACCAAAATGACTTCTTCACACCATTACATTATGCTATTAGAACACAAATGTCTACAAAAAATCCATGTATTCATTCTGAATGTACCAAACTGAGAAAAAACCTCAATTTAATAACATTCATAACACAGCATCTAACCTATGTATACATGTACATCAAGTCCTATGCAACATCAATGAAAAGTTTCTCACAACCTTACCTCCCAACGTAAAGTTCAGAAAATAGTTCTCTATCCCCTCATATCTCAACGTAAAGTTCAGAAAATAGTTCTCCATCCCCTTATGTCTCAATATAATGTTCATAGAATAGTTCTCATCCCTGTCACCTCACTACATAAAGTTCAGAAAACAGTTCTCCAACCCCTCACGTCTCAACATTCAATTTAGAAACTAGTTCACCACCCTCTCACCTCCCAACGTAAAGTTCAGAAAATAGTTCACCACCCCTCACCTCCTACCGTAAAGTTCAGAAAATAATTCACCACCCCCTCACCTCCAAACGTAAAGTTCGGTATTTGTAAATATGTTTAATACCTAAACCATGAACATGTATGAATAAAGGGTCTTAAACGTTCATTGTAATATCAATCTTACTTAACCCTATTTTCCCCATAAATCTTGTGGCATCATATTAACAATTTTTACTTAAGGGCAGATTCAACTCAGAATTTAAGAATAAAGGATTGATGAAAAATCAATAGAAAACATGTGTTGTTGAATTAGTGTACCTGGTGTCAACAACAAAACATTAACAACAGGTCCATTGGCCACACTGCTCACCTGAGTCACCTTGGCCCATATTTAAAGATTTTTCCTATATCAGGAAGCTTTCGTGTAAATGTTAAAGGCCAATGGTTCTTTAGAAGAAGATTTTTAAAGAGTTTCCCTATATATTTGTTTATAAAACTTTGATCCATTATTGTGCCCCCATCCTTCCCATGGGGGGGGGGGGGCAATAATTTTAACAAACTTGAATTTGCACTATGTTATGAAGCTTTCAGGTAAATGTAAACCTTTTTGGTCCAGTGATTTTTCAAAAGACGATTTTTAAAGATTTTCCCCATACTTAGTTACCTCGGTATATCGCCATTTATTATATTGTCATCCCCACATACCGCCAATGAAATGTGTACAATGGATTTCCATAAACACTAAAAATTCTATATAATGCCAACCTCACCTATCGCCACCTGTTTTCAGGTACAAAAGATCAAATTGCCTTTCTAAATCTCCGATAACAATGCCAATGACCAAGGATCAGAAGCCCTAATTATTCATAGTTGGTCTGCTCCGCTGAATCAGAGCAGAACTAAATCTAGTATGTGTCATGAAAACAGGTAAGTATTGGTAACTGCAATAATAATATACTCAATTAAAATTGTCTTTAAAATTGTCCAATAGTTTTGCCTACGCATGAACAACTGAGAAACAAAACTACTATCGGCTGCACACTTCCATCAATGTTCATTTGCACACTAACTAAATCTCTATTCCATGGGATTTGCTATTAACTGCTGTAAAGTTTGTGTATCATGTGACTTTTGTGTGTATTTATTTGTGTGACATCATATTTCTGTGTCCCAGAAAAAAGTTGCAGCCATTACATGTGTGTTTGTCAACCTGCTCAACCAATTCAGTCAGCGTAGAATCTACCATGACACAAATGAAACTATTGTAGATATACTTACATGTTTTTACAAATGCACAAGGGCAGAATATGCATTTTATAGCAAATTTTAAAGAAGTAAAGCAAAACAATTATTTTTACATATCGTGTTATATGTGGACGGCAATAGCTGGCGATATAACGTGGTAACAATGTGCATTTGTATGTAAAACTTTGATCCCTATTATGGCTCTATCCTACCCTCGGGCGCCATAATGTTAACAAACTTGAATCTGCACTATGTCAGGAAGCTTTCATGTAAATTTGTACTTTCCTGCCGCAGTGGTTCTTGAGAAGAGGATTTTCAAAGATTTTACCTATATATTCGCATGTAAAAGTTTGATCCCCTAATGTGGCCTCAACCGGAGTCATGGTTTTAACAAACTTAAAAATGTATTATGTCAGGAAGCTTTCATGTAAATACCAGCTCTTCCGGCCCAGTGGTTCTTAAAAACAGATTTTTAAACGACCCCACTCTATTTTTTGTGATTTTCTCCCCTTTGAAGGGAACAGGGCCCTTCATTTGAAACAAACCTGAATTCCCTTTACCCAAGAATGCTTTATGCCATGATTGGCTGAAATCGATCGAGTGGTTCTGGAGAAGAAGAGTTTTATAGATGGTCAATGTATTTTCACTATTTCTCTATTAACTCCCCTTGGAAAGGGGCATGGTCCTTCATTTGTACAAAGTTGAATCCCTTCACCCAAGAATGCTTTGTGCCAAGTTTTGTTGAAATTGGCCTACTGGTGCTGGAGAAGAAGATGAAAATTAATGTGAAAAGTTTATGATGACCCCGACAACAGCGGACAATGTGCACATTTCGGTCAGAAAAGCTCACTTAAGCCTTCGTCTCTGGTGAGCTAAAAATGGACCTAATGTACATTATTTCAACCCAATAAATTTCAGAATGTCCCCACCGTTATACCATAATTGGGGTCATTGGCCTGTTGTGTTTAACCTTCCCAGGCACCGATGGTCTTATCCTATCCCCTGGAGCCAGAATTAACAAGCGGTACTGTGAGCAATGCTCACTAAGAATACCCCCCGCTTACCCCAATCTCCCAAAGGGTGTTGGTAATAGGTAAAACTTCAATATTATGATCCAAAAGGTATTTAGGAACAAAGCATCTCCATGCGATGAAAAAAGCCATTAAAGAATTTAAATGGAAACCATATTGCTACTTCGATGTCCAGTGCGCATGACCTTTGACCTTTTGACCCCAAAATCAATAGGGAACATGTTCATCCCATGGGTAGTCCATATGTATGATATGGTGACTGTAGGTGGAAAGGATAACGCTTTAGAGCCTGGAAACCATATTGCTACTTCAATGTCCAGTGCGCTTGACCTTTAGACCCCAAAATCAATAGGGAACATCTTCATCCCAAGGGTAGTCCATATGTATGATATGGTGACTGTAGGTGGAAAGGATAACGCTTTGGAGCCCGGAAACCATATTGCTACTTCGATGTCCAGTGCGCTTGACCTTTGACCTTTTGACCCCAAAATCAATAGGGAACATCTTCATCCCATGGGTAGTCCATATGTATGATATGGTGACTGTAGGTGGAAAGGATAACGCTTTAGAGCCCGGAAACCATATTGCTACTTCCATGTCCAGTGCGCTTGACCTTTGACCTTTTGATCCCAAAATCGATAGGGAACATCTTCATCCCATGGGTAGTCCATATATATGATATGGTGACGGTAGGGGGAAAGGATAATGCTTTAGAGCCCGGAAACCATTGCGTCTACAGACTGACGGACGGATGGACAGACAGACGGACAACCCGATTCCAGTATACCCCCCCACAACTTGTTGCGGGGGGTATAAAAAGTTAATAATATATTTGAGGAGGTTTCACAAGACTTATAGAGGTTTCTTCATTTCTACCTCTGTAGTTCTGGAGACGATACTTAAATGACCCCATCCTATCTTTTTTCATTTGTTGATTATCCAACCTTTGAAGGTGGGAGTCCCTTCATTTAAACAATTTTTAATCCTTTAGCAGTACTAAGTTTGGTTGAAATTGGGCTCTGTGATTGTAGATAAGTTAAAAAATAAGTTTACAGACAGACGGACAGACAGATGAACAACAGACAACTGGTGATCAGAAAAGCCCACTTGAGCTTACAGCTCAGGTGAGTTAAAAAGATAGAAATTTTACCAACTCCATTCAAAAGTTTGTCTCCAGAAATGGATCAGAGATGCTAAGAAAACCTCTGTCTTCTTTAAAGAGATACCGGTAAGAACTGCTGTAGGCCTACTGCAGGGTATCACCATCTCATGAGGACCAGGGAGCTGAAAAACCAAAGTGACAATGAGTGCTGGAAAGGCCAGAAATCAGACAGGTAAATGAAAGTTTGAACAAATTAAAAATCCTCTTGAATTTTGTGAAAGGAAACCAGCTTGTTCTCTTTTAAACAGAAGACTCACTGGCCTTATTGGTCACCTGAACATTGGTTATATGTAACACTAAGACTAGAAAGTCAATAACAATTTTCCTATATTGACCGTGCCTTCGAGCGTGACCCTGACAGAGGGGTCATGGATTTTACAATTTGAATTCAGGTTTTTTAAGGTCTTCATTTCGAGGGCCTGGACCTTTCCAATTGGGAAAAATAATGGAATATTTGGTATTGGGAATGGGAACTTATGTCAGCCCCCTACAGACCCTAAAATTTCAGAAATTAGAGGGCTATTCAAACATCACAAAAAAGCATTCAGATGGTTGACCCTCCTATACACATTATCAAAACAGACAGGTATACAGACATTGCTGTACCATAATATGTCCCATCTACAGACGGACATACAGACATTGCTGTACCATACTATGTCCCATCTACAGACGTACATACAGACATTGCTGTACCATAATACGTCCCATCTACAGACGGACATACAGACATTGCTGTACCATAATACGTCTCATCTACAGACAGACATACAGACATTGCTGTACCATAATACGTCTCATCTACAGACAGACATACAGACATTACTGTACCATAATACGTCCCATCTACAGACGAACATACATACATTGCTGTACGATAATACGTCCCATCTACATAGATACAGGCATTCTTGTACTATAATACGTCCCATCTACAGACAGACATTCCTGTACTATAATATGTCCCATCTACAGGCGGACATACAGACATTGCCGTATCATAATACGTCCCAACTATACACGGACATACAGACATTCCTGTACTATAATATGTCTCATCTACAGACGGACATACATACATTGTCGTATCATAATACGTCCCATCTACAGACGGACATACAGACATTGCCGTATCATAATACGTCCCAACTATACACGGACATACAGACATTCCTGTACTATAATATGTCTCATCTACAGACGGACATACAGACATTCCTGTACTATAATACATCCCATCTACAGACGGACAAACAGACATTCCTGTACTATAATATGGTACAATGCATGTAGCTATAACTCATATCTTTCACTATGAACCAAATTTACAAAATTCAAACAACATTTAATATGTAAAATAACACCATTAACAAGTGCTGTATTATAATTTACATAGTCTAAGGGAGATCACTGTAAAATCTGCCTGCATGCTCTTTACATGATCTAAACTTTTTACATTAAATATGAATACTTCTCTTAGTCTTCTCAGGGCAAATGATGACACCCATTGATTGCTACATCCCATCAATTTTCAATAAAGTGTTCAGTCTCCAACACCAGGCAATGATGGAGTGGTGAGTTAAGAAAATGTCTTCTGCCCATTCATACAAGTCCCTACAAAATTTCAATGATAAGTTATTGCCAAAATTGAGAATGTAAATGAGGCTGAGATGATTGAGTCACATATGTTGCCAGCTGGTAAATGTCACATCCCTCAGAAGCCAAGTCCCTACATGTAATTCCTGTTTAAAGCGATGCAATGTACAATAACCCGTGAGGCTGTATACATTATGTACTCGGGGTGGGTGGGTGAGTCGTTCTTGCAGCCAGCAACACAAATTGTGTACTCCTTCTATGGAAGTGTCACCTCAAAGCATGAAAATAATTAAAATGTTGACAAAGAATGAACTTTGCTGAATGCATGGTCACTTACATGAAGAAAATGACAAAACAAAGATGATGTTGACTATCATGAGTGTTAGTTTTTATGACAAATAAAACCTCAGACTCATTTTTAAATAGTTGCCTTTAAACATTTAAAGTGTGTAACAAGAAGATTTGATTTATTTCTTCAAGATATTAGAAATATTTGTTTTGTTTTCTTAATTATTTGCTAGTAGTTAACATGGTTATTAGGTATAATACAGTGGAACCCGTTATTACATTCCCCCTTTATTACGTTAGTCCGCATATTACGTTGGAATTTCAAAGCACAAAACCATTTCTTAACAAACCTATATAAAATAGACCTCGTTATTACGTTGTCCTAAAATGCCGGGACTCGGTATTACGTTGTAAATATTCCGACAAAAACGTAATAAACCCCTAATTATTCAATAGTGATTCTCAAAATAATAAGCCATTCACACCTTGACTGCCTGAGGCAGTCACCACGTAAATTTCCTGGTCTGTTTGGGGATTAGAGACGCTTGACTGATCACGCTTCGATAGATCTAGCGACATCAATACAGGTGAATACCCCGTATAGAAGCCAGTGATAAACAATTAAATAATGTTTATTTAGAAATTGTACTCTATGAAATTTACTTCATTTTTCATATTTTGATAATCAAAGAAATAATTTCTCAACCACCTGCGTGTTCAACATAGTGTGATTACCTTCGCTATTAAAATTCTATTCACGGACAGCTTTGGCACCAAACAAGAAAGACAAAATTTATCGTAGCAATGTTACAACCGCTTGGATAACTGCTTGGACATAGGTGACTAAAGGTGTTCAATTAAAAAAATTGTTCGTTGTTGGGACATGCAGCTTGGGTGTTCGTAAATCTCGTCTATACATACACCAATCTATCGGCCGATTTGTGCACGGCATTTACCTCAGTGAATATTTTAAAATCCCTTGATGCGCACGTGATTTTAGTGCCATCATTTAGCGTTATAAATGAAATCTTCGTGCATCATTATATATTTTTTTTTATGTGGATTGCGCTTAAATTGTTCTCCATGCATGTTTATCGTTGGTGAGAAGTGTGCAAGTGTTGGGTATCGTGTGTGTTTTGTGTCTATAGTTTTGTTGTTTTTTGGGTGGGATTTTTTTTTATTGTGTTGTGTATTGTGTAATTAGAGAACTTAATAAAAAGGATGTTTTGTTATTTTTTAGTACGAATGTTGAATATGAACCGGAACGAGTTATTGAGAGAAATTTACATGAACGCATTGTTTTAAAGTTGAACAAAATGGCAGTCCAAACGAATGCAGAAAAAGCAACATTTATCAAAACATCCTTATGTATCCTACACCGAAATAAAGAAAAGGGATAAGAACATGCAGAATTACGGACATTAAAGATAAGATGTAAATAAAACAAAGTATCATAGTCTTTTAAACAAAGAAACAGTAAAGATATATTCACACACCCCTTTCACGGAGTACCAACGGACGATATACACTTTCCAAATGATATTTTTAATGGATTTAACTGGGAACGTTTATTACGTTGCCCCCGGTATTACGTTATTTTATCGTGACAAAATGGAAAACGTAATAACGGGGTTCCACTGTATATATACTATTTGTTAGTAAGTTTCAATAATGAATGTTTGAAATCTGAGAACTTTTTTAATGAAAGTGTTTTATTTTATTCAGTCATGAAATTTGAGCCAACCGTTTTCATATCCATTGAGCCAAAGGGGCAGTAAAAGTTCTCAGATGATTCTAAAAAAAAAAATAAGATGATAGCAGGCCAAGTGACCAGGAAGTATACATAATTTAAAATAATGTTGCCCTGGAGCTCGTAATGCTTCTCGAGAAACTTCTCTGATCGGACACACAGTGCTGCCCACTCTTCTGATAATGGACCAGACAGCTCCATTCAATGTCTGTGTGCAGGGTAGCTGCTACGATCCCTACCATTAGCTTAGTGGACAACATATATCCTAGATAAAATATAGACAATACGATTGGAATAAAACACATCAACATCTCAGTTCAAAAACAAAAACAAGCAAGTCATATTGTAGACGAGCCCGAGATAAAAAATGTAGACATCCCGAGCATCATTTTAATTATTCATCTAAAAAAGTGGACACCCCGAGCATCATTCTAATTGTTCAGACAAAAAAGTAGACATCCCGAGCATCATTCTAATTGTTCAGATACAAATCATTAGTTTTTCAATCATTCTTTGATAGTAATCTATTTTTGATTTTTACACAAAATGATGCATTTTTAATGGACTGTGCCCCACAACAAAATCCCGCAGGCATAAATAGTGCATCCCCCCTACCCTGGGGTCATGATGTATTGTAAACAAACTTCATTGTGAATCTACAAGACTTGAGTACACATAATAAACTTTTGATGCTGTGCCCCAAATTCTACAGGTGAAAACAGTGCATCCTCCCTACCCTGGGCTCAAGGGTGGTGATGTAAACAAACTATGACTCTACAAGGGTGGTGATGTAAACAAACTATGACTCTACAAGGGTGGTGATGTATTAACAAACTATGACTCTACAAACCATAAAGATGCTAGAACACATAATTTTGAAGAATTGCATTCATTTTGTCCTTAAAATGATTTTCATTAAAAATGTCTAGATTGATCATACGTAATAATCAAAACTCTTTTTTACCCCATCCTTCCCCCAGGGGTCATCTTGATAACATATGAAATAACTGTAATCTACATATGAAGATGATCATCTGAGTTACAGACTGTTATGACCCCATCTTGAACCCAAGAGTCGTGTTGTGCACAAATTTAATGTACAAAATGATATGCTTGCATATATCTATTTGTAAAATGAATTTAAATTTGTGGTTCCTAAATAGAAAATTTATCTAATAGAAGAAAACAGTTTTCCTCTGTGACCTCACCCTGACCTCAGGAGTTATGGTATGAACAAACTTGAATGTACACTTCATTCAGGTTAAATGTATATTGATTTTCCAATATATACCAATAACCATTGCGATTCTTCAGAAGATTTACGACAGAGACTTGATGGGCGTTACTGGTCACACGAGGTTTTGTATGTCGTATGTCCATATTTTTGGAGCTCCCATCTGAGATCATTGTGTCTACAAACTGGAATCTACACTAGTCGACATGAGGATATGGCATTACAACTTAAAGAATTATATGTCATATATACATGTGATAAGGCATTACAACTTATATATGTCATGTGTGGATTTTGAATGTATCTTGAAAGTATTCTTTTGTAATACATTCCTACATAAACCTTTAGACTCCTATATTCCCCCACACTGATGGGTGATGGTCACATTGGTGTGCATAAATTTAAATTTCCTATAATCCTTTAATAGTCCTTACTCCTAGAACACACAGGCCAAATTTCCTATAATCCTTTAATAGTCCTTAATTACTCCTAGAACACACAGGCCAAAACACCAAACAACATCTTGAACCTTAACATCAAATGACATATTTGACAAAAGCTTTTCAATATTATGAATTCTATTTAAATCTTCGAACCCCTTTTAATATTCCATCATTCTCCCTAACAGACAGCCGTGGCCTAAACATGCAGTGGGTTACCCCCCCCCCCCCCCCCCCCCAACACACACTCACACACACAGAGTTGGTTGAGTATTTTTTTTAAGAAAGTAACTTTTCTCATTTCGAGGTCTTTATCCCCTTTTTGGGTGGAAAAAAGTACACATAAGTCCCACCCCTTTCAATATTGCTTGGATCCGCCACTGGTGTAAATGCACTCAAAGTTACGTCAGGTGAAGTAAAGGTTGACAATCCCTAGTTTCTGCCACAGAAACTAGACAATCCCTAGTTTCTGTGGAAACGAAGGGGTTATTCATATTCGGTCTTTCTATACCACAGAAACTATAGACAATCCCATACATTTGTTTTATGTGTAGCGGTCAGCCTGGTTCGATCGCCGGTGGCCTGTTAGCTCAGCTCAGTTGGTAGAGCACTTGCCTAGAGATTCAGGGGGCCCGGATTCGAATCCCGGTCTGGTCCGTTGCATTTTCTCCCTTCCTGTTACATTTGGTGCCCTTGGAACTGACAGGTTAAAATGCCTGCATGGGGAAAAAAGATCCTGGGTTAATGTCTTCAGGTGTGAAGACATTTAAGGAGGGGGGAATGTAGCGGTCAGCCGGGTTCGATCGCCGGTGGCCAGTTAGCTCAGTTGGTAGAGCACCTGACTAGATATTCAGGGGGCCCAGGTTCGAATCCCAGTCTGGTCCGTTGCATTTTCTCCCTTCCTGTTACATATGCAACTCGCATATATAGATAATTTTAAAACAAGACGATATATTCAGTAATACCTAATAGCACTGTACCCGACAGTTATTTTTACTAAGTTAGTAAGTACCTGCAAATATCCCTAAAATGAACTCAGAACTGTTTTTCACGGCATCCATTTCCGTTTTCACGGCAAGTGTCTTCTGCTTCATAAAGAAAGACAACTCTGGTAAATTCTTCGTGGCATGAAACGAACATGGAAAGAGTTGTATTTCTTGAAAACAAAATCATTGGCGAATCCAGAAAATTCTCTCAAAAAAGGAGGTGAATCAAAGACCGCAAAATAGCAATTGCTAAAAAAAAAAATTGGGTGATAATGTTAAAAGAAAACCCACCCACTAGATCCGCCACTGTAAATTATGTAGTGCTCAGCTAAAAATTATCATTACAAAATATTAGCGAATATCATATCTTCCCACTCCACATATTTATTAGATTGTCAGAATATTTGTAGTGTGAGGGTATTCTATCAAAGTTACTTCCCTTTGTTTAAGGTAGCTCCATCCTCATGTGACTTATCAATATTACTGGATAAAAGTGGAAACACTGTTTTAATTTCCACTCAATATAGTTTAATTTGATTAATAACCAAAGAAAATGGATATGTTGCCACCTTTTAAAGATGTCAGACATACAAAAACAGAAGCATACATCAACATCAGAAAGTCAAACATTTTCGTCAAACAGAATAATAAAAATAGATGAAAACTTGTTGAAGTGACAAAATTTAAATATGAAACAGTTTTAAAAAAAAACTGCTAATTCACAAATATGTATAGATTAATTGTGGATATTAGGGAAACCAATGATAATAGGCATCCAGTAGAGGAAATTCCAGCATAGGATTTATTGCCCTTGACAACATTTTTTAAATCATAAATAATTGTTTATCTGTGGAAAATATAAACTTTTTCAGTGTTGATGGTTTACCAGATTTTTTTTATTATATCCAGTGAATAAAATTCCTCAGACAGATATATTTCTATCATGCAGATTATTCCTTAAGATTTTTGCAAAAACCTATGACATCACATGAGGATCGATCAACCTTAAACCCGACCGGGTTTCTTATGCGCGTGCCGGGATTGTAACACAGGGGCGAATCCAGGAATTGCGGTTACGGGGAGAGCTAGTTTATGAGACAGGGGGTCTGGGGACCGCCTTGAGGCCCCTGATGGGTCCAGGGCACAGCCTTGGTGAGGACCTATGTGGCGAAGCCTCCGGAAGCTCCTGGATTTTACAGATTGTATAGGGCTTGAAATGTGTCTCCTATTTAATATATAGTCATTTATACTTTTTTTTAAAAATCATTTTCAATAAGGTGAAATTAATGAAATGACTCAAGGGAAAAAAAAACTAAGTTCTCCCGATAAAGTAATTTAAGAAATTTAAGAAATAAAAAGATTTTGTCATCTATTTTTCCGGAAGTGGAAGAAATTATTGCTTCTTTTATCGTTTAGTATATTTATCTAAACAAGATACCGATTTACCTTGAAATTGACAATTTTAGGGGAGGGCGGCTGCGTCCCCCTTAAATCCGCCACTGTAAGATCTGGCTGGTCGGATATTCTAGAGTGAGTTAACAACTTACTTCAGTACGGTTTAGACGTATTTCGGGGACTGCCAGGGCTAAATTCAATCTAATTAAGATCAGATCCTAGGATACGCTCACAATCGTTACTTACGCAAAGTGTACTGCGCGGATCTAAGAAGTCTGATTTGAATTAGATTGGGGCTAAATTCAAAATTATACAGCTTTTAAATGGTAAATATCACACTCCCTTGTACTTATTATGATGCTGTTTCATATCTTGCTAATTAATTTGTAAATACCTGTGATTTTAATAAGAATATATTATTTATTCTTAAACACTGAAACTCTCGTTATTCTTTTTGAACACGGAGATACACGGGAATACTGAAAGTCCCGTTACAGTAGATCCACGCCACAATTTAAAACCGTTGAACATAGCAAAGGCGATGATAACACCTTTATTTATCCCCCGGATATAGTTATAATATAACTATGTGTTATAGTTAAAACCTACAATTATATGTTTTATTCATTACCAAAAAAAAATTACAAACGCCCATAAAAGAGCAAAATATACGTATGTATATTTGTCCCCCCCCCCCCCCCCCCCCCCCCCCCCCCCCCCCGCTATTCAATTTGTAAATGACAACTGATATGCATACATACAGTACAGTCCACTAGTTTTCCCCGAAAAATACGAGCCCCCGTGGACCAAAAATCCTTGGTTCACCGTGGGCCTAGAAAAAAGTCGGTGCCTTTGAAGTTGCGATTTCTGCGCTAGCCTTGAATCTGAGAGCCCTCCGCGTAACACGGTGTGTCCACGGAGTATCACGGTGTGTCGACGAGGTGTCACGGTGTGTTTTCACGGTGTCACACAGAGGATAAGATTTCATTCATAATGCATGTGCAGCATATTTTTCTTACAAAACTAATGAATTATTGATTATTCAAATCATCAAAATTTATGCAAGATAATTTTTTTTTTATGTTAATTCACGTTGTTATTGTCATAATTTGTTTGTTTGCTGAACCTCCGAGAAGGACCTTTTTCAAATCAATACCGACGTTTCAAAGCTCCGAACTACCGATGAAAGGTGTTTTCTTTTGTATTGCATGGTAGCCTGTGAAAAAGGCGCATATATGGTACTTACATTAACCTGCTTTGTTTTTCACTTTTAGAAAGTGTACTTCCTATTGTTATTGTGTTGTTGATATTGCTAAGTTCTCATAATTACGGATATTTCTGTAGGCATGAGAAATGCTGATATTTATTGTGGGTTCTACTGTTACATGTACATGGTGTATCTCTGTTTCTTTAATTCCGTAAGCATTCATATCCCTTCTAATATAAAATTATGTTTCAAAAATATACGAAGTACAAACAGTCCGTTCTGTTCAGTGCTGGTTTGAAGCGGTTTGGGTTGGTTTCCTTGCAGGAGGTGTGAAAATCGGCCGTAAACTAATTCCAAATGAAATCATGATAAAGGTGGTGTTTAATTCTTTTCTAAAACTTTTTTGTGATATGCTTATATTGTTTTTCACCTTATTGGGAGAAACACAACGATATCAAACACAATATATGTTTCCGAGAAAACCTGGGTTTGAACAATGTCATTTGAATCCCTTTCCTTAATTTCTTCATTGTAAATATTGTTAAATTCAATGTTTAATTATAATAATGATGAGTAATGTGGGTAATTCGTGTTTTAAATGTGAATTAGTATTGTAAATAAAAAGCATACACGTGTAATAGGGATATTCAATAATTACCGATGTTCTCTCTCTCTCTCTCTCTCTCTCTCACACACACACACACACACACACACACACACACACACACACCACACAGATACACACACACCACACAGATACACACACACACACACACACACACACACACACACACACACACAAGTATCGACATACAGATACAGAAAACGTCCCATCGCATTTCTCTCCATAGCGTAATTGTGATAACATCGCGATTACTTTTGCTGGGGGATTTTCAATTCAACGATTATATCTGTGTTTACAATTGAGTAATGTCATGAAGAAAACCCACACTACCAATTGTACTTCCATTTTACTCCCTACACTACAAGGTAGTAAAATAAAGTCTGCAGTGTATTATCTCCAAAGGAAAATGTTTTACCCCACATTTATGTGACACATTGTAGTATGAAAATATCTAGTTGATTAATGGCTGGATGGTGTATAGCCAGGTGAACAATTTATGCCCCCAACGGTCTATTTTGTCATGTATAACATCTCTCTCTCTCTCTCTCTCTCTCTCTCTCTCTCTCTCTCTCTCTCTCTCCCTCTCTCTCTCTCTATATATATATATATGGATAGCTTATATTATCCACGTATCGCCAATATTCTCGTCTTGGAAAGGTATATTGTTGTTTGCAAAATACATGCATGTTTTTATTTAATCTGCATTATCAGAAATAATTTAAAATAATTATTTACTATTGTTTTGTTTTAGAGTCTCCGGAAACAGAGATATGCACATCTTGTATGGATTATGGGTTATTCTATTTATCCAAGCAGCATTCGCTTTCAAGAATGATTGGCATGGAGCGTTGAATTTTCATTGCCCATTACGGACTCAATCCATCGATACCGTTGTGTCAGTTCATCACAATGGCCCTGAAGACAGAATATATGAGTTCCACTGTGGGAGAGCTTTGAACAGTGGCAGAGATGTCCACTGTCATTGGTCAGGTAAACGCTTCACGGTTAATTCATTATTTTTGTTTGTTTGCACAAAACGAAATATTAGACCCAATGAATGATATCCAATATTAGAACCAATATTGGATAAAACAGCTTTTTAGGAGCGAGATCAAAATATTGATGTCTGATAAAAAATGAAATAGTTAGGGTGATCCCCGTATGCTTTTGTCATGCAACATTGATTGTACTTTAGTGAAAAAGGAAAAAAGACAGACGAATGTTAAAAACACATAATACTATTACATTTTAATGAAAATTTGATAATTTTTATGTAAACTTTCATTTGTGAACAAACAATAGAAAAGGTATGCAGAATGTTATTTATACTCGTATGTTTTTATTTGTTATTCGATTAGTTTCAACGTTCATCCTGTTCAGTTGTAAAGGAGGGTGGGTGCGTTGGTGAAAACTACGTGAATTTAGTTTTTTTCTCAGACAATGAGCTTTTAATCTTGCCCCTTACTGTAAGTTTTAGTCGGTATCCATAAACCCCAATATATCGGGATCACTGATCTACGCGTATCAATCTGAATGGGACAGAATCACCGCTAAAATGAGAATGCGTTTTTCGTTATCAGTATATTTGTATTGCTATAATAATTTACTTGAGAATCTAATTCATTTTTAAGATGCTTCCAGTAAGTTTATATGTATTGGGGATGGCTTTACGAAAATTTGGTGTATCGTGATGTCTTGTATTGCAAGCGCTAAATATTCAGTAACAACATTTTTGGAAAAGTTCTTGAGCTGAATTGATACTAATTCCATCAAAATGCGTACAATACAATATTTTCCAAATCAAGATTTCGATGTCGTAAGAAGTTGACTTTCATTGTCCAATGGCGTTTGCCAGTATTCATGGTTACAATTAAGTTTCCTCGTGAATTTTGCGCCAGCTATGCGATTTGTGATGTCCTCAATCGTTGATAGTTCAAAATGGTCTCTTTCGATATCCTTATTGAACGATCTTGGGTTTAAACACACTTGTAGTTTTCCTGTGTTGTCAATGAGTTGACCCAATCAGTCGGTTCATGATTTTTTTCTGATGACACAATTTTGTTCCATTTCATCCAAGGTTTTCAACTACTTCTTAGAGGAGTTGAAAGTTGTTTTTCGCGGAGGAATTACAGTAACAGATTTATCTAACTTTATTTTATAGTTATTGTTCAAACATCTCTGTCCCCTGAATATTTCGGGGAATTCTTTGATAGGGCTTTCTAAATTACATTGTACATATGTAGAGCCATTACTAATTCCACAAGTCCTAAATCATGAGATGCCTTGCATTAAAGCAATGGACTTTGGTCTCTCTGTTTGTTACATAGGATTCTAGCTGTAGTTTTCTGCACTTCTGTGTGGCATTTCTCAATGAGGTTTGATTTTGTCTTCGAGATATTTGTGATTTTTGTTTTTATTTTGGAAGATTGACATTTCTTAATGTCCTCAAGGTTGAAAGAGTCGAAATATTGTATGTGATCCTGTGTCAATTCTGAATTCATTTTTCTTTTTTACATTTGAGTTTGTAGGTGGTGAAACAAAATGTTCCCATATTTCGTTTTCCTCATCACTTGTCGAGGCTTTTTCTAATGTGAACTTTCTTTGTTATTTGTTTGGACATGTAAAATTTCTGAAAGTGGCTGAGTTTGTTGCATTTGTGACAGATTTTACCGAATGTTGGGCAGTTGCGTTTTATACATGTATGATTTGTCCCACATTTCCTGCAGTCACATAATCTTTCTTGATATAATTATTTCGATGTTGCTGTTGACTTTCCAACTCTGTGTTTTCATTCCGAGAAGTATGTTGCCTTGGGTGCCTTTCTTCAAAACATGAACTTTTCCTTCTTTATTGGGGGCTTTTATTTACTGTCTGGATTCTTCATCCGCGTGATAAATATTTACTTTAACGATTTTTCTAAGGATAGTTTCCCTCTCGACGAGTAAGTTCTACGTACAATTCTGACGCTGATTAGACCATCTTCAAGATGTTCAAATTCACAATCTTTTGCCATTATTTCTATTTCTGTGACATATTGGTCAATACTTTCACTGGATCCTTGTGTCCGAGTGTTGAATCTGTCTTGCCACAAATAAATTTGTATTTCGAATGCAGAAATATTCAAATTTCTTAATGACGATTTTGAATTTTTCTTGATACCCCTAGTTGAAAGAAAATGTGTTCTAGATTTATCTTCCTTATTGACTTATTGCATGTTGTAAGGCTTCCATTTTTTCTTCTCGTTTTTGTCTGGGAGTGCCATATCTAAGTATAAGTTCAGTGTTTGCTTCAATCTATTCCATTTTTCAGAAAAGTCCATTTCTTGGGTTGCTTATAATTACCCTCGGTCATTTTGAATTTCTCTCCTCTTTATAAGAAATGAAACATTAATGAATCTTTTGATACAATGACACTATGTTATTTTCTCATTGTATGCATTTATCTCAGAAAAGTGTAACTCAAACAAATTGTAACTTTGACATTTATTAAAATAAGTGTGGGCACGACTGTTATGAATGAATTGCCAATCAAATACAACATGGGCCGTGAACCGCCAACAACAAACATGCCTCAACAGATGCAAATATATATATAGACAATAACATTCAATATCAAAGCTATACATACAACCATGTAACTAGGTCATGTTTAAAATTCAAAGTTCGTGATCAAAGATCAAAGTTCAAACAACATCAAAGTTCAAAGAGCAAGGTACATTAAGGCCCAAATTTCGCCACAAAATTAGGATAAATTTAAAATGTGGTTTCACTTGGTTTAATTATTATGATTATGCACTAGGGCATTGGCCCTGATGATTCATGTGGAAATTAGTGACGTAATATGTTCTGTGACGTCATTTTCCTTATCTCCGATTGACATGATTTACCGAAATCGCCGAAATTACCTGTTTTTTATGCCTTTGAAACAATTTTTAAGATAGAGCACATGAAATAACCACAAAGATGTTTTGTGTACAAATTATTTATGTTAAAAGTCAGTAATGAGCAAAATTTCGACTTGGTTGGTAAATGAGCAGACTGTTAAATTTAACGTTTAACCATTTCCCGCGTTCATCTATAATACAAATGTCAACGTTGATGGTGTCCATATACATGTATACAAGTTTAATGAATAAATAATAGGCATATGTACAGTATATTAAATTTTATAAGACTCTACATAGTTTACATTGAAGAAGATAGTGTGTAATCAGATAATTGGAATCTTTGACACAGATATTTCCGATTCCAATTTTACTCGTATTATGTTTGATATAGATACGCAATGATATCAACGCAATTAATGTAACACATGGAAAAGTTCAGGCAATCACATATTCTTTTTTTCTCATAGATGGTTTATGATATGAATTATCCCTCTAAATTGGTGTGCATATACTGTGGCGGCTACAATGCGTATCTAAATACATGTCTAAATATGCTTTGCCAGTCATAATATTCTAACATACATGTAGGCTAATTATAACTTATTGGGTATGTTGCATGTGTAATTCCAAATGCTATTCTAATATTGTATTAAGCATCATGTCAGACACATCTAATGATTGTCCATCTGAATTAAAAACCCACTCATGATACATAATATGTATGTTGTTAAGTAAGAATTCTATTATGGCTTTGGCCTGGCTTTAAAAAAAAAAAATGCACGTCTGCAACCGAATGCAATCTTTGTTTATAAAGTAAAAAGTTTAATAATATCGAAAATGAAAGCGCGATAGCTTAATCGGTACCTTTATACCAGAGCATAACAGTGCGAGAGTTCGAATGCAAAATCCGGTTATATTTTCCCCGTAAAAATTGAATTAGTAGCAAGTCAAACATACAGGCTTTAAATATAATACACTTGAAAATCAATTCATTACAATATATTGTTCATTATTTACATGCTGCAGTACCTGTAGTTTTATGACATGCAGGTTTCCTATCAAAACAATTCCAACTTTATCGATCTGTCGTTTATATTACAAAGTTGTCGAACTCATTTAGGAGAGGTTACTCCATGATATATATATATAATAATGAAATATTCGCATCTACCCTGCTATAAGAGTGAATGTTGGTAGTTGATAGATGAACGATGTAGTATCTAGATATCTAAATTATTACTCATTTGTAAGCTTGAAAAAATTATACGCTTGTATTGTGTGTTCCAAGAGGACAAAACCTGGTGAACCCCGATCATTACATGTAAAAAAAAAAATGAATAGATAAAAAACATTTCTTAAGAAAACATTTTAGTAGAAACGAACGACTCTGACTGCATTAATGCAATCAATGTCAACATATCTACAACTCTAATCATTTCATGCTTAAATTTTCGCAAGCATTCAGTACTACCATAAGGGGGGGGGGGTTAAATCAAAATTCGCAGGTAAAGTTTATGGAAAAGCTACATTCTCAAAACAAAAGAATGTGTGGGTCAAATCCCCCTGTTCCTATGTCGCTGTAATAATTATTTGTTTATAGAATCGCCTTACATTTGTCGATAACTGACGCACGTGTTCTGTGACATAGTCTTATTTAAAAATACATGATAGCTAGTCATTGGTTACTATTTTCATCATTAAATCGTGGAACTGGTGTTGAAGTATTAGAACGCAATTTTCACACATAAGGAGAACTTTCTTTTCCTGCATTTACACTTTAACCATCCCACTCACCGTCGGTCACTTAGCATTTAGTGGCATGTGCACAAAACACCGCTTAATGACTCTATCTGAATCATGCGCGGATCTAGAGTGGAGGTGCGGAAACCCCCTCCCCTCTGGAATTAAAGTTACATGTAATTTGTGCGCAAAGTAATGAGGACTAAACTAGAGCACAATATTATCATTTGTATAAAACTGGAACGATTGTTTGATATCCTTTTCCCAATCTACATAATTACCGGTGATTAATGTAAACATTCTAACCAAGCAGTATTCTTGGCTTTTTTCAATTTCACTAGAAATTTTTGTGGAACTAATGTAAGTTCTCAACAAAGCACAGGAATTTGGATACAGCGCGGTAATAGTATATTAATTTTAGCAAAGCATGATATTTTGTAGCATTAAAGTTTGAACACTCGATATTTTCTTTGTTTACACTTCAAATAATTCAAATAGCCGACGTTATAGAAATAAAGTAAAAGTGTTCAATGTGTTGTAATCGTACACTACCATTATTTGGAGACGGTAGTGAAATGAAGAATTCAAACATAACTCTCCGAAATTTCGCTGCATTTAGATAGATGAAGTATGTCAGTCGCGTGTCATTTACTAGAAAAGAAAATAGCATATTCCCAGATCCATGGAAATCGTGCAGCATGCAGAAAGTACCCTGAATAGGTGTCTGACAAAATCAAGTGACGAAGTCCTTGTACACAACGATGGCTTCGAAAAACATGTGCCGGTCATGGTATGATGATATCGTAGCACTTTTGTACGCTGATGAATATCTAGTATGAATGTAAGATCGAATGAAACTTAATTGGCTGTTTTATAATAATTTAATTATTTACATATTGTTAAGTATAATATTTTCTACAATTTTACGTTCTGTAGTAATTTTCTTGAGATCGATTAGGTGAACAACGTGAACAAGCATACGATATGTCTCCGAGTAAAACATTACTTAACCGCCGAGTTTCACCTGAAAAAAAACTATTTGGTAAAAATGCGCACCCCTTTCTCACGCCAAAAATCCTTGAAAAAAAGTGCATATCATATTCGACAAAATACGATACTATGCTATACATCGACGTATTCTCCATGATATTCAAGTATAAATATGATGGTTTGATGAGAGAATCAGGAAAAGAGGTTAGATTTGGTCATAAAATGTTCATTTCTTTGTCTCAAATGAACAATTTGCATCTAGATTTTGATTTTTTTCCCCGGACCCCCACCCTCTTTAAGAGGGGAAAAGCCCCTCCCGCACTCTTCCCCTCGTCGCATCGCGACTCGGCCGTCTACTTTCAGCAGCCGGACTAGTCACAAATCAGCAGGACTAGTAAATTATAGATTCTAGTAGTCATTTCACTAGTATAGTGAAAAAACTTAGTGTCAAAAACTGATTAGATCTTACACCTTTCATTATTTTGACAATTGCTGGAAAATATAAATATCTTTGACTGACGGCATTATATATGCTGATGCACTGCCATAGTGATTGACTTTGGTACTTTTAATAGACAGTCTCTGCTTCATTCATCATTAGAAACTGGCCGAAAAGGATTTGTTGAATGATTTATTAGACAGGGAAATCAAGGTTGTTTTCATATATCCGACTAAATCGGCATGTATCAAAAGGTAGAAGGGGTGGGGGTCAAAAATATACAATCCTCTCCCATGCGGACTTCGGACGTGGTTTGAGACAATGAATATGATTTATGATTCAAACTTTTTTCCTTTGCGTAAATACTAATGCATTGAAAGATTTCTTATATAAACATAATTGACAGGAGCCTGTATATATTTTTTTTTCAAATAAAGAGTGTAATTAATAGATGCAAGTGTATGCTAAAACATTGAATATAATACCGAGAAGATTATTTTTTGTTAGGTTTTTCATGGTGGCAGTGTCAACTCTTGTGTAGAACTTATCACATTGTTTGTAAATCTTATCACATCCTATAAGGTTCACATTCGGCCCAATTGTCAGGTGTTGAAATTTAAAATAAAACTTTTCAAGTTCGTTTTATAATATTTCTTTTCACATATATTCTGAATGAATTTCATGTTCTTTTTACTACATGTACAATCCAATGTAGCATTAGCTAATGCGTGTTCCTTCGGTGAAAACATTTAGTGCGCTCGAAAACAAAGAACAAAGTGTACATATACACACAAGAATAACTTAAGGTAACCACGCGCTACGTACATACATGATATTCATTTAATTTAGATTAAAACAATGCAAATTGAATGCAAATGTAAATACACTGTTAAAATTGAATGAATATATATGGGTTACTCTAAAATTCTTAGATACAATTACACTAATCGTCCTTCAAATCACAGCATTCGCCGCATTGAAACATCTACAATTGATTAAAACTTTCGGAAAAAATCAATTAAACTTTTCAAATAAAAATCATAGTGCACATTTGTTTAATAAAACTTTGGGCATGTGGCGACATAAATTGGATTATTTTCATATTGAGTTCATGACATAGCTTTCTTGTTCATGACGTCGCATAACGTAACGTCAAAATGGCACAACGTTATCGTAAACTATACTGTATTTACATATGCATTATACATAAGTAAAGCTTTTTACGAAGACATCATAACCATTTTATGGAAGTATGCACCATATGAAAGAATTTTGAGAAATATCATTTAATTTGGACGCGGGGCCAAATTTGGCCCCAAACGTACCTTGTCCTTTAGCACAATCAAACAAGATCAAAGTTCAGAGCATCAAAGGTCAATGTTCATTATATAGAAAACATTGATCCTGGAAGGTGCAGAGGTCAACGCTTACTTATATTATTTACATCCAGATTTCCGCTTTTACGTCACTAGTTCACTGAGACGAGGTTCAGAATGAAAAACAGTCCAGGGAATTCCGCCACCATTGTGGGGGTAATGCATCATACAAAAACAGCCGTACCCGACCGCTTTCCCTTCTAGTAAGGAAAGCAAGATGTCCTTGAAGATCGATGACTTCCAGTCCTCCTTGGAGAGAGTTAAATCATATGTTATTCCTAAAGAGGACATATGTACCCCATATTGAGCAAACAAACCTGAATCGGACTTCATTTCTGTATGACGGAAAATGGCACCCCCGGAATGCAGGACGACTGTACAAATATGAGAATTGACACGTTTATGTGCTTATTCCATAGCTTTCAGACTTACTGAATTGCGACATTGTAGCCATGGGAGGGTAAATGACTTTTATGTTTGGAAAGTTGTTCTTATATACAAATCAATTGCTTTATTATAACTCTGATTCTCCTAACCGACAACTTACCCTCCTCCAGTGTATTTTATTTAGAATGAAATTAGGTACAGAACCCATGTTTGTCTTGTTTTTTCCTAACTGGATGCCTCTATATCCCGCCACCAGAGATTATAGTTTGTCTTTTAGTGTGAAATTTGTGGCACCTGTCTTAATACAGCTTCCAAAAATGTGTGTTTAATTATTGAGGAACCCACCAACCATATTATCTGTATATCCAAAATGAATTACAAACGTTGGTCTGCGGATGTAGGATATATAAGAAGATTTCCAACGCCCAGGTCTTTGAATGAAGGGCGAAGATAACGAACAGTGATATCATCAGATGAAAAACCCTTTAAAGCAAACTCAGTGTTTGCACCAATACGTGAAGAACATGATTTGTATCCTGAGCTAGCAGGCAAATCCAGGTGCTTAACTGCCTTACAAAGTACCCCTGTAAATTGGTATCGAGTGTGGGAGAATTAAAATGTTGAAATAGTGGGCCTGAACCCTCTGGACGTATGATGACATATTTGGTTACAAGCTGATTTGGACAAGCTAGACCACCCTGTTGTCTATTTGCCCTACGAATATGGTCCATTTTCGAAAAACGGATAGTCAATATGAGATTGTGTCTTGTAATTATAGGCAAATTGTGTATTTGAAATGCGTTCAAGACCAAGGAAAATGCAGCAGAGAAAAAGGGGGGTTGGTTGGATCAAAAGCATTGGCGATTATGAGTGTTTTCATATATTAAAGCATCTAAAAGCTTAGAAAACTCAGAGTGGAGATTATCTTCTATAATTGTTGTGTGTATTGTTGGTTTGTGGACGAGGAATTTGCTGTCCATACAATTGAGTGGTTGAAATTTGGGGGATGAACAGTTTGAACGGACACATTACTCAAAACTGGCGAGGTGCAATAAAGCATTGAATGGATACTACCACAATGAATACAGTTGTGCTTATACATGCATGGGAATTTATCCCAAGAGTCCTTGAAATTGAAATTGCAACATTTGCCTATAGCAGGTTTTGATGCATTTGAGGTATTATGAGCAAGCCCAGGTGTCATGTACATAATCCATAACACTGAGTCAACCCCCCCCCCCCCCCAGGAAGAAGCAAGATTTTGCTCTTTGCGTACCCTGTATTGAGTATCATAATCGTTCCAAGACAACCCCCCTATTTACCCCCATCCTAACCGTCTGTATATACTTTAGCAGATAAAGAGTTTTAGCGGGATGTACACTCAAGTACACACTTGCATAGATGAGCAAAAGATCAGTCCATTGTTCTATAGTTTCCACCTTTTTGGAGTTCGTATCCTTAGAAAGTGTTTCGCCCATATCATTGGTGACCAATGTCTTTTAAGTAGCCCAAATTATGGTGTGCCTAGAAAAGCCAAATCAATAAACTGCTCACCAACAATGCGTTGTTTAATTGTGTTAGTAACGTGCATATCGATCATATGGATTGATAGGAAAGGAACAGAGGCAGTGCTAATATCTGAGGAAGTGGAAATTGCTGGTGCCAATGGGTCATGAGTTATTGTTCTAGGATGTGTGGACGTCGCTGGCTGTGTCTGATAATTCAATGTGGTCAGTCCCAGTCCTATAGAGGTATTTCCCGACGCCTCTGGAGATGTAGCTGCCGGTGTGACATTCGTTGCCTCTTAGATATCGGTGGTATTGTGTTCATTTATGGCAGAAAAATAAAAATGAAATCAAATAACCAAATTATTATTATTATTATCTATTTATTGTTAAATGAAGTAAACCTTACCAACCGGTATGGGCATTATTCTACCTATCTTGAAACATACATATGCTTTCAAGATTATTAGTTGTTGTTTTTGTATTGTTGTTTAAAATTTTAGCCAGAGATAAATTACTTAGATACGTGTATTTCTAACGTTACTTCCCTTGATATAAAAAAACCGTGTCATTGATTCAAAAATAGATTAATAATTGCAAATATTCAAAGCAATATGATAAATCCTGACGATCCAGACAACTATTACCTTCATTCACATATCCAAGAAAGATAAATTGTTGAAGCTCTTATCATAATATTAAGTCGCTGTCTAAAAACAAGATGGCCACAAAAGACGCTAGCAAATTTGGCAGCGACAAAATCAAGGATCATCGGAAAATCGGGAACAAATGCCAATGAATAGATTGCAGCAAACCAAGACCAAATAGATTATAAAAGCATAGAAATGTATTATATGCAAGGTGAAGATAACGAACAGTTTTCAATCTCATGTATTAGATAATTTTTAAACCTGTCTTGTTTGCAAAGAAAACGTATTTCAAAATTTCAACAACCTCATTCAACGAGTCTTTAATTGAAAAGCAGGCACAGGAGACTGACTCAAGGGGAATGACTCTATTGGTTACTTAAAATTTAAAGGTGGATCTGCCAATACTATTACTCGGGAAATGAACACGTTCCTTGATAAAAGCATCAAATTCATATCGAATTTGATACAATAATAAACACATCAGACAAAGACTGCTATACTTTAGTATCAACTTTATCTACACTAATTCTAACGAGCATCTCATTAAAAATCCTTAAAAATTCCAAGAGACCTTTTATATGAACAAAAGCATTAAAGCACGCGTACTTAAATATCAATCAGATGTAGGCGTTGTTTCAGAGAGTATTCATATTCATTGTACTACACCATGGGTAATATCCCCTGGATATAACGCAGTTGTGTTAAGTAGGGCCATAGAAATATGTCAGGAAAAAAGTATTAATAAACAGATCAATTTGTGACAAATTCTGTAAAAACAACCCTTTTATACAAAAACAATATGTATATATCATTAAGTGCATATCGACCTCTTATACATTTTTCACCGGACCGACAGTCTCTACATCAACTCTGTATCACGTGATCAAATATCAATATACTTGGATTTTTCAACACCTGAATATAGACTTAACTCTATGATTATGGATGTTGCCTACCACAGGCTCTATAAACCAGCACGGAACATGGATGATGTTCCTTCCAAATCATGCCGTCAGTTCCTTAAGCTCAAATTTACAAACAAAGGAATAGATGCCGTCAACATAAGCAACATTCTTCGTCATAAAAGGGTTCAGTCGTGTATTTCAACTTATTTCAAGTTCAAGTCTACACCCTGTATTTCCTACAGCTATACTTCTACTATTGCATCCAAACTTTTAAATTATAAACAAACTTTGCAGTGCTTAGATATAGACCATCTTATACGTAATCCACCAACATGTTCTTGTTCTTCATCTTCTTTCAACTACAGTCCAGCTGGACATGTCATTACTGGTGATGTTGATATAGTTGAAAATGAGGACCTCAAATCACTTATTCTTAAAGGTCCTAAATACAGAGAACCTCGGTCTTTTAATTGGCGACAGAACTTCATCTCTATTATGAGTTCTGTCGAAGATTATGCCAGACGATGGGCTACATATGAAAAAGAAGAACTTGATACATTGTCAGAATGAGTTAAAAGCATAAGAGGGATATTAAAATCCCGCATTAGACACATGAAAACAAAAGTACGTACCATCTATCCTTCTGTGTTTAGTAAACCAGAAGTGATAAAAGAATTAGATAGGTTACATGAGGAATATGTTTTGGTTCCAGCTGACAAAGCTAGTAACAACATTGTCTTTGTTTGTAAGGCTCATTATTACAACTGTATTTTAAACGAACTTGGCATTAATTCCACTTTTGGTAATCGTACTTATACTCCAACTGCCCTTTCAAAAGACGAAATTCTTCAAAACCATGCTTCAGTTTTAGACACATTTAATATTCCAGTCAATGGGTCGAATAAATATGAGTTACCGTACCTATACTGGATTCCTAAACTACATAAAAACCCTTACAAACAAAGATACATTGCTGGATCCAGTAAGTGCTCTACCAAGCCCCTATCTTTGCTCCTCACGAAAATGTTAACAGCTGTGAAGGAGAAACTTCAAACTTACTGTGCGACTACATATGCCAGAAGTGGTGTTAATCAAATGTGGATTCTAAAAAATTCTAAAGAACTTTTAGTAAACTTGAAATCACAGAATTTTTCCCAAATCAATAGCATTAAAACCTATGACTTTTCAACACTATACACGACCATTCCTCACGATAAATTAAAGACTGGACTTTTTGACATCATAGACAGTTGCTTCTTCAACAAAAACGGAAAACGGAAATATTCATATCTAGTGATCAGTCATTCAAAAACTTACTTTCTTAAACGCCACTCTGATTCCAAGCACAAGTACTCTGAAGTTGAAATAAAAAATATGCTAGAGTTCCTCATTGACAATATCTTCGTGGTCTTTGGTGATCAGGTCTTCCAACAGTCTGTTGGAATTTCCATGGGCACAAATTGTGCTCCTTTGTTACCTGACCTGTTTTTATATTCATATGGAGCAGAATTTATTCAAAAACTTCTACGTGAGAAGAAAAAATCTCTCGCTGTGACCTTCAATTCGACTTTTAGATATATCGATGACGTTTTGTCTATTAACAATGATAGTTTTCATTCATATGTCGATTTGATATATCCCTGTGAGCTGGAAATAAAGGACACCACAGAGTCGTCCACTTCTGCTTCATACTTAGATATTTTATTGAAAGTAGACATTAACGGCAAACTAACAACTCAACTGTATGACAAACGGGATGATTTCAGCTTCTTCATCGTCAACTTCCCACATTTATGTAGCAATATTCCATTATCACCTGCATATGGTGTTTATATATCTCAACTGATTCGATATGCAAGAGCTTGTTCTGGGTAGAGTCAGTTTTTAAATCGAGGTAAGCTACTGACAAACAAGTTGATGGTACAGGGATTTCAACAGTCTCGATTGAAGTCAGCATTTCGCAAATTCTATGGTCGTTATAACGATCTAGTTCGCCAATACAACCTCGCATTGGGTCAAATGCTGTCTGACGTGTTTCATACCGATTGTTAAGCCGTTCTTGGCACACTGATTTTGACTGCGGATAACTCCGTTTACCTGATCAGGATATGGGGCTCACGGCGGGTGTGACCGGTCAACAGGGGATGCTTACTCCTCCTAGGCACCTGATCCCACCTCTGGTGTGTCCAAGGGTCCGTGTTTGCCCAACTATCTATTTTGTATTGCTTGTGGGAGTTATGATAATCAATAGAGATATATAAACACCATATGCAGGTGATAATGGAATATTGCTACATAAATATGGGAGGTTGACGATGGAGAAGCTGAAATCATCCCGTTTGTCATACAGTTGAGTTGTCAGTTTGTCGTTAATGTCTACATTCAATAAAATATCTAAGTATGAAGCAGAAGTGGACGACTCTGTGGTGTCCTTTATTTCCAGCTCACAGGGATATATCAAATCGACATATGAATGAAAACTATCATTGTTAATAGACAAAACGTCATTGATAAATCTAAAAGTCGAATTGAAGGTCACAGCGAGAGATTTTTTCTTCTAACGTAGAAGTTTTTGAATAAATTCTGCTCCAAATGAATATAAAAACAGGTCAGGTAACAAAGGAGCACAATTTGTGCCCACGGAAATTCCAACAGACTGTTGGAAGACCTGATCACCAAAGACCACGAAGATATTGTCAATGAGGAACTCTAGCATATTTTTTATTTCAACTTCAGAGTACTTGTGCGTGAAATCAGAGTGGTGTTTAACAAATTAAGTTTTTGAATGACTGATCACTAGATATGAATATTTCCGTTTTCCGTTTTTGTTGAAGAAGCAACTGTCTATGATGTCAAAAAGTCCAGTCTTTAATTTATCGTGAGGAATGGTCGTGTATAGTGTTGAAAAGTCATAGGTTTTAATGCTATTGATTTGGGGAAAATTCTGTGATTTCAAGTTTACTAAAAGTTCTTTAGAATTTTTTAGAATCCACATTTGATTAACACCACTTCTGGCATATGTAGTCGCACAGTAAGTTTGAAGTTTCTCCTTCACAGCTGTTAACATTTTCGTGAGGAGCAAAGATAGGGGCTTGGTAGAGCACTTACTGGATCCAGCAATGTATCTTTGTTTGTAAGGGTTTTTATGTAGTTTAGGAATCCAGTATAGGTACGGTAACTCATATTTATTCGACCCATTGACTGGAATATTAAATGAAATGTGTCTAAAACTGAAGCATGGTTTTGAAGAATTTCGTCTTTTGAAAGGGCAGTTGGAGTATAAGTATGATTACCAAAAGTGGAATTAATGCCAAGTTCGTTTAAAATACAGTTGTAATAATGAGCCTTACAAATAAAGACAATGTTGTTACTAGCTTTGTCAGCTGGAACCAAAACATATTCCTCATGTAACCTATCTAATCTTTTTATCACTTCTGGTTTACGAAACACAGAAGGATAGATGGTACGTACTTTTGTTTTCATATTTCTAATACATCATGACGGATGTGGTGTGTAAATATACGAGTATCGTTTAAAAATACCGAATTTCTCTTCCAATTTGCTAAAAAAAAAAAACTAGCATAAACGTACCTTTAAATAGTTCTTTATCTTGTCTACGCCTAAATGTGTGGGGGTGAATTTAATTGAAGCAACATTTTTAACTCCGGAACTGAACTTGCACTTCCTTACATGTAGTTGATCAGATCTGTATATCAAAATAAAACATTTCGTACTCTATAATGTTTGTTTACATTATGGACGATTGAAATGCTAGTAATGCAAATATCAGTTGAGAAAATCTAATGTATAAAACCGGTGTTACATGTATTTTGACATAGGCAATTGATATATGTCACATACTAACTAACAATTTCAAATCAAATACCCTTAGTGAAAGGCAATTTAAACTTTAAAAAGTGCTATAGTTGTATTATAGCTGATGAATTCAGCATCTCGACTGTAGCAATGTTTTCTTTATGTTTATTCTCAAATGCTGATTAAAATTCCCCATTAATTTCCATTTTGAATTTAAAACTAAATGAAAAATTCCTAAATGCATGTCAGTCATATACTGTTAGTTAGTGCCATGTTTTTATTGATGTTGTACATTTATGATACAAAACATTGATTAAGCAAACACATTAAATCTCTTCCAACAATCATAATTTTCATTCATCTGTCAATTTGATATATCCCTATAAGCTCTGTATACAGGACATCATAGAGTCGTTCACTTCTGCTTCATTGCTTCATACTAAGATATTTTAATGCAAATAAATATCAACAAAAAATAAGAACTCAACTTTATGATGAACGGGATGATTTTGACTACAGATATCTCTGTTTACCTGCTCAAAATATAGGGCTCACGGCGGGTGTGAACGGTCGACAGGAGATACTTACTCCTACTAGGCACCTGATCCCACCTCTGCTATATCCAGGGGTCCGTGTTTGTCCCACTCTCTATTTTGTATTACTTATAGGAGTTATGAGATTGATCACTATTCGTTATCTATTTTGTATTACTTATAGGAGTTATGAGATTGATCACTATTCGTTATCTATTTTGTATTACTTATAGGAGTTATGAGATTGATCACTATTCGTTATCTATTTTGTATTGCCTATAGGAGTTATGAGATTGATCACTATTCGTTATCTATTTTGTATTGCCTATAGGAGTTATGAGATTGATCACTATTCGTTATCTATTTTGTATTACTTATAGGAGTTATGAGATTGATCACTATTCGTTATCTATTTTGTATTGCTTGTAGGAGTTATGAGATTGATCACTATTCGTTATCTATTTTGTATTGCTTATAGGAGTTATGAGATTGATCACTATTCGTTATCTATTTTGTATTACTTATAGGAGTTATGAGATTGATCACTATTCGTTATCTATTTTGTATTGCTTGTAGGAGTTATGAGATTGATCACTATTCGTTATCTATTTTGTATTACTTATAGGAGTTATGAGATTGATCACTATTCGTTATCTATTTTGTATTACTTATAGGAGTTATGAGATTGATCACTATTCGTTATCTATTTTGTATTGCTTGTAGGAGTTATGAGATTGATCACTATTCGTTATCTATTTTGTATTACTTATAGGAGTTATGAGATTGATCACTATTCGTTATCTATTTTGTATAGCTTATACGAGTTATGAGATTGAGGAGTTATGAGATTGAGGAGTTATGAGATTGATCACTATTCGCAATCGTCATCATTTGTTGAGTAACGTGATCGAGTGCAAATCGAATTATTGCGTTCTGTGCAATTGTCACGCATCGTTTAGCACTCATGAGGTATTACAAAGTGATTGCTAGATATTTTAAATAGCAGGTTTTAAAATTAAAAAAATATAGGACTGTTAAGTCATCTTGGTGGTTAGCCAAGTTATTTTGGATGACTGATTAAAGACTTGTATATTTGCGTTTTCCATTTTTGTTGAGGAAGCCACTGTCTATGATGTCAAAACTACTAGGCATTAATTCATCTTGAGGAATGGTCGTGAAAAGCCACATGTTTTGATGTTGATTTGAGGAAAGTTTTGCGATTTCAAGTTTACTATATGTTCTTTAGAATTTTTTAGAATTCACATTTCATTTACACCACGTCTGGCATATGTAGTTGCACAGTAAGTTTAAAGTTACTCCTTCACAGCTGTTAATATTTTCTTGAGGAGCAAAGATAGAGTTTGGTAGAACACTCACTGGATCCAGCGATGTATCTTTGTAAGGTTTTGTTTTGTAGTTTAGGAATCCAGTGTAAGTACGGCAACTCATATTCATTCGATCCATTCACTGAGATATTAAATGGGTCTAAAACTGAAGTTTAAATTCGATTACCAAAAGTGCAATTAATGTCAACTTCTTGTAAAATACAGTTGTAATAATGGGCCTTACAAACAAAGACAATGTTACAAAATTTGTCAGCTGCAACCGAAATATATTTCTCATAAAAAGTTAAGATAACGAACAGTGATCAATATCATAATCATCGGTGATCAATTTCAGAACTCCTATTAGCAATACAAAATAGATAGTTGGGTAAGCATGGACTACTGGACTTACCAGAAGTGGGATCAGGTGCCTAGGAAGAGTAAGCATCCCCGTCGACTGGTTAAACCCGCCATGAGCCCTATATCCTGATCAGGTAAACGGAGTAGTCCGTAGTCAACATCAATGTGTCAAGAACGGTCCAACAATCGGTATGAAACACGTCACACAGCATTTCACCCAATGATAAGTTGCATTGGCAAACTAGATCGTTATAACGACATAGAAACTGAAATCAACCCTTTTGTCATACAGTTGAGTTTTCAGTTTGCCGTTCATGTCCACTATTGATAAGATATCTAAGTATGAAGCAGAAGTGGACAACTCGGTGGTGTCTTTTATTTCGAGCTCACAGGGATATGTCGAATCGACATATAAATGGAAATTATTATTTTTAATACACAAAACGTCGTCCATGTATCTAAATGTTGAATTGTGTTGTGAATATTTGTGAAGTTTAGATAGCTGTTCAGTATAATTTATGATACACGATACATGTATATAGAGGGGGGAATACAATTATATTAAAATTGCATTATTCGGGAATCTTTTTTGAAATTTTGGATTATGAGAAAATAGCAGTTGTGGATAGGTCCATGCTATCAAAATTCAGGTAGGTTAAACTTCCTCAAGATTTAAAGAATGCCGGTAAGTATTGTTTGTTATTGTTATCAAAACAGCTCTCTGGGGGTCCCTCCTGACTACAGTCTCTGCAGATGTCACTCCATCTGAGATATATTGTTAAACGTTTGATTGACAGGCGACCTACCATTGATCAGAATGTGCTAAGAAGACAGGGTAAACTTGGAATTTATACGCTGCAAGTTGGTTAGGGGTTATGGATCACAAGGTTTCGAAGTATAGATGTATCAGGAGTATGAATTACGGGGTTTTGAAAACAAATGGGAATAATGTCAGCTGAATCACTAAAAAAATCAACAATCCAGCATATTACCTTACCCCTATGAGTGTGGATTCATTATCAATTTTGTATTAACTGGAACATATTATCTGTTAAACGTCCTCATTTAATTAAAACAAATTTGAAGTGCACTTTATATTTCAGGATATGTCAATGATTTTCACCAAGCAGTACACTTCCAATGTCCCGGAGCAGGCTTTATAAACGGTATGGCAAGTTCTTATCACACCGGATACAAGGATAGACGTCATAGTATTTGATGTTGTGGACATAGAGGATACGTGGGTATTATATAACCTATCAACGACGTTAATCGCGAAATAAAATATGATGATATATGACAGAAACCCAAGTAACTTACAGCACATGAGCGGAAAGCTCAAGTGAGTTATTCTGTTCAATTTTTGTCCAGCGTCAGTAAACTTTTCACATTTTCGACTTTTACAGAACCACTTGGTCAATTTCAATCAATCAAAATTTCAAAGGATATTCAGGAAAATGCAAAAATGATGAGGGATATTATAAAGGTATCATTCACAAGAACCACCGGACAAAAAAGTTATTTACATTAAAGTTTCCTGACTTATTGAAGAATCAAGTTTGTAGGGTGGGGTCACAAAAAGGGATCGAAGTTTTGCATGTGGAAGCATACACAAAGCTTTGAAAATATTCTTCCAAAGAACAACATAGCTATGATCAGTCATGCTAATATGCAATAACCCACATGCAGATTTACGTTGGTACAACCCATGACCCTCAGGGGTACAATGGGACCATATTAGGGTGTCGACATTTTGTATAGGACTATATAGTCATGGGGAAATAACATTAAGAATCTTTTCAATAACACTGTTAGTCATATTGATATGCAAGCATTTTCAGACAGTGTTATTCAAAGTTTGTTCAATAAAGGATTCCCAGTTAGGGAGGGGATATATAGGAAGTTAAAACAAATCATTTTCAAGAGCAACAGGGTCACATCGAAACATATCAAATGTAAACAATCCCAAGTTGTGCGGACTAAAGTTTTTTATGCCCTCGATTTTAAAGTCGGTTGGCACATTGGTTTCGTCGTGTCTGTCTGTTTGTCTGAAAATATAACCTTGCTCATAGCTTTTGAATAGTGCATAATAGTGATCTTACATTCTGTATGTGTATTTCTTGTGACAAGACATTTTGTTTAAGTACTAACCTTTCCAATTTCTGACGTTGACCATGGAGTTTGACCTACCTTTATAAAGCCATATCTGCACACTACCTCCAGAACTATTCAAGGTGGAAATTTCATATTTTATATAACGATTCCTTATGGTAACACCTTACATGAAACGTGAAGATAACGAACAGCGGCCAATCTCATAACTCCTATAAGCAATACAAAATAGATAGATTGGCAAACACGGACCCCTGGATACACCAAAGGTGGGATCAAGTGCCTAGGAGGAGTAAGCATCCCCTGTTGACCGGTTACAACCGCCGTGAGCCTTATATTCAGATAAGATAAACGACGTTATCCGTAGTCAAAATCAGTTTGCCAGGAATGGCCTAACAATCAGTATGAAACACAGTGATCTTTGACTTTGTGACCTTGAAGTTTGATTCAAATGACAAAGATGTATTCCCGTGGGGATTCGGTACCCCTTGCTTGTCGTAAGAGATTACTAAATGGGTCAGTCCTTCGGTTGAGACCGTTAAAGATATCTGAGGCCCTGTGTCACAACATGTGTGGCACGATAAAGTTGGTTCCAAAGTGTTTTTACCTTGTGACTTTGACCTTTTGCTTTTGACAAAGTTTTAGAAAATTTATTTAGGCAATATCTGCTGGCAAGACATTACCTTTCATACAATAATTTTGTTTTATACTTGTATCATGGTTATGTTGTGAACTTTTTGGGCTAGGCTTAGGCCACAATATAGGGTTGGATTTATTTTTAAAACCTTTGAAATACAACAACTGAACAACAGCAGAGTCAATGTGACTTGGATGAGAGCAATCTACCCTACTGGCCTCTTGGTTTTATTGTATTGCTTGTAATATGAACAATGATCTTTCTCCCCACCATGGAATACTTAATTGAGTCTTCAAGTCCTGTAAAGGATTAATTGCTAAGCTGTATATGCATGTGTATGTATTACCCACATGTGTGTATCGTACGTTTAGAATTGAGATAACCCGGAAAATAGGTTTCAAACATGTCTATTATTCAAACCCTGAGGTTAAATTTAAAAAAAAAAGTATACTAGAATTCCTCATTGGCAATATGTTTGTGGTCTTTGGTGACCAGCTCTTCCAACAGTCTGTTGGAATCTCCGTAGACACGAATTGTGCTCCTTTGTTGGCTGACCTGTTTTCATATTCCTATTAAACAGAATTTATTCAAAAACTGCTAAATGGGGAAAACATGTTTTGCTTTGGCCTTCAATTCGACATTTAGATATATCAAAGATGCATTATCTATCAACAATAATTTTCATTTACGTGTTGATTCGATCAATCGCATGCCAGTGAACTCGAAATAAAAGACACCACAAAGTAATCCACTTCTGCTTCATACTTAGATATTTATTGTAAGTAGATATCAACGGCAGACTAACGACTCAACTTGATTAAAAACATGAGGATTTCAGCTTCTCCATCGTCAACTTCCAATACTTTTGTAGCAATATTCCATTACCACCTGTATATGTAAAACGTATACGGTACCAATTCTGATGCACCAGATGCGCATTTTGACACACAATGTCTCTTCAGTGATGCTCAACCGAAATGTTTTGAAATCCGAAATGACAGTAAACTTGTAGGCCCTAAGAGCTATTTTAGGGGAAACAGAGTGCCAAAAAGTAGAGTCAAATTCATCTAAGGATAAGAGCTATGTATGAGGGAGATAATCCTTAATTTTAAAATAAATTTCTAAATTTTATCACAACAATTAAATATACATCCGTATTTTCAAGCTAGTAACGAAGTACTTAGCTACTGGGCTGTAGAGACCCTCGGGGACTAACAGTCCACCAACAGAGGTCTCGACCAAGGGGTCATAATGTAAAACTTATACGATACCAATTTTGATGCACCAGATGCGCATTTCGACAAATAATGTCTCTTCAGTGATGCACAACGGAAATGTTTGAAATCCGAAATAATTATGAAGTTTTAGAGCTAAATATAGCCAAAAAAGGAATTTTAAACTTTTGCAGTAATGTAAAATACACCTAGATTAAATTAATTGCGAATTGCGATTTATGTATGAATAAGGATGGATACGGTTTGAATAGTTTTCAAGATGTTTACTTAATTAACGCGAGGAATATAACGCCAGTTGACGTAAACGGTGTATTCTGACGTCACATGTAGCTGCGATGTGTTTTCTTTCAAACCAAACAATCGGAGTAATTTTCCTTGAATTATGAACATCGATGATTTCATAGGCGACACTCTGATTGGCTAACATAAAGTCCACATGAACATGACCCCTAATCGGGTTATGTATACATATATATATATATATATATATATATATATTGATGCACACACATACGCATGAACGCTCCCACACCCACTTTACCTCCCCCACCCCCACACAGTCAAATTTGTTTTCAACGAAATGTGATGAAACCGTGGAATATGTATACGTGTATGCTTATAAAACAACCAAATTTCTTCTATTTAGATTACCACTACAAGAAGTGTTACTGGACGAATTGGTTGAATGGCTTTGACTAAGCCGTCGCTTTCTTTGTACCTCAAGGATTCGTTTTGAGAGGCGTAAATAGTTTTCACAGTAAACACCACAAGTAAGACTGTTTTGAAATGAATTTTTCACATATTCTCGCTTTGTTAAAAATCAAATACAGAATGAAATTCATGTATGTATACACAATATAAGTCAGATGATACTAGACTAGATCCATTGGGCTGGATATGAAGCATGTGGGACCCACGTTAATCGTCAGCGTATGGTCTTACAAATTAAAATAACGATAACGAGTGATATTGGTAAATATAATGACACAATTGGTCATTAAAACATTGAAAATTAGGTTTAAGTTTAAGTTATAGGATATCTGTAATTATGGAATAATGATTGAATTTTTCTGTAATAAACCTGAAAGTCTCAACCTGTTTGTCAACGTCCATGATAAAACTCGTCTTGATTTCATTGATTAATTGTAACTTTATTGCTTATTGTCCCGCTGGGAAAGTTTTCAATGCTATGTAGTCACCACCATTGCAGGCGAAGGGCTGCAAAATTTAGGCATATGTTCGGTTCTTACAGCCTTTGATCAGGAAAGGATCTTTATTGTGTCACACCTGCTGTGAGACTGGACCTGGGGTCTTGCGGTCTCATAAGAAGGACTTTCACATATAATGGCCTCTTAAAACAAGCAAAGGATATTGAGCTGGATAGTGATAAAATGGTTACCACTTCAGTGGTTTGTTTGAACGGATTTATTGCGTATTAAGACAAATTATTCCATTTATCAGATTGTGACAGCTTTGTTATTCTAAATATTTTGCAAACATAATATTTACAATTGTCTTTCATGAAAAACAACAAAAAGTATATCATGTTATATGCATATTTATAAACCTATCAAGTTCCGATAGAGAAAAAATAATCATCGAAATTATGAAATATATCTTTTAAAAAGTCATGCATTTTTGCGAATTGCTTAGGGGAAAACCAACTTAAAGCAACATACCGCAACACTATAAATAGCGTTGTCATAATTTGGCTCATCTTGTATCTCTATGATACTTGATCGATAGATAGGAATTTTCATATTTTAGCGCTCTTGTGTTACCTCCTAAAATACCTAATTATTAACCTTGCTAATGAAGTACAAGTACAGTAAATCAGTGAAAAATATCAACACAACACTACCTTTGATGTTTTAATCGTTTTAGGGATCGACGCTTTCGGTTTGAAGTTTGTAAGCTGAGATAATCTGTAACGCTGAAGGATACGACTTCACTGAAGAAATAAAATGAACAGAAAATGATTGCCTTTGCCTTATTTCTTGGTTCTAGTAATACACTTTGAAATAAGCATCCCATTATCAGATTCTAAGGAAATCAGAACTTAAAAATATTTTGACTTCAGAATATTGACGATATCTTAATCAAAAAGACGTGCTTATAGAAATAGATTAATTAAGCTAAAACGTCATCAGCAAAGAAGGAAAATGATATCATTCCATCAGCAAATGACCAATTGCATGACGATGTAAATGTGCCATACATTTCAAATATATTTATGCAATGCGTCTTTTGCCAATGAAATTAAATTTGCGTCCGGTTTGCATTTTTAAATCCCACCGCGAACTTTTCAGAGTAATAACAAATAAACCTGTTAAGGAATGAAAGGTGAATACAACGAACAGTGATCAATCTCATTACTCCTATAAGCAATACAGAATAGATAATTGAGCAAACACGGACCCCTGCAAACCAGAGGTGGGATTAGGTGCTTGATAGGAGTAAAAATCCCCTGTCGACTGGTCACACCCGACCTGAGCCCTATATCCTGATCATTGAACGGAGTTGTCCGTAGTCAAAATCATCAATGTGCCAAGAACTGCCTAGCAATCGGTATGGAACACGCCAGGCAGCATTTGACCCAATAATTGGTTGTATTGACGAACCAGATCGTAAGAGAGACTATAAAATTTGCTAAATTGAGATTGTTGAAACTCCTGTACCATCAACTTGTTTGTCAGTAGGTTGCATCGAATGTCATACGTGTGCTTTTTTGTTAACCTAGGAGTTGTTTAAGTTATCTAAATGAAAAAAAAAATGATTTCCACATTTTTTTGAAAAGATGGACCTACCTTAACACTGTTTCGGATATTTACCCTGACGTTATAATCTTATATCAATGATTTTTTTTTATCAATTTTCTTACATATGTCGATTTGATATATACCTGTGAACTCGAAATAGACACCACAGTGTCATCCACTTCTGTTTCATACTTAAGAGCCATTCTCTGTAACCACTTAAACATTTATATAAGGGGTCCGGCACGCACTGTCACCGATTTTTTTCTCAAATTTGGCACATCGACTTAATCAGGCATAAGTAATGTAAAATCAATCATAATTTGGTTGCTATGCAACTTTGTTGCCATGGTAACACGTGCATGCCATTCAGGTCACAAGAGTCAATTTTCACATGAAAAATGACATTTTTTATTCAACTATACTGGATTAAGCTGTTTGAGTTCTTATTTAATCATTATCAAACGATACTATATAGCATTTTTGTTATTTAGTTTGATATTTAGTTAAAGGTTTGAATAATTCTGTTATATTTTCATTCTGTCTGAAAAAGAAGGTTGTTTGATACATTCTGAAAAAGCTAATTTAGAGGCAAATTTGAATGATGGATAAAAATTCCCGCATTCAGTTTGAAATATATAAATGCTTGTACAACATACATTAGATCTAGTACTATCATATAACAATGCGACATGTTTGGGAATCTACCATCTAAGCTGTGTTTCCATGGAAACAAAATGATGCATTTCGTCATGATATGACAGTAGAGATGCATTTTTCAATGTAATTCAAAATACAATTTTCTATGTATTCAAAGTATATAATCTTAATAACCGACTGCTGCTGATGTTAGATTTTAACAAGTTTAATATGAGAATTCATGTTGATTGCCATGGAAAGGAAAATTGCTATTTCTTTTCAAATTCGAAATCCATGTAAAATAAATAAATTTTTAGACCCCAAAAAAAAAAATGCTTTTATAGACAGATTCAACTGAAGTCAATGTTATAGTTGATAAAAATATTAATACTGATAGATAATTCATATTACATTGTTGCTATGGTAACACAATATCACAAAACAGCAAACTTGATGTTCACATTCTTTTCTAGTAAATCTCATTTTGTTATACATCATGCATGTTATTCAATCATAAAAAACTCTTAATTTGTAACAGATAATTAAATCAATGCATAGTTTTTGTTTGTTTTTTTTAATTTATTTTTTTCCTTCAAATGTGCATGATTTTTATTTGTGTATTGTACATGTATCACAAATTGCATTGTATATCTTAAGAATTCATCAAAATAACTACCATATTTAGAAAATGCATATTTGAATATTTCAGTTATTTCAAACTATCATGTACATTTTTTCACCTTGCCAATCGAATTAAGTGTGACATTGAAATTGAATCATTGATCTTAAACATTGTTCAAGTTAAATAAACTAAATAGTATACATATTAAAAGATTGTAATTTATCATTGCTTCATGAGGACTTACCCCCCCCCTCTCTCTCTCTCTCTCTCTCTCTCTCTCTCTCTCTCTCTCTCTGCAGTTCAATATTAGCCCTGCTTACTATGTATGTGCAAGAAATATTATGCCAGTACCATCTATGAAATATATTAAACTAACATTTCTTAATACATGACTTGACAATTTACAGTTACTTATGAGGAAATATTTTGTTCTTGACTTGTGACCTTAGCATTTGATTCAAAACAATTGAGGGCCTCTATCTTCTAGAGTTTGGACGTTCATCATTGTCACTCATTTAACGTATCTTTTTAAACATAGGCATGTGAATTATATTTCAACATCATAATAATACCAAGGTTGCTTGTAACTGTAACATACCAATGATGGTCATATTGAAATCATTTAGTATGCTGGTAAAGTGAATATCTTTAATATCTGACATCGTTGGAACCCACGGGTTGATTCATTGTTTATCATTTAACGTCCCGCCGAAGAATTTTTCACTCATATGGAGACGTCACCATTGTCGGTGAGGGTTGCAAAATTTAGGCCTATGCTCGGCGCTTAAAATACGGCCTTTGAGTAGTGGGTTCCGATGATGAATATTTCATAATCGTATCCTATTATAAATGGTATACCTTTATTTTAGAATCATATATTACAAAATAGACAAGATAAGCACACACAATCTTTTTCATTTTCTAATTTTGCGCATATATAGTCATCATAGCTAATCGTCTTCTAAATGGCATAGAGGCAACTAAAATATAATGTGATCTGCTGTCCTGATAGAAATTCTTTCCGGTTAAATGAACCACACCCTATCATATCCTTTGCGGCAACATAAGCATCGAACATACACTGATGCTTCTGACTTGGCCCCCACCAAAATGACAATATGATACTTCCTACAAAATCAATAAACAATATTAATTTTAAGAGAAATACCAAGATGAATATATGCAAGCATATCAAAATCTTATGTCCCATCTAAAATGTATTATTTGTTTTCCCCATGTTATTTGCATCTACTACTACATGTAGCTGCAATATGTATTCCTCAAATTATATATTTGAATGAAATCTTATTCAAACCCTTTTCTTACGGTAGGTAATAACTTACTTAAATACATGTATTCTTATCTAGGTTTAGATTTATCAAAACTCTAAGGTGATTGTATGACCTCAATTAATCAACACATGGGTTAATTATAATATTCAAAACAGTGAGAATTGTTTTGCGGTGTTTTATCACTTGAGGACTTATTCGACGTTTCTCAATAATATATATCAATTTTCATGAATGTGCACTCTGTCTCGTTTCTACAAAAAAAAAAAAAATCTTGGAGTACGTTGTGTTACCATGTCTGTTTTAGAGATAGCATACTGGTGCTCAGTATTTTGATAGTTTCTAATTGTTGCAACCAAAGGTTATGTATTACAGCGGGTTGTAAATATAAGGACAGGCCAGTGAAATTTGAATTTATTTCCCGAAATCATACAATAGTTTTTTATATCAAGAAGATGAAAAAAAAAATCCAGAGAAAATGTCAGAAATGTTGCTTGTATGTCCTTAATAAATACTTTTGTTTTGTTAGTGGCATGTGTAAAATGAAAACAAAATCAAGATGAACAAAAAATATAAAATATACTAAATTCCCATGCATAACATGTATCGGCTAAGGTGTATCAGTATTGGTATTTCTACAATATTTCAATTCTGTTTAATTAATTGAATTTATTCATAGAATTGATAATTTGTTAAAGTACCATCAAAAGTAAAGAATAATTAATACATGGATGTGTAATAAAACTGAATAGTGTCCCTACCTCAATTCACTTCTCAGTTGAGTATCTGTACATATATACCCCCCCCCCCCCCGAACTTATACAAGTAGAAAAGATTAGAGATAAAATTCAATGTTATGACCCATTAGTTTATTTCACGAAGGAGAGCTTATTCAATGCAAGGTGAAGATAACGAACAGTGATCAATCTCATAACTCATACAGGCAATACAAAATAGATAGTTGGGCAAACACGGATCCCTGGACACACCAGAGGTGGGATCAGGTGCCTAGGAGGAGTAAGCATCCCCTGTTGACCGGTCACACCCGCCGTGAGCCCCATATCCTGATCAGGTAAACGGAGTTATCCGCAGTCAAAATCAGTGTGCCAAGAACGGCTTAACAATCGGTATGAAACACGTCAGACAGCATTTGACCCAATGCGAGGTTGTATTGACGAACTAGATCGTTATAACGACCATAGGATTTGCGAAAAACTGACTTCAATCGAGACTGTTGAAATCCCTGTACCATCAACTTGTTTGTCAGTAGCTTACCTCGATTTAAAAACTGACAATACCCAGAACAAGCTCTTGCATTTCGAATCAGTTGAGATATATAAACACCATATGCAGGTGATAATGGAATATTGCTACATAAATGTGGGAAGTTGACGATGGAGAAGCTGAAATCATCCCGTTTGTCATACAGTTGAGTTGTTAGTTTGCCGTTAATGTGTACTTTCAATAAAATATCTAAGTATGAAGCAGAAGTGGACGACTCTGTGGTGTCCTTTATTTCGAGCTCACAGGGATATATCAAATCGACATATGAATGAAAGCTATCATTGTTAATAGACAAAACGTCATCGATATATCTAAAAGTCGAATTAAAGGTCACAGCGAGAGATTTTTTCTTCTCACGTAGAAGTTTTTGAATAAATTCTGCTTCATATGAATATAAAAACAGGTCAGGTAACAAAGGAGCACAATTCGTGCCCATGGGAATTCCAACAGACTGTTGGAAGACCTGATCACCAAAGACCACGAAGATATTGTCAATGAGGAACTCTAGCATATTTTTTATTTCAACTTCAGAGTACTTGTGCGTGGAATCAGAGTGGTGTTTAACAAAGTAAGTTTTTGATTGACTGATCACTAGATATGGATGTAAATTGTTCACTTTACTATTTTTCTCACATGTGCTGTTTATACTGTTGAATTTGCCTCCATCTTGTAAATCATTCTAAAGTTAATTTGTTTCCTAACTTTTCATTGGTTTAAAGCTAGTGCCTTAAACTCACCAGAAATCGTTTTAGATTTTCACCCTGCAGTTTTCAAAGTCTCTTAGTTAGAGTCATTTTCATTGGTTAGAGTTAGTATATAAACAGTGACAGCGGCAGTTTCAAGTCACTTTGCTAGGGGCTAAAGAACACACAGGTTCGTGCTCTCTCTATTTTTCTCTTCTTCTCTTGGGTTGAATCCCGGACTGCTCGTGCAGTCTTATTTTTTATCTGTGTAGGGAATAGTCTAAATTCTTTAAGATGTAATTTAGTCCCTGGATAGAGTCAGACTGGTTCAAGGTTGACTTAGATATCCCTTTACAACTTTACCTTATATAGCATTGTAGATATTTTTATGTAGAGAAATTACTGAGCTTAGTGCCTTATTGATACACAGGAATTTACATACAGTTTTGCTGGTATAGCGAGCCACCATGTGCTTTAGGGTTTGTTAGGTGTTGTATGAAAGCCTATTCCCTTCTCCTTTGATATTTTTTAGGCCATAATATTTTCATATTCCCCTTATTTATTTTTGTTATCTAAATATATTTTGGTTATTAATTACTCAGTGGTCAATTCATTTTCGTTTTCTAACTCATTTACCTTTTTATTTTTGTTTACATTTTTGGAGATTATTTTTGAAAACTTATTTGTTATTTGTTGTCAATCAAATTATTCTGTATTATATTATAATAAATGATCTGTTAAAACTTTCAAACTCTCTTCTTATTCCAAGGTGTTGATCATAATCTAGGAATCTTATATCTGAACCTGGGTTGAACAAAAACAGGACCATGCAGTCATTGTAAATTGACATTGTCAGTGGACTTAGTCTGTCCCTTAGTATTACGCCCTTTAGTACAGAGTTTAAGGGTACTTTGATAGTTTTTATGCTTTGGGGAGACTGAGTGCACTTTGCGGCCGGAAACAGACTGATTCCCGATACACTAATATAATATCAACGGAGAGGACTTATATAGGCAGTGTCTGCTGTCTAACCCTATCAGGAATTACCATAATAAAATACTGTTTAAATCTAAATATCTTTAATTTCTCAAAACTTTCTCCTTAAGGGCCCCCGAAAAGATAATCGTCTTCTTGCAAACTCAGAATTTGAGCACTTAAGGAGATATATGAAGTCTTTTTAACACAATACTTGCGGAGGGTTTATAACTAATATTTTAAAGAATGTTTACCACCGATCGATCCAGGTTTATCCTCAAATAATAACTTTACATTTAGAAAGTTTCAAAACCAACCTGTCAAGTAGAATCTTCGCCAGTCCTGTGTGCGTTTCTCCGAGTTCGTCCTTCTTTGCTTGCCATCTTTCGTATTGATCTCCGAGATAAATCTTAGTTTTATAGAAATATGCTTTATTTCTTTCACTTTTAGCTCTCTTTTTGGCCGAGTCGGTAAGAATTCGCGGTCTTCTCACAGTACGCTTTCCCGCTCTGGACGCCATGCTGTAGTGTTTACAAGTCCTCTACGCATGCGTGTTCTTCTGGAGGCGGAACAAACTATAATCTGGTGCTGGACCAGACGTAAATTCTATTTTTTGCTTTATTACCGGAATTATTTACTTTTAAACCTTGTAAATTTTCGAAAGTTCATATTTTCAATAATGGAAAAAAATTGCGAGAGCCCTGTTAAAATTTTATTTACCCCTTTATGAGTCACAGTGGGCCTTTAAGATAAAAAAGTAATGTCTTTGAAGGAATGCAGTAAAAACAATATTTACTTAATAAATTCGTTACTGGATGAGGAAGAGAATATAATGACTTATGCTCAGTTCAAAACAATGTTTGATATTAAAACTAATTTTTTTTTGAGTAACACAAGCAGTAAAGAAAATGATGAAAGATTTTAATATTGATCATCTGATTAAAGAACAAGAACCAACCTCTCTGAAAATAAATCCCACTTTTTTGCTTAATTGAAGGATATCCCTGGAAGTCCTGGGACGTCCTTGTGAAGTCCCACTTCTCCCATGTCCTAATGCAGTGGGATAATACAGGACTTCATGTTCCTGCATTTGTCCTGGAATATCCCACTTACGTCAAAAGTGACTTTGCAAGAAAATAAAATGAAGACTAAAACATCGTCCCAGAAATTCCCTAAAAATCTCATACTTGATACATTCAAGATAATGCAAGACTTTACATTGCTTTCCAGGACTTCGTATTAAAAGTATGCAAAGAGAGAAGTCTTGCAATTACCCTCAAAATCTTACAACCAGTGAAGTCAGATTATAAAGGACTTTGATGAGGGTTACAGGACTTTTAGATATTAATTGTTACAAAATTAAAGCCTTGCCATATCAAAGAAAAGATTTTACATTTTCTGGATTACCTTGGCATGGCATTGCTACATAGTTCAGGCTATAAAAAAAACTATAAGAACAGTGAATGATTCGTGGATAAAAACATTCATGTATACAACAACAATCATGTAATAATAAGCTGTAATAGAAAAACTATATTTCATCAAAAGTTGACTTGAAAAATGTTGGCTATGAGAACACTTCTTATAAAGTTAGAATGACAACAGTCTGAACTTGAATAAAAATCACTTTACTGTCAAATGAGCTATTGAAATCCTCAATGTCACTTGAAAGACTACCATAATTTGAGTTTTGAGATGCTTCATCACAGGAGTTCAATCGGGTTTGTCATTTTTTTATTTTTTTTTTTTAGGTTAGAACAAATATTGTCCAGTGTATTATTAAGATCATATTTGATAACAGATTTCCAGTTCCTGGGCTACCTTCTTCAAAATAAAGAAGATCTCCTTTTGTGAAAGAATGTTAAAAAATTCATCAGATTCTGTGGTAGGCTTTTCCATTTCCAGAGATGACACAGCGGCATTAATGTTCGAAGCTGAAAAATGTCTGTATAAAAGGATTGCAATTCAGGCTCAAGTGATGATAAGTATGCTGTCTGGTGCAAACAGCTAGGAAACCAATGACAACATAAATACATGTGTGCTAACATGTACTTTATTGTGTATGTATGAAGTGGTAAAAGGCTACAAAAAATAGGAAAGAAAATTACTCACATGGTTCACATATTGGCAAAATGAAAAAATATATTAATTCAAAAGCTCCTAGGAAAAAATAATAGTTATGAAAGAATTTATAATGTTCAAAACTAATTCAGAAATGTTTAAAAACTTAAATGATGGTCTACATCGAAAGATGGCGAAGGATAGAATATGCTTCTCGAATTGCAAAAGAGTGTTTGAAGTAAAAACTTTAAAATAGGAAGTACTCAAAAAGAAAGTGAAAGTTTACAATAGATAATTCATACATCATTTATAAATAGGTTGTACGTGTAATAAGTTGTAGCAACACACTGGTATGAAAATATCTCTAAACTGGCATAGAAAAAAAAACCCTCAAACATAATAAAAATGTTACAATGTTTAGATTTTAAATGTCCATAAAGCATTCACACTTCTGCGGAATTATTCACAGTTCCAGAATCACTGGGAATGACAAAGAAGCACAATTTCAGTAATTAGGCGCACATATATGCGTGGCTTACCATCTTTGATAATTTTAACTTCAAGTTTACGAACCAGGCCATCTTTTCCTGGGAACACCCGTTCGACAAGTCCTGTTGGCCAATAATTACGATGACAGTCACTGTCTTTTAATAAAACTAAATCCCCAACACGAATATTTTCTTGCATGGTTTTCCATTTGCGTCGTACTTGTAGTGATTGAAGGTATTCACGCCTCCATCGAGACCAAAATCGCTCGGCCAAGGTTTGCACATATTTCCATTGAAAGGTGTACACGTCATGTAAACTCAGATTCTCGAAATCTTCAACTGAATGGTTAACTTTTTGAGTCAGTAGAGCGCTTGGCGATAATATACATGGCGAATCAGGGTCTGTTGAGACGGGAACCAATGGACGTGCATTTATGATGGCTGTGGCTTCAGCCATAAAGGTGCACAATACTTCATGCGTGAGTTTGGTATGTTTGATCTCAAACAAAATAGAGTCCAATATTCGATGGGTAACACCTATGAGGCTTTCCCAAGCACCTCCCATGTGCGATGAGAGGGGTGTGTTGAACCTCCACACAGTTTCTAGTTTTTGACGGAATGCTTTCAAAGATGAATCTTCAACACAAATGGAGTTGATCCCGAGTTCTCTTGTTCCACCAACAAAGTTAGTCCCCCTGTCTGAAAAGAATTCTTTCGCATGTCCCCTGATTGAGATGAAACGAAGTAAGGCATTAATTAAGGTACTCATTTCTTCAATAACTTATATGTGGACTCCCCGACAGGATAAACACGCAAACAAAACAGCCCATCTGTTGGAATTTGCAGAGCCACCACGAGTTCGTCTTGTCGCGATATCCCACGGTCCAAAACAGTCGACTCCCACATATGTGAAAGGCGGACAAGATGTGAGTCTTTCTTCAGGTAAATTTGCCATCTTTTGGGACACAAAGGCTCCACGTAGCCTACGACATTTCACACAGGAAGAAATTAAGGAGTATACAAGTCGCTTACAGCTGGTAATCCAATAACCTGCAGCTCTAATAGCACCATCTGTCAGGTGGCGTCCTTGATGGCGTACAAATTCATGAAAATGAAGTACGATAAGTTTTGCTATGTGGTGTTTACCGGTAACAAGAATTGGATTTTTCTCACCGAGTAACATTTTGGAGCTATACTTTAACATTCCTTCAACACGTAGTATTCCACTTGTATCAAGAAAAGGATCCAGTCTTAGTATTTTGCTGTCTCTCGGAATGGGTTTTCCGCATTTGATTTTCGATCTCTTTCCGGTAGGTTTCCTGCTGAACTTGGCTGATGACAAACATTTCGGTGTCTTTGAATAGATCTACGCATGTTTTCTGTCCAGTCTTCTTTAGCCGATTTAATATGAAGAGTTTCAGAACTAGAATGACCTTCACAAGTGTTTCCCATTTGTCAAATCTCACAAAACGAGGCTCCAATGAATTGATAGAAAGTTTTGTTTTCATAGAAACTTCTTCCTGACGAATTTCACTATCACATTCTGGAGAAATAAGAGGAAATGTCTCTGCCATAGTCTCATCAGATACATGTTTCAGCCATTCAGGACCAGATATCCAACGATTCACCAATGAGTCTAATGCGTTAGAGTGCCTAGTTGCAGCATGCAAGGTGAATATAACGAACAGTGATCAATCTCATAACTCCTACAAGCAATACAAAATAGATAGTTGGGCAAACACGGACCCCTGGACACACCAGAGGTGGGATCAGATGCCTAGGAGGAGCAAGCATCCCCCGCCGACCGGCCACACCCACCGCGAGCCCCACACCCCGACCAGGCAAACGGAGCCATCCGCAGCCAAAACCAGCGCGCCAAGAACGGCCCAACAATCGGCACGAAACACGTCAGACAGCATCCGACCCAACGCGAGGCCGTACCGACGAACAAGTTCACCACAACGACCACAGAATTTGCGAAATGCTGACCCCAACCGAGACCGCCGAAACCCCCGCACCGTCAAACCGCCCGCCAGCAGCCCACCCCGATCCAAAAACCGACCACACCCAGAACAAGCCCCCACACACCGAATCAGTCGAGATACACAAACACCACATGCAGGTGATAATGGAATATTGCTACATAAATGCGGGAAGCCGACGACGGAGAAGCCGAAATCACCCCGTTTGTCACACAGTTGAGCTGCCAGTTTGCCGCCAATGTCTACTCTCAATAAAATATCTAAGTATGAAGCAGAAGTGGACGCCTCTGTGGTGTCCTAGATTTCGAGCTCACAGGGATATATCAAATCGACATATGAATGAAAGTTATCATTGTTAATAGACAAAACGTCATCGATATATCTAAAAGTCGAACCGAAGGTCACAGCGAGAGATTTTTTCTTCTCACGTAGAAGTTTTTGAATAAATTCTGCTTCATATGAATATAAAAACAGGTCAGCCAACAAAGGAGCACAATTCGTGCCCATGGGAATTCTAACAGACTATTGGAAGACCCGATCACCAAAGACCACGAAGACACCACCAACGAGGAACTCTAGCATATTTTTTATTTCAACTTCAGAGTACCTGCGCGTGGAACCAGAGTGGCGTCCAACAAAGCAAACCTCCGAACGACCGATCACTAGATATGAATATTTCCGCCATCCGCCCCTGTTGAAGAAGCAACTGTCCATGATGTCAAAACGTCTAGTCCCTAATTTATCGTGAGGAATGGTCGTGTATAGTGTAGAAAAGTCACAGGCCCCAATGCTACCGATTTGGGAAAAATTCTGTGATTTCAAGTTTACTAAAAGTTCTTTAGAATTTTTTAGAATCCACATTTGATTAATACCACTTCTGGCATATGTAGTCGCACAGTAAGTTTGAAGTTTCTCCTTCATAACTGTTACATTTTCGTGAGGAGCAAAGATAGGGGCTTGGTAGAGCACTTACTGGATCCAGCAATGCATCTGCTGGATTGCGGTCTGTAGAGACATAGGACCACTGTGACGGAGATGAGATTCTGTGGATCTTTTCCATCCTGTTGCTGACATACATGAAGAATCTCCGTGTAGTGTTCGAGATATATCCCAGAACTACTTTGCTATCCGGGTAGTAATGAAAATGGTCCAAAGATATACTCAGGTAAGTTGATGTTACTTCTCCTACGTCAGTGGCTAACACTGCTCCACATAATTCCAATCTGGGAATAGTATGACCTTTGAGGGGTGCAAGCTTGGATTTGCCCATGAAGAATCCTATAGACGAATTTCCAAATTCACAGATCACTCTAAGGTATGCTACAGCAGCTATTGCAATCAGTGGGAAAATACTCCAGCGTGAACTTGTGAATGTTGGTACCTTCCACTTTTTGGTGTGTACCATCCCAAAAAACCGAACCAAATAAGGGGTATTTTTGATTCTTTTGCAGAATTTAACAATATTTCCTTGAACAGTGTGTTAATGTCTGGACCAGTTTTACAAACAATCTCATTGGCATTCTTATGCGTTTCCGAAAGGATGCAATAGCTATCTGTGGGGACTTTGAGCAAATGTTTTATGCATTTCACGTACATGAAGAACATCGCGACTATCTTAGGTTTCTTTCGTATGAAGATAATGACTTTACAAAACCTCTGATTGAATATCACATGAAAAGTCATGTATTTGGAAATAGTCCGTCCCCAGCTGTAGCTACATATGGCCTCCGCAAGGCCTCGTCAGTCGGCGACTCGTGCGTTCAATAGTTTGTCAACAACAATTTCTATGTTGATGACGGACTTATCTCACTTCTAAGTGCATCTGAAGCTGTGAATCTCATGAAGAAAAAACAAACACCACTTAGAGAAAATGGACATATTCGTCTACATAAAATTGCTTCAAACAGTGTTGATGTTATAGAGGCTTTTCCTATGGACGACTTGGAAAAGAATTTGAAAAAAATTAACGTTTGTGAAACCTTACCTGTTCAGCACAACCTGGGGATGATTATACGATCTAGTTCGTCAATAGAACCTCGCATTGGGTCAAATGCTGTCTGACGTGTTTCATACCGATTGTTAAGCCGTTTTTGGCACACTGATTTTGACTGCGGATAACTCCGTTTACCTGATCAGGATATGGGGCTCACGGCGGGTGTGACCGGTCAACAGGGGATGCTTACTCCTCCTAGGCACCTGATCCCACCTCTGGTGTGTCCAGGGGTCCGTGTTTGCCCAACTCTGTATTTTGTATTGATTGTAGGAGTTATGAGATTGATCACTGTTCGTTATCTTCACCTTGCATGGACATCAACATGATATGCAGTAGAAACTGAGGTAGGTACGATCACACGTGGAACATGGTAACCGTTCATAGACTGTAAAGCATTAAGCCACTATCTCCATTTGTTGATGTTGTCGTTAGATATTGGTTCATCCCAATCACTTCCAGATGGTGACATGAAAGCGAAAAAATGTTCCTTTTTCCTAGGATCCTTGTGGATTCGAGAATCTGAGCACGTTTCTTTGCCTGTAGAAAATTGTTTGGCATCGGAGGTTTACAGTCTTTGAAAGATAAGGGTGCAGACCAGTGGCCAGTCTTACAGAACTCTGCATCCATGAGTGCAAGGAATTTCCGGTCTTCAACTGACGAACCAACTTTATTGTCATTTGGAGTCTTAACAAACACATCATTATGAATTGACGTTGATGTTGTATGGACACAAAGGAATGTTGTATGGCGGCCATCGTTGAGTATGTTTATTTTGCGCACATTCACTTCCTTTGGAGGATGAGTTTTGCTAATACAAACTTCACCAATAATGACCCAGCCTAACGGAAGATGTTGAGCAAAGGGCTGGCCTTTACTACCGATGATTTGATCTTTGACATGATGAACGTTGGTTAAGTCGCGACCAATCAATAGTCCAAATTTCACATTCGGATCTAATTCCGGTAATTTATAAGAAATCTTGTTAAGATGTGCATGGTGAATGGCCACTTCTGGAGTAGGAATTTCACATAAATCACTCGGAATAGAGTCACATTCTATAACTTCAGGTAAATTGAACTCAGCTGAGCCATCAATTGACTTAACACACAATCCATTAAAACACCTTCCTTCAAATGTCAAATTTCCTGAACAAGTGGACAGTTTATAAGTCTTAGTTCCACCTTCGACTCCTAACTGATTCATCAGGTCAGTAGAGATTAGAGTACGGTTGCTCTGATCATCGATTACAGAATACACACGAGTTGCTGATTTTGGATTTGTAGTAGTAAACACATCCACAAGAACAATTTTGCCTCCAATGACATCACGACACAGTTTAGTGCACAGACTTCCAACTTTCTCTGCATTCATATATGCTGTCTCCCCGCCATGACTCTCCTTAGTTTGATCAGGAGTCTGAGGGTGAAGGAACGGAACAGAATTATTGCTACGATTTACATGTAAAGCTGTAGCATGTCGAGAGTTACCACAAATTTCACATTTCACATCCGCAGTACAGTTCTTTGAAATATGAGGCACAACATCGGAAACAAATACATTTGTCTTTCAAAAACTTTTGACGATCTTGAAGAGATCGCTTTCTGAATCCACGACATTCATTGAGAGAATGACCAGCATTGTGGATAGGACAGCGGACGGAACTTGAGGTTGATACTTCTATCTTCCGAGATGTTACATCATTAGATGTATTTTTTTTTACTTGGATTTGGCTCCATGCTGAACTAAAGTGAGTGACGTTAGTCCAGGATCATTACGCATTTCACACATTTCTCGTACATAATTTACAAAAAATGAAAATGGTGGAAATGGAACACAGTGACGTTTCTTATAATTTGAAGATTGGGTCGACCACTTTTTCACTTTGTCACAATTGGGAGAACACCAGTTGATGAATTTAAATAACTCAGGAGTAGTGTGTCACAGATTGACAGAGTTCTTGTTCAAATAAATATAAAAGAAATGACAAACTTCACAGTACTTTACACTATATTTTTTTCTTCACTTTTACATATATACAATGTACATATTACATCTGTTATTACAGTTCACCGAAATGAATAAAACCAAAGTTCGTTTCTGCTTCGATATCCCCAGGTCCTTGTGAACCAGTTGCGTACAATGTAGTTCTTGTTTCCCCAAACTTTGGCGGGCAGAGGTGTATAGAAACGTATGACAATGTTTCCTGTATCGAAATGACGCCCTTTGGTATACTTGTACCTTGACCTATAATATAAATGTCATTTCAATAATACATACTGTATCATTACACAACAGTTTACTATGTACGTAAACTTCATACTGTACATTTGATAAATCCACTATAACGTTAATACTGTGGTTTTACATTTTACCACTACTTCTGTATACATCGCATATATACACTGTATTGCACATACAAAACGTTACGCATATGCAATTTTACTACTACTTTATGAGCATAAAGTTCTACCCATATCTACTCATTACTTTGATATAATATACTCACTACTGGTGCATTATGACGTGTGAAACAATATTACATGTACAATATGCAAACTTGAGATTACTTTTACTATAAAGTTGTAGGATAAGAGAGAATGGCAAAGCTGTTTGCAATGCATTACGGCATTTACTAAATATATTGAATAAAGATAAACTTACCTCAGAAGTGAAGCGACGACAATCTGGTTTATAAGAGAAATTAGTAAGTGAAGTTTTCAATATATCGAACACTGGGTGCCAACTATCTCTGTGCACGCCTTGCCTGCTACGCCCAAACTAACTCGCAACTGGTATTTCAAGTGAATATATACACATGTATCTAAATTTAGACCTAGTGAACATCATTAATTTTACCTGTATGGAAGCAAGTTAGGAATAAAATTATATACATCTAATTCTTTTGTACAAGGTTAAAACTAGGGAAAGTAGTTTGGACATAAAATGTGACATTCCTTCCCCCTGAATGAAGTACGAAGTACTTTAAAACGTTTATGTTACAACTTTCATACATATACAACAAATAAAATCACTTTTGGAAAACGTGTTTATTTACACTTCATTAAAATCACTGTTTCAATGAATATTTCCATAACTACAACGGATTTCGAGACGACTCAAATAATCTGCGCCAGCATTGTCTTTTCCTCTAATTGACCGAATTCTGAATCTATATGGTTGTAACACCAATGTCCACCTCAAAAGTCTCGAATTCAACAGTTTTGAGCTATTAAGATAAAGCAAAGGCTGGTGACCCGTTCAAGAATAAATTCTCGGTCAAACAAATATTTGTGAAACTTGTTCACGGCCCACACAATTCCGATACAATCTCGTTCTATGGTGGAATAATTTTGTTCTGCTTTATTTAGCTTTCTACTTACAAAATCGATAGGTTGCTTAACTTTGCTTTCCTCTTGAAGCAAAACCGCGCCTATATCCCGATCTGAGGCATCTGTCTGTACAATAAATATCTCTGAAAGGTCAGAGAGTTTTAGGACAGGTGAAGACGTAAGAGCTTTTTTCAAACCTTGAAATGCAAGTTCCTGAGACCCAGTCCACTGGTACTTGCTAGGAGCAAACTTCCTGGTCAAATCCGTCAGTGGCAAAGAGATATGAGCACAGTTTGGGATAAACTTTCTATAAAAATTTACCAAGCCCAGAAAAGAACGCAATTGTTTCTTTGTAGTAGGACGGTTTGCTTCTTGCACTGCCCTTACCTTATCTGGATGAAGTTGAATTGTCCTACGATATGTCCCAAACACTCTAACTGATTGTACGCAATGACACGCTTACTTGGTTTGGCTGTTAATTTGGCACTTCTAAATCTCTGTAACACTTCAGTAAGCATGGAAATATGTTCTTCAAAATTCATAGAATAGATCACAATATCATCAATGAAGTTATCTACTCCAGATATGTCATGAAGTACCAATCGCATCAGTCTACAGAATGTCGCCGGAGCTGTAACGAGACCAAAAGGCATTCTAGTAAACTGAAATAGACCAAGTGGTGTCTGAAAAGCTGTTTTCGACCTACACTCTGGTGTGAGGGGAACTTGCCAATAACTATTGGAAAGATCTAGACGAGAGAAATAAGCGTGACCGGCCAATTTTGAAAACATACTATCTATATTTGGCATAGGCTCAGCGTCAAATACAGAAATACGATTCAGCGATCGAAAATCAACACAAAATCGGCAACTTCCGTCCTTCTTTACGACCAACACAATTGGTGATGAATACGGGCTATCAGAAGGTTCTATTACACGCAACTGTAACATTTTCCTTACCTCTTCCTTGACTGTCTCTAACAAGGCATAGGGAAGTTGTCTAGGTGCAATCCTAACTGGTTTCTCTGTTGTGGTTTTTACATCGTGTTGCAACACACTGGTACAGCCTGGATTGCTAGTGAAAACATCTGAAAACCTACTCAGAACTTCCATTACCTTTTTCTTCTGACTTTCCTGTAAATCTCCGTTGATGTCAACACTGTGTAAAGTTTCTTCATCAGGGATGCTGAGACATTCTACGTCCTGTTCATCAGCACTGATGGTTTCTGCATTTACTGACAACAATATGTTGTCCCCAAGAAGCACATTTACCTGATCATGACGATCGATGTACTGTTTCAACAAATTAATATGATAGATCTTAAGTTTTCCATAGACTTCTATCTGATAATCCACTTCATTTAGTTTCTTTGTAATAGTGAAAGGTCCTTTCCACTGCATCAGTATCTTATTGCTATCAGTAGTCAACAAAATAAGAACTTTATCACCTACCTTCATGTTTCTGAGTCTGGCTTTCCTGTCATAATACCTTTTCTGTCTCCTCGAGGATTCCTCTAACATGTGATGAGCTAACTCAAAGGTAGATTCTAAACGATCTCTAAGGTCCAGAATCCACTGATAAGTTGTCTTTACCTCAGGGTCTTTGATCTTCTTTGTCCAGAGTTCTTTGAGGATTGTCATCGGTCCCCTTACTGTTCTTCCATACACCAATTCAAAAGGGCAAAATCCCAGACTTTCTTGGGGTACTTCTCTGTATGCAAAGAGAACTGCGGGAATATACTTATCCCAATCCACTGGTCTATCGGCACACGTTTTCTTTAGCATCTGCTTTAGAGTTCCATTAAATCTTTCATCCCATCCATTACACATGGGATGGGATGGAGTCGTCGTGAGCTGTTTTATAGAAATGAGCCTGTTTACCTCTTTCATAAGAGTGGATGTGAACTGACTTCCCATATCTGTCAGCATCTCATGAGTTACGCCAATCCGGGAGAATATCTCTACCAATGCTTCAGCAACACGCTCTGTATCAATTCCTGGTAAAGGTACTGCTTCTGGATACCTCGTAGCATAGTCGACAAGAGTGAGAATAAATCTGTTACCTCTCTTAGTTGGTGGATGTATCGGACCAATGATGTCCACGGCTACTCTCCTGAAAGGTTCATCAATCAATGGCATGGATACCAATGGAACTTTGCTTACCTTTCCTTTTGGGTTCTCTACGCTGACATTTGTCACAACATCTGCAGAATTTTTTATCTCTGATTGTATTCCTGGCCAGTAGAATTCCGTAAGGATTCTCTTGATAGTTCGGCTTGTGCCCAAATATCCCGACATGATTGACTCTTGAGCTAATTTCATGACAATTTCTCTAAATTCTGTTGGAACTATTAACTGTATGTATGTTTTGTCACCTTTATACTGTCTATACATGAGTCCATCTTTGAGGAACCAAGAAACTTTACCATCATTTGATATTTTATTTACCAGAGTATTCTGACGAATGACACGTAGTGTGGGTCCGATTCCTGTGTTCTGCGAATGTCCTCTGGTCGAATGTCGTCCTTTGCTATTTCTGGTACCTTAAATGGAATACAAGGCTTTGATTTTTCTCTCCTTTGTTGTCTTGTTTCAACAGTGAGCACAGGCGTCCAATTTAGATCTGAATCATGTGGCTTTCTGACATCACTTACCTCCCCAATGATCAAGTCGAACACTGGATTATCCATGCACCAGATGTCGTACTTACCCGTGAGATAGGGAGAATCAATATCCACTTTGGCAACAGGAACTGTTCTTTTAGTGCTGTCAGCCAAAATGCATGTCACTTGTTTTCCGGTGAATTGTTCCTTGTGAACTAAATTCTTCCTTACCACAATATTCCTGCACCTTGAGTCTCTAAGAAGTGTAACGGGCTGACCATTCACATATCCTGCATACAACTACATCTGTTTATCTTTGCTGTGACAAGCTGACGTAAGAATAACTGTGTTATCACTTACCCATGAATCTAAAGGAGGATTGTGCGTTAAAACCAATGCACTACAGTTTACACCCAACTCTTGATTATCAAATGAATCGTCCACGATGGCTTCCGAAACCTTACCTTTCATCTTGCTTGGACAGTTTGGTGCTATATGCCCTCGCTTATCACAATGGTAACATTTTCGTTCATTCATAGGGAAAAAAGCTGTTTGTTTCTGAGACCCGGAGGTTTTGGCAATTCTTTACCTTTTGGCGCCTCGACCACCGGTGGTTTCTTAACAGTTTTGAAACACAAGTGGGCAGCATTTGCAGCCCTGGATTCTGAAAACTGATCAGCAAGTCGACACATATCTTCTGCTGTCTGTGGAACATTTTGTTTCAAAAATATTTTGAGTTCCTGATTACATACATGTAACAATTGATCCCTTAACACAATATCAAATAGTCCCTCTAAGGTACTGGGTACCTTCGACATCTCAATCCATCTCGTGAGATAGGATCCCAATCTTACCGTAAATTGAGTAAACGTCTTACTTGCCTCTGGTCTACTTGATCTCATCTTCAGTCATCTCGAACCTGCGAAGCAGAGCTGACTTTAGTTCATCATTATCGTGAGCTTTAGTTGAAGACATTAAAGCGTACACATCAAGAGTTTTTCCTCTCAATAACGCACTTAAACTTACTGCCCAAGTTCTTTTGTTCCAATTTTGTGCAGTGGCGTACCGCTCAAACCTTCTCAGATAACTGTCTATTTCGTCACGCGTTTCATCAAACGGAGGAAGTTTTGGTGTTCTAGCATTTATTTGACTGTCTGAAACAATACTTTTGACGCTACTTGATTTTGAAATCATTTCAAGTTCATGTTGCGCATTTAATTCTTTCAACTTTATCTCCTGATCTAACCTCTCTAATTCTAATCTGTATGCTCTCTCCTCCTTCTCTTTCTCTCTCAAAGCCATTCTTTCATCTCGCAATCTATCCTGCTGTTCTTTCACATAAAATGTGACATGGTGTTAATTCAGGATTTGCCATTGCAGATTCCACTTCAATAAGTATGCCCACAAGATCATATAATTTCACGTTGTTCTTGTTTGTAAGGACAGGGAAAGAGTTGAGTTTCCTCTTCAAGGCCTGCCCTATCATCTCTGGTCTACCATATCTATCATGAAGACGATCCCATATTCTTCTAAGACCAAGACGTGGATCATAAGGAGTGCCTGAACGCAGAGTTTGTGCAAATTTTGATGATTCCTGTCCTAACCATTTAACAATTAAGTCCATTTCTTCAAAAGGTGTAAGCGAGAGTTCACTTGTTATACTACGAAATGAAGCAGACCACGCCGCAAAGGTTTCTGCTTTGTCATCAAACTTTAAAAATCTTGTGAGAAGGTCTTTTCTGAGCATGAATTTTGAAAAGTCTATCATAGGAGCAACACAGGGAGTCTCTGGTGGAATATCAGTAGGTGTAAACTTGTACTTGCTCGCTGTCGGGATATATACCGGAGAAGGGTTTTGCGGAATGTTCACTGTAGGTATGCCATGAAAATTAGTCAAACCTGTGTAGTGATATTGAGGTACTGTCTCACTGATGTCAACAGGCTGAGTATTAGGAAGTTCTACAGGAGGGGGGTTCACATGCGGGATATGATCAATGTTTGCTTTTGAGTCTGTCACATGGTCATCCATTACAAATTTCTTAGTCATTTCCTCCTTATCTGCTTCAATTTCAGGATTTTGTCTCATCAACTGTCCTTCCTGTTTAATGAATTGTAGTTTCGCTTTGCCAGCTTCCGCTTTTGCTCTCTTTATACTTGCTAAAGAGTCATTAGATGAAACACGTGACATCGTTTCTATCAGTTTCAATTTAACAGTTTTTAAGTCATTCGAAGCTCTTTTTACAATACTAATACACTTGTTCATATACACTTTGTAATCTGATAGTAGTTGAGTTGACTCCTCAGTGTTGATACTACTGAGATAATTCTCATATTCGCTAAAATGTTTACAGAATTGTTTAAAATTTGTGTTCAATAAAGAGTCTACTTCCCTCAGTTTTTTCAGATCTTTCTCACACGTTCCTATAGTCACTAGAACATCTTGTACTTCATTCCAGGATTTTTCAGCTAGGTCTTTAAATATTTCATGGCGTTCATTAAACACCTGTTGTCGTTTTTCTTTTAATGTCCGTGTCCGCTTCTCTGTTAAGAATTCAGCCATCATACCATCATCCTTTTACTATGCTGTCTGGTGAAAACAGCTAGCAAACCAATGACAACACAAATACATGTGTGCTAACATGTACTTTATTGTGTATGTATCAAGTGGTAAAAGGCTACAAAAATAGGAAAGAAAATTACTCACATGGTTCACATATTGGCAAAATGAATTAATATATTAATTAAAAAGTTCTTAGGAAAAAATAATAGTTATGACAGTATTTATAATGTTCAAAACTAATTCAGAAATGTTTAAAATTTACATGATGGTATACATCGAACGATGGCGAAGTATAAAATATGCTGCTCGAATTGCAAAGGAGTGTTTGAAGTAAAAACTTTAAAACAGGAAGTACTCAAAAAGATAATGTGAATTTTACGAGGATGTTAGAAGATAACCGACTTGTCACATATTTCAAAAGCTTCTCATTTTACATTTATTGAACCAAACATTCAATACAATGGTAGATTGTCATAGATACATGTGTATATAAAATGTAATACGCTTTACCTGTAAAACAGCAAAACTAACTTAACGAAAATTGATTATCCCTGTCAGTATCAATCACATATTGGTGGCTTCATAAATAATTTTTCAGGAATTTAATTTATTTTGTACAAATGTTTTAAGAAAACATGTATAACACAAATATTAAAGTAGGAAAAGGATTAAAGACTTAAATTAGCAAACTCTTTATAAAATGAGAGAGAGAGAGAGAGAGAGAGAGAGAGAGAGAGAGAGAGAGAGAGAGAGAGAGAGAGAGAGAGAGAGAGAGATAACTATTTAAAATTACTGACTGCAAAAACGGTCACAGGTATGTGTATACATGTATTTGTTACATAACGCTTCTCGTTTGTTTCAACACCCCAGACATCGTTCGGCGCACGTTTCGCCCGTGAAACAGCAAAAGTAACTTCACGAAAACTGAATTATCCCTGTCTTGTTTCTATTGTGTAATTATGATGTTAGTACCGCCCATGCGATAACAAAGTGTTAGGAGCTCGTTTTATCACATATGCGATAACAAAACCCTATTGATGATAACCAGATACAATACCTGAACAACAAAAGAAAATCACTGTAAATACTAGTATGTGACAAAATGGAATATTGAACGTTTAAATATTATATATCAACAAAAACCAAAAGGGACATATTGAATGATCAAACTACATACTCGGACTGCCACCGTTGATACTGTTTTCCTGAAACGTGCACAAATGTTCCCAGGCCAACACTGTATGTACATGTAGTTTGCTTGATAAACTCAGGCCTACATAGAGTGTTTTTGTTTTCAAGAAATAAAAATGGGGTATACAAAATTAAATTGAATTGTATTATTTTAATACCCCAACAAGCAATTAAATAAATAGCTGTAATCCTATTCAAATGGGTAGAGATTATTTTGATGGGATAGGCAGTTTTTCGAGGTGACGTAAGTCAGCCTCGTATGTCAGACCCCAGCTTCAATGGCGCCCTGTTTTAATCACTGCCATTTGCGAAATCACTTTGATTTTTAATATAAGAAATTTGTTGTCACATATGCTAATGCAACGTAAAAGCTGTCACAATTCACTTTGAGATTGATATAGGATCCATGTGTTTACCCTCTACGATAAGCGAGTTAAATAAGAATTTATGAAATCGCAATTTTTATCCCTTCGATATGAAACAAAGTCCACACATCAAAAGGAATCGCGAATTAGTGTTTAGGTTTGTAAACAAGATCAAAATTATTTGTCGTTTGCCAACATTTTATTCCACGATCTTAGAAAAACAGAATTGGACTGTAGGAAACGATTTGCATTGCTTCTGTATTCATTCGCATTTTCACATATAGACGGGGAAAACATGGTCTATTTTTCTCTAGGAATTATGGGTAAACAGCTGTCTCCTCTTATGTCTGAAAATTATGTTAATTAGCCGATTTATCGCCTATCAAAAAATAGTTCACATTGATACTATGTTCCATTTTTATTAAACTGTTATATATAAATTCTGTTTTATGTCAGATTGAAGAAGTCTTCCTTGTATGTGATCTGTTGTATTTATCAAGCAGAAATTGTGTGTAATTAGAATTTTAATATTAAACTCTGCACTATTTCTCTGTATCCATACGCGCCACGCTATCCTGTTTATCAACAAGGAGAAAACGTCTTGACTGAGAGAACTGATATATTCTTGCCAACGCATGAACTCAAGGTAATTATCTGAAACCCAATGTGTTAATTTCGTACAATTTTACCAAAATATTTCTTTTGGACGCATTTTTTGAGATTTTAATACTAAATCTGGGTGTAAACATGTAATCTTCGATCGAAAGGGCCGAGCGCCATTTCCCGCGCTCTTTCATGGTCAAGTCAGATAACTGTAAACATTGATTAAGAAATATAAATGAACATGTTTTTGTGAATATATTTGTTTTTCAAGAAAAGAACTCCATTGGAAGTAATATATTGGAAATCAAGTTTACATTTCTTTGTCACGAAATATGATTTATCTCAAGAGTTGAATGAATTATCTCAAGAGTTGACACTTGTTTTCAAGAGTTGATATTTCAAGAGTGGAAATTTTCTTGGACTGGTTTAACTTTGACTCAGGAATTGAATGAGTTATTTCAAGAGTTGACAGTTGTTGTCGTCATCAGATATGAAGGGTAGCAAAAAAAGAAAAAAATCATGATTTTGATAGTCATCAAAGGGAGAGCCCAAAATCTGTCAAAAAAAGAAAAAGTCACAATGTAAGAAAAGATCCCATAATTTTGAAATGCGTGTCTGCCAACTTTCATCAAGGGTCAGAAACTTTCTCAGAATATAGCAGAGGTAAACAATGTGTAGCAAATTCACTTGTGTGCATTGCATTTAATGCAGTTAACCAAAAATTGTTTGGAGATTGGGATGCGAATGATATTCATTTTGTTCTCGAAAAAGGTGATGTTTTATACAAGCATGCAAGACAGGCCTGTCCACATGAACATCTTAACCCAGAGGACTTGCCCAAAAATGTTTGCATTCAAAATCAGTTGCTTCATGTGACTGCTTTACCAGTTTATGCTGGGGAAATACAATCCACTTTTAAAGATAACGGCCCTTTCCTCTCTCTTGCTACAGCACTGAATTTATGCTTTGCAAATACCAAAGATGGAGGTATATTTATATGCAATGGCAGTTCTGTTGCTGTATTCTGCTCAGGCAATCTGTTCCATGTTTTCGATCCACATGCACGTGATGCAAACGCAAATGTTAAGGCAGACGGTTGCTCTGTTTTGTTGACAGTCAGTGGTTTTTCAAATTTACAAGCTCTTTTGAGAAAGCTCTTTGGGCGTGAAGAGGGTTCAGCTTTTGAATTGTATGTAGTTTCAATGGCTAATGTAGAAATGATGCCTCTTGTCCAAAGACATGTCCAAAGACAAGCTGAAGTCACTGCCAAACGTCACCTCGTTTCAGTACCTTCAGTACTTTGATTATAGATACATGCATATCAAACAAAATATTTTTTGTTAGCCAATACAATGTCAGTTGTTTTATTTTAGGTAACGAAAGAAATCAATGATATCGAGAGGAGACTGAAGAATATAACCGATGAATTGAACAGCATCAAAATGTTTCAAAATATTCATGTCACGAGGAATACCCATGTGAAAAATATGAAAGCCCTATTCGAGGCTATTGCTATTATAAAGTTATGAATGTGTTCAAGTTTTTCAAAATTAGGTCACATTTCAAAGCGAGGGTCAAAACTTTTGCTACTTAAAGAAAGGTCTGGTCACAAGTACAATTGTGAAATATGAAAGCCCTATCAACATCTATTCAAAAGTTGTGGTTAAAGTGTTTATGCAAGGACATATGGTGTCCGGATAGGGTCATTTGGAAAAGCGTGACTGCGCGTTAGGCACAACAAGCAACCCGCTCTCACGCCAACAAGCAACACCTTCGCGCTCTCACTCCAACAAGTAATGCGCCTTCGTACTCTCACGCCAACAACCAACGCGCCGTCACGCTAACACGACTTTACAATGCGCCGTCACGCTAACACGACTTTACACAACTCGCCTTCGCGTCGACTAGCAACGCGCCATCACGCTAGCGAGAGTTGTGTAAAGTTGTGTTAGCGTGACCGTGTTGCTTGGCGCGAAGTGAGTTGCTTATTGGCGTGACGGCGTATTGTGACTAACGCACTGTCAAGCTTTTGCAAATGGCCCTATCCGGACACCATGCAATAGCTAGAAAGTTTGACCTGAGGGAAGGACATGTAACAAAAACATTTTTTTATTACATTGTCTATGTGGGAAGTAAGTTCTTTCACAATCAACACGTTTGAGGTGGCTCACAACACCTAGAACGAGTTACAAATCAGCATGGAACAATTTAATTATGAAAGATGTGATAAGTAAATTTGTCAAAAAGGCAGAAAATATGCAATTTGGATTTTAAAAAACATGATTTTCAAAAATTTATTTCAGTAAATACGAGCAAAATAATCTGGTGGATTTGAACTCGGGATCTGGCCAGGAGGTTATAAAAATTGGCTCGGGTTCCAGCTCCAACTCTAGCTCGAATTCAAAATCATACTCCTAGGAGTACGTGGTCAGATTCTAAGGTTATAAAACATTTCGAGTATGTACTCCTAGGAGTACTTACTCCAGTTTTCGAGCTCGTACTCAAAACTTTTTTAATTGCACAAGCGGCCTTTTTTAGACTTCTTCCGTAATGGCGGCGCCCATGTGTTTATTGTGACGGCAGTTCACAGCAATATTCCAATCCTTATAAGAGTTATTTAGTGCCATTATTTGCTAAAACGTTCTAAATGATATTTTTAAAAAGAAATATTCAATGAATTAGATGTAATTTCTGTAAATAATATGTATACGATGTGACCGTTGGACCGAGCGAAGCATGTACGTAACTCCGTTTCCCGAGTGGTAATCATAATTCCGTTAAGTACGGTAGATTATGATTCATTTAAAAATATATATTTTGAATGAAATTTCCTTGCGCTAAACACCCAGTAACATCTCATTAAAGGAGTTTATATGGGGACAACAGTTTTACAGGATCCGCCTATTCATTGAACGCGGGGAATAAAACGCAAGGCGACGTAAACTGTGCATTGTGACGTCACACTTAGCCTCGACTTTTTTCTCTTTTTCAAAGCAAACAATTATAAACAACAATAATACATTCCATATGCAATGAAAAAGGCCGTTAAAACTAAACAAAATTAACCAATAAATTCAAAATGGTAAAAAAGTAACCGTAATTTTATCGTATATTCTTATTCAAAGAAACTCATGAACTCGTTCATCTATTTAGTCGTATTATGGTTTAATATGTATTTATTTGCTAAAACATGTTACAATGATAATTGTACTATTCACTTTGAACAAACTGAGTGTTTAAATTACGAATTGCACGTCAGAGTCTTCTATTATTGGCATTCAAAATAAAACACGAATAACTGTTGAAGCAGGAAATGAAAAAAAAAAATGGCGGCGCCCATATGGATCACGAAAATTTCAGTGAACGTATATGGAGATTATCTCTTTTTCTTTTGCTGATTTTGACTTTTTTCTTTTACATACGTGTTACCTTTAGAGCCTTGCTTCGCGGACGGGCCTTCGGCCCGTCCGAGCTTCGCTCGGTATAAAGGGCTATATAAATATGCATGTATAATATGTTTTACGGCGTGACCGTGTTTGAGGGCGAAGCAAAGTTTTGCCATTAGTATCTATATCCAAAACAGGACAACAATAACCCGAAGTTAGCACGAGGACAGAGCTGTATCAAAGCATTTTGATCCGCCTATATATTGAACGCGGGAAATATAACGCAATCGATGTAAACAGTACATTGTGACGTCATATTCAGCGTCGTTATTTAGCAAATTTACAAACATAGCGTTTGAACCACAACAAAAAACATGGTGTTAATCGTGGAGTGATTATATATGATTAAGAAAATAAGATTTACATGCTTTTGCGGATTTTATGTAACATCTCAGAACGACGTGAACTAGGGTAGACGAGGTTCAAAATGGAGGAATACATGTTCACGCGCTAATATTCGAATCACCGCCATTGGTATCAAACTTTTCAAGTTCCATAGGTATGATTTAATTTTTCATTATTTTCCTATATTTTCCTTTTAAACATGTATATACGTGTTACCTATAGGGAGAGCTCCGGTCTCATGGCCCTTCGGGCCGTGAGAGGGCTTCGCTCTCTATTACCATTTTTACTGTGTATCATGTATAATATGTTTTACGGCGTGACCGTGTTTGAGGGCGAAGCAAACAAATTTTGGTATTGGTATCTAGATCCAAAACATAACAAAAACAACCCGAAGTTAGCAGGATTTGATCCGCCTATATATTGAACGCGGGAAATATAACGCAACTGATGTAAACAGTACATTGTGACGTCATATTCAGCGTCGTATTTTAGCCAATTTACAAACATAGCCTCTGAACCACAACAACAAACATGGAGTTAATGGTGGAGTGCTTATAGCGAGCGCAGCGAGCCAGCGCCGAGCGCTGGCTCGTACTGCGAGCTCTAATGACTAGAGCGCGGGAAATAATCCGAACTAAATCTCAACCTCTAAGAAGAATTTTTTTTGACGCCAATCCCAGAATTCCCTCGTACAAAATGGTGGATGGTTCGATTCGTAAAATAATAATAAAAAAAAAAACTTTGAAGTATTACAAACCTTTCTTATTTGAAAGGAAAGGATGACAATCATATTCTTCCCCCTTTCTTTTTCTTTTGAAAATATTGTCTAAAGAAATGTAAACAGTCACGTCACAACTACCAGACTACGTCACAACACGCTCGTTGCATTTCCCGCTAAACTGGTTCCTACATTGGCGAGAAGAGCAAGACAGTAATCCTACGTATTAACAGTGAACCAGATCAGTTTTTCTTGTTTTCAATATGAATTTTTTGAAAATGTATTCAGATATGCTGCGCTCGCCCCAACGGTCACACCGTAATCATATTATATGATTAAGAAAATAAGATTTACATGCTTTTACGAATTTTCGTAACATCTCAGAACGACGTGAACTAGGGTAGACGAGATTCAAAATGGAGAAATACATGTCCACGCGATAGTATTCGAATCGACGCCATTAGTACCAAAATGTTCAAGTTCCATAGGTATGGTTTAATTTTTCATTGTTTTCCTATATTTTCCTTTTAAACATGTATATACGTGTTACTTATAGGGAGAGCTCCGCTCTCACGGCCCTTAGGGCCGTGAGAGGGCTTCGCCCTCTATAATATGTTTTACGCCGTGACCATGTTTGAGGGCGAAGCAAACAAGTTTTGGCATTAGTATCTATATCCAAAACAGACCAAAAAACAACCCGAAGTTAGCAGGATTTGATCCGCCTATATATTGAACGCGGAAAATATAACGCAATTGATGTAAACAGTACATTGTGACGTCATATTCAGCTTCGTATTTTAGCAAATTTACAAACATAGCGTCTAAAGTCTCAATATACCTGGCGAATTGCCAATACGAAGCTAAAGTGAGCAGGCTTAAAATGTAAATATGATAAAAGAGTATTTTATAGAATTTAAATAGTTTCATTGTTATTGATATCTGTATTGATATAAGGAGGTGACCATTCTACATTGACCCAGTGCCTTTTTATGGCATTCGAAACTGTGACTGTGAGATGTATGAGAGTTTGACTTCTAGGCGGGCAATTCTACTTTCACTTTAAACGGTAAGTTGAAAAGAGCATGCTGCATCTTTGATGTAAAATATCTCGAAAAGGAATCAAGGACCCTATTGCAAATTTGGCCTTGTTGGAAAGGTTAGGAATTTTGCTGAAAGTTGATATCTGTCATTATACTGGGAATTTTTTTTTTTTTTTTGAATTAGGAGGGGTTGAAAATGGGTATATTTTCCTCATTTTTGTTGCTTTTTTACTTCCAGGATGGCAGGTGCCTGAGTGTATCTCGACCCATTTGCAGGCTAGCATCAGATGTCATGATGGACCTTTAAAATCTTTCACATGTGTGCTTTCAAGAACCATATACATTATTTTTGAAAAATGGTAATAAAATCTGAAAATTAAAACATGGGCTTCTGAAGGCGAATTTTCCTCCATTTCCTGGTAGTTTGTGACAAAATAATATGTTTTACGCCGTGACCATGTTTGAGGGCGAAGCAAACAAGTTTTGGCATTAGTATCTATATCCAAAACAGACCAAAAAACAACCCGAAGTTAGCAGGATTTGATCCGCCTATATATTGAACGCGGAAAATATAACGCAACTGATGTAAACAGTACATTGTGACGTCATATTCAGCTTCGTATTTTAGCAAATTTACAAACATAGCGTCTAAAGTCTCAATATACCTGGCGAATTGCCAATACGAAGCTAAAGTGACCAGGCTTTGTGACAAACTACCAGGAAATGGAGGAAAATTCGCCTTCAGAAGCCCATGTTTTAATTTTCAGATTTTATGGCAACCATTTTTCAAAAATAATGTATATGGTTCTTGAAAGCACACATGTGAAAGATTTTAAAGGTCCATCATGACATCTGATGCTAGCCTGCAAATGGGTCGAGATACACTCAGGCACCTGCCATCCTGGAAGTAAAAAAGCAACAAAAATGAGGAAAATATACCCATTTTCAACCCCTCCTAATTCAAAAAAAAAAATTCCCCAGTATAATGACAGATATCAACTTTCAGCAAAATTCCTAACCTTTCCAACAAGGCCAAATTTGCAATAGGGTCCTTGATTCCTTTTCGAGATATTTTACATCAAAGATGCAGCATGCTCTTTTCAACTTACCGTTTAAAGTGAAAGTAAAATTGCCCGCCCAGAAGTCAAACTCTCATACATCTCACAGTCACAGTTTCGAATGCCATAAAAAGGCACTGGATCAATGTAGAATGGTCACCTCCCTATATTAATACAGATATCAATAACAATGAAACTATTTAAATTCTATAAAATACTCTTTTAACATATTTACATTTTAACCCTGGTCACTTTAGCTTCGTATTGGCAATTCGCCAGGTATATTGAGACTTTAAAGACTGCGGAAATTCTACGACATCATGAAATACCTATACTGTTTAAAAATTTAAGTTTTTCCGAGTAAAATGATGTATCATACATGGGGAGTTATTGTTAATTATATCTTGAAATGAGTGAACAAAAACTGCCCTCTTCACATCACTGTTTCCAGCAGAGTTCTTCCTCTTGGTAAAGTTGAAAATAGAATAAAAGACCCAGAACTGAGTGAATTACATGTGATTTTGATTCCAAATAAAGGCTAGAATTGTATTTTAAGGAAAATTGATGTGAAATAAAAGGAATTGTAGAGAAAAAAACAACCTAAAATGGCCAGTAAGGATGTTAACTTGAGCAATCCTGGAGAGTCTGTTTTTTGTTTTTTCAAGTTCAAAAAAACTTATTTCAATGAGAAATTTGCCCTAAAAATTGGTTCGTCTAAACCGTCACATCTTTAATAAATGACCCTGATATCATGCTTTTATCTAATAAACGTAAGTCAAAATAAGACACCTTTGTATGAAGAAGAATATTTGTCAAGGAAGATAACTCTAGCCAAAAAAAAGAAAAAGCTGATGTCATTACTCTATTATGATATCACATTACGTGTTATATTATGATGTCATAGTTAAGCTAGCCTATGTAGATCCACTGGTGTAATTCAAATAGACAAACAGAAGCGGTTTCATGCCAGGATGCGTATGGATGACATATCAAAAAGTTTCTGAAAAGTCGGTGTATTCCACTAGATGTAGTGTATCACACCTATGTTAGTGATCCTTATGCAATATACAGTGAATTCAATAAAATTGAAATTTATATTCTGAAGCTTTATCTGTTTCTCTATGACTACCTGACAGACACACAGACAGATATACACAACACATACATAGACAAACACACACAGACAGACACACACTGATAAACACTCACATAGAACGGGTACACACAGACAAACATACATAGACAAACACACACACACACACACATACATATACAGACAGACAAACACACACACAGACAAACACACACACGGACAGACAAACACACACAGACAGACACACACACAGACAGACACACACACAGACAGACACATAGACAGACAGACACACAAACACATATTCAGTCACACAGACAAACACATAGACACACAGACAGACACGTACACATGCATGCACGCATGCACACACGTACGCACACAGAAAGACACGCACACAGACAGACACACAGACAGACAGACACACTCACTAACAGACACACACACACACACACACACACACACACACACACACACACACATCCATCCATCCATCATTAGCATTGCAAAAAACTTTCATAGAAAATTTATGGCTGAGGAGAAATTTCTTGCACTCACACTCGACCAATTGCTAAGAATACTTCTGACATATTTACTAATCGATGACCTTCAATTTCAATGAAATCAATAATATTAAGTATAAACCTCATATTTAAAGCATAAACATCATATTTAAACACAATAAACAAAAAAATGCTTGCCTGGAAAATTCAAGTTTCAAGCTGATTTGTGCTGAACCACAACAAACATGGCGTTAATGGTGGAGTGATTATATATGATTAAGAAAATAAGATTTACATGCTTTTACGAATTTTTGTAACATCTCAGAACGATGTGAACTATGGTAGACGAGATTCAAAATGGAGAAATACATGTCCACGCGATCATAGTGAGTATTCGAATCGACGTCATTAGTACCAAAATGTTCAAGTTCCATAGGTATGGTTTAATTTTTCATTGTTTTCCTATATTTTCCTTTAAACATGTATATACGTGTTACCTATAGGGAGAGCTCCGCTCTCACGGCCCTTCGGGCGGTGAGAGGGCTTCGCCCTCTATCATAGACATTTACAACATAAAATTTCTATCTCGTCTGCAAAGCTGTAGCCAGTGTCGGATTTACAATCCCTGAAACATTAGATACTTTACCATTTTCCCGTTCGCTCTCCGTTTACAGTTTTGCGTTCACCGTTCATAAATCGCTCACCGGTGCGTTCGCCGTTACACCAAAGTGCAAGGATCGATCTTCATAGCAAAGCAAAAATGAAAAAGGAACGTGTGCGTAAGAGTGAAAGTAAGCTTTAATTTTCTTATTATATCAGAAATTTAATTTATAAAGTGCAAATGTCAGGATTATCAACTGTGAAGATTCAAGGAAAATTGCAGATCACTCACCAAAATAGAATAAATCATTTTCATTATATTACAAAACTTAATTATTGTTTGGTTTAAAAGTGGGGGGGGGGTGTTAGTTCTGAATGAGAGAAGAATGTAAGAGCCTGCAGTTATGAATTCAACCCTTATACATGCGCACGTTGCACGGGACGAGTGCTGGTACATGTACAAAAATTAGACAGTTTCTGACAGTCAATAAATACCTCACATCCCCCAACAACCCCCCCCCCCCCCTTATCATGTTTACATTTACAAGTTTGGGTAAAAGCACAATTTATTATTTTTCCCCCAGGTTCACACAACATTTATTCACATTATGACAGTTAGGGTTTTAACATCATGACTAGGGGGTACAGGGTTATTTTATCTACCATTTACTCACACATCCCCTCTAATAGGCATTCATTCAAAGATAGTAGAAAAGGAAGAGGATTAGAAAGGAATGAAATTACTCTGGCTTATCATAAAAAAGGGAATTGTATGTTTTAATTTATTATGCCTGAAACATTATATAGTGTGTGTGCGTGTGTGTATTTCATTATTATTTTTAATACGCCCTGAAACTGATGTTTATTCTTATCTAGCATATTTATGGTATCTTGTGTTTTCATGTTTTATATGTACAATGAGGATAGGTACAGCTTTTAATGTTTTATTTATTTTCTATGCATTATGTGTATAACATTCTCTTGTAAGGTATATATGCATTGTAAAGCACCTTTGAGCGTACATAGTGTATGAAAAGGGTGCTATATAAATATGGTATTATTATTATTTAATATTATTATATGTACACTATACAAAATAATATCAATCTAATAGGTTGTCACAAACTAAAGGTTTTAAATGTATAACAAATGTACTGTTATGACATTGATAATAACTTCCGATGATATACATAGGCTAATTAATGTATACCATTACATATTATATATTCTGGATGATCTACAATCTATAAATCTTTTAATTTATGAAATGCATTCCATTTCTTCTCAAAAACATCTACATAATCATTTTTGCATGCTAACTGCCTTTCTACTTTGTACACATTTGTCCAAGTGGTAATAAAGTTATTTGACAAAGGCGGATTGCCTCTACATTTGCAACAATACACAAAGTACTTTAAATAATAATTAATTAAATTGATCATTTCATTTTCTGAGCTACCCAGCAAAAAGGTGTTTTTTATCAACAACAATATTTACTGGAAAAAAAAATCCCCAAACCATGACTGCACATTCTTGAAAAATAAAACAATATTTTCACAGTCATACAAAACATGCTCTATTGATTCCCTTTCTTTTACACAAAACGAACATAAATCGTTGTCTATTTTCTTTATTTTGAACAAAAATAAATTTGTGACTAAAATTTTTTGATTTATACGATATTATAGCCACTGTAATTTTGTATCCTTTGTAATAGTAAAAACATTTCTATTAATTGTATTCCACTCTTCTTGAGAGATATCAAATTGTATATCCCACTTCTTTTGACCTGTAGGTTTTTCTTCACTATGATTAAAAATTTGGTATAGTTTTTTTCTTGTTTCTTTTAAAATATATGAAAGAGGCTATATGTATGGGAATAGTAGGTTCTTGAACTTTTATAAACTAGTTTATTTCATTAACTCTCATTGCTTTCTTCAATGCTTGTCTTAAACCAAAAATGAGATTTTCCTTTATACATTTCCATGAATTGATTATAATTCATGATATGCAAGGTGAAGATAACGAACAGTGATCAATCTCATAACTCCTACAAGCAATACAAAATAGATAGTTGGGCAAACACGGACCCCTGGACACACCAGAGGTGGGATCAGGTGCCTAGGAAGAGTAAGCATCCCCTGTTGACCGGTCACACCCGCCGTGAGCCCCATATCCTGATCAGGTAAACGGAGTCAAAATCAGTGTGTCAAGAACGGATTAACAATCGGTATGAAACACGTCAGATATCTCCATTCTCATCTAACATTGAGTTAACTGTATATACATTATTTTCACACCATTCTTTCAGATATAAAGTTTTTCTATTTACCTTTATGTTTTCATTGTACCATAAAATACTATTAACCATAAGTTCAGAAGATTTTTTTTGCTCAAAAAGCCATATTAACCATTTCCAGGATTTAATTACATCCCTCCAAAACATATTCTTTGATTTTTCAAGTTTTTGTAAAGCATACAACGGTCAAAATTTAATAACATTGCTTATATCAACTTCTGCTCCTATAATACATTGGCACTTGCCTGTATCAAAGAGAAGTTTTTTTAATCCATGACAATTTTAGACTTGCAATATTTTTCAATATTTAATCCTCCTGTGTCATATTCCTGTGTGACGACCGATTTTTAACTTTTGCGACAGGACTTTTCCATAAAAAATTGAATATTTGATTTAACTTGTCTATGATGTCTTTGGTAATGAAATAAATAAGTGTACCAGTTTTGAAATTGCTAATGATTTAATCACTGTAATTCGCCCTATATGAATAAGATTCCTTCTTTCCCAATGTTTCAAAAGATTATAAATAGCAATCATTTTTTTATCAAAATTTATTTTTACTGTTTCACCTAAATCAACATCAAATTCTATTCCAAGAACTTGGAATTTATTATTGCCCCATATCAATTCTTTACTTCCACTAATCTTTTTACTGAATATCTCTTACTACCAATCCATACCACTTGACTTTTACTATAATTGACAGTTAGACCAGACATCTCTTTAAAATCTTTAAGGTCATCTAATGTAGCCTCTAAAGATTCCTTACTACCATCTAAGAATATAGAAGTATCATCTGCAAATTGTGAAATTAATTGAATTATATTACCTATCTTAATACCTTTTCATTACCTTTTAGTTTTATTGCAAGTATTTCTACACATAATAAAAACAAGTAAGGCGAGATTGGATTCCCCCTGTCTTCAACCACGCCTATTTTGAAACCACCTTGATAAATTTCCACCTTGGTTTATTGTTGTTGATATGTTATTGTAAAATACTGTGATCCACTTAATAATAGATTCACCAAAATTGAAAAATGTTAACACTCTTATTAAATAATCCCAAGAGACTGTATCAAAATTGGTACCGTATACGTTTTACATTATGATCCCTGGGTCGAGGCCTCTGCTGGTGGACTGTTAGTGCCCGAGGGTCTCTACAGCCCAGTAGCTTAGTACTTCGTTACTAGCTTGAAAATACGGATGTATATTTAATTGCTGTTATAAAATTTAGAAATTCATTTCAAAATTAAGGATTATCTCACTCGTGCATAGCTCTTATCCTTGGACGAATTTGGCTCCACTTTTTTGGCACGCTGTTTTTGGCTATATTTAGCTCCAAAACTTCATAATTATTTTGGATTTCAAAGATTTCGGTTGAGCATCACTGAAAAGATATTATTTGTCGAAATGCGCATCTGGTGCATCAAAATTGGTACCGTATAAGTTTTACATCAAATGCTTTTTCAAAATTTATGAGGAGGATCATGCCAGGAATATTTCTAACCTGAGTGTAATTCATTATGTCATAAATTAATCTTGTGTTTTCTGAAATATTTCTTCCTGATATGAATCCAGTCTGGTCTCCACTGATTAATTTTGGGAGAACAGATTTGATTCTACCTGCAATACATCCAGACCCTATCTTATAAACTGTATTGAGTAAGGTAATAGGGCGCCATTTTTTTTTTTTTTTTTTGGTTTGTCCAGTTTTGGTAAACATGTAATGGCCCCTTGCTTTTGTGTAATTGACAGTTCTCTCCTATTATAACCAGAATTTAATGCCCTTGTAACGAAAATTCCAAGGTCTTTCCCCAAAAAATTGAAAAACTCAATAGTGAAGCCATCACTTCCTGGACTTGTATTATTTTTCAATTTTTTTTTAATAGTGTTTGTTGTTTCCTTATAAGTTATCTCCCCCTCTAGGATTAAATTTTCATTTAATGACAATATAGGAACATTTCTAAATAATTCGTCATTTTCCCATTCACGTAAATTTCCCAGAGTTGTTTTATTTTCATAATATTTACATATCTCCTCCAATATCTCATGCTGATTTGTAATTACTTTACCATTTTCTTTTTCTACTCGTTGAATTATTTTGTTCGTAAAGTTTCTTTTCTCTAGATTGCAGAAATACTCTGTAGGTTTTTCTACCTCCTCTAGCTATTTTGCTTTTGATCTAATCATTGCACCGTTTAGTTTATCTGTCCTTATTACTTCTAATTGCTTCTTTGCATCTTCCAAACTAATGTCACACTTTTCTGCCGATTCTTCATTCTCTTCCAGGTCTTTTATTAAAACACCCAATTCTTTTTCTTTATGATTTTTACATTTTTGTATATAAGCTGAATGTGAAATAGATTTTCCTCTTATTTCCATCATCAATACCTCTAAAAACAACTGATCATTCATTATAAAATTAACTTCATTATCTGGAATGGACCCAATATTATCGATATTATAAACCGGAATCATATACTGCTTTTTTGTAATATTCTTTGTTTAATTATTTGGACAAATTCTTTATCATGAAGCAAAGTTATTAAATTTCCATAAACCTTTCCCTCTTTGAAAATCCTGAAATCTTAATGACAAAATGACCATAGAATGGTCTGATCTGTAGCCTGGTTCTACAACACAATCCTGTACATTGTGAAATAAGAAATTGGAAATCAAAAAGAAATCTAATCTGGCTAATTTAGTGGGATTCTTCCTTCTCCAAGTATATCTTCTTGTATCTGGGTATAATTCTCTCTATATATAAAAAATATCTAAGTCATTATTTTTAATTAATAATTTGTAATTTATTATTATTATTTTGTCTCACTGCACAAGAATTTTACACAAGTCATCTTTTTCCTTAACCCCCCCTCCCCCCCCCCCCTATCTTAAAAAGTAACTTGATACTACATTTCAATGAATTCACGATCGTGTCAAACTGATTTGACAAGTAATTCTAATTATTTTACGCCTATGTTTATGAAAGACATTGTCAATAAATGTATTTACTCCTTTCCCCAACATTTGAAACTTATGTATCGTTTAGCCGAGAGGTTAGAGCGTTCGTAAGTGGTTAAAACAGGTAGTTCCATCGCCAAACGCTCGGCATAACATGTGAATATCACGGGTCCTCGGAGATGATATTAAAAACGGATGACCCATGTCACAGTAGGTGTGGCACGCTAAAGAACCCTCACTGCTCAATGGCCGTTAGCGCCAAACGGTGCAGGTGATCCACGAGTTACTTGCCCCTGATCATAGATAGAAAGATAGGTCGTACGTCGAATAATACTTCGCAAAGGAATGTGTTTACGATGAAGAAGGTAAGAAAATTGTTGGGATATTTTACTAATTATGATTACTAATTAAACCCTAATTAGGTCAACTATTAAAAATGTAAGAAATAAATAAAGCAATGAACGCAATATGGAGAGAAATACGATTTGATAGAAAGCGTACATAGCATTATTTAATTAACATAATTAATCAAATCCTAATTCTCTCAGATGTTAAAAACAGTAAGAAATTTGATATAAAAAAAACTGTAAGGGGCGAGATCAAAAGATTGATTTCGGATAAAAATCTAAATTCAAATAGTTAGGGGAAAGGGGGGAGAGGATTAAAACTTCTGTAAGTTTCTCTTATCCGATATCGATTACACATTAGTCGAAAAAGGAGAAAGACAAGTGACTGTTAAAAACCACATGACGATATTACATTTTAATGAACATTTGATAGTTTTAATCTACACTTTCATTTGTGAATAAACAGAAGATAGGGTATACACAGTTATTTATACTCATTTGTCCTTACTTGTTAATAGATTATAGTTTAAACACTCATCATTTCTAGTTTAGAGGGTCGTTGCGGGGGCGGAGGGGGTGGTGTAAAAACTATGTGAATTTAGTTTTTTTGTCAGACATTGAACTTTTGATCTCGCCACTAGAAAGTAGATAAAACAACGAATGCATCATGGAAAGAAATAATATTTAATAAGAAATCTTATTAAAAGCAATACTGATGATACCTAGCGGTGGTCAGAGTAAAATATGTTTAAAAATTATTTTTGAAAGTACAGAATGGTATTTTTGATCGAAAGTTAATCATAGAAATTATTTTAATTATTTTAATCCCCCCCCCCCCTCATTCAGTACACAAAATCAACACAAAACTTTCATTCAACATTATAACTCATTAAAGAGAGCATTCCTCAAAACCTGCTTTTCACGGATATCGAGTTAATTATTAAGGCCAAACTAACTCCAGATCCAGGGCGATATAAACACCTACTTTTGAGGGATACCAGATAAGCTTTGCCACCCAGTGAGCCCAATGCTAGATCTGCCTTTCAGGGATACCGAGTTAATTATCAAGGCTCAACTTGCCCGGGTTCCCGGGCACTAAAGTCACCTACTTTTGAGGGATACCAGATAAGCTTTGCCACCCAGCGAGCCCTATATCAGACCTGCCTTTCAGGGATGCCGAGTTAATTATCGACGCTCAACTAGCCCAAGTTCCAGGGCGCTAAAATCACCTACCTTTGAGGGATACCAGATAGGCTTTGCCACCCAGCGAGCCATATATCTGACCTGCCTTTCAGGGATACCGGGTTAATTATCAACGCTCAACTAGCCCAAGTTCCCGGGCGCTAAACTCACCTACCTTTGAGGGATACCAGATAAGCTTTGCCACCCAGCGAGCCATATATCTTACCTGCCTTTCAGGGATACCTAGTTAATTATCAACGCTCAACTAGCCCAAGTTCCAGGGCGATAAACTCACCTACCTTTGAGGGATACCAGATAAACTTTGCCATCCAGCGAACCCTGTATCCTGAAAGGTAGGTAAGTTTAACACCCGGGAACTTGGGCTAGTTGATCGTCGAGAATTAACTCAGTGTCCCTGAAAGGCAGGTCTGATATAGGGCTCGCTAAGTGGCAAAGTTTATCTGTTATCTCACAAAGGTTGTTAAGTTTAGCGCCCGGGAACTTGGGCTAGTTGAGCGTCGATAATTAAATCGGTATCCTTGAAAGGCAGGTCAGATATAGGGCTCGCTGGGTGGTAAGCTTATCTGGTATCCCTCAAAGGTAGGTGAGTTTAGCGCCCGAAAACTCGTGCTAGTTGGGCGTCTATAATTAAATCGGTATCCCCGAAAGGCAGGTCATATATAGGGTTCGTTGGGTGGCAAAGCTTATCTGGTATCCCTCAAAGATAGGTGAGTTTAGCGCCCGGGAACTTGGGCTAGTTGAGCGTCGATAATTAACTCGGTATCCTTGAAAGGCAGGTCAGATATAGGGTTCGTTGGGTGGCAAAGCTTGTCTGGTATCCCTCAAAAGTATGTGTATATATCGCCCGGGAACTTGGGCTAGTTGAACGTCAATAATTAACTCGGTATCATTGAAAGGCAGGTCAGATATAGGGTTCATTTGGTGGCAAAGCTTATCTGGTATCCCTCAAAAGTAGGTGTTTAAATCGTCCGGGAACTCGGGCTAGTTTAGTCTTGATAATTAACTCGGTATCCCTGAAAGGCAGGTCTAGCAAAGGGGTCGCTGGGTGGTGAAGTTTATCTGGTATCCATCAAAAGTAGGTGTTTAAATCGCCCGGTTACCCGGGCTAGTTGAGCCTTGATAATTAACTCGGTAACCCTGAAAAGCAGGTCTAGCATAGGTCTCGCTGGGTGGCAAAGCTTATCTGGTATCTCTCAAAAGTAGGTGTTTAGATTGTCCGGGAACCCTTGCTAGTTGAGCCTTATTAATTAACTTGGTATCCCTGAAAGGCAGGTCTAGCATAAGTCTCGCTGTGTGGTAAAGCTTCTATGGTATCCCTCAAAAGTAGATGTTTAGATCGGCCGTGAACCTGGGCTTGTTGAGCCCTATTAATCAACTTGGTATCCCTGAAAGGGAGATCTAGCATAAGTCTCGTTTGGTGGCAAAACTTATCTCTGGTATCCCTCAAAAGTAGGTGTTTATATCGCCCTGGATCTGGAGTTAGTTTGGCCTTAATAATTAACTCGATATCCGTGAAAAGCAGGTTTTGAGGAATGCTCTTTTTAATGAGTTATAATGTTGAATGAAAGTTTTGTGTTGATTCTGTGTACTGAATGAGGGGGGAGGGGTTAAAATAATTTCTATGATTAACTTTCGATCAAAAATACCCTTCTGTACTTTCAAAAATAACTTCTAAAGATATGTTACTTTGACCACCGCTAGGTATCATCAGTATTGCATTTAATAAGACTTCTTATTAAATATTATTTTTCCCATGTTGCATTCCTTGTTTTATCTACTTCCTAGGACGAGATCGAAAGTTCAATGTCTGACAAAAAACTAAATTCACATAGTTTTTACGCCCCCCCCCCCCCCCCCCCCCGCACAACGACCCCCTAAACTAGATATGATGAGTGTTTAAACTATAATCGATTAACAAGTAAGAACAAATGAGTATAAATAACTGTGTATAGCCTATCTTCTGTTTATTCACAAATGAAAGTGTAGATTAATACTATCTAATGTTCATTAAAATGTAATATCGTCATGTGGTTTTAAACAGTCACTTGTCTTTCTCCTTTTTCGACTAATGTGTAATTGATATCGGATAAGAGAAACTTACAGAAGTTTTAAACCCCCCTCCTTCCCCTAACTATTTGAATTTAGATTTTTATCCGAAATCAATCTTTTGATCTCGCCCCTTACAGTTTTTGATATCAAATTTCTTACTGTTTTTAACATCTGAGAGAATTAGGATTTAATTAATTATGTTAAATAAATAATACTCTGTACGTTTTCTATCAAATCGTATTTCTCTCCATATTGCGTTCTTTGCTTTATTTATTTCTTACATTTTTAATAGTTGAGCTAATTAGAGTTTAATTAGTAATCATAATTAGTAAAAAATCCCAACAATTTTCTTTGCCTGCTTCATCGTAAACACATTTCTTTACCATTTTCTCACCAGAGGGCGCGTTACGCAAGCTTCACATAAGTGCGAGGAGCGCACGGAACTCTGGGTACAGAATGATTTCTTTACGAAATATTATTCGACGTACGACTTATCTTTCTATCTATGATCAGGGGCAAGTAACTCGTGGGTCACATGCTTTTCCAATCTCTACCCACAGTTATCGTTCCCGCTACGCTCCACTAATACCTCTGTCAACGTTTAAAGAGTTATATCAAAATGTACAAAAACTAACTATCATATCGAACTGTAATGATAATATCTGAGCAAATCAAACAGTGTCTTCTCTGAATTTTTTAAAATCGGAAGATGGTAAATATGAGACACCTGAGCGAATTAGAAGGTTTATATAAATATTCATTCATTCAATAATACTTGTATAATCATGGAATTCGTTGTTTTTGTGAACCTACTTTAAGATGTAAAGCATAAAACTTAAACTTATAAAATTATTATCCATGATGCTATAGGGAAAGGCTATAAGCCCGTGAACTGATCCGACCGGAAACTCCGTGCACTCAAACACACACAAATTGCATACGTCATACCTCATACTTTCGTTTTCCTATATATGATGCTGTACTCTGTTCACGGGCCTGATTCTAACACGAATTAAAATGTGATCCAGTTTCCGGGCTTGATTTTAATACTAATTAGGATAAGATTCACTTCACGGGCCTCTAATTAGGATATGATCCAGTTCACGGGCCTGACTCTAACACTTGTGATTGAGTTCACGGGACTGCTTCTAACACTAATTAGGATGTGATTCAGTTCACAGGCCTGACTCTAACACCAATTGATATGTGATTCAGTTCACGGGCCTCTAATTAGGATATGATCCAGTTCACGGGCCTGACTCTAACACCAATGAGGATGTGATCCAATTCACGGACCTAATTCTAACACTAATTAGTATGTGATTGAGTACACGGGCCTGATTTTAACACTAATTAGGATATGATCCAGTTCACGGACCCAATTCTAACACTAATTAGGATGTGATTGAGTTCACGGGCCTGATTCTAACACTAATTAGGATGTGATCCAGTTCACGGGCCTCATTCTAACACTAATTAAGATGTAATTCAGTGCACTGGCCTCTAATTAGGATATGATCCAGTTCACGGGCCTGACTCTAACACTAATTAGGATGTGATTGAGTTCACGGGCCTGATTCTAACATTAATTAGGATGTGATCCAGTTCACGGGCCTTATTCTCACACAGATTAAGATGTGATTCAGTTCACGGGCCTCTAATAAGGATATGATCCAGTTCACGGGCCTAATTCTAACACGGATTTAGATGCGATTCAGTTCACGGGCCTCTAATTAGGATATGATCCAGTTCACGGGCCTGACTCTAACACTAATTAGGATGTGATTGAGTTCACGGGCCTGATTCTAACACTAATTAAGATATGATTGAGTTCACGGGCCTGACTCTAACACTAATTAGGATGTGATTGAGTTCACGGGCCTGATTCTAACACTAATTAAGATATGATTCAGTTCACGGGCCTCTAATTAGGATATGATTCAGTTCACGGGCCTGACTCTAACACTAATTGGGATGTGATTGAGTTCATGGTCCTGATTCTAACACTAATTAGGATATGATCCAGTTCACGGGCCTAATTCTAACACTGATTAAGATGCGATTCAGTTCACGGGCCTCTAATTAGGATATGATCCAGATCACGGGCCTGACTCTAACACTAATTAGGATGTGATTGAGTTCACGGGCCTGATTCTAACACTAATTAAGATATGATTCAGTTCACGGGCCTGATTCTAACACTAATTAAGATGTGATTGAGTTCACGGGCCTGATTCTAACACTAGTGAGGATATGATCCAGTTCACGGGCCTGACTCTAACACTAATTAGGATGTGATTGAGTTCACGGGCCTGATTCTAACACTAATTAAGATATGATCCAGTTCACGAGCCTAATTCTAACACTGATTAAGATGTGATTCAGTTCACTGGCCTCTAATTAGGATATGACCCAGTTCACGGGACTGACTCTAACACTAATTAGGATGTGACCCAGTTCACGGGCCTGATTCTAACACTAATTAGGATGTGATTGAGTACACGGACCTGATTCTAACACTAATTAGGATATGATCCAGTTCACGGGCCTCATTCTAACACTAATTAAGATGTAATTCAGTGCACTGGCCTCTAATTAGGATATGATCCAGTTCACAGGCCTGACTCTAACACTAATTAGGATGTGATTGAGTCCACGGGCCTGACTCTAACATTAATAAGGATGTGATCCAGTTCACGGGCCTCATTCTAACACTAATGAGGATGTGATTGAGTTCACAGGCCTGATTCTAACACTAATTAGAATATGATCCAGTTCACGGGCCTGATTCTAACACTAATTAGAATATGATCCAGTTCACGGACCTAATTCTAACACTGATTAGGATGTGATTGAGTTCACGGGCCTGACTCTAACATTAATTAGGATGTGATTGAGTTCACGGGCCTGACTGTAACACTAATTAGGATATGATCCAGTTCACGGGCCTGATTCTAACACTAATTAGGATATGATCCAGTTCACGGGCCTGATTCTAACACTACTTAGGATATGATCCAGTTCACGGGCCTGATTCTAACACTACTTAGGATATGATCCAGTTCACGGGCCTGATTCTAACACTAATTAGGATATGATCCAGTTCACGGGCCTGAATCTAACACTAATTAGGATATAATCCAGTTCACGGGCCTGATTCTAACACTGATTAGGATCTGATTGAGTTCAGGGGCCTGACTCTAACACTAATTAGGATGTGATTGAGTTCAAGGGCCTGACTCTAACACTAATTAGGAAATGATCCAGTTCACGGGCCTGATTCTAACACTAATTAGGATATGATCCAGTTCACGGGCCTGATTCTAAAACTAATTAGGATATGATCCAGTTCACGGGCCTGATTCTAACACTTCTTAGGATATGATCCAGTTCACGGGCCTGATTCTAACACTAATTAGGATATGATCCAGTTCACGGGCCTGACTCTAACACTAATTAGGATATAATACAGTTCACGGGCCTGATTCTAACAATAATTAAAATGTGATTGAGTTCACGGGCCTGATTCTAACACTAATTAGGAAATGATCCAGTTCACGGGCCTGATTCTAATGCTAATTAGGATATGATTCAGTTCACGGGCCTGACTCTAATGCTAATTAGGATATGATGCAGCTCATGGGCCTGATTCTAACAATAATTAGGATATGATCCAGTTCACGGGACTAATTCTAACACTGATTAAAATGTGATTCAGTTCACTGGCCTCTAATTAGGATATGACCCAGTTCACGGGCCTGACTCTAACACTAATTAGGATGTGATTGAGTTCACGGGCCTGACTCTAACACTAATTAGGATGTGACCCAGTTCACGGACCTAATTCTAACACTAATTAGGATGTGATTGAGTACACGGACCTGATTCTAACACTAAGTATGATATGATCCAGTTCACGGGCCTCATTCTAACACTAATTAAGATGTACTTCAGTGAACTGGCCTCTAATTAGGATATGATCCAGTTCACGGGCCTGACTCTAACACTAATTAGGATGTGATTGAGTTCACGGGCCTGACTCTAACATTAATTAGGATGTGATTGAATTCACGGGCCTGACTCTAACACTAATTAGGATGTGATTGAGTTCACGGGACTGATTCTAACACTAATTAGAACATGATCCAGTTCACGGGACTAATTCTAACACTGATTAGGATGTGATTGAGTTCACAGGCCTGACTCTAACACTAATTAGGATATGATTGAGTTCACGGGCCTGACTCTAACACTAATTAGGATATGATCCAGTTCACGGGCCTGACTCTAACACTAATTAGGATGTGATTGAGTTCACGGGCCTGATTCTAACACTAATTAGGATATGAACCAGTTCACGGGCCTGATTCTAACATTAATTAAGATATGATTCAGTTCACGGGCCTCTAATTAGGATATGATTCAGTTCACGGGCCTGACTCTAACACTAATTGGGATGTGATTGAGTTCACGGGCCTGATTCTAACACTAATTAGGATATGATCCAGTTCACGGGCCTAATTCTAACACTGATTAAGATGTGATTCAGTTCATGGGCCTCTAATTAGGATATGATCCAGTTCACGGGCCTGACTCTAACACTAATTAGGATGTGATTGAGATCACGGGCCTGATTCTTACACTAATTAAGATATGATTGAGTTCACGGGCCTGACTCTAACACTAATTAGGATGTGATGGAGTTCACGGGCCTGATTCTAACACTAATTAGGATATGATCCAGTTCACGGGCCTAATTCTAACACTGATTAAGATGTGATTCAGTTCACTGGCCTCTAATTAGGATATGACCCAGTTGAAGGGCCTGACTCTAACACTAATTAGGATGTGATTGAGTTCACGGGCCTGACTCTAACACTAATTAGGATATGATCCAGTTCACGGGCCTGATTCTAACACTAATTAAGATGTGATTGAGTTCACGGGCCTGATTCTAACACTAATTAGGATATGATCCAGTTCACGGGCCTGATTCTAACACTAATTAAGATGTGATTGAGTTCACGGGCCTCTAATTAGGATATGATTCAGTTCACGGGCTTGACCCTAACACTAATTGGGATGTGATTGAGTTCATGGGCCTGATTCTAACACTAATTAGGATATGATCCAGTTCACGGGCCTAATTCTAACACTGATTAAGATGTGATTCAGTTCATGGGCCTCTAATTAGGATATGATCCAGTTCACGGACCTGACTCTAACATTAATTAGGATGTGATTGAGTTCACGCGCCTGACTCTAACACTAATGAGGATGTGATTGAGTTCACAGGCCTGATTCTAACACTAATTAGGATATGATCCAGTTCATGGGCCTGACTCTAACACTAATTAGGATGTGATTGAGTTCACGGGACTGATTCTAACATTAATTAAGATATGATCCAGTTCACGGGCCTAATTCTAACACTGATTAAGATGTGATTCAGTTCACTGGGTTCTAATTAGGATTTGACCCAGTTCACGGACCTAATTCTAACACTAATTAGGATGTGATTGAGTACACGGATCTGATTCTAACACTAATTAGGAGATGATCCAGTTCACGGGCCTCATTCTAACACTAATTAAGATGTAATTCAGTGCACTAGCCTCTAATTAGGATATGATCCAGTTCACGGGCCTGACTTTAACACTAATTAGGATGTGATTGAGTTCACGGGCCTGACTCTAACATTAATTAGGATGTGATTGAGTTCACGGGCCTGACTCTAACACTAATGAGGGTGTGATTGGATTCACAGGCCTGATTCTAACACTAATTAGAATATGATCCAGTTCACGGACCTAATTGTAACACTGATTAGGATGTGATTGAGTTCACGGGCCTGACTCTAACACTAATTAGGATGTGATTGAGTTCACGGGCCTGACTCTAACACTAATTAGGATATGATCCAGTTCACGGGCCTGACTCTAACACTAATTAGGATGTGATTGAGTTCACGGGCCTGATTCTAACACTGATTAGGATATGATCCAGTTCACGGGCCTGATTCTAACACTAATTAAGATGTGATTCAGTTCACGGGCCTCTAATTAGTATATGATTCAGTTCACGGGCCTGACTCTAACACTAATTGGGATGTGATTGAGTTCATGGGCCTGATTCTAGCACTGATTAGGATATGATCCAGTTCACGGGCCTAATTCTAACACTGATTAAGATGTGATTCAGTTCACGACCTTCTAATTAGGTTATGATCCAGTTCACGGGCCTGACTCTAACACTAATTAGGATGTGATTGAGTTCACGGGCCTGATTCTAACACTAATTAAGATATGATTCAGTTCACGGGCCTGACTCTAACATTAATTAGGATGTGATTGAGTTCACGGGCCTGATTCTAACACTAATTAAGATATGATCCAGTTCACGGGCCTAATTCTAACACTGATTAAGATGTGATTCAGTTCACGGGCCTCTAATTAGGATATGATCCAGTTCACGGGCCTGACTCTAACACTAATTAGGATGTGATTGAGTTCACGGGCCTGATTCTAACACTAATTAAGATATGATTGAGTTCACGGGCCTGACTCTAACACTAATTAGGATGTGATTGAGTTCACGGGCCTGATTCTAACACTAATTAGGATATGATCCAGTTCATGGGCCTGACTCTAACACTAATTAGGATGTGATTGAGTTCACGGGACTGATTCTAACATTAATTAAGATATGATCCAGTTCACGGGCCTAATTCTAACACTGATTAAGATGTGATTCAGTTCACTGGGTTCTAATTAGGATTTGACCCAGTTCACGGATCTGATTCTAACACTAATTAGGAGATGATCCAGTTCACGGGCCTCATTCTAACACTAATTAAGATGTAATTCAGTGCACTAGCCTCTAATTAGGATATGATCCAGTTCACGGGCCTGACTTTAACACTAATTAGGATGTGATTGAGTTCACGGGCCTGACTCTAACATTAATTAGGATGTGATTGAGTTCACGGGCCTGACTCTAACACTAATGAGGGTGTGATTGGATTCACAGGCCTGATTCTAACACTAATTAGAATATGATCCAGTTCACGGACCTAATTCTAACACTGATTAGGATGTGATTTAGTTCACGGTCCTGACTCTAACACTAATTAGGATGTGATTGAGTTCACGGGCCTGATTCTAACACTAATTAGGATATGATCCAGTTCACGGGCCTGATTCTAACACTAGTTAGGATATGATCCAGTTCACGGGCCTGATTCTAACACTAATTAGGATATAATCCAGTTCATGGGCCTGATTCTAACAATAATTAAAATGTGATCGAGTTCACAGGCCTGATTCTAACACTAATTAGCATGTGATCCAGTTCATGGGTCTGATTCTAACACTACTTAGGATATGATCCAGTTCACGGGCCTGATTCTAATGCTAATTAGGATATGATTCAGTTCACAGGCGTGATTCTAATGCTAATTAGGATATGATCCAGCTCATGGGCCTGATTCTAACAAGAATTAGGATATGATCCAGCTCACGGCCCTGATTCTAACACTAAATAAAATGTGATTCAGTTCACTGGCCTGATTCTAATGCTAATTAGGATATGATCCAGTTCACGGGCCTGATTCTAATGCTAATTAGGATATGATCCAGTTCACTGGCCTGATTCTAATGCTAATTAGGATATGATCCAGTTCACGGGCCTGATTCTAACAATAATTAGGATATGATCCAGCTCACGGGCCTGATTTTAACACTAAATAAAATGTGATTGAGTTCACGGGCCTGATTCTAACACTAATTAGCAGGTGATCCAGTTCACGGGCCTGATTCTAACAGTACTTAGGATATGATCCAGTTCACGGGCCTGATTCTAATGCTAATTAGGATATGATCCAGCTCACGGGCCTGATTCTAACACTAAATAAAATGTGATTGAGTTCACGGGCCTAACTTTAACGCTAATTAGGATATGATCCAGTTCACGGGCCTGATTCTGACACTAATTAGGATATGATCCAGCTCACGGACCTGATTCTAACACTAAATAAAATGTGATTGAGTTCACGGGCCTAACTCTAACGCTAATTAGGATATGATCCAGTTCACGGGCCTGATTCTCACACTAATTAGGATATGATTCAGTTCACGGGCCTGATTCTAACACTAATCAAAAATGTGATTGAGTTCACGGGCCTTACTCTAATACTAATTAGGATATGATCCAGTTCACGTGCATCTAATCCAATCCTTGTAAACCCTAACCCAGTCCTTGTAGAGTATAACCTAGTCCCTGTAGAGCATAACCTAGTCCCTGTAGAGCCTAACCTAGTCCCTGTAGAGCCTAACCTAGTCCCTGTAGAGCCTTACACTGTATTAGCCTATAAAATGCAACTTTGTCTCTGTACAACAGTATCGTATTTCACTGATAATAAATTTTCCATACATGTTTATTATTAGTTTAATCATCAGGCACAATTGAATAGTCTCGTGGGGATTCGGGTTAGAATAGATCCTCAGTACCCCCTTGCTTGTCGTAAGAGGCGATTAAATGGGGCGGTCCTTCGGATGAGACCGCAAAAACAGAGGTCCTGTGTCACAGCAGGTGTGGGACAATAAAGATCCCTCCCTGCTCAATGGCTATAAGCGCCGAGCATAGGCCTAAATTTTACAGCCCTTCACCGGCAGTGGTGACGTCTCAATGTGAGTGAAAGTAGTAATAGAATGGCGGTACTAAAACAGATTAAACTCCTCCTACTTTACTATATAAGTTATACCAATTATGTAAATAACTTGGAAGGCTCAACAACCTCCACTATATAGCCATACCAATTATGTAAATAAATTGGAAGGCTCGCATTTAAACTCCACCCACTTTTACTATATAAGTTATACCAATTATTTAAAATAACTTGCAAGATTCAACAACCTCCTCTACAATAATTATACCAATTATGTAAATAAGCAGATGTCAATTACATATAGCGGTTAAATTAAACCCCGCTCACATTTAATATGTGTAAATAAATTGGAAGGCACAGATATAAACTCCGCCCACCTTCATTTTACAAGTTATACCAATTATTTAAATTAACACGGAAGGTTCGACAACCTCCACCACACTAATTACATACCAATTATAAGCATGTATCAATCAAATTGAAACGTTCAGAATAAACTCCACCCACATTGAATATGTGTATATATCAATTATGTAAATAATTTGGATGGTTAAACAAGCGATATAAATTATACCAAGTATGTAAATAAACATATATGCCAATTACCTCAATTATGTAAAATAAATTGGAAGGTTCAACAATCTCCACTATAAAGATGATATATGCTTAGTTACATAATTGGTATAATTAGTATAACATTATTTAGAATAATTCGGAAGGTTCAAAGACCTCCACAACACTAACTGTACCAATTATCTAAATAAACATATGTCAATTAAAATGCAAAGATGACTATCGGGTAAAGAGAGATAACTCAGCAAGTGACAAATAAGATGACACATTTATTCACTTTCAACAAATCTTTGAAACGTTGAACAGCGGTCATCACACATTTCCATTGCAAATGATGCTAAAATGTGTAATATTTCTTCTATACAACATCATTGAAGAATAAGGTAAAACAGATGTTTCTTAATTTGTTTATTAAAGAAATAAAAAATATGTAACATAATATAAATCAATATATTACAGTATGATTAGTGATTGCTAACATAGGAAGTAGCACTCATTAGGCACAAATCAATAAATTCACGGGATATTAAAATGTGAAGGATTATATATTAGAACGAAAATTGTTAATTAGAATGGAAATTATCATAGTGGAAAATCATTAATTAAAATCAATAAGCCTTCAGTAGGATGAAAATAATTAAAAGGTAAATAATTGCTGATTAACTAGTGATTAGATAAGAAAATAATCTAAGTTTAAAGCAAAAGCCACGCAATGGGGAATAAAAAATGCAAAACAAAATATTTGCACACAATGATAGCATGAAACACCTTGGACAAAACTATAAATTTATACAAAGCTGGAGAAATTAAATATTTACATGAAATTATTATTAATTGGAATGAAATCTTAATCAAAAGTTTTATAAGTGGTAGCTTCACAGAGAAACCAGCTGTAAATATAAAAATGTATGTCCACCTTCACTCATGAAAAATAATAATAGGAATAAAAAATGCAAACCAAAATATTAGCACACAATGATGGCATGAAGCAGCTTGGACAAAACTATAAATTTATACAAATCAGGAGAAATTAAATATTTACATGAAATGATTATTAATTGGAATGAATGCTTAATCAAAACTATAAATTCATACAAATCAGGAGAAATTAAATATTTACATAAAATGATTATTAATTGGAATGAAAGCTTAATCAAAAGTTTTATATATTTCTAGCAAAATAAAAAAAAAATGATGATGTCAACCCACAAAAGTAAGTAAATAAGTGAGGTTATAAAGAGTAAATAGACATGCTGTAAATAGTTGTAAGTGGGAGCTTCACAGAGAAACCAGCTGTAAATATAAAAATGTATACTCACTTTCTCTCATGAAAAATAATAAATATTGAATTACTTAAGAATATAATGACTACAAGTTTTAGCACATTTCCACTGTTTTAGACTTGAACATCACTGAAGAGACATTATTTGTCAAAATGCACATCTGATGCATCAAAATTAGCAGCATGTGCCAAAATAACATGACATCTGTCGAAAAAGCACACAACATATGCATCGCTCGAACTAACAGTCATTTTTTTCTCAATGAATTCAAAGTGATTAAAACTACACAATGCACTTCAGTATATATAGCTCCTATCCCCCTACGATTTAAATATGGTTTAATTTTTTCTTTTTTAGGATAATTGACATATACATTAATTTGTTTCTGTTTATTGCATACATTGATATTAATTAAGATTAATCATAAATGAAGTTTAATGGGTATTACATGGCAAAGTAGTTTCCTCCTCCTATACATCATCAAATTTGCAAATCATGGATTTATTTATTGTGTGTCAAAGTAGTTTCCTCATCCTATACATCATCATCAAAATTTGCAAATCATCGATTTATTTAGATTTTATACATGGGAGGAATAAAGTTCCTTATTTGATGGAATGTTGGTTTGTTAAAAATCTGTAGACTCAATTTTGTTTAATTCTTAATGCTCTGTAAGCATCTTATGAATTGATGTTTTCGTTAATATGAATAAACAAACAGATATCAATGTATGTGACCATCTGTTTATGAGTGATCGCTTGTGAGAGCGTCACACATATATATATTTGAAAATGGGGTTACTATGATGTCACACTATTTATGGAAATACAACGTGCAGCGTTCCAATGCTACCACAATTGTGAAAAAATTGTTATCCCGTTCAGAGTTCAGTTTGTAACTGACAGAAATAAATAGAATGCAACTATTTTAAAGCAACGAATTAGGAGGTTTCAAATTTAAAAGCAAAAACATAGCGAAAATTAAGAGAAGTAATGAAATAATGTTGAGTTTTCAGTTGTAATAAGATCACACTTAGCAAAATTCTGAACATCTTTATATTTTCAGTTGAGACATGTATTGAGTGAAAGAGTTGTTTATTATGTAAAAATAAATTGGCGATAGATGTCACAGTTCACACATGACATGCAAAACTAAAATACTGTGCTACATAGGATCCGCGTTATCATATGATGGGAGTATGTACATACACCTATTTTGATCGACTTGATTTTTACATTTGTATTTATCATTCCCCCATGTAACAAAGAGTACCATTCACTGTATGCCATTTTCTATGGAAAAATGTACATACTCGCGTCTATTTTGATTGATTTATTGGAAAATGAGTGATTTTCCTTAATAAATTATTTCTTTCGTGACAAAGTAATTTCCTTATGTGACAAAGATCTCTATTCATTGTACGCGTTTTTCTATAGAGTGTGAAAATGTATATATATACACCACTAATTTTGAAGTTCCACATCAGCCGCATTGAACAATTGATATTTGCATACCCGGAGAATGACGTCCAAAATAAATTTTGAACTAAAATTTGCCAAACCCGGGGATGCTGCCCCGCAGTTTGTTACTAGGAACTCCTCAGATCAACAATATGGACAGTTTTCAGTACAGATGTCCCTATTTATGGGGAAAGTCTACTGCCATCTGCAAAGTAAGTTTATGTGTAGATAATTTTGATTAAATCTTGATGTTAATATTTATAAATATTCTATACCTCTATCTTTTTATTTCTGAAGAAAAGGTCATCATAATTTACTTTAGTTTCAATTATCTTTGGTAGACAATAAGAAGGGGACACAGACTAGCTTCCCCATGACGGCCATGCATGGTCTGTTTGAAATTAGGGAGGAAATACAGGCAGCAGCGGATACACTCCTGAATTTTGCAGGTCCACAATCCCCACCATTGGTGAGTAATAGTTAGATGTATAATCTTTGCATTGTCTGTGGGTAATCGACGAGCTTCACTTCTCTAAACGGGATAAATTTACGTTGCAGATAGCGCTACCTCCTGTCCAAAAAAAATGGTTGCAGAGGATTCTGACGGTGACAACGAGGACGAAATTCTCGCCATTTGATATCTTATTTTAAAAGAACATTTATTCTTGTAATATGGGGAATGGTTTATTGCAATAACTTTTTACTCAAGATGCTCTATATCAACAAATGTATATTCACATATATATTTAAAAAAATTGAAACTAGGAGGCTAATTTTTTATTTGTAACGTGGGAGAATGGCTTATTCGTATATTGATGAAACTAATTATTCTAAAAAAAAAATTAAAATTGATAGGTTGTGAATTGTGGGAAAGAAAAAATAGAGGGAAAAGAGAAAAAGGAAGTTGAGGAAATGTTTCGCTTAGTACATCATTTGCTTCAAGATATTGACAGCAAACTCCAAGAAATTGAGAAGAGTGAGAAGCAAACTCTAATTATTATGAACTATTTAAATCAACTATGCTTTAAACAGAACTGTTTCTGCCAATCGCTGAATTGTGGAAATGAAAAATATGGTGAAAAAGAGAAAGAGGAAATAGCGGAAATGTCTCTATTAGTTTGTAATTTATTTCAAGATATTGACAGCAAACTTCAAGAAATAGAAAAGGGTGGGAAACAGGTTCGAATAATTATAGAACGTCTTAAACAGTACAGCGTTAAATTCTGTTTCTGTCAATCATAGGGTAATGAGAGTTCTACGCCATCCAGTTCCACGCAAAAGCATATATAGACCATACCTCACTTTGTGAATAAATTAAAGAGATCATTATTTGTAAAACCTTTAATTCATTATACACATTGTAACAAGAATGTTTGCAATAAATATGTGAATATAAACATGAAAACTTATTCATTTATTTTATAATGACCATAGGAATAACCCTCAATTCCACATGGTTCTAGCCAATATCGTTTGTCGTCAAATGATGAGAGAGATACCTTATGGATGGATTTTAGATACAAGTTATGGTTGTCACTTCGTATAGAGCGCATATTATGTCTTTCATATTCACCGTTAAAAAGGCAGTCGACATATTGTTTGTACATGATTTCTTTGCTAACCACGGTTTTTGAAACGCCTTTAGCTTTCTTAACTTCTTTTCCATCGTTGACGACAAAGGAATACATTTTTGGTCGTAGACCTGCAAATCCCCTCACGACAGTTCCTATAAAAGAATCCCACATTATTTTGGAAAAAAGAATTCAACGTTCTGGGAAAATAATGAATATTTTGGAGATTTTCATTGGAATAGGTTATTAACATTTGTACTTGTAATATGTTAAACTTACCAGCTGTTTCATCTTTCATTTTGCCAACCACCTTCTTGTTTTTGTCACTAAATAAGAAGTGCTCTCTTGGGTAGTTTGAGGTATCGAACAGTTCCATATGTTGATGTATCTCATTATACAGATCTTGGACCTCAAATCTATGGTGCAAACATATGAAAAAAGAAATGTAGTGATGTGCTATGTTATGATGCAAACATATGAAAAAAGAAATGTAGTGATGTACTATGTTATAAGTGTATGAAGGTATTACAATATGAATTAATTTACCTGTAAAACAGAGAATCGGTGTCAGTCATCAATAATTTTGCCTTTTCCTTGTATTGTTTCTTGATGAAATCATAATGGAATTGGTACATGAATAACTTAGAAATGTCCAATATTGCCATGCCGGTATATATGGGTTTGTTAAGTAATAGTTTTATTTTTTTTGTTTTTCACCCCAACTAAATGTGGATTAAATATGGTAAACGTTTCGAAACTAGGTTTACTGACTAGCTTCTGTAAACGTTTCTTCGTATGCACTAAATTGAAATTCAGTCTATTCCGAATGTTCTCCATGGTTTTTCTGAAAGAAAAAAAATGTCTTCATAAAATATAGTAATATATCGCATATACATCTCAGACCACCGATTGTGTGAACTTACCCAAATACTATATTGTTGTATGCTTTGTAAAGAGAAACTTCGAAATCGTTTTGAGCTTGCTGCCTCATTTTGGTATTGTACTCAATGTATGGTTTCAACCACGGAGTCTGTTTGAAACTAAGAACACGATGTATTTTTCTTAATACAAGTCCGTGTTGAAGATAGAATTGCAGATTTCTGTAGTGAACAACATATTTCTCCTTCGTTTTTAACGTGGGAACAAGTTTCTTTGAAATTTTCCCTGTATTTTTCTGTTTATTGAGCTTTTGAAAAAGGTTGCGACAGTATGGTGACAAATCTTCAACTTTGATGGATAAAGACTCTGGTGCTAATGGCATATCATTGTGAAAATCATGCAAATGGGATGGATAATCCAATGTAACCTCCAATATATATCCTGTTTTTGCATCTTTTTCTACACTCATCACTTCAAGATCTGATATTTCCTCATCGCTAAGCCATTGAAAATCATTCGTGGGAAGAGCTTCAACCATAGCTCCCCCATACAAATTATTCATATCAAAATAGCCTAAGTAAACATTTGGTTTAGTGGAGTCATAACATTCTCCAATGTAGGGATTGTTTGCTTCAGCATAGCGCATAGTCATCATTGACACACCCCCACGTACACCCTTCTCAATCATCTGATACTGCTCAATATCAGTTAGCAATTCTAGTTCTACACCAGTCATCTTTAAACAAGCACTCCAACACATGCCAGCCAAGGTGTAGTATTGTGCTGGATCTAGTTGAAAACTTTTCAAAGATACACTTCTGAATCGTTCAAAAACATCGGCTAGGAGCAAAACATCACATAAAAGATATAAATCATGATATTCCCCCATTGTTTGAATATTCATCTTTTCCCATACAACTTCAGCATGTGCATAATTTTCATCTGAAATGTGTTGTTTACTTATTGTGTTGTAGAACTCATGTTTGGGAGGTAGTTTGGTAACCAAAAACTTTGAAGCGTCTGTAACAAATGAGTATGGGTAAACGCCTTTCTGCAATAAGAGTTTTCTATGTTGATCAGATTTGAAATGTTCGTTAAATTGGTAGAAGTGATATTCACCGCTTGATTTCAAATTCTGCACCAAAGTATCCAAAGACGTTGAAAGAAATTGAAAGGAATCAATGAATCTAAGTTTTGAAATTGTGAAAGAAACATAACGCTCATTCGTGTTTGCGATTACATCGACGCATTTTTCCTTGAATTTACCGATTCTTTGCATGATTAGATGTGCATCAAATCCTCTCAAATTGTGTAGCACAACAGGTATAAAATGCACTTGTTTAAATTGTAAATTACAGTTTTTATGTGCGGCACCGTAAATCTCACCTGTGACATGATCATGATTTCTAACTTTATCATGTTCATTTTCAAAACTTGATCCACATCGATGACAGTGTGTGGCTTTGCGAAAATCTTTTTCCGTTTCGATACTAGTCTGCATTGGTTCTATTCTATGCAGCAAATCCATAATTCTTTCTTCTTCCTCAAGTAATCGAATAAGGAAGGTTTCAACTACGTCATCACCTCGATAGACATAAGACGGTTTGGAATATCTTCTGTCTGTGCTAACTATATGATAAGCAAATCCACATGGTTCAAATTCAGAAAGGTTGGAAGTATGTGAAGAATTTGGATTGAGGTCACAAGTTTGAATTGGTTTCACAAATGTTTCAAAATCTGCATAAATGATGAAAGATACTTTAAGTTGTTTCGCAATTTCAGTAAATTTTACTATATCATTTTCTCCTGGTATTGGCATTTCAATTTTCTGCATACCGAGGGACATGCAAAAGTTGATATGCTTATCCAGTGTTTGTCTCTTTATAAATCCATGCAAACAATATGGACAATAGTTATGGGGATGTTTAGATGTTCCACCCTCTGTTCGATAAAGAAATCGATTCAAATGTTTTATTAAACAGTAATGAAAAACATCTCTTTCTTTAAGATATAGCAAATCAACGTGGGATTTCTTTTTGGATTTTGTAATACGCATTGGAAATATCTCCTTTTCTTCATATCCGAAAACATTTACTGAAATGTCATTTTGATTTTCAAATTTTGATATCTGTGATAAAGGGACTGGATACTGGATTCCACGCATATTCACCTTGTTCAGGTATGCATGATAATGGTTCACTCTCGAAGGGTTGTTCTTCGCAGGATACAATTTTGCTAAAACAGAGTATAAAAAACATTTTTGATCTTTACTCTTTACATTCACTAACGATCTGCTATTTCTCAATTCGATCGGTTCTCGTATGTAAGTTCCACCCTTCAATGGTGAGTATATGACATAACACAATTCAACATAAATCACTTTGGATAAAATCCAGTCCGAACCTTTCATGATAAACTCTTCTTTAGCGGAAAACATTTTTTGGAATGCCTCGTTTAAATGTTGAAACTCAAATCCTTCAGAACTTAAATGGCGATATGTGATACTTCGAAAATGTGGTATGACTTTTTCGATTTCTCCATCTCTTTCTCTTGTAAATTCAACCCTTGTAGTAAGATACCATTTTAATCCTTTCCTTTCTGGCGAGTGTGAGACAATTAATGATGTGATTTTCTCTGTAATGTTTGCATAAAAAACAAGTAGATCAAATTTCTCATTTTCTCTCGGTTTAATTTTTATTGAGTTTACATGTGCATTAATTGACTGTGTTATTTCATGATTAACGCTTCCACTCTCTGATGACTCTGTGAACGATGTAGAAGGATTTTCACTTCCACTCCCCCTCTCTGTCGATTTTGTTGATGATGAAGACTTAGAATTACCTCCAATTTGAAGATTAGAAGCTGATTCATGAAATCGTCGATGGTGAGTTCTATAGTTATCCTTCCTGTTAAATTGACGATTGCAAATGTTACAAACAATTTTTTCTCGTTTCGATCTAATGTGTCTGTTTAATTCTGATTTCCTTTTATAACACTTTTTGCAATCCACACATTGAAATCTTTGCTCACTGTTATCCATGCTGCTCATTTATATTTTAGCCATTTTTTTCTTCGTTTTCTAGAAGATGGCTTCTGACGTTTTGTTATTGCGCTAGTCGATTTATAGACTGCCAAATCTGAAGCAATGTCATCAAATTGATTTATTGTCTCATTATAAACGCCCTGTTTGTTTGATAATTTCCTGGTACTGCCATCCTCTTGCATTGTTTTTGGATTCTTTAATGTGTTTTCAATGTAATTCTCATGCATGTCACTGAACTTTCGTTTAACTTGGTGATGGATCTCCGTGTCCTCAAGATCTGTGTCAGACTTTTCATCACGCTCGATGTTAATTTCTTTCTGTCCATCATTCACGTCATCCACCTTATTCTGTGTCCCTCCCCCCTCTCCACACATTTTCAAGCTATCCTTATCACTTGCATCATTTAAAATTCGTTCGTGATTTTCTAACAATTTCTGGTATTTTTCTTTTGGAACTAATACAACCTCAGCTGCCATTGCAAGAGAAATATCATTGCACTGATGATAATAAAGTTGGTACGATTTGTTGAATCTGAAGCAAGATATTCTTCTTAATGGGTTTAGCCAATTTTTTTTCTATCAATTTTCGCAGTAGAGTTTTATATTTTTTAAGTTTTACTTCTTCGTCTTTAGTCAGAGGACAAATACCATGAAGAATGTTGTACACTATTTCCACTAAAATGTTAAATTGATTGTTGCTGATGGTTTGAAGCATGTTCACTCGCTGAATCTTGTGGGTTGTCGTCAACAATCTGAGAAACTCCCGATTTTTTTTAACAGATGCAGTCATACCTTTACATTGGTAGGTATAATATGGTCTCCTCCTCTGGAAAAATGTTAGATGATAAACGATATTTTTCTGCTGTGCCTGGATAAAGCGTCACACACAAATAAGAATACGGAATATCGGTCGCTTTTTTATATGCATCCATGAAATACTTTGATTGGTTAGGAAAAATCTGTCTACCCAAAGTCTTCACCTGCAACTCATCTCTCGGATTCTTAAACAATATAATATAGTGAGCATTCAAAGAGACGGTACGCATATACTTTCCTGGAGGGAAAATGTTTTGTAGCAAACAGATAACTGTTATACCCATGTGATGGGAATATGTTGTAAATAGATTCATTAATTCTACATTATTCGTTCCCTCTCCCATGACATCATCCAACACTAGTAGAATGTTTCCGTAATCACCAGAAAATCTTTCTAAAATTTCCTTATTTGGAATCCCCTTGAGAAAAGTAATTGAGTTAATTTCCCTCTCCATTCGCTCAAATAATGGTTGCCATATTCCATATACGTAGAGTATATGTTTTATACTCGATTCGAATAGATCCAAATGTTTTAATAACGCAAATACAAATGTAGATTTTCCCGCATGTGACTGTCCAGTCACAATGATGTTAGAGTTAGCTTTCAATTTATTCAACGTCTCGATCTCTGTACCCAACATTATTCCCAAGCATTTGATCATGAAATGGGTGCAAGAAAGATGTTGTTACATATTTATTCCATCTACTTTACATATACATATATGTTATGCATGGTTTATTTCATATTATGAAGCACTATTGAATCATTACACATCGTTCTGTCATATGTGTTGTGTTAAACATAATGGAAATGTGCGATTGATAAAATTGAATACGTAAGCATCGCTTTCTTCACAATTGACTGAGAAAAACTTTAAAAAATCGTGAAATGAAAGAGCGCGCACTCTTAGAAACAAATAAAAAATACAATAATGACCACATACAAGAGAATCAATACATTGAATAGATGTTTGATTGAAATATAAATTGTTAGATAATGTATAAAAGTCAATTTGACCTTTATCGCTAAAAACTCCTAGGCTATCAAAAACTTCCACACGATTTCCATCGTTGTAAACTGCAATCCAATGTTGTCCTTCATGTCCATGTGGTTTTGTATTCAATATTAATCCCTGCCCATCACTTAATTTCGTTATGTGATCTGCTGGAAAGACTCCAACGATGTTTTTTCTCATCTGGGGATCGCATCTTATCATGCATTTCAATTGTTCATTGCTAAGAGCAAACATCATTTACACTGTAATAATGTCTCTTGCCTGATTTATCTCAAAAAGAGTGGAATATTGTCCCCAAACAATGGCTGTCACGGTCTCTGGTAGGGCTACACTAAACTGTGCCTCTATGCGCACATTCCCCTGTTTAAGTAATGTAAGATATTCACCCTGCTCAAATGTGGGTTCAAGATCAAAGCAGAATATAACATTCCCACCCTCAGCAAATTGCTTTCTAGTTATTGCATTTCCTCCATCGAAAAGCCATTTTGAGGCATTATCAAATAAATTTACATATGCTGCGACAACGTTCTCCCCACTCGCTGCATCAAAATTTAATTTGATAGGGGTATTTCCCACTGGATTTCCATCGCTATACAATGCAATTTGAGAGATGTTGAAATGTTGAAAATTATATGGATTCTTTGAATAATCTCCAGCCGCAGCCAGTGATGATACAAACGCAATGTAGAGACGGTCTGGTCTTGTTCCGGAAAACATGTTTTCCAAAGAAACATTGAGAAGACCTTTGGCAAGATTATACATTTTGACAATGCTCTTTTTGAATGGATATTTGGCAGTTGTTGTCTCCAACATTTTAGCATGACTGAGTATCACGGCGGGATTTATTTTACATTTACAAACGCGAAGAATAACTTCTTCTAGTTGTATTTGATAATTTTTCCCACTAGCGATGGTTGACATGAGACAAAACTCAGCTCGTGTACGGTAAAATTTTAGAGATATGCCAACTTGATTAAGAATATATCTATCCATTTGAAACAGCTCATGCATAATCGGTCCTTCAAGGTCTACACTCTTACTTCCCTTGACGAATACAGCCCTTCTTAAAAGACCAGCATTTTCCCCATTTTTAGCATTGACATCGTCAAATTCTCCGGCAGTATCACTCTCCCATAACTGTGAAGTCAATTGTGATGACTTTGCATCAGCTCCATAGTTGATGAGAGTGCTCAACATACTCAAGTACGGATAATGCGCTCCTGAACTGTTAATGGGCTTATTTTGCATAGATACATCCAGCTGACTAAAAAGTAATGGTAAAAGTAAATTCACTGGTCCCACTATATCCTCGCTTGCAAGTGCTTTTTCGCCATTCGTTACTTTTAGTTTAACATACAGTCTACTTCTTTTGAGATCAACATAATCCATTCCATTTTGAGCTGAAAGTTGAAATTCAATTGGTGAACTGTCTGAAATTTGTGATATAGGGCGCACATCCTGAAAGTAAATATTTTCTACGGCAGTCTGAGTTGGTGGCAGGTCAAACAGAGAAAGCTGACTAGGCATGGCCTCCTTAAACATTTCATTTGATAAGATGGACATGATTCAATATAATCCAAATACGTCCGATTTTATTTTAACGCCTTTTCTCTTCTTTGCTACACGTCCGTCCTTCGTGGATGATGATTTCTCAGTGACACGCTTCATGGGACGCTTTCCCTTTTCAACATTTTTGTCCCTTTTAATTTCACTTTTTGCTTGTTCTACTACCTGTTCTGCAGGAGAAGTCACGTTTAAGTGAATATCTTTATCATCCATTTTTGCATATTTGTCGATGGATACCATAAATGGCGATGATTTATTTCGCAATCCACCACCACGTTGATAACCTTTCATGGTATGATCGGCATATGTACTCATATTTCCTTTATATATTTCTCTATAGAAGTTTGTCCATTTTCTTGCATCGGGGATATAGAGTGTTTTATTCAAATCCATGATTAAAAAGGATAGCGAGTCAGATGAAGTGTCATCCACACCTCCGAATCTATAAATGTGGCTGGTGAGTGAGTATCATCCTTTAAATACATGTGTATGTCAGACAGGTTTTTGACTCTGAGGGGAATATAGTACACGGGATAAATTTTTTCTTTCCATCCATAAGAAGGATCGGCTTGAATTACTCGCAGTAATGGTTGTTCCTGTCCGCCGACAGTTGAGAAGTCACACACATTCGAATAAACAAATACTGGTTTATTGATTAATATCTTAATAGATTTTGATGTTTCCTGGTCAATGATAGTTGTTTTTTTTTTTTTTTTGTTTTTTTTTTTTTGTTGCCAAGGTAAAAAACTCGCATATTCCTATTTTCCAATATCCATGTAAATCAATTGCATCCTCAAGATGAATTTTGAAATCATAGGGTTTGTTATCAGGAAAGTAGTTCAAAGAGTAATTTGAACGGAGAAATATGTACTTTTCCATTACTTAGAGCGCAGATCAATGATATCTGATTCCTTAATCCACTGATTGAATTTGCTGGGCCAAGATTCAAATTTCACTAAAACCTCTTCCATCCCCTTCCGCCTCCTTCTTTTGATAATTTTTTCCACCAACCACAGAGAATCTTCGTCTTTATCAACTTTTTGTAAATCGATTTCATAAAAGTCTCCCTCAATCAATTCGTCATTGAAGTCTTTTACCTTGTACAATGGTATTCCTTGCAAGTGAAATCGTTTCACAATTTTAAACACTTCACCGGTAAATTGTTGATTATATCCCCGTTGAAAGACATGTTTTAAATGCGAAAGTCTTACCAAATCATCTATTTTATATCGATATTTGATTGTGTGTCGAATCTTTTTCTTAGTTGTTTTAATTCTTTTACCTATAGTTTTAGCTTTTTTTAAATACAGAGTAGCCCAAACGTTTGCCTCGTTATCCTTTGTCACTTCCTTCGGTGCAAGACCCTTAAGACTTCTATGAGGTGTTGCATTGTAATTTGCAACAAGATCTGGTAAGATATCTACATATCTATTGGTTCTATTTTTTTGAAAGTATCGATATAATCTTCCACGAATAGTTCGAATGACTCTCTCCGCGATAGAGGCTTATGAGTTCTGATTAGCAAAAAATAATCGAACTCCCTCTTTTTGCAAATAATTTTGTAGTTGAATATTTCTAAATTAACCCCCGCGATCGCTTCTTAATGTCTTACACTTAATGCCAGACTCAAATACTAGTTTAATAGCATTCAAAACATCTCCTGCTGATTTTCGTTTAAGTACACCAATTCGCAAATATTTTGAAAGAGTGTCTATCAATATCAGCAGGAATCTAATGTCATCATTTTCTTTTGACAGATTCTGAACATCCATTAAGTCCATGCTCCACTGAACATTTAGACCGCTAACACGTATATTAGGTAATTTTGAGGTTCGTCGAACTTGTCGTTGTAAAGTGTATGCATCTTGCTTTCTCAACCACTTTGAAATAAAATATTTGCTGAATTTAAAGTCTTTGTTTGATTTCAACGTTTGATAGAGTTTTCCAGGTGTTGTATATGCCGCTGGATTACTAATGTTGTAGTAGTAATTCTCCAAATACTCTGCTTTTTCTTTTTCACTCATCTTTCACACTATTCACCGCTTGCTTCCTTCTCCAATTGTGAATATAATTCACTCTTCCAAATATCTGTAAAACGATATGTTTTCATATATTCCCATAATGATACTATTTCACTCCAACCACAGTCATAATTCTTTAACATGTTGTTCAGAACTTCTCGAATGTTCAGTTTCATATAGGCCAAATCAAATAACATTATCAGTTTCATTTGTTTTGAATCCATCAGACATGAATGTTCCCATTGTGAAGGATGTTCTGTTTCACACCCGCTACATCTTTCTTCAGATAGTTCATGAATTTTATTCCAAATAGTTTCAGCACAAATGGAAACAAGAAGTTCGTAATATCTGTATGTAACTTCCATCGTTGATAAGTAGTTTATCAGATTGATGTGGAATGCAGTTTGCTTATATAGTTGCTAAATCTTGTTGTATCATATCAATTGCTTAATTCCCTCCATTAGTTGTTTTCAGTATAGAAGAATCGATATGGTTCATTGAGCCCTTCAAATATTGCCACTGCATTTTAGTAATTTGAATTCCATTTAACATCTCTTCTCCATCTTTGAAATGACGAATATCTAGTGTTGTATCATTGGACTGACATATTCTGACGTAAACTTCATCTCCAAGTGGATATTTGTCTACATATAGACATTTTGGTATAACATATGTTAAGTTCTCGCTGTTGTGTTGAATATGTTCTCCCATTCTAAGCTTCTTTTTGCTCTCTAAATCATCCAACAAAATCGTATTCGTACAGAGAAGTATTATAACAGTGAATGAAATAAAATAGAATAGTACAAAGCCCAACTTTTGTTTCCTGAATGTTTTTCTACATTCATCATCACATCCCACCTCCAATAAATTAGAAACTACTGTTACACTTTCCATTATTTTACCTACGCAGTGTACCACCCTTTGCAGAAACTAAATCAAAATGAATGTCTGATTGTGTAACATAAACTGATATATATTATTGTAAGCCTTTGGCACTTCTCATTAAGACTTCTAGAATATTTACATAATTGAATGAGTTTGTACACACCTCCTACGTTTATACAAATTGTGTACATTACCTGTATAGTGGAGATTGTTGAACATTTCGATTTATTTTACATAATTGGGGTAATTGACATATACACTTATTTACATACTTGGTATAATTTATATAGGTTGTTGAAGCTTCCAAATTATTTACATAATTGACATATATACATATTCAATGTGGAGTTTAATCTGAACGTTTCAATTTAATTTACATATGCTTATAATTGATATGTAATTAGTGTGGTGGAGGTTGTTGAAACTTCCATATTAATTTAAATAATTGGTATAACTTGTAAAATGAAAGTGGGCGGAGTTCATATGTGTGCCTTCCAATTTATTTACACATATTAAATGTGAGCGGGGTTTAATTTAACCGCTATATGTAATTGACATCTGCTTATTTACATAATTGGTATAATTAGTGTGGAGGAGGTTGTTGAATCTTGCAAGTTATTTTAAATAGTTGCTATAACTTATATAGTAAAGTGGGTGGTGTTTAAATCCGAGCCTTCCAATTTATTTACATAATTGGTATGGCTATATAGTGGAGGTTGTCGAGCCTTCCAAGTTATTTACATAATTGGTATAACTTATATAGTAAAGTAGGAGGACTGTCGAACCTTCCGTGTTAATTTAAATAATTGGTATAACTTGTAAAATGAAGGTGGGCGGAGTTTATATCTGTGCCTTCCAATTTATTTACGCATATTAAATGTGAGCGGGGTTTAATTTAACCGCTATATGTAATTGACATCTGCTTATTTACATAATTGGTATAATTAGTGTAGAGGAGGTTGTTCAATCTTGCAAGTTATTTTAAATAATTGGTATAACTTATATAGTAAAAGTGGGTGGAGTTTAAATGCGAGCCTTCCAATTTATTTACATAATTGGTATGGCTATATAGTGGAGGTTGTTGAGCCTTCCAAGTTATTTACATAATTGGTATAACTTATATAGTAAAGTAGGAGGAGTTTAATCTGTTTTAGTACCGCCATTCTATTACTACTAGTGAAATATTCTCGAGAGGGACGTTTAACAATATTCAATCAATCAATCACAATTGAATAAATACCCAGTCTCTCTGTGTTATAGACTTTACCAGTCATCTTGAGCTAAATCAACATTTTTGTGCCAGACCCATTTTTGTGTGCATCATAACTCAGTATCTCTATAAATAGTTGAATCTGCAACTACTACATGTAAGAGCTTGACGTATTTGACAGACATTTTTTTCCACAATTTCCTCTGGTACTTAGTCTTGATTTTAATTAAGAAGAAAAAGTTGAACAGATAACAGTTTTATTATCAAGACCTTAGACATACAATGATTACATTATCACATTGTTGTAACCTTTGACATTGAAATATTTTCCAGATACATGTACTTATGAAAGAGCTGGCTCGCATTCTACCTCATGCTCCAAGATTGCGTAGCAATAGTAACACATGGTGGATATATTAGACAGATTGATAATGATGGGTAATCAGATCAAACATCCTTAATATAAATCAAATTTACATAATCTGTTAAGAATTGATTATATATTACTGGGTAATTAAGGGGTCTTTCATGAAAAGAAATGAAACATCTTTAAGTTTTCATAAAAGATATGAAACAACAATTTTCTCTTTCTTTCAGTGATTAATTGGTAAACGCATTAAACGTTTCAATGTTCCATGGGAAATACAACATAACTATTTATTCTATATGTTGAACAAGAGGCCCATGGGCCACATCGCTCACCTGAGCCACCTTGGCTCATATTGAAAGATTTTTCCTAAATAATTGTATGTAAAACTTTGATTCTCTATTGTGGCCCCATACAACCCCTGGAGGCCATGATTTCAATAAACTTGAATCTGTACTATGTCAGGAAGCTTTCATGTACATTTCAGCTCTTCTGGTCCAGTGGTTCTTGATAAAAAAAATTAAATGACCCACCCTATTTGTGTATTCTGGAGAAAATATAAAATGTTTAATCACGGACAGACAATGAACAACAGGCGATCAGAAAAGCTCACTTGAGCTTTCAGCTCAGGTGAGCTAAAAAGTATTTACGCATGGAATAATTTTCTTCATATGTGTCTTTTTTCATCCAATGCTATTTCTCCCCACTTTTAAATTAACGTTCAGATTTAAAATACATCAGAGTTTCCTGTAAATATGCATATCGATATGTGATATATGTCCTTATCAACTACAGAGTTTCATAATACTGCCTTGCACGTGAGTTAAAAGAGTATAACCTTTACAAGTCGTTGCCTGCAGTATATAATAACCTCTCTATGATAAGAATCAGTTGAATTAAACAATGCTATAATTCTAATATACAAATGATCCATGTGTACATGTATACTCTCCAAAGAAAACAATTTAAACAATGTTAATGTTGCTGAAGCAAAAGAAATGCAAAAGTTTGGCATCGGATCAAGTGCCTTTGACCTTGTTGACAATATACAATTACAAACAAAAGAAATAATAATAATTTATTCGTTTTGTGAGTGCACACTCAGTGGAGGTGCATCTTCTGTTGGCCTCCTCATATGCCATTCCTGTTTTGGAACAAATGAGAACAACGGCCTCTTTTAGCATCACTAGGGGCAGGTAGTGAGCTGCCATTCTGGAGAGCAAACAAAATTCTTTGAAAATTTAAACTTTAAATATTGTGCAATCATAATAAACTATACTGTCTTTAAAAAATTTAAAGATTGAAAAAGCATAACATACATAAATATACGATATTAAATTAGTTTTTATTGTTTCAAGGATGATATGTTTAAGTTCTAGATATGAATTACTGGTAAGTAGCCTTACAGTGGATAATTTAGAATTTTTTTTACTGAGGTCTTCATTTTGCAAGCCTTGCAGTGTTCTGTATTTGGTAAAATCTGAAATAGATATTGAAAAAAAATATTATATTCAAAACATGATAAAATCATGAACTCTTTGGGAATAATTTATGATTCAATTCCAACTACATGTAGTATCGTCTATGAAATAGACATGAATGCCCTTTCTTGCAGAGTGGTGAGAAATCAACACACAGAACAATAGATGGAAGGAAGGACATAATTTAGATAATTATAACAAACATTATACAACCTAGCCATATACATGCTTGGATATGAAAAGTATCAATATTAAATGGGAGTATCTCTACCCATGACGAGCCTTGCTGCACATCATTCTGTCCCTGAGTATATTTAGAACATGTCCCAGTTCCTAAAAATAAAAGAGCCGGATTAGAAAGCTTTAATATGTTATGTGATGCACTACTTGTTTAAAAATTGAGCAAACATGTTCATTCAACTTCATAAAGATGTGTATTTTGGATCCATACCCAAAATATATATTGACTAATTCCTATCATATCAAAGTAATCAAAATGTGAGCTGCTGATTCTTTAGAAAATTACTTTCTTACCAATATATCAATATACTTTCCCCAAAGCAGTAAAGTTTAATATATTTATTGAACGGATTTTTTTCATAAACTGCTGGTGTTTTTCATGGTCTTCTTCCTCACTGGAAAAATACTGTTGTCTTGTTAATACATGGTTTTGAAGTGGACATTGTTTTCAGAAGTAAGGATGTAGATGTAAATCATGTTTTCCCCACAACCCCTGGCCAATGGATTTGAATAATTAGGAGCTAGGATGAACTAAAAATTGTCTACCATAGCCACATACAAACAAGAGGCCCAAGGGCCACATCGCTCACCTGAGTTACTTTGGCTCATACATATGTATTTAAAGATTTTTCCTATATATTTGTATGCAAAACTTTGATCCCCCATGTGACCCCATCCTACCCCTGGGAGCCATAATTTTCACAAACTGAAATCTGAAATATGTCAGGAAGCTTTCATGTCAATATCAGCTTTTCTGGCTCAGTGGTTCTTGAGAAAAAGATTTTTAAACATTTTCCTTATATATTTGTATGTAAAACTTTGATCCCCTATTGTGGCCCCATCCAACACCCGAGGGCCATGATTTGAACAAACTTGAATCTGCATTATGTCAGAAAGCTTTCATGTAAATATCAGTTTTTCTGGATCAGTGGTTCTTGAGAAGATTTTTAAACATTTTCCTTATATATTTGTATGTAAAACTTTGATCCCCTATTGTGGCCCCATCCAACCTCCAGGGGCCATGATTTTAATAAACTTGAATTTGTACTATGCCAGTAAGCTGTCATGTAAATTTCAGCTTTTCTGGCCGAGTGGCTCTTGATTAGAAGATTTTTTAATGACCCCACCCTATTTTTGCATTTTTGTGATTATCTCCCCTTTGAAAGGGACATGACCCTTCTTTTGAACAAACTTGAAAGCCCTTCACTCAAGGATGCTTTGTGGGAAGTTTGGTTGAAATTGGTCCAGCGGTTCTTGAGAAGAAGTCGAAAATGTAAAACGTTTATGACGACGACAGACAACAGGCAAATTTTGATCAGAAAAGCTCACTTGAGCCTTTGGTTCAGGTGAGCTAAAATATAAATGCTCACCATTTACGAATATCACAGTTTATCATTCCTGTCGGTGCATGGAGTAAACTGCCAATCTGTAAGATATTTAATTATCAAATACATTTATGCTATTCTCTAAACTGAGCACACTAAAACCTGTAATTCATATAATACAACACAAGAGATGTTTCTAAAACACATATGCCCCCCAAGTTGCAACATTGAAAGGGTTATACCCGTGCCTCATTTAATTGATAGTAGTATCACCAATTCAAAATATTGAGCAGACAATACCTTCCTATGTCAAGAGTGGACTGACCATGTGACCTAAGAATCAATAGGGGTCATCTACTCCTTATATATGCTGTACAAGTGTACCAAGTTTGTTGTCAATCAACCAATTAATTCGTAAAATATAGGAAACATCCCCCTTAATGTATTGAATAGTATGGAGGAGAAAGCATGGGCAGGAAGATAGACATGAACTCTGATAAGCCATATAGGAGGAGAAGCGTTCACAAACTATTTTATACCCTACACCCATCAGATCCACTTTAACTTTAAGGATAGCAATTGGATCCTCCTGTCCCTACAACTTGCACATCTACAAATGGCATTGAAGCATTGTACAAATTCTCAAGTCTATCAGATAAGCCATATAGGAGAAGTGTTAACAAGGTATTTTAACATCCTCCACCCCTTTTAGATCCACTATATCTTTTAGGAAAAACTTTGGATCCTCCCATTCCGACAATATGCACATCTACAAATGACAATTAAGCATTGTACAAAGTTTCAAGTCTATCCAATAAGCCATATGGGAGGAGAAGAGTTCATAAGCTATTTTACATCTTCCACCCCTCTTAGATCCACTATAATTCTTAGGAAAACAATTGGATCCTCCCGTCCCAACAATATTCACATCTGCAAATGACAATGAAGCATTGTACAAAGTTTCAAGTCTATCTGATAAGCCATATAGGTGGAGAAGCGTTCACAAGATTTTGTGACAGAAGGAAGGACGGACAGAAAGTACAAATACAATATGTCTCCCCCTGGAAGAGGGAAGATATAATTATATGAGTGCATGTTTATATACACACAGCACTAAACATAACTTAAAGTAATTCCACCCTCCTATGATGTCATCAGATTTTGCAAAATCAATGATTTATTTAAATTTATGCATGATAGGAACATAAATTTTGTTAGTCTTTTCCGATAGTTATTGTAAAAAAAAAAACTGTTAAAACAAGAGGTACTGTGAGCAATGCTCACTAAGAATACCCTCCGCTTACCCCAATCTCCTAAAGGGTGTTGGAAATAGGTAAAACTTCCATATTATGACCAAAAAGGTATTTAGGAACACAGCATCTCCATGCGATGAAAAAAGCCGTTTAAAGAATTTAAATGGAAACCATATTCCTACTTTGATGTCCAGTGCGCGTGACCTTTGACCTTTTGACCCCAAAATCGATAGGGAACATCTTCATCCAATGGGTAGTCCATATGTATGATATGGTGACTGTAGGTGGAAAGGATAACGCTTTAGAGCCCGAAAACCATATTGCTACTTCGATGTCCAGTGTGCTTGACCTTTGACCTTTTGACCCTAAAATCGATAGGGAACATCTTCATCCCATGGGTAGTTGAGCGTGAATAATTAAATCGGTATTCCTGAAAGGCAGGTCTGATAAAGGGCTCGTTGGGTGGCAAAGCTTATCTGGTATCCCTCAAAAGTAGGTGACTTTAGCGCCCGGGACCTTGGGCTAGTTGAGCGTCGATAATTAAATCGGTATCCCTGAAAGGCTGGTCTGATATAGGGCTCGTTGGGTGCCAAAGCTTATCTGGTATCCCTCAAAGGTAGGTGACTTTAGGGCCCGGGAACCCGGGCTAGTTGAGCCTTGATAATTAACCCGGTATCCCTGAAAGGCAGGTCTAGCATAGGGCTCGTTGGGTGGTAAAGCTTATCTGGTATCCCTCAAAAGTAGGTGACTTTAGGGCCCGGGAACCCGGGCTAGTTGAGCCTTGATAATTAACCCGGTATCCCTGAAAGGCAGGTCTAGCATAGGGCTCGCTGGGTGGTAAAGCTTATCTGGTATCCCTCAAAAGTAGGTGTTTAGATCGCCCGGGAACCCGGGCTAGTTGAGCCCTATTAATGAACTTGGTATCCCTGAAAGGCAGGTCTGGCATAGGTCTCGCTGGGTGGTAAAGCTTATCTGGTATCCCTCAAAAGTAGGTGACTTTAGGGTCCGGGAACCTGGGCTAGTTGAGCCTTGATAATGAACTCGGTATCCCTGAAAGGCAGGTCAGATATAGGGCTCGCTGAGTGGCAAAGCTTATCTGGTATCCCTCAAAAGTAGTTGACTTTAGCGCCCGGGACCTTGCATGGGCAACTTGAGCGTCGATAATTAAATCGGTATCCCTGAAAGGCAGGTCTAATATAGGGCTCGTTGGGTGCCAAAGCTTATCTGGTATCCCTCAAAGGTAAGTGACTTTAGTGCCTGGGAACTTGGGCTAGTTGAGCATCGATAATTAACTCCGTATCCCTGAAAGGCAGGTCAGATATAGGGCTCGCTGAGTGGCAAAGCTTATCTGGTATCCCTCAAAAGTAGGTGACTTTAGCGCCCGGGACCTTGGGCTAGTTGAGCGTCGATAATTAAATCGGTATCCCTGAAAGGCAGGTCTGATATAGGGCTCGTTGGGTGGCAAAGCTTATCTGGTATCCCTCAAAGGTAGGTGACATTAGGGCCCGGGAACCCGGGCTAGTTGAGCCTTGATAATTAACCCGGTATCCCTGAAAGGCAGGTCTAGCATAGGGCTCGCTGTGTGGTAAAACTTATCTGGTATCCCTCAAAAGTAGGTGACATTAGGGCCCGGAAACCCGGGCTAGTTGAGCCTTGATAATTAACCCGGTATCCCTGAAAGGCAGGTCTAGCATAGGTCTCGCTGGGTGGTAAAGCTTATCTGGTATCCCTCAAAAGTAGGTGTTTAGATCGCCCGGTTACCCGGGCTAGTTGAGCCTTGATAATTAACTTGGTATCCCTGAAAGGCAGGTCTAGCATAGGTCTCGCTGGGTGGTAAAGCTTATCTCGTATCCCTCACAAGTAGGTGACTTTAGGGCCCGGGAATCCGGGCTAGTTGGGCCTTGATAATTAACTCGGTATCCCTGAAAGGCAGGTCTAGCATAGGGCTCGCTGGGTGGTAGGGCTTATCTGGTATCCCTCAAAAGTAGGTGTTTAGATCGCCCGGTTACCCGGGCTAGTTGAGCCCTGATAATTAACTTGGTATCCCTGAAAGGCAGGTCTAGCATAGGTCTCGCTGGGTGGTAAAGCTTATCTGGTATCCCTCAAAAGTAGGTGACTTTAGGGCCCGGGAACCCGAGCTAGTTGAGCCTTGATAATTAACCCGGTATCCCTGAAAGGCAGGTCTAGCATAGGGCTCGCTGGGTGGTAAAGCTTATCTGGTATCCCTCAAAAGTAGGTGTTTAGATCGCCCGGGAACCCGGGCTAGTTGAGCTCTATTAATGAACTTGGTATCCCTGAAAGGCAGGTCTGGCATAGGTCTCGCTGGGTGGGAAAGTTTATCTGGTATCCCTCAAAAGTAGGTGTTTAGATCGCCCGGTTACCCGGGCTAGTTGAGCCTTGATAATTAACTCGGTATTCCTGAAAGGCAGGTCTAGCATAGGGCTCGCTGGGTGGTAAAGCTTATCTGGTTGGCAAAGCTTATCTGGTATCCCTCAAAAGTAGGTGTTTAGATCGCCCGGAACCTGGGCTAGTTGAGCATTATTTAGTAACTTGGTATCCCTGAAAGGCAGGGCTAGCATAGGCCTTGCTGGGTAGCAAAGCTTATCTGGTATCCCTCAAAAGTAGGTGTTTATATCGCCCTGGATCTTGAGTTAGTTTGGTCTTAATAATTAACTCGATATCCAAAAGCAGGTTTTGAGGAATGGTCTTTTTAGTGAGTTATAATGTTGAATGAAAGTTTTGAGTTTATTTTGTGTACTGAATGAGGGGGGGGGGGGGGGGGGGGTAATTGAAATAATTTCTATGATTAACTTTTGATCAAAAATACCCTTCTGTACTTTCAAAAATAATTTCTAAAGATATGTTACTTTGACCACCGCTAGATATCATCAGTTTTGCTTTTAATAAGACTTCTTATTAAATATTATTTTTTCCATGCTGCATTTGCTGTTTTATCTACTTCCTAGGGGCGAGATCGAAAGTTCAATGTCTGACAAAAAAACTAGATTCACATAGTTTTTACGCCCCCCCCCCCCCCTCCGCCCACACAACGACCCCCTAAACTAGATATGATGAGTGTTTAAACTATAATCGATTAACAAGTAAGAACAAACGAGTATAAATAACTCTGTATACCCTATCTTCTGTTTATTCACAAATGAAAGTGTAGATTAAAACTATCAAATGTTCATTAAAATGTAATATCGTCATGTAGTTTTAACAGTCACTTGTCTTTCTCCTTTTTCGACTAATGTGTAATCGATGTCGGATGAGAGAAACTTACAGAAGTTTTAACACCCCCCCCCCTCCTCCCCCTAACTATTTGAATTTAGATTTTTATCCGAAATCAATCTTTTGATCTCGCCCCTTACAGTTTTTTATATCAAATTTCTTACTGTTTTTAACATCTGAGAGAATTAGGGTTTGATTAATTATGTTAATTAAATAATACTCTGTACACTTTCTATCAAATCGTATTTCTCTCCATATTGCGTTCATTGCTTTATTTATTTCTTACATTTTTAATTGTTCAGCTAATTAGGGTTTAATTAGTAATCTTAATTAGTAAAAAAAATCCCAACAATTTTCTTTGCTTTCTTCTCTTTACGAAATATTATTCGACGTACGACTTATCTTTCTATCTATGATCAGGGGCAAGTAACTCGTGGGTCACCTGCTTTTGAGGGATACCATCTAGTCATAACCCTTATAGACCCTGCCGATGCTATAGGCCAATCCGAAAACATGAGTTATCTTTCCTTGATCCGAAACGTAGTACGCCTGCGTAACAGTAGGTTAAGACTTCCGGGCAGTATATTCGAGAAGCGTCAACATGATAAAAATCTAAGACGCATGATGGAACAATACATGGCATTCTTTTACCATTTTCTTTCTCATGTACAGATTTCTTGTGCCTATTCAAATTTGCTTTATCATGGAAAATTTTCATGCAAACTGAACACTGATTTTTCTGATAGATACCATGTTCTACATTTGTAACTTGATCATATGAATGTATTGTCTGTATGTAGTCTGTAGATTTTGTCATGGGAGGATTTTCTAGTATATCAATTGTCTCTCGTCTGTTTGTAGTCTTCAATGAGTTCAATGCATCCAAGTTAAATTTCCTACATGCAGAATGATCAAAATTCCAGCAATAATTACTTTTGAATGCTAATGATATTGGTTCTCTCTGATTGTCTGGTGGTGATGTTTCAGTCACTGTTTCATAATGTCCACCCCCTGCCCTTGTCCAAATCAAATGAATTCTAGAATTTGAATTTCCAAAGTCATGTTCAAGCGTCACAACTTCTGGATTATCCTGATCACCACCAACAGTTACTAATAAGTTGATTCCAAAATGCCTAGACATTGCCAAAATTGATTCCTGCCCTGCAAAATTGCCTAACTGCCTAAGATTATTCAGTTCTTGTTGAATTTCTGGATAAGTCATTTGGTTACCATTAGAATGATAGAAAAACATATGAAAAATATCCAAATTTTGTTCAATTTCATGTATTGCTGCATTTCGTAGCTCTTGGTGATGATTTTGGTTTCCATAGAGGGCAAGACTAACAGACCTAAAGAGACAATTCCCATCCCCTACTATTGGTTGTCTGTGAAGTCCATATAATGTCAGATATTCATCCTGACGGGTACGTTCAAGTTCAGAATCATCTAACATTTGTAAATGGACCTCATTATTTATGACTCTATCAATTACTGAGTCAGTCTCTGAAATCTACAAAAATGTAGTATTCATGTTAAAGACCATGCATTAATATTAGACAATAGACTGACACTAGCGTAAAATCTATTGTGTTAGAAATCTAACAAATTTGTGTAAATTAGCAGTATCCACCACAGTTAATGAACATTGGAATGACTAATGGTCATGGCCATTTATTCAATGCTGATAATATAATGTTCAATATTTCTTCTTAGTACTCCTTTTTTGTGTAGACCTTTCATCCCCTTTATGTACTTTTATTTTAATATGGTAAGTTTGGTTTTCAACTTGGCTTCTTGATTTTGGAGAGGAAGTAGAAATTCAAAAAGCAGTCAATGATAAATGATTTTCATAAGTCTTCAGCTCAGGCTAATCTGACATTCCTCTAACTCTTACTTGTAGTTTTATATATATATAAACAAGTGATAGATCCAGTCATGTATATATAAAAGTGGAAGTAAATGGTCAGAGGAATCTCAGATTAAATAATGCAGGCTAAGAAATGATGACTGTAAATATATGTGATACAAATTTCTTATTCAACAACTTACTTGAAACCATGGCTCAGATGTAGGATTTACTTATACTTACATCAGTTGAATCCAAAGAAAACTGTTGAGGGTAGGCATCCACTGTTCTCTACAATAAGCATGATAAGACTATAATAAATTTAAATTTTTCCACTTGCATATCTTTGACAGAATACTCCTAATGTAAATATATTCAATGGAAATTGAAACTAGATGTCTTGCACACACATATGGGTATTCATATAATACAGTTTACTCCTGAAGAAATCAGTTGAGTATATATTCTATCAGCTTTGTGATATTTCTTAGTATATATATAACTTACTGGTATCTCAGGAAGCAACTCCAATAACGGAATATCTCCAGTCATCTATATTAAAAATTATGAACCACAGTGACAAAAGAATGTAATACATGTACACATGTACATTTGTAATACCATATTCAAACATACATAAAGATAAAATACAAACATGAAAATACATATATTGTTAAAATTGTATGTACATGTATATGCCCCTCGAGGGCCCTTGATTGGTGACGAAACAAATTTAAAAAAAAATACACAGAGACAGAGAGAGAGAGAGAGAGAGAGAGAGAGAGAGAGAGAGAGAGAGAATTTACTCTTTGTAATAGGCCAGCATTTTGAATTCTAAATGGTATCATTGAAAAAATCAAAATCTGTAATTTTTGTGTGGAGTGGCTTGTTGTACATGTATGTGCGTACATATACTTGTATACAAACTGTATTTCAGCCAACCAACTCCAGCATTCTAATTTTAAAGTAACATCCATATTGTATATATTCTTACAGGAACTGAGAACTGGTCACTGCCATCTTTCATCCCAAAGACTATAGTAAAGAGCACTACAACCTACAAAAAATAGACACATTCATGAACTAACTGAGATATCTTTCTATAAGATTCAACAAAATAAATGATCAGTGTTCCATCATTTTAAAAAGTAATTTATGACAATAGACAACTTTAAGCTAATTTAGACTAAATTAGATTGGATTTCTTAGTGTAATGGCATAGCTAAAAAGTTGCGTAATAATTTTTAACATGTATAAAATTTAAATACTAAGTTGAACTACATAACCACAATGCTATTCTAACATTAGAGTTCATAACAATACTGTTATATGAATTTTCAAGATGAGAGACCTCCTTTCGTGTTGTGAACTGTCCACTAAGCCTATCCTGTGTGCATTGAAGCATTCCATTATTTTCATGATCATCACTGACTCATTAATAAAGTTATATGACTTAGATAAATTACAGTTGGGTTGCATGGAAATGCATATATATAAATGCTAATACACACGTATGTTTATGCGATGAATGCAATACATATATTGAGTACTTGTAATAAAGCATCTGAATAAATTACATGGAAATTAAATTATTCTGACACATTTAACCTATTAATACCACCAATTTATGTTTTGAACTAACCGGCTTATAAAATTCCAATATTCATTAAAACCATTCTTATGCTTGTTCTATGAAACAACATTTAAAAGCAGTGTTTTACGTAACATGTGTTGTAGAATATCCATCACTAAAGGGACGTTCATGATCCGTTTGTTCAAAAATGCACTTTCAGTGAAAAAAACCACCAGTAACTAAAAGATAAACATTACTTACGAAAAACACTGTCAAACTTTGCGCCATGTTGGATGCAGAAGGTGAAGGTCAGAAATAGCGCATGCGCAATAGCCTAGTCCTAAAGTTGCGAATAGTGAGATTCGTCATTATCAACAGTGCAGAAGGCCACATATATATTGCTGTATAATTTTACAGCAATCACGCCAACAAAAATGTTAACGTTAATAAAAGATCTCAATGCATAGGTTTACTTCATACACGTGAAAATAACCAACTTTGCCTGTAAAAATAATAGAAAATTAATGTTGTAGGCCCCTAAGTAGAGGAGGACACCCCCCCCCCCCTCTCCGATAGGATGTTCTATCGTTAAACTGATGTAATTTCCTACGACGGGCCTGTCCCGAGACGCAGTAGGATTATTCTAAGTAACACCCCCCCCCCCCCCATTTTCCAGGATTTCACGTGTTTTATAACTGAAATTAGTATATATCATATATTGCATACATTTCCTCAGGATCTTTAGCCCGTGTTTTAATACAGTCAGATTTATAATAAAATATCAGATGTTACTTGTTCAATATCAATGTAGTACATTCAGCGATGAAAGTTCTGCCACGATGTAGTCTAGGTATGTCGGACTGACATCTCTGGATTCTGAAAATGTTCATCTCCTTCGATTGGTGATTAAAATTTAACCTGAGCCTGTAGGCCTACTTGTACATGAAACAGAGGCCACTGACAGATTTCCAGCTGTCTGCCCACAAATTTTATACAGTTTCAAATACAAGTATAACCATAAAAAAATTCGTCGTCACAAACCATCTTTAAACTGACATTTAGATATATGCAATGCTTTGAAAATAAAATAACGTATAATTGAGCACCCTGAATTTATAGTCGGCAAGAGTATGTACCTGTAAATACAGCCATTTTGAGTAAAATATTTGGAGTTTTACTCAAATTATTTTGTAAATTTGTGGCGAAAGGGGGTGTTTAAATCTATCATTGCAATTCTTTTATGACACGATACGTGCCTATACATAATCAAGTAGATTTCAAGGGGGCTAAAACGAATAAAAGAGGGAAGATACAGAGACGTCAAAAGCATTGTATTAGGGGGGGGATAAACTTACCTATCCCCCAGAGAGTACATTTGAGAATATGCCCCCCCCCCTCCGGGATCACACAGGTCTATGAAAAATAATTTAGATCAGTCTAGCAATATTCAACAAAATTAATAAAAAATATCATTTAGTTACCTATTTTACTGCATTTTAAACATATCAGTTGATATTAACAATCCAAGCTTCATGCTGCAGTGTACAAAATGATTTGCACGTCCAGATACTTTGGAGAAAGTTACCCAATGATTGCAATCTGGTTTATTTTTGAAAGAGTCGATTGGTGGTGGTGGAATAAATTTAGCCCTGATAAAACAATGGAAGCGTTGATTTCCTAATTTAATTGATTTTTTTTATTTTGAAAAGAGGGGGGGGGGGATTTTACATGTATGCAAGATCTTCTCACCACAGGCACTCGACGTTTTAAATATCTATAACAAAAAATTGCCTACAAAATAATTATGTCAGTCGTTATTGGAGACATATGTAAACAAATGAATGTCTGGGTGATTTCCAATTTAATTTTTAAAATCCCCCTCCCCCCGAAAATCACTCCCGACTCGATCAAGAAATTCTTTTTTTTTTCCACTAACATTTTCTTACTCTCTCGTACAAATGATAGCAACTGTTCTCGATTTTGAACAGCGCCCATACTAATATAACTATATATATAATATATGCGCAGTCTGACTGTGTCACTACCCGGGAGTTGTCATAATGACACTAAATGTAAGAATACAAAGAGAGATAACTCACGTTTTCGGAAAGGCCTATAGGTAAAGGTAAGTTTTGCCAAGAATCTTGATATTTAGACGTTGACAGAGGTGTTGTAGCGCAGCGTAATACGCCCTCTGGTGAGAGATTCATGCTTTTCAGGGATACCTGTCCAATCAAAATCGCTATGTGCATGGGGTATACTATTGATGAATGAAACGGGCACCTTTTGTGGAAATTTGACATTTTTTGATGAAGATTCAGTTGTCTTCAAGGTATCACACCGGTAATTGTCCAATCAAAATGAACTTAGTCAATTGTAGTTGCATATATTTAAAGAAATATTTTTTTCCTTGCGCGATTTTTCTCATTTCCTCTTCTTTTCTCTTAATTTTTGCACCCGTGATTAGGAAATTTTGTGTAATTTGTAGAAATAACCAAGTGTATACAAAGGAACTATTTGCTGTTGGTAGCCGAGGCTACTTCCTGAGGTGTACTCCGGCTGTTTACACACATGTGAAAAACACGTGGATTTGAGGGTAGTCTTGTTTGCGGGTAATTTATTTTCGATAATGCCGCGTAGGGTGGTGTTTTTCTGGTGTCGGCAGACGAGATAGGTAACCTAGAACGTTTCCGACTGCGTTATTCGGCATCAATTCTGTAAACTGATTTTTAATGAATTTTTTTCCTCTATAGTAATATATAGTGAAAATAATTACCGGTGTGATACCTCTAGTCATCACCGCGCCAAACATAGGCCTAAATTTGAAGCCCTTCACCGATCTTTGTGACATCTCCATATGAGTGAAATATTCTCGAGCGAGACGTTAAGCAAGATACAATCAACCAATCTCTAATATAAAGATGTAATTTTTCTCATACATTTCTGCCTCACACATAATATACGTGTATTTCAGTATACAATAAACAGTTTTATCCGCATCAAATATATATTGCACAATCTAAATGTAATTCATGGTGACACTATTTTGTACATACATTAATTCTGAGATTATTTCCTCAGGTCGATATACTGTACATGTAGTTACAATATAGTGAATTACACAATTAAAATGTACGTTGGAATGAACCTTTTGTACTATTTAGAAGCGTTCAGGCATCAGCACGAGGTACCACCCTTTTTACGATCATTTCATGAGAAATAGATGTATTCAGAACTGTAGAACATTCAGTTCCCGAATCGATTATATATATATATATATACTGTATAGTTCTACAGTTCTGAATACATCTGTATGTTCAGTCCATATATATATATATATAATGTGACAAATTGCCTCAGTATCCAGTAATCAATAAGTTAAAAAAAAAACCAACAAAACAAAAAACAAACTGACGCTGAGGCAATTTTTCACATCATTTTTTATTACCAGACACTGCAGTCTGATTAAAATCAGATGTATTCTATCATCGTCGATAGAAGGGGGACTGGTTTATAGTCTGCGGACACTGAGGCGGTTTTTTTCACGATTATATATATATATATATATATATATATATATATATATATATTCCCTACCTTGTTATAAAATAAGTACAATCAAGGGTAAAATCCGAAATATTCCGCTTTGCGTTCACCGTTCAAGTGGGGAAGTAGAACGTTTCAGGGACAGTACCCCAAACGACACTTTGAGCACATACTTTAAATCTCAAGTAAGCTTTTGAGCTTACTCGAGATTTAAGCATGGCATACTCCATTTGGAGTATGTTTTCCTTACTCAAAAGTTTTATAACCCTCATTTCGAGTATGTGCTCCGGCTCAAAATTTCAAGACAACGTTCGAGCCTGATTTGGAGCCAGTTTTTTTAACCTAAAATTATTTGGAGCCATACTCCAAATCTTGTTTTCGAGCTAGAGTTGGAGCTGGAGCCCGATCCAACTTTTATAACCTCCAAGCTTGGTATTTATTAATAAATATAGTAATACTTGAAAAAAAAAATGATGTGCTGTCGAATCTGGGCCCTTTTTCGCAGTCGCAGATATCTTTATGTAAAACTTTGATCCCCTATTGTGGCCCCATCCAGCCCCGGGGGCCATGATTTGAACAAACTTGAATCTGCACTACACATGCAAATGTGCCTCACGTGAAATGCTGTTCACATGAACCTTTCACGTGAAAAGTGATTCACGTGAAATTCACGTTAGTATGTCCACATGAATTTCACGTGAACAGCATTTCACGTTAAAATATTCACATGAATTTCACGTGAACAGCAATTCACGTGGAATTTTTCACATGAATTTCACGGGAAAAGCATATATCACTTTTCACATTAGTTCCTTGCGAAAATTTTAATGTGATTTTGATTTCCGCAAGGAAATAATGTGAACGGTGATTCACGTGAAAAGATTCACACGAATTTCACTTGAAAGTTCTTCATGTGGAATTCACACGAACAATTTCACGTGAAAAGCTATTCATGTTAAAATTTTCACAAGAAAAGCGATGAAAGTGAAATATTCACACTTCTTAATATATGTTCAAGCGAAAACACAATAAAATTAAAGTAAAATATAAAACGATATAGAGATTAGGCAATTTAAGTTATAGTATATTTATAAAATGTTGGCAAACAACCAATAAAGTAGATCCTGCTCACGCCTCCCTCTCCTCGTCTATTTGCGAAATTATTAACTTGCATTGTAGTTCTGTACGCAGTATGATTACATGTACTTTCTCTCATTTCCCATTATTTTTTCTCTTAAGAATTAAAAAATACGCTAAATTTCCCAGCATCATAAATATGAATGAAAGCACATTTTCCAACTACTTGACGAATCACTATATTGATAGAGTTCAAACATACAACTTCAAAAACACGAAATTTTCTAAACGTGGAAAATTACTATTTTACAGTAAAATCAAAAAAACTATGAATTGAAACTAATAAGACCATTTGAAATTTCCATGTGAGAGTAGTAAGAATATTTGCCCACCCTTTAGAAATTCAAACTGGTAGATATTCAAAACCATGTATTCCAAAAGATTGTTGTTTTGGTCAGTTTTGTAAAACTACTGAAGATGAGTTACATTTTATATATCGCTGCTTTATGATGTTGGTAACAGGCTACCTGTCGGGGTGCACTTGGGCTGTTTACATACATGTGATTTGAGGGTAGTATTGTCCAAGTGGGAAAAAATGTCATGGTATTGTTTTCCGCTGTCGCTTATTTCAGACTGATGAGAATTACTTTAGACGGGGTACGTCAACGAATTGGCACGACAGTGAAAATACGGAAGTCACTTCGGGGACGTGTCGCAGAATCGCATAGCTCTAGACGGTTTGTTAATCTTTCCTTATTCATCAGAAAACATGGTAATCGTAATTCAGAACATAAGTTTTATTTCAAACACAAATTATTGATAATTTTGCAACTTTTTTTCTTCGTTTCTACTACATCTACATGGAATTTCATTCATAGTATGTGTATATAAGGATTAAGATTACGCCTTTTATATATTGAACAGTCCTTCTAATACATAAATACTTCTTTTTCAGAGTTTAAAAGAAATAAACAAAAAAAGACAATGAAGACAACCATATACATTTAAAAACCAATTCAATAATTAAATTATCAGCAGATTGAATAAAGATTTGTACTCCTTTTTGTGTTCATCTGAACCCGAGATTCAGGTATCAAAATATCCATGTATGATTTAACGTTATAAAGTTTATGTGAAATTCACGTGAATTTTATGTGAAATTCATGTTAAAGATTTCACATGAAATTCACGTGAATTTTACGTGAATTGCACGTGAAATTCATGTGAATTTCACGTGAATTTTTTTGTGTGTGAATTCACATTTGATGTTTTTTTAACGTGAATTTCACATAGAAATTTTCACGTGAAATTCATGTGAATTTCACGTGAGGCACATTTGCCTGTGTATGTCAGGAAGCTTTCATGGAAATTTCAGCTCTTCTCAGCAGGCTCAGTGGTTCTTGAGAAGAAGAAAATGACCCCACCCTATTTTGGTATATTTGTGATTATCTCCCCTTTGAAAGGGATATGGTCCTTCATTTGTACAAACTTAAAAGCCCTTCATCCAAGGATGCTTTTGGCCATGTTTGGTTAAAATTGGCCTAGTGGAACTGGAGAAGAAGTCCAAAATGTAAAAAGTTTACAGACAGACGGACAGACGATCAGAAAAGCTCACTTGAGCTTTCAGCTCAGGTGAGCTAATAACAATTCGAACAAAAAGCAACTCGTACAATAAACAATTCGCACTAAAGTAAAGGCGCCGGACTTTTGGTCAGGGACTATATAAATTTTTACTGAACAGATACATTTTTTCCCGAAATGTCCGACGGTCCGACGTATTTCGCGTACTCTGCTTTTAACTCAAATAAGTCAATTCCTAGCCTTTTGCTATGGTGAGAAATGTATGCTTGTCTCCGGAAGTTCTCCACTGAAATTGAGACTGTGCGAGACTGTAATACAATGTATATACATTTTTGACTGCAAATGTTACAAAATTTTAAAATCCATTTTGTTGTCACTTCATACATATATATTAAGAACTTCATCAAATCCATCATTCTGAGACGGGATATCTGTGTGGACCGAGGCATTTTCAATATCATCCTCTAATGGAACGTCATTGGCATTTTCAATATCATCCTCTAATGAAACGTCATTGACTTCTCTTTGTTCTAAACATTCACCTTCAATACTTCCCAATGCATCACCAGATTTATTTTCATTGTCAGAACCTTCACATGTACCCACTAGCAACATCCTCTGGTTTTGTTCGCTATTGGTTTGGTATTTTTCGCAGCAGTTTATCAGTAGCTTATTGTCATTTGATTCATCAGATTTTCTATCACAACAGTATTGTTTTACAAAGAAGCACAGCATCATTGAAATTAAAATCACAAGAGAGGCAACAACACATTTATAGATAATCTCCTTTTGTTTGAACTTTTCCTTTTCATCATTTATTTTATTATTCAGCATCTTAATCGTATTGTTTTTTTCAATAATAATCCTGTTGAGTTTTGACAAACGCTTTTCGCTATCTGTTTTCAATTGCTGGATTGTGCCCTCTAACAGTTCATTTTTCATGACCAGTGATTTTGGAGACGGAATACCTCCAAATATTACAAAACAACCTGTAAATCTGAAACTCTGTGATGCATTGTACTTTTGTGGACATGGGTTTGACGAAAGATTATGGCATGGTGCATCAAAGTTCACTTGAATTTTGTTCTTATTGTTCACTTCAGGACAATATCCACCAAACATTACTACTTCACAGGCACATAACACCAAAGTTTCATTTCTCCAAGTGCTGATCACATATATAGCTTTATGTTCAGTTGATGGACAGTTAACACGAGCTGCTACCTCTATTTTACTATGTGGAATGTACTTTACATTTCTCAGTGCTGTGTAAGGTGGTGTTTCGCATCCAGCAGACACTACTGCAGACACACCGCACAAGAGAATCACAATCATGCTGTCTAAAAAAAAAAATACGAAAAGTTACTGCTGAACACAATGAAACACTTTCTAGTGTTTGTCACATCTCATTTTGTTTTAAACATATTTTCTATTACACAATCTATATGAAAACAAAATCATGGTGTGGGCCTTGGGGCCCTAACTGACTACCTACCAAACTAATCAATGATTACAATTGCATAATAAAAATCACTGCCGATTCCCTATTGTTAAGAAACAATGCACAAAATTGATCAGATGCAAAGAAGCAATTAGAAGAAATAAGGACATAAACTAAAAGGTGCATTCTGCAATGATTAGATCAAAAGCAAAATGGCTAGAGGAGGGAGAAAAACCTACAGAGTATCTCTGCAATCTAGAGAAAAGAAACTTTACAAACAAAATAATTCAACGAGTAGAAAAAGAAAATGGTAAATTAATTACAAATCAGCACGAGATATTGGAGGAGATATGTAAATATTATGAAAATTTATATGAAAATAAAACAACTGTGGGAAATTTACGTGAATATTTGTTGCATTGAATATTGAATTGTCTTGACAGTTATATATGCTATATTGATTGTCAATATTGCCAGGTTTAATTACTATATCAATTTCTATTTTCTTTCTTGGTGAGAGAAAGTGTGTGTGTATGTGAAAGTGTGATTTCTTTGTGTTTTTCAAACATCTTTATATTTCTTATCTTATTGCTAAATAAATTTTCTTTTTATTTATTCTACGATTTATCATTTTCTCTATTGCCTACACAAAATCCAAAAGAACTTCATTACACATTTCATTACATATGACAACAAATATGTCATTCCAGGCTGAAAATGTAACTGGTAATAAATGTATTACAAAATGGTTCAAATAGTAGCAAATTCCGCAAACTACAGAAAAGGTTAAAACAGTAGTAAATTACGTTTTGTAACTACTAAATTTCTCGAATTCCTTTTTGATAAAATGTTAATTTACGTGAATGGGGAAATGACGAATTATTTAGAAATGTTCCTATATTGTCATTAAATGAAAATTTAATCCTAGAGGGGGAGATAACTTATCAGGAAACAACAAACACTATTAAAACTAGTTCTAATTGTAACGGGGACTGTTACATGTGTTCCCCAAACCTCCCCCAATTAAAAAGTGATGTCCTTGTGAATCTATAGCAAAAAATCATTTTATTTTAGCCTTTAATTACATGTAGTGCGTTCAATATGGTCATTTCAGTACCAAGAAATGAAAGAAAGTGTTGCACGTGCATACACGCGCACGCATGTATGATTCCGAATTTTTGTTGATGTCGTTCAACAGGCATTTGTATCATATGCCCACAGTGTGAATTTCATAACGTTTCCACCAAATATAAGGAAGTTATAGCGATTTTAAAATCGTCCAATTAGAATTCAGCACACGTGCATGAACGTGCTGAGCAGTAATTCTAACCACAGCAATTTGTAAGGAGTACCAAGACACATCTAAACCCCTAATATCAATAGAATTTGATGAAAAACAAAAACGTTATCTTCCTTTCAAAACTGAACATTTGAAAAATGTCTGCACGCGCATGTGTGTTTTCATTTTTTGTTACACCAGTATATAGATACACATATTGTCTACGTATGCTGTGAATATCATCTCATTCGCTTCATAAATAAGATAAGTTACAAACATTTTAGTATTATCCAATCAAAATGCAGCGCACGTGCAAATTGGTAATTTTGACCATGCAAATCAGTTAAGGGTCTCAATATCTACCTATGATATGAATATCAAGCCATTCAATGAACAACAAAAAAGTTAGACTGATTCCATAGTTAGTTTACAAATTTTGTAATGCGTGTGCACGCGCATGCGTGCGCGTGCTGACAAAATAACTTTTATTTTTCATATGTACAAATAATATACTATCATCCTATTTAGGTTTTATGTCGCTTCCTCCAATATTCTGATTTTCCATTTTTTGTACTAAAATTGCAATGCACGTGCGCGCGCGTGCATGCACGTGCAGACAAAATGACTATCACTATGCACATCTACAAACGCTATACTATCATCCTGGAAAGTTTCATATCGATCCCTTTTGTAGTTTCTGAGAACACTACCGGACAAAAAAGTACCGGAGAAAAATAATAATAACTAGACACGATCTCGTTGCGAGCAACGAGTAGGTCTTCCGTCCGATTTGTTGATGCACTCGGAGTTAAAAAAAAAAAAAAAAAAGACAAATGAGTCCCAATTTAATTTCCGACTTTAAGACACTTTAGATATAATCAATTTTTCATATCATAAGCTTCTGAAGCAAAGTTGCGGTGAAATTCGTTTGAAATTCGACTCTCCAGGCGAGCCATAAGGCCCGCGGGCCTATTTCTTGATGTCATTTGTTAGCCCTCTATAGACTCAACAACTTTAGTTCTATATGTCTTTACAAAATATTTACCTGTAAAAAGTTATTGAGATCGACCGATATCGACAAAAAATCGACTCTACAGGCGAGCCATTAGGACCATAGGCCTATTTCTTGATATCAATCGATAGATCTCGATAAACTGAACAACTTTTGTTCAATATGTCCTTACAAAATATTTACCAGTTACAAGTTTTTGAAATCGACTGATATCGACAAAAATCGACTCTACAGGCGAGCCATGAGGCCCACAGACCCATTTTATGATATTGATCGATAGGTTATGACACATTGAACAACTTTTGTTCAATAATGCTTTTCAAAAAATATGTCGTTTTAAAGATATGAGGCTTTGAGCCCTTCTAGATCCCTAATTTCAGGGGCTAGCCCCTAAATCTTGATATTTTCGAAAAGATCTCGTAAATGTGCACAACTTTTGTTCTACATGTCTTAACAAAATATTTGCAAGAAAAAAGATATTGGAGATCAAAGGTCAAAAATCGCCGAAATCGGCGAAAATTTTTGGCATCCATTTTTTCAGGTCCAGGCGAGCGTTTAGGCAAATCGCCTCCGGTAAAATTGAATCCCCCACAAATCTTCTAACATGTTTACTCTATCTTGTGTAGAAATTTCAAGACTCTAGCTTCAAAACTAACGGAGGAGATGTGTGGACAACAAGGCCCTTCAAAAAGTCACTAAAAGAGAGATAACTCCTGACCGGAAGTGACGTCAAGCACGAAATTTTGCAAGCAAAGTCTCGTCACCAAAAGACATCTTTCCTGACAATTTCGTGAAAATCGATCGAGAAATGGCTGAGAAAAACGCGTGTACTACCAAGGAAAATAATAATAATAATGAAGAAGAAGAACGCGAACAATAATAGTAAGGTCTTCCGCAGGAGACGGAAGACCTTAATAAGAAACAGTAGAATCACTATAAGGTCTTCCGTGAAGAACGGAAGACCTTAATAATAAGAAGAAGAAACAGTAGAATCACTATAAGGTCTTCCGTGAAGAACGGAAGACCTTAATAATAATAAGAAACAGTAGAATCACTATAAGGTCTTTCGTGAAGAATAATTCTTAATATGGCTGAATAGTGTCTGAATTATGTCTTATGTAAAAAAGCTGTCTGAACCCTGTCTTACACTATCTCTTTCCTTTCTGAATAACATCTGAACTCTCTGAATTTTGTCTGAAATTTTCTGAATCTTGGCCTTTAAATGTAAGACATGGTTCAGAAATCTGAATTCTTTCTGAATGTCTGAATTTTTGTTGAATTATGTAATTTAGATTAATAAGACACAATTCATCAATCTGAACTTTTTCTTAATTTTCAAGTGTAATGTCAGACACAATTCAGCCATCTGAAAATCCAAACAGGAAATATAGAGCTGCACACTTAGACTATATACAGCAGTAAATGAGAAACCATTATGGAATTGCTGCACATCAATACTGCATTGCAGCATATGCCGTTTTTGGTGCTGCAAGTATACTTTATTTGTGCTGCAAATATGAAGTACAATTGCAGCATAAAATGGGAGTGTACTACCCAGCAGCATATTTGCTGATTTTGTACTGCATCAGAGCTGTACAGAAAGTGTATTGGTGTATCCATGGGCTATTTTTGTGCTGCATATCTTATTAAAAATCATGCAATTAACACATTTTAAACTTAGTATTTTTTATTTAATGTCAATCACATTAAATCGAACACCACTTCATTCTTTTCAACAAAATTATTGAAAAAGCAATATACAGATTTTGTGGCCTCAAAAATAAATATCCATTGCCTGAGTGATAAAGTTGATGGTATCCATGCAGAGACTCTGAGAGTATTATCAATTAATACCCTCTTACATTTTTACAGAGGAAGTGAAAAGTATATATGTAACGTATATTCCCATACTATGTATGTATGAACATAGAGAAAAATGTTTCCTTCACGTGTGGTACATCGTTGTTTCACTGTCAATCTGCATTAAAAACACAAAAGTTCACAGCAGTAAATGTATATATATTTGTTTTCTTTCCCATCAGAACTGGTTACTTCTTTGTCATATATAGTTATTGAAGGTAGATCTTACGGGAATAGGGTGACACTTTTAAAGAATGCTTGCACTTGTAATTTCCAAGTAGATTTATTTCCTGAAAAAAAAAGAACAAATGCAGGTCGTGAAATGACAGGCCAGTGTTCAACAAGAGTTAAACTTGTATTATCAGCTATGATTTTATCATAAAACATGTCTACCGGTAACCATCTTTCAAATTAATGGAAAAATAAATTTTATGTTCGTGCACAATTCGGCAAAAGGGATGCCTAGATCTACATTGATATAAACTTCGAAATTAATTTAAGGCTCAGCTAGGGTGCATGATGAAGGTTGGATTCATTCGACCCAATTTAACGTTTTAAAGTCTTACAATGTACTCTTACAGTACTTTGGCTATAATTTCATACTTACATTCTAAATTTCATATTGACTGAAGACGGCTCATCAACTGGTTTTTCTTGAAACAGCCAAAGGGGAAAGGGACGTGCACATGTTCAATGTTTACATCGTCCGCCATTGTTATTCACGGTTGTCAGCCGTTTCGTGTCATATGCTCGTCGCGAGAATCAGAAACTAGGTACTAGATGCTCAAAGTTTGAAAAAACAACTTCAAAACACATTTATATTTTGCAATATCAATTCTTTAGCTTCAGACCAGCTAAGATATTTTATAAGTATTTCAACTACAACATAAACAGTGAAGACAAACGGGGATGAAATGATCCGTCAACGAAATTACTTGTAACCGTTTCAACGCCTTGTAATAAAAAAAAAAAAAACATGTATAACTTTATCCAGCATACTCCTGTTTCTTAAATTCTAAAGTACAATTAATAATTTATTATAACTTTTCTTTAAAAGACATTTTTTTTTTAAACATCCGGCACACTCGGCCGATCGTACTCGCTCACGGAATTAGTCGAAGTGTCATTCGGTTTCGCGCGCACTACGATTTGAAGCAGACGAAACCCTAGGGGACAGATGCAGAGGTGCTAGCTGTTATGAAAAAACACACATGGAATATGGAATAATCAACTTGGAAGTAATGAAAAGAGCATATGCACGTCGATTTTCAACTTACTCGTTTACTGAATTAGGCCTATAGTGAAGGTAAGTGGGGTTTTTTGTTTTGAAAATGGATCTAGAAATACAATCGTCGACCACTCCCTCCTAGCTTCTGCACCATTTTTTGTGATGATATCGCATGTATATTTAATTCTAGGGTACTGAATTAGAGTCATGAATGATCAGCATGTCATTTAAGTGAAGAAGCGAGTGAAAACCAACATTCATGAAAAAGCCAGGTAATGAGTTTATCCGCAATTAAACAAGACTTCGTGGCGAGTTACGTTTCTTTATGGGGTCAACCAAAGGTCAATCGGTGAAAATCTCGACTACCCTACCAATTTGTTTAATGTAAGAGTTTACTACGGTGGATTTTAGATAATTATTTCACTAAGTTATGGGTTGCCCGGGGCAGGGACCACCCTTGGACAATTTTGTAGCTGACTTTTTGACCGCAAGATGGCAGAAAAGGGACGTAACTTGCTCAAACTTCAAAGTGTAGATACCTCTCTTTACCCCCTCTCTCTCTCTTATATATATATATATATATGTATGTATGTATGTATGTATGTATGTATGTATGTATGTATATATATATATATATATATATATATATATATATATATATACATACATGTTAGTGTTACATACGAAGATATTTCAAGTGTTCCTGTGACATGTTAAGACATTATTTACTATAGAATTCTGTGATTCAAATTATTCCCATAATTATATTTTTTAAATATAAATTATATTACATAATTTAATAGGACTAAAATTTCAATCAAGTAGCAGAATTATCAATATTTGACTAATTAGAGAGTTGTATATTAATATCATTATTATAATTTTTAACCAAGATGTTTTCATTTTAAACAGGAGGGATTAAACAGAAAGAAAATTAGATTGGAAAAGAAAAGAGATATAGAAGAAATGGCGCAGCTGAGTATATATATTCAATGTTTAAAAAAAAAAATCAAATTCAATTGTTAATTTCTTGCCAGTAGACCATTGTGTAGATCAGTTCATGGACCTTTCTGAATGATGTCTGATTCAGTTTTTATATCTTCTGAATGTTAACTGAACAATGCTGAAATCCGTCTGAGTGACTGTATATTTTATTTGACAATTTTCTGAATATTACCTGAACAATTCTGAATGTTATCTGAACAATGCTGAATTCTGTCTGAATGACTGTATATTATATGACAAATTCTGAATATTGTCTGAACAATTCTGAATATTGTCTGAACAATTCTGAATATTACCTGAACAATTCTGAATTCTGTCTGAGTGACTGTATATTATATAACAAATTCTGAATATTATCTGAACAATTCTGAATATTGTCTGAACAATTCTGAATGTTATCTGAATTTTGTCTGCATTGTTCTGAATGTTATCTTATCATTTTTGTATTTATGTGAATAAATTCATACATTTTATGAATTTTGTCTGAAGTATTCTGAATTGTATCTGAATGGATTTATTGGTATGTCTGAATAAGGTCTGAATTGTCTGAATAATGTCTGAATTCGTCTGAATACTGGCTGAATGTGTTCCAAATTAATGACAAAATTCAGAAATGTTTAAGACATAATTCAGACTAAGATTCATACAGTATTCAGCCTCAATTAAGATGAAATTCAGACAAACTTTATCTTAAGGGTAATAATAATAATAAGAAACAGTAGAATCACTATAAGGTCTTCCGTGAAGAATGGAAGACCTTAATAAGAAACAGTAGAATCACTACAAGGTCTTCCGTAAAGAATGGAAGACCTTAATAAGAATAATAAGAAACGGAGCAAAAACGATATGTCTCCGACACTTTGTGTTCGGAGACATAACAATAAGAAGAAAAGTGAAAAATCAACAATAGAATAATAGAAGGGTCTTCCGCTGAAGACGGAAGACCCTAATAATAATAATAAAAAAGTGAAAAAGAAACAATTTAATTAAATGATAGAGGGGTCTTCCGTTGGAGACGCAAGACCCTAATAATAATAATAAAAAAAGTGAAAAATCAACAATACAATAATAGAAGGGTCTAAATCCACTGAAGACGGAAGACCCTAATAATAATAATAAAAAAAGTGAAAAAGAAACAATTAAATAATAGAAGGGTCTTCCGTTGGAGACGTAAGCCCCTAATAATAATAATAAAACAAGAGGCCCATGGGCCACATCGCTCACCTGAGTCACCTTGGTCCATATCAGAAGACTTTCTATATATATTTGCATGTAAAACCGTAGTCCTTATTATGGCCCCAACCTACCCCTGGAGGCCATAGTTTTTGCAAACTTGAATCTACACTATGTCAGAAAGCTCTTATGTAAATGTGAACTTCTTTGGCCCAATGGTTCACGAGAAGAAGATATTTGAAGATTTTTCCTATATATTTGTATGTAAAACTTTGATCCCCCCTTGTGGCCCCATCCTACCCCCAGGAGCCATGATTTGAACAAACTTGAATCTGCACTATATCACAAAGCTTTGATGTAAATATCAGCTTTTCTGGCTCAGTGGTTCTTGAGAATATTTTTTTTTTTTTTTTTTTTTTTAAATTCCTATATATTTGTATGTAAAACTTTGATCCCCTATTGTGGCCCCATCCCACAACAGGGGGCCATGATTTGAACAAACTTAACTCTGCTCTATATTAGGAAGCTTTTCTGGCTCAGTGGTTCTTGAGAAGAAGATTCTTAAAGAATGTCCCTATATATTTGTATGTAAAACTTTGATCCCCCCTTGTAGCCCCATCCAACCCCCCAGGGGCCATGATTTGAACAAACTTGAATCTGCACTATGTCAGAAAGCTTTCATGTAAATATCAGCTTTTCTGGCTTAGTGGTTTTTGAGAAGAAGATTTTTAAAGATTTTTCCTATATATTTATATGTAAAACTTTTATCCCCTATTGTGGCCCCATCCTACCCCCGGGGGCCATGATTTTAACAATTTAGAATCTGTACTATATCAGGAAGCTTTCATATAAATCTCAACTTTTCTGGCTCAGTGGTTCTTGAGAAGAAGATTTTCCCTATATATTTGTATGTAAAACTTTGATCCCCTATTGTGGCCCCATCCGACTCCCGGGGGCCAGGATTTTAACAATTTAGAATCTGCATTATATAAGGAAGCTTTCATATAAATCTCAGCTTTTCTGGCTCAGTGGTTCTTGAGAAGAAGATTTTTAAAGATTTTTCCTATATATTTATATGTAAAACTTTGATCCCCTATTGTGGCCCCATCCAACCCCCGGGGGCCAGGATTTTAACAATTTAGAATCTGCATTATATAAGGAAGCTTTCATATAAATCTCAGCTTTTCTGGCTTAGTGGTTCTTGAGAAGAAGATTTTTAAAGATTTTCCCTATATATTTGTATGTAAAACTTTGATCCCCTATTGTGGCCCCATCTGACCCCCGGGGGCCAGGATTTTAACAATTTAGAATCTGCATTATATAAGGAAGCTTTCATATAAATCTCGGCTTTTCTGGCTCAGTGGTTCTTGAGAAGAAGATTTTTAAAGATTTTTCCTATATATTTGTATATAAAACTTTGATCCCCTATTGTGGCCCCATCCGACCCCCGGGGGCCATGATTTTAACAATTTAGAATCTGCACTACCTAATAAAGCTTACCTATAAATTTCATCTTTTCTGGCCCAGTGGTTCTTGAGAAGAAGATTTTTTAATGACCCTACCCTATTTTTACCTTTTCTTGATTATCTCCCCTTGGAAGGTGGCCTGGCCCTTTATTTAAACAATTTAGAATTCCCTTTACCTAAGAATGTTTTGTGCCAACTTTGGTTGAAATTGGCCCAGCGGTTGTTGAGAAGTTGAAAATGTGAAAAGTTTACAGACGGACGGACAGACGCCAGAATACGGGTGATCAGAAAAGCTCACTTGAGCTTTCAGCTCAGGTGAGCTAATAAAAAAAGTGAAAAAGAAACAATTGAATAATAGAAGGGTCTGGACCGTTGGAGACGGAAGACCCTAATAAACAGTACAATCACTAGAAGGTCATCCATTGGTAATGGAAGACCTTAATAAGAAACAGAGTAAAAACAATATGTTCCCAATCTTTGTTTGGGGAACATAAAAACGAACAAGAGATGTTTGTAAAACATATATGTCCCCCACGGTGCAAAATTGAAAAGGGTTATACACACACATCATTTAATTGATAGTAGTATCACAGTGAAAGCGAAATGTCGTCGGACCGACGGACATGTCCGGTAATTTGACTCTCGGTCCGGTAAACTTCGTTATATTTCCGGTCCGAATGTCCGGTGACTTACCGGCAACGGTTTCGGAAACTATGCAGCGTTTTCCACCCTTATATAACTGGTACCGATAAACGTTACCATTCCCAATGCCAAAAACCGTTGATTTTTCCCAATTTTTAGACCAAAAATTCCCAATTCACTTGCCGAAAACATAATTTTCTTAGTCTGAAACATTGTACGAGTTACAGTACCCGCAACGTTATTCTTGACATGATAAACGATAGAACACGATACACGCACGATAGGATAGGATACACGCACGATACGATAGGATACACGCACGATACGATAGGATACACGATAAACCTGATAAACGCAAAACCTGATAAACGATCTTCACGATAGACCTGATAAACGCAAAACACGATAAACGATCTTCACGATAAACAGAAAACCTGATAGAAATGTTGTAAATTTAGAAACGGTTTAGACGGAACGAAATTTTGATACCTACAACATAATTACATTATGTTTACATTATGTTGATAATAATATTGAAGGATTTCAATGTTCATTATATACCTACATTACGGACAAAACGGATTTCTTGTTTCCCGCGTTCTCGCGATGGGAAAAAATCTAACGCGGTAATCTATAGGTAACTCAGGAAAACCGCGTTCTCATCGCGGGATGACTATCAGCTACCTGTCCCCGTCGCGGTAACATTTGTTTAAAACATTGATCGGTTTTGTACCATATAATTTCTTTAATCCACGGTCGTACGTTTTTTTTTTGTTTTTTTTAATGCCATCACAGCTAAAATTAAAAAAAAAAAATAATAAAATATATACGGCATTGAATTCATTATTTAATATCTATATGAATTTTATCAGCCAATGATTCTAAAACTTATATTGTCACCTAATGTTTAATATATAGATTATACAGGGAATTAACTAAATGTAATATAATGTAGTGATATCATGCTTCAGTAGCTCTCTTATGCTAATGTATATTACCTTGAGTATGAAATAAAACCAAGTAATAGTGTGCGTGTAGCGAGGAGGGGGTTATTTTGCATCAAGCTCTAAGTTCACGGCTCATTCAACATCTCAAGTTATTTTCATAACGACCGCTTTAAAAAAAATCAACCGCACTACACCTGTTAGATATTTTTACACTATGATTGATAATTGATAGTCATAAGTAATTGGAACATATTTATTTGAATTGATATTTTGTTAACAAAACATAAATATACTGTTTAAAAAACATAAACAAAACCCGGCTTGTTTTAAATTCGCAATTTTGAAACGCTTAGTGTGGTAAAAAAATTCAAATAATCATCAAAACCAACATAAATTTCCAGTATCTACACGTACGAGTATTGGTACATGTGTACATGTACAAGGTATATAAAAAACAAAACAACGATGACAGCGGAATCGTGCCCAGTTGAGCAGAATTTTGGGGGATGCAACACCCTTGCACCCTTTTAAAACTTAATCTTCTAAATGTGTGAAATACAATGTCCCTGAGAATGTTAGCTGTCAAAACACGGGTGATACACAAATCAGATATAAGGACGCGCACAAGTTCAGCAGTTGCTATATAAGTATCATACACGTGGAAAAAAAATCGGAAGAAAAAGAACCATTATTAAAATATACATGTATGTGATAAACAATGTAATTTACTGATTTTTCCTTTCAAATCGGAACTCCCTATTTTTCTGTTAGTATTAATTACAAATAACTGTTTCTAGACAGACAAATGTTTATGAACTTCAGAAGGAGCTTTCAGATTTACTGTGCTCGGTTTACTGTCCTACTTTCCAGACTACTTAGAATTAAATTGTGATAAATTTTCACTCTCTCTCTGGACAGACAAATATCTCTTCTTCTGCCTTAAAATCGACAACTTTATGTTCTCCTTCAAATATACCGTCTTTCCTCGATTCCTAAAAATAGCTTCTTTAACAAAACGAATAAAGGTTTCGGAAAGTATCGTACTTTTTCATTAGATTTTATAAACGATCCCGATAGTTTCCGAAGCTACACGAGAAACGATTTTCACGATAAACGGAAAACCTGATACACGCAAACACGATACACGATAGACCTGATAAACGCAAAACACGATAGAAAACGGAAAACCTGATACATGATAGGATAGGATACACGCACGATACGATAGGATACACGCACGATACGATAGGATACACGCACGATAGAGCACGATAGGAATGTCAAGAATAACGTTGCGGGTACTGTAACTAAAATGTTCACTTCCGGTATTAAATCGAAAATACAGATCATGGCAGTGTGCTTTGTAGAACTACAACGATTCCTTATGCCTCACAACAACAAATATTACTGTAAAAAAGTTTGTAAAGAGATGAATACTACTTGTTTTCTTTTCTGTTCTTTTAGTTGAAATCATTTGCCTATGCATTGGTAGAAAATTCCCAATTTGTTCGATTTTGACGCTATTTTTCCTAATTGAATGGGTACCGGTACCATTGGGTAAAAAAAAATCACTGCTACGTTTCGACTTCCAGTTCTGTTTATAAAAAAAAACATACAAAAACGGCAACAATTAAAATGGAACAGTAATGCAATCCCCGGTAAACCTTTAAATCGAAAATCCAATGACCAGGGGGCTCAAAGTCTTTCATGTTTCAATATAAAAATACTACTTTTTTTCGGTCTGGTAAAATGTGATTCGGTCCGGTAATGTTCCTGTGTTTACCAGACCGAATGTCCTGTAAAACATTTCAACATTTCGCGATCACTGGTATCATGAATTCAAAATATTGAGCAGACATATTGACCATACCTTCCTATGTCAAGAGTGAATTGACCATGTGAACTAAAAATCAATAGGGGTCATCTACTCCTTATGCTGTACCAATGTACCAAGTTTGGTGCCAATCAAGCAAATAATTCTTAAAATATAGGAGACAATATATTACTATATCCAGTTCAACTATTGACTTTTGACCTCAAAATCAATATGGGTCATCTTCTCCTGAAGATGTACCAGTGTACTAAGTTTGATGTCTGTCAAGCAAAGGGTTCTCAAGATATTGAACGGACAGTATATTCCTATGTCCAGTGTGACCCTTGACCTTTGACCAGGATACCTCAAAATCAATAGGGGTCATCTTCTCCTGGAGACCTACCAATGTACCAAGTTTAATGTCTGTCAAGAAAAGGGTTCTCAAGATATTGAGCAGACATTATATTCCTATGTCCAGGCTAACCCTTGACCTTTGACCATGTGACCTCAAAATCAATAGGGGTCATCTTCTCCTGACGATGTATCAGTGTACCAAGTTTGATGTCTGTCAAGCAAAGGGTTCTCAAGATATTGAGCATACAGTATATTCCAATGTCCAGGTTGACCCTTGACCTTTGACCATGTGACCTAAAAATCAATAGGGGTCATCTTCTCCTGAAGACGTACCAATGTACTAAGTCTGATGTCTGTCAAGCAAAGGGTTCTCAAGATATTGAAAGGATAGTATATTCCCATGTCCAGTGTGACCCTTGACCTTTGACCATGTGTCCTCAAAATCAATAGGGGTCATCTTCTCCTGAAAAAATACAAGTGTACCAAGTTTGATGTCTGTCAAGCAAAGGGTTCTCAAGATATTGAGTGGACAGTATATTACTATGTCCAGTTTGAACCTTGACCTTTGACCATGTGACCTGAAAATCAATAAGGATCATCTACTCTCCAGGGGCAACCCCTGTACCAAGTTTGGTTGTTATCAAGCAAAGGGGTCGAAAGATATTGAGTGGACAACACATGGTCTACAGACCGACCGACAGACACTTGCAAAACAATATGCCCCCTCTTTTTCAAAGAGGGGCATAAAAATAATACAAGTCCAGGAATTTAAGTGATGGCTTAACTACTGTTTTTCAATCTTTTTTGGAAAGACCTTGGAATTTTCGTTACTAGGACATCAAATTCTGGTTATAATAGGGGAGAACTGTCAATTACACAAAAGCAAAGGGATCATTACATGTTTACCAAAACCGGACAAACCAAAACAATTTTTTAAAAATTGGCGCCCTATTACAGTGTACCTTACTCGATACAGTTTATAAGATAGGGTCTGGATGTATTGCAGGTAGAATCAAATCTGTTCTCCCAAAATTAATCAGTGGAGACCAAACTGGATTCAAATCAGGAAGAAATATTTCAGAAAACACAAGATTAATTTATGACATAATGAATAAGAATGTTAAGAATTTTCAATTTTGGTGAATCTATTATTAAGTGGATCAAAGTGTTTTACAATAATATATCAACAACTAGAGCAAAGCTCGTTGCTTTCCGTCGGAGCTGTGTGACATAAAAACCTTGAACTTGACCATATGTCCTTGGGTCAGGTCCTAATGCAGCCTCAGTTAACATGAAAATCTGTTGTAAGTATAAAATCTAAATGTTTCTTCATTACTTGATATGGCCAGGACAGGGTTTGTATTTTCTAAAAAGTGAACTTGACAATGTGGCCATGGGTCAAGGCCAGGACATATTCTTTGATCATATGGAAACTTTTTATCAGTATTAATTAAAAAAAATTTGCCATTAGTAAGATATATTAAGACTCTAATCAATTTTTAAACCTGTAGAAATGGTGCAAATGACCTTACATCAAGAATATTCATGTTATGGTCATTAATAATCTTTATGTGAAGAATGAGCTTACGGTGTATTTTTAAAATTAAATGACATTTGATACAGGAACTGTACATGAGTATGTGTGTGTGGGATCTAACTTTCGCCTTCTTTCCCTCTTGATATGTTATACTTAACACCACCCCGGGAAAAATTATTTGAAATACTTATCCAGTGATTTTACAAAAGACGAATACAAGTTAAGTTTTTAGAAAGAAAATAATCAACTGTGACAGGAAGATAAGTACTGTAACGATATAAGTAGTTTGGCTACGCTGGCGATTCTGACTTCTCGTATGTAATTATGAAATAGTTTGAGAATTTAATATATATCATTGAAATGAAGCTATAAAGGTGTACTATAAATTTTTATCGTTATGTGTTTAATAAATTTATACTACTCAAGTACATGCGTGTATGATCTCATTCCACGAATCAGTCTTTTGAGGCGCGCATGTATGTGGGATTAAATTCTTTCAGCATTTACAACTTTTCAGTCCCAATAATGAAAAAAAAATTACTATTTAAATTTATGAAATTTATGGCTCAGGACATACAATAAAGGTTTATAGCTGTTACCAATATTTTATCATACAACAAAATTACATGTATGATAGCATAATATTCAGACTGAAGAGAATAATTCAAGTTTGAATTATTTATACATACAAATCAAATAAATTGCTCTCAAATCTTGAATATTTTATTAAACTTTAATATCTATCTGGGTAAATACATGTAGGTATATTATGTACACAGTGCCGACTTTACCTTCATGCAGTTTTACATTATAGGTTTTGGGAGCGAATTTTCATGCATTTCCCCTGCATTCTCCACCCTCGTAAAGTATTCAAATTTACACTCTGAATTCTGCACAACATGATACATGAAACGACTGACCTGTTTAAAAGATGCGCCTTAATTATTATTTATTTATATTTTCAAAAACAGGTAAGTAGATTTAAATACCTATGTAGCTATCAATAGTTACGTAGGTAGAAAGTCTTTGGACTGGACCTGATGATAAGCCAGAGTAATTTCATTCCTTTCTAATCTTCTTCTATTCGAGTGGATGTGTGAGTAACCTAGTCAGGTGGGTTTGTAAGGGCATTATGTTAAAACCCTGACTGTCATTACGTGAATAAATGTTGTGTGAACCTGGAAAAAAAATTGATCAGTTAATTAAATGGCTCCCACCTGTGATCATCGTTATCATTCGTGGCGTAGGTGGGCAAAATATCCTACCGGCGACGCCAATGAAGTGATTTCCTATACACGAAAACACCGGAAAAACACTTAGAAACACATATATCAACCAATAAACAGATTAACTTATACAGAGTTAACGAATATGCGAACTATAGTGCTGCACTCTCTAATGCACATCTGTTCTCCTTGGAGTTCGCAGGTAAGAGAGAGACAATTGTTGCAACTCAGAGGACTCCGAGCCCGACCAGAAATAACCGGGTGCATAGAATCACCGAAATTACCGCTAATCACCGAAATTACCAAAGAAATGACCGAAATTACCAATGAAGGGGCCGAAATTACCTCAGTATATGTTCATCTATATACCTTCTAGTCACACATCAAATTTCATGAAGATTGGTAACGATTTGAAGGAATTGTTTCCATAAAACCGATTATTGTGACGTGTGAATCTGAGTTACTTCCCTTTACCGATAGGTACTCAGTAAGCGAACTATGTATACACAGGAATCGATAATTTTGTGTGCAATAATATAAGAAGGTGTCAATACCATATCACCCCCGAATAAAAATGTCTGTTCAAATTCCTTAGTTTAACAAGAACTACCTATAAGTATTGTTTCATTAATCTTCATTTTAACTGTTGAATAAACATTTGAGGGGGTGAGTTGGTGATGTTTTCATAACAATAACAGGCACACTGGTCATCTCTGGTCCCAGTCTGTGCTTATTAACACCTGTCAACTTTGCTTCCTGTGCTCAGGTACTGTCCAGCTACCTTTTATTCTTAATCTGCCCAGGTACATGTATTAAGAGGTCTGTCTCCAATCGTCAAGCTATGCTATAGAACTGTGACCCTCTGATAGGTACTGAAGATATTTCGGTCAGTTTCAGCAAACCAAATATATTAAATTTATGAAATTACATTTGATTATCTAATGAAAAATATTAATCAACAATTGATCCATATAATAAAAAGACTTAATTTATCTTTGCAAGAAATGTACAAAAATATGAAAATGGACAGTTTAAATCACAATTGACCAGTATTGACCACTTGGGGAGTATTGGCCGGGACGGTTAAAACCGGGGGCCCAACCCTGGTTAAAAACCTTAAAAACCTGTGCATGTTTATTTTAAAGATATACGAATTAGTCTCCTTAACACGCTTTCTCAAGTTTCTGTACATATTTATGTATATTTCACTGTATTTAGTTGTAGGTACCTACATGTATATATATTCCTCTGACGTTACATGTATTGATTCATGAAAATTCTGTATTGTACCTAAATAAATGTATCATTTTCATTGGGGTTTGAGCAAATAAAATTAATGAATGAATGAAGGTAAATCTCCTGCTCTGTACATTGCAGCACCTGTCACCCAATTCCTAATTTAAATCACTGTTTATTTAATGTCCAGCAACTCTGTCCAGGTACATGCATGATAGTTCTTTATTATCCATGAGTTATATGACTCACCAGATTCAAAAACAGAATAACATAAATATGATATTTATAAACAAACATCACACAGGAGAGTATACATAAATAGAACAAAAGCTATATTAAGCATCTCTTTTTAAACATGCTAATTACAAGTATTTACCTAAATTAATCAATTCTTTGATATGTTTAACACTTAGTAATTGAACCAGTTTGAAGGTACTTGGTCTTTTATAACAATTTCATTATATATATATATATTAGGTCACCTGAGATTACTCAAGTGACCTATTGCATATTGGTTGTCGTCCGTCGTCGTGCGGTAACAGTTGAACATTTTTAACTTCTCGATAACTACTAGTCCAATTCTTTTCAAATTTGGCATATATTGAATCATTTTTGGGACAAGGGGGACATAAACTGTGAATTTCAGGACTCCAGCAGCCCCGGAGCCTTTGGTGCGGGACAAAAACTGCCCAAAATTGACCAATTTTCAAAAATCTAACATCAATATTTCTGTGACTTCGCCCAGAAAACATTTCACTCCAAGTATTGAGCACCAATAATTTGTCACCCATGCCCCCAAAAGTGCCCATGTTGTTACAAGCACCCCAAAAATGTTTACGAGCACCTCCAAATAAGGTGTGATTATATGGAATAAAAAGATTTATGTTTATAATAGTGCAATTTTGATTTAGATAATATCTTAAATGACCAAATTTAAAACACAAAATTGGTCAATACTCGACAGCATATAATTTACAGGTTCTAGTGCTACTATGTATATTGTTCTTTCCTTAGATATCAGATGCAACAAGGGTTTGTTCAGCCCACTTTCTTCCAACTGAAGTACGGCGGTCATTGAATGGAATACGGTCTTTAAAACCAGGGAGTGTACCAAGCATATTTGCTTGGAATTCACCAGTTAAACGGATCAGGCCACTTAGAAGATCATTGAAAAACATGTAAGTTAACAAATGTTTAGATGTATATAAGATCAGTGAAAAACTTTTAAATTGACTTAAAACTGTTTATAAATTGTTTACTCATCAGTAGAGGGCCCCATTGAGGGTTTTTTAGACAACCTCACAAAGTTATACAAATGAAGCTTGAATTGAATTAAAACTGGGCCAAAATAAAGGCCTTTTTTGTTTGGAATTACCTTTTGCTTCATTGAAATAATACCCGCTTAAAAATATTAACAAAATGGCTTTTAATATATTTTATTCAGTTTAACAAGCTTAATATTTTTGATAATGAATTCACTGTTTATTGAAATTTCTACTATAAATTTTTACTTAAAAAGTTTAATTTAAAAAAATATATACTCTAACCCCACCCCTCAGTCTGAAATCCATAAGGTGGCAATTTCAAATAAAAAAATAAAGGTTGGCATTAACACCAACACCCCCTCCATATATTTACGTATGCGATATTAAAGAAAAATACATTTTTAGATCTTTGTATCAATGTTCTGCTTTTTGAAATTTTTTTTGTACTTGTTAATGAGGAGTCCTCATCCCTCACTGTTTGGTCGGGACTAATTGTTTCTGATGCTCTTTGGCATTTAAAAAAAAATGAATTTTCAACATTTACATTTAGGTCACCAGTACGATCTGCAGAGGATAACAATTGCAGTATTGAGGAAGAGCCAGAATTATCGTCTTGTTTTGTGGATCAGACTGGATTAACACCACCTGTCTCAAATGACCATGATTACAGTGTCCATACTACAACCAAGGACCAACTTCAGGCAGCCCAAGAGGAAATTAAGGATTTACAGGAAAAGCTTGTAGCAGTAGAAAGGAGACTTTTTTCTGTAGAACGATTCACCACAGATCCCCAGTTGATTAACTTTTACACTGGTTTTAAAAATTATGAAACCTTAAAATGTTTGTTTATTGCTCTTCAGCCAACAGCAGAAACAATGATCAGGTGGACGCAAATGCAGAGACATTCCTCAAATGTGGAAAACATGAAGTTAAATGCTATCCGTAATGAAGCATTGCCACTAATTGATCAATTTTTTATGTTCCTATGTAGAGTTCGTCAGGGTTTTCCAGAACAGGACTTGGCTGTTAGATTTAACATATCTCAGTCTTCAGTGAGTAGAATTTTAATAACATGGGCAAATTATTTGTATACAATGCTTGGTAGTTTACCTTTATGGCCACCTCGTTGTGTGGTTGACAGTAACATGCCAAAATGTTTTCAAGAAACTTCTCCTCATGTTAGAGTGATTTTGGACTGTACAGAAATTAAAGTTCAAACTCCTAGCTCAAAAGTATTAAATTCTGAAATGTACTCGAATTATAAAAGTCACACAACATTTAAAAGCTTAATTGGGATTACACCTTGTGGTGTTGTTGCATTTATTAGTTCAATGTACACAGGTAACATTAGTGATAAAGCTATTACTGCATTGTCAGGAATTTTGGATTTGTTGGAGCCTAATGACCAAGTCATGGCTGATAAAGGGTTTTTAATTGAGGACTTATTAGAGAAAAAACAAGCTTCTTTGGTAATACCTCCTTTTCTTGGTGAAAAGGGTAAATTTTCTGCTTTGGAGGTAGCACTTACGCATGAAATAGCACGCCTTCGTATTCATGTTGAAAGAGCTATAAGGCGGATAAAAGAATATCATATATTTGATGGTGTCATTCCTCTTAATTTAGCTTCATCCATTAATCAGATATGGACTGTTTGTGCAATACTAACAAATTTCAGAGGACCTCTATTCTAGTTAAATGTGATTACGTGCACTAGGAATCTTATTAATGAAAGGTGAAGATAACGAACAGTGATCAATCTCACAACTCCAATAATACTGTTTAATTTTTGACCGAGTTGCACACGTGCATCTGTCTTATAGTATGGTGAATGGCGGGTGGGCTTCCCTGTAATAGGTATCTACTTTGTGCAATCAACTCCTCTCACAGCTTTTACTTGACATTTTTCAGACCTTGTACATTATAGCTGTTATAAAAACATTGAATATTTACATGTGAAATTCTAAAGTACCTGGGTTTAAAAAAAAATACATTTAATATGTCATTTTTACAGAGTGTTTTATAGAGATGTTTCTATGATGTCTTCAATGAGTATTGTCAATTTGTTATCAGTACAATTATAAACTTATGATTGTATAGCAGTACACGTTTTCAGTGCACATACATTTACATGTGTACAACTTATTCATGTGATATAAAATAAATATTTGAAGAAATAAAAAGTTTTTATTTATGAGTAGATTACATCGAGGCAAATTTGAATTTTATGTTGATAAGCAATGACCATTATAATTACGAAAATTACAGAGGTATATATTTATTGGAATACAGTGTACTATAGCAAGTTGTCTCATGATATATATTCCTCAGCCTTGCTGAAATTAAATTACATATACCAATTATAGAGGTAAAAGCAATTCTGGCAACATCAAGATTACAAAAATCACTATGAAGTATTGTATACTGTTATGTTCAATAAATTCTGAGCAGCAATTACTGACATCGATGTTAAGTAATAAATGCATTTACATCATTCTGAGAATTTTGGGCAAGAAATAATTAAAGTAAAATCTGTCCAGAGACAACTTGATTTCTTCCCACTTCTCTTCATTAAAGTTTATTCTCTCTTTATGGTAATCCTGTCTACATTTCACAAAAAAGTCGCACCAATGGAGCCCAGTAAGTGCCATCTGTCCCATCACTTGGTAGTAATATTGATGAGAATGCTTGAGTTTGTATGTCCCATCATTGGTCCTTTTAAGGTACGCGCATTCTTGAAAAGAATCTTTGTCCGGACATTTGATCTCTAGAAGTCCATACTGTGATGCAGAATTTGGGTCATATATTTTTCTGTCTGGTGATGCTCCAAGATGCGGAGAACTTGGGTTTATAACAAAGCCACACAAGTACACATTATTTCCAGTTATATCGGAATATAATTTTGCTGCTTCAGGTTCATTTTGCAAGCCAAATTTCATAGCAACAGTCTGTATATTTTTGGATTTTAAAAGACGCATAGCTAACTTCTCATGATCTGCCCTCCTTGCACATATGTCCTTAAACATTGTCGAGGTCATCTTATGCCGACGAATGTTGTGCCATAACTTAGTGACACTCTGCAATCGCGTTTGTTCCTCCAATTCCAACGCATGAGGACGATCAATGTGCATGCCCATGAAAACATCATGTTCTCCATTGTTCAACACTCTGTTATAATGACGAGGCTGTTCTGGAAGTAATAAATCAGGGAATTCTTGCTGTTCATTGTGGTTTATTATATCATCAACAGAGGTATGTGGTTTTTGTTGATAAGAAAGCACAGATCCTTTGGGTACTGGTCCAAACTTAGATAGAGACTCTGTTTCACTTGAACTGTCGGTAGATAAAATGCGTAAAATCTGTGCATCGCTCTTCATGGCTGTGAGCTGCTCAAGTAATGTCGTCTTAAACTGTACACACGGAATCGTTTTAACCGGACAGTATATGTTTGGAAGGACACCTTCAGTGACCCGCCTTTTCTTCTTAGGTGGTTGCTTTTTAGGATTCACCTGTAAAATTATGGAGGGAACATATGAAATTTATCAAAGAACAACAATTTATCTGTTTATTTAGGCATTAGTTTTCAAAATTGTTTGTTTGACCTTTACAGACTCAGTATTGAATGTAGAGAAAATAGGGGGTTTTCTTTTAATATCTCAGCATCACATATAGTATACACATATATATATATATATAGTTATTTACATCAGCAATCTTAATTTTAATAACAATCACCATTCACCAAGACAGCTCATATTATAATTATGTAGACTTGGATTCAATGGTCCAGTATTTGCAGGTGTGGAGTGTAAACAGGTAATTTTTAAATGAAAAAAGAATTTGGAGATGATTATAGTTTCAAGTCTGGTTGTCGTATCCCCCCCCCCCCCCTTTCAGTGGACAAGACTAAGAAATCCTTCATGCAAATAAATTTGAATCATAAAAAAAATACCTTGCATATTTCTAAACTATGTACTGGTTTTGGTTCCAAACCCTCGATTCTCTGGGGAACATGCCAGGTCTGCGGTAAAGACGTTTTACTTTGCATTGGTGGTACAGCCTTCAGACCAAGTCTATATAATAAGTATATAAAAAGCCAAATTATTTTGTTGAGGATTAGATTTTTAACAAGAAGTTCATGGGTCACATAGCTCATACAAGTCATCTTGGCCCTGCTGTTGTACAGATATTGTGATTTTTTTTTTTTTTAAATCTGGTACCAAAAGAAAGGTTTTGTCACGTTGGATGTATACATACACAAAATAAAAAAAGATTTATCACTCACAATTCAGAAGTTAAGAGAAAAGTTAAAGTTTTAAAATTTGGTTCAAACTCCTAGGCAAAGGTCACATGGTCAAACATCATCTTGCCTATGTAAGCTGTAAACTTTGCATATCCTCATAGGAATAAAAAAAAAGGTGTTATATATCAAGCATGGATTAGGCATAAACTTTATGCAAATTATGCAACTTAACTAAACCGGATTAAATAGTAATCAAACCAATTATGACAATCCCCTGTTTAATAGTGTATTATCGAGTCAGATTGAGAACGCTTGAACCTGCACTACCTGGGGATGCATGCATAATAATATGAGTATTCATGGCCATGCTGTAAGTTTACAGACGGACACCAGACAAAGTGATCAAAAAACCTCACTTGAGCTTTAAGCTCATGTGCACTAAAAACTAAATCTTATGCATTGTTCTGTAGCTTATAAGTGTAATAAAAATGGCCTTATTACTAGCTTAATAATTTTTAAAATATCATCATTTGTCTGCAGTATGGCTTCTTTACTTTAGCATTAACTTTAACATGTTTTTCAAGATTTTAGAAATGAAAGTCATTTAGAATATATAATTATGAACTTAAATTATAAATACAGTATGTTTCTTAAAACTGTTAAATTACAAAAAAATAAGAATATAATGTGAGAAATTTGATAATGGATACCTTAAATAGTGGCACAAAAGGTACAATAATCCTACACTATGACTACAGTGCCCATTCCCAGCTTTACATTCACATTGTGAAAGCAATATGTCTGAAGACGTTCGACAAAACTCAACCTGCAAAAGAAAAAATGTTTTTATATAATTTTAATTTTTTTTGTCAATCTGTACTAAAACACATTAGAAATGAACAATAACAATACATCTATCACAATTAACCAATATTTTTCCTGCAGTGTATCAGGAGTTCATGTATATAGCCCCCTAGTTTAAATTTAACATTTGGCTTATTACCATAGTACACAAAATATTCATATCATATCATTGAACCTCCCTATCTATTTGTGTTTTGTATATAAATATTAGGATCAATAAGCAAACTTTCAAAAGGGAAAAAATAATAAATCAATTACAATTGAAAATGAAATGACCATCGGCATTTTAATTTAATGGCATGTCAAAATAAGCAAATATCACAAATTTTTATATGTATTTTTCAAGTAAATTGAAAAATGGTTGACTATTCTGCAATTATTTGAAACTTATCATTCATGACTGCTGGACATGTTTTGAATAATTCAAATAATTTTTTCCCCTTTAAAACATACCTCTGGTCTGCAATAGTGAAACAAAGAAACACACATACACAAAACTACCCCCTCCCTTTCCAAAAAAACAAACAAACAAATACTTAAAATCAATGTGAACTAAATGAAACAACTAACAATTAAACTATTGAACTAGCGAACCATTAACTTATATGGTGGATTATTTTTTTTCATCGATGGGAATGCCTTGGCTCTGACACGCACTACATCCTCACATGTTTGTACTAAAGCAAGAGACAAAATGATATAAAATCCCAATTCTCCACTGATTTTATACTCCATTACTCGATATCTTAAGCAAGTAAGATACAATGAATATATACTATACATGTAGCATAATTATAGGAAAAGTAATTCCAGCCAAATTCTTATTTCCTGATAAACAGCTGATATATAGAGGAAATTCGGTCGAAATCAGCAACAAATAAAAGTGTATTTAGAACTTTAAAATCATAATCCACGAATATTCATAGTCACTTAGCTGCTATTTTCCCATACTGTTTTATCTATGAAATTAAAAAAAAAAAACCATCCAACTACCAAATACCGTTTAATATTGTCAGCGTTGTATAGTTATTCTGCCATTACTTTTGCAGATAGTTTAACCAAAGACACAATAGGACGGTGCGTAGTCTTTATTATGTACTTCATGTGTGGTAAAAGACTGAAACAAGCAAAAGGAGTAATAAATATACTGTTAAATCCAAATTTTGACTATTTTCTTTTTGTAACATTTCTTAAGTTTATTTTTGATTATTTATTTATTCATTTGTAATTTAACAGTATATTTATTACTCCTTTTGCTTGTTTCAGTCTTTTACCACACATGAAGTACATAATAAAGACTACACACCGTCCTATTGTGTCTTTGGTTAAACTATCTGCAAAAGTAATGGCAGAATAGTAAAAGAAGTGTTCCTATCAAGATGTCTGACGCAGAAGACCGGCTAAGTAGAATAAGAACTCTAACAAAGAAAGGACGAGAGTTTTTCTACAGTAAACTAGAGTCTTACGTTAGGGATGTCGATAAGTCCTGGAAGGAGTTTGAAGACATTTTAGTGAATTTCGATGAATCTTCCACAGACATTAAATACCTCCGAAAAATTGAGACAGATCTAGAGAGGGCCAAAAAGCATTATGTCATGGAAACAGATGTACTGTTTTCCTTTTTTAATCGTTCTCACACGGAAGAGAGTGAAGTGGAAATGGAGAAACATTTAGTGAAAAATGAAAGATGTCATACAGTGATGGATAATTTCAGGGAAAAGATTAAAAATCTACTTCTTGATGCGGCTGAAATACTTTCCGAAAGATATGAAACTAGATCCGAAGCTACCGTTTCTAGCCGACACAGCAGTATAAAATCAGAATTGAGGAAAAAACGCATGCAAGCCAAAGCTCAACAGACACGACTCGCCTTTGCCGAAAAACAAACAGAACTACAAAAGGAAAAGAATTTACTTGAAGCAAAATTAGATCTTCTTGAGCAACAAAAGGAAGTAGCTACCTTGGAGGCGGAGATCCGGGTGCTAGAAGATACTGATTCGTCGCGTGGGCTAGAATACTTTCCATCGAGATATACAGAACTAATGGTGTCTTCAAAAGAGAAATTTACAGCTGACTTTGTGAATGGACAAACACGTTTCAGTGATATTGAAAGTAAAGAAGAAAAGAAAATTGACATTCATGATAACATCCTATCACCACCTAGATGTGAACCGTTGGATCCGTATGCATCCGAATTCAGACCATGTTCATACTCTGGAGTCGCCACAGACTTAACGCAATTTCTTCTGAAGAAAGATCTTCTTCTTTCCCGTTTTAGTTCCTTCAACGATCGACCAGAAACATACGAAACCTGGAAAGCTACCTTTAAAAACATCACTAAAGAGCTGAATGTGACGCCATTTGAGGAAATGGATTTATTGGTGAAATGGTTGGGACCCGAATCACGAAAGTTTGCCAGCAGTATGAGAGCTTCAAATATCAACAACCCATTCACAGGATTACGTCGCATATGGGATCGTCTTGAAGAGAGATATGGCAGACCCGAAATGATAGAAACTGCCTTGAAGCAAAAACTGGATAGTTTTCCCAAAATTTCATCCAAAGAGCCAAAGAAATTGTACGATCTCTTAGACATTCTTACAGAAATTGAGTCTGTCAAAGAAAATCCGACATATGCGATTCTTCTCTCATATTTCGACTCATCGTCTGGAGTTATTCCCATCATCAATAAGCTCCCTCATGGACTGCAAGAGAAATGGGTTTCCCAAGCTGCCAGATACAAGAAACAGTTTAATGTTCCTTTTCCACCTTTTGGATTCTTAGTCAACTTCATCCGAGAGCTCAGCACGATGAAAAATGATCCAGCTCTTCAATATGAATGTTCAGAATCATCTTCTACATCGAAAAAACGACAACAAGAAAGTAAAGGAACTACAGGATCTCTTTCTGTTCATAGCCGTAAAACGGAGTTAGCAGGGGAAGACGAAGAAAACAAAACTAACACTAATTCAAGATGTCCAATACACAAAGCAGATCATACATTGCATGCATGCAGAGCTTTCCATGCGAAACCGCTCCAAGAACGAAAGGATATTCTTCGTGAGCATGGATTTTGTTACAAGTGTTGTATGTCCAAGCACCTTTCTAGAAATTGTAAGGCGACCATTAAATGTGATATGTGTGGAAATAAGCGTCATGCGACAGCGATGCACCCCGATCAAGGACCCAGCAATGTGACAGCCAGCGTCAGCACAGTTGCAGATGGCGGGGAGAGGAAATTACCAACAAAATCAACAGTGGATAGTAAATGTACTGAACTCTGTGAACAAACGCTCAGTGGACGCTCTTGTGCAAAAGTTGTTCCCGTACGAGTGTATCCTTTAGGAAATAAAGATAGCGCTGTCCGGATGTACGCCATTATAGACGAGCAGAGCAATAGAACACTAGCCAGATCAGAATTCTTCAATCTTTTCGACACACACAATGAAACTCAAACGTACACTTTGTTCTCATGCAGCGGACGTTCTATCTGTAGTGGAAGAAGAGCATGTGGTTTTGTTATCGAAGCTATTGATGGCAGCTATCAGCTAAACCTTCCAACTGTCATAGAATGCGATGATATACCAAACAACAGACAGGAAATTCCAACACCGGAAGTGGCAAATGCATATCCTCATTTGTCAGAAATTGCTAGTGAACTACACCCTCTTGATATCGACATGGAAATTCTTCTCTTAATTGGACGTGATCTTGGAGATGCGCACCATATTATTGAGCAAAGAATAGGCCCATCGCAGTCACCATACGCGCAGAAACTTGGTCCTGGATGGGTTGTCATCGGAGAGGTGTGTCTAGGCAGAACTCACAGACCAAAGATTGTTATCGCAAACAAAGTAACTATTTTACCAAACGGTAGAACTACTGTATGTGATCCGTGTACAAGTAACATCGCTCTTAAGGAAATACTATGCATTCCTGAAACAGATCTTATTGGAGACTCTGTATTTCATACAACTGAATACGATGACCAACCTGGACTATCCATAGATGATAGATTGTTTTTGTCTATGATGGATCGAGAACTCTATCGAAATGACAGTGGACAATGGGTTGCACCGTTACCGTTCAAGGAACCAAGACGGAGACTCCCAGATAACAGGCAACTAGCTGTTAAAAGAGCTCATATTTTGGACGTGAATCTAAAGAGAAACCCAGAAAAATGTCTGCATGCCACCACATTTATGCAGCAGATAATTGATTCTGGTCATGCTGAACGTGCACCACCAGTCAATGAAAGGGAGGAGTTCTGGTACTTACCTATTTTCAGTGTGTACCATTCCAAAAAGCCAAATCAGATCAGAATGGTTTTTGACTCGTCCGCTCAGTTTAATGGTGTTTCATTGAACAATGTCTTGCTCTCTGGACCCGATCTTACAAATAGCTTACTTGGAGTGTTGATGCGATTTAGAGTTGAAAAAATAGGCATCATGGCGGAAAAGTAAAGGAAGACCATAGGAACTACTTGCGATTTCTGTGGTATGAAGATAACAAGAGTTCATGTATATAGCCCCCTAGTTTAAATTTAACATTTGGCTTATTACCATATTACACAAAATATTCATATCATATCATTGAACCTCCCTATCTATTTGTGTTTTGTATATAAATATTAGGATCAATAAGCAAACTTTCAAAAGGGAAAAAATAATAAATCAATTACAATTGAAAATGAAATGACCATCGGCATTTTAATTTAATGGCATGTCAAAATAAGCAAATATCACAAATTTTTATATGTATTTTTCAAGTAAATTGAAAAATGGTTGACTATTCTGCAATTATTTGAAACTTATCATTCATGACTGCTGGACATGTTTTGAATAATTCAAATAATTTTTTCCCCTTTAAAACATACCTCTGGTCTGCAATAGTGAAACAAAGAAACACACATACACAAAACTACCCCCTCCCTTTCCAAAAAACAAACAAACAAATACTTAAAATCAATGTGAACTAAATGAAACAACTAACAATTAAACTATTGAACTAGCGAACCATTAACTTATATGGTGGATTATTTTTTTTCATCGATGGGAATGCCTTGGCTCTGACACGCACTACATCCTCACATGTTTGTACTAAAGCAAGAGACAAAATGATATAAAATCCTAATTCTCCACTGATTTTATACTCCATTACTCGATATCTTAAGCAAGTAAGATACAATGAATATATACTATACATGTAGCATAATTATAGGAAAAGTAATTCCAGCCAAATTCTTATTTCCTGATAAACAGCTGATATATAGAGGAAATTCGGTCGAAATCAGCAACAAATAAAAGTGTATTTAGAACTTTAAAATCATAATCCACGAATATTCATAGTCACTTAGCTGCTATTTTCCCATACTGTTTTATCTATGAAATTAAAAAAAAAAAAACCATCCAACTACCAAATACCGTTTAATATTGTCAGCGTTGTATAGTTATTCTGCCATTACTTTTGCAGATAGTTTAACCAAAGACACAATAGGACGGTGCGTAGTCTTTATTATGTACTTCATGTGTGGTAAAAGACTGAAACAAGCAAAAGGAGTAATAAATATACTGTTAAATCCAAATTTTGACTATTTTCTTTTTGTAACATTTCTTAAGTTTATTTTTGATTATTTATTTATTCATTTGTAATTTAACAGTATATTTATTATCATAGTGATACTGTCCACAGAGCTATACTTACTTTCGACTTCATGTATAAAACCTTCTATTAAGTTCCAAATGGCAATATAAAATTCAGGACAAATATTTTATTTTATCTATTTATCACACATTGTATAAATCAATACCATGAATACGATATATATAACATGGGAAATAACTCGTATAAATTTCGGTAATTTCGGTGATTCTATGTACCGGAAATACCCCCCCCCCCCCCCCCCACACACACACAATCACTACACATTTTATACATTTTGTAAGGTGTGTCTCTGACAATTGATGACGGAAAATCGAAGGTGACACCACTAGTTAAGCCATGATACACTCACTTGCGTACATTCCCATTACTTACCTTTAGTCTCCTCGCATGCGCAAAATATTGTTAACAGATATCCGCTCGAATTTGTTCAGTTTTGTAAAAAGGTCAACCGACGTTTGTCACTGCATTGGTACGTATTGCACACAGAAAACGATTGGCTTTACACATATTATCATATATACTTTTCTAATATGTTGACGGTGCTACCGTTTGAGCGAGCGTATAGCTTCATGTATGTCCATGCTTTGATGAGGTTCAATTTAAACAATATCTATTTGCCAAATACTCATTACATGAATTTTCTCCCAGGGTTTTATATTAAAACATGTATACATGAATGTGATTGAAATAATTTCAAGTTTGTAAAACTGCATGTTTAAACAGCTAGCACTGCCTTTCCATATAATGAAAATTTTAAAAATAAATCGATAAATTCCAACTATTGGGCATGTATATGATTACGGTGTGACCGTTGGGGCGAGCGCAGCATATCTGAATACATTTTCAAAAAATTTATATTGAAAACAAGGAAAACTGATCCGATTCACTGTCAATACGTAGGATTACTGTCTTGCTCTTCTCGCCAATGTAGGAACCAGTTTAGCGGGGAATGCAACGAGCGTGTTGTATTAAATCTATTTTGTTAAGCGTAAAATCCATATTGCTCTAAATGCTATTTAAATAAAAATAAAATAAGTAAAACAGGTTGTATAAGAACAAATGACCAGTAGGTGAAGATAAGGAGTCCGTTATGATTGCACAACATAGTAATCTTGACTTAGATTTCATCTGCACACACTAGTTATAATAAATTGTAAATAGATGGGTCTTTAGTTTAGATTTAAAGACACAGAGACTTGCAGGAGTTCTGATATCATATGGTAGAGCATTCCACAGTTTAGGGCCAGCCACACTAAAAGCTCGAGTTTGAATCACACTAGTTTCTGTGGAAACGAGGGGGTTAGAAAGACCGAATATAAATAACCCCCTCGTTTCCACAGAAACTAGAATGATCACACATGAGGTGATGAATGGCACTTGTATTAGGCTCTGATCACTGGCCCGCAGAGTTCTGGAGGGAGCACAGGGTGTTATGAGTTCCTGCAGATAGGATTGAGCCATGATGTTGACTGTTTTGTACACTAACACCAATATCTTGAAGATGACTCTCTGCTGAACTGGAAGCCAGTGGAGGGAGTGTAGTACTGGCGTAATGCTGTCATATTTGCGGGTGCCTGAGATGACTCTGGCTGTGGTGTTTTGGATGGAGTGGAGACGCTGGATCTGCTTTGATGGTAAGCTGTAGTAAAGAGAGTTGCAGTAGTCCAGCTTTGTTGTTATGAAGGCATGGCCGACAATACATTCCTCCAGCAATTTCCTGCCCAAATATCTCCTCAGCTGGCTCAGGTTCTTAAGGTGGATGAAGGTACCTCTGCACACTGATGATATATGTGCCTCCATGGTCATGTGAGAGTCAATGGTTACACCAACGCCCCTGGCCTTAGTAACAGGAGTGATAGCTAGGGTCGTCCCCTACTTGCAGTGATGGCATGTGCAGCTTAGAGGCCATTTGTTTGGAGGATATCACTAGCACCTCAGTCTTGTCTGTGTTGATCTTGAGCCATCCAGTTTTGAACTGACCCCAAGCAAGACTCCATCTGACTGACTACAATATATGCGCCCTGCCACCACCATGCGAACCGATCTAATTTTAAAAAAAAATGAAATCATATCATAATCCCCTTGTAGCAATGGTATGTTCCAAAAGAGAAAATTAGAACAATTTTCATAATATTGTACATAATCCTAGTTGTAACACAATGATGAAAATTTTCAGCATTCATATATAATTATTGAATTCAGCCCCTTTCCACTGTTGTTGTGAGGATACATTAATTAAGATTAATTCACAAAACTAGAATTCATTAATGATTTTTCAGTAGTTAATAGCAAGTGGCATGGTTAGTTATCATGAGGGAGGGGGGGGGGGGGGTGTCATCATGGTTTGCATTACAGGACATGTTAAACGGAAATGGATTCAAGCACTTACTATTTTTAGTCACGGAAAAAACCCAAAGATTTTTAAAAAATGTTTTCAATCCGACCAAATTACATCGAGGTTTTTGTAATTTTTTAAATAGCACTAATTCAGTACCTGTGTTCCCTCACATATTGCATTCTAACGATTTTTAAAACTTAAGTCTCCCTTTTTTCTTGTTACATGTATAATAATGAATTCCTATTGAGAATTTAGTATTTTAATCAGATTTATGGTTTGCAGTTAATTATACATGATTTGTATTCGATGCCATACATATGCCTAATGTTTACGTATATTCCATATTGTCCCGGTAGTATGACTTTTACAAATGGAAATAACAAGTACGTATTTAGATCCGCCACTGTCAGTCTTATTATGACGTCACACATCATCTTAGCCTGCCTTTCATAAACACTGGACTTCGTTAAACATTTCGCCTAATGGTGCACTGAATTTTGGAGGTAGGAGACCACAAGATTAGGATGATAATCCACATAAGTTCATAATCATATTCCAAGGTGTGACTTTGCGAGATCTCAGCCATTTTTGACAAGGGACTTCTGGGATTGGCGTAAACAAAATTTCCTTGTTAGAGGTTTAGATTTAGCTTGGATTATTTCCCACGCTCTAGTCATTAGAGCTCGCAGTACAAGCCAACGCTTTGCGCTGGCTCGCTATTATAACGTACAACACTCGTAAGGTTATTGACAATAAATTTAGCCTGAACCCTAGAGTCGTAAACAAATAAGCTCTTTGATCCGCTCCTTTATAACAATAACGGAGCGGATCAAAGATCTTATTTTGATCCGCTCCTTTATAACAATAACGGAGCGGATCAAAGATCTTATTTTAATCAGATTGTGTAAATTTCACGGTCGTGGTCCGCTGGTTCCCATGGTTTACCACTGATGTGTTGACGCTTAATTGCAGATATCCAGAGCTCTCTTCTTGATTCTGGCTTCTTGGGTATGCGGTAAAAGCTTTTCGGACTACTCTTATCAAATCGATTAGCACAGCCTATTACACAACATGATACAACCATCGTTTTGCTCGTGTTTACTCAGCATTCGGCCATTAAACTTTCAAATGTTTTGCCAACCAGTAAGTCACGTGACTGATTTCTGACGTCACGGCGAAAATCCCTATAGTAGGCGACTCATTACAATCATGCAAACATTTGGCCATCTTGCTCTCTAGAAGTAACAAATTTTAAAAAAAATAAATATTTTATTGTTACGTATTTTTTGGTCAAGCATAAATACAAAAGAAAATCTTCCATTTGGAAACAATAATGGACAATATTGCACATGTTTAACCAGAAATAATTTTTATTGCACCATGGTGTAAATAATTCTTTCATATACATGTACTACATGTAATGATGCATTGTGAAATATTTATATTTCCAATGTTTTTGCCTTCGATATATAGATCTATAAATCATAAAGATTCATGTGGCCATTTATCGCAATTCACCTTTGAATTAGAACGCTTTACCCGATATAGTATTGCGTTGTGTGACGACACAATTGAATGAGACGATTGAACAATTTGAATGACATGTTTGATGTAATACAACAAGAGTTTTCATTGGCCGATTACAGCCCGCCCACTTTCTCGAGCTGATTCAGTGTTGCTGGAGAACTGTACATAGCTCTCTGAAAAGATCCACTTCTTATAAAAACCTTCCATTTACGGGTCACAAAAAGCTGCGGACGGTTGAGGCCTGAAATCGGAGTATTCTTGTGTTGCTGTCTCATAAACTCAATATAAAAAAAATCTTAACATATTTTCCTACTATATACTTGCGTCCAAACATACCTTCAAATATTCATTAAAGCCACACACCACCCGAAAACTCGCAGCTTCAAATAATTTCGTATGTTGACGTAGCCGGTCAATTCGAACTCTTGCTATTGGTATCTATTCATAAAACCGGTTGTAAGTTATGTATTCGCTCTTCATTTATTATCAACATTAATAGAAATTCAAACATTTTTGTACCAGTTTTTGTAAAGGTAAAATAAGCTCTATATGAACGAAAATGCTACATAAGCCCATTAGATGGAGACCGGTCGGCGCGGCCGCTCATGACTAATGCCGTGAGTTTAGCTATTTGAATAATTATCATTTAATAGGACTGGGGTGGTATATTATTTAATCAATTTAGCTAAAATATTTGTGGGGTATTAGTACACATCTAGACGCTATTGTGCCAATATGGAATTGAACCGGGATTCGAATTGACTGGCTACCAACATGGCTACGTCTACGAACGAAATCATCAAAAGCTGTGATCGAGTTTTTGGGTCGTATGGGGCTTTAATAAATATTTGAAGGTATGTTTGGACACAAGTATAGTAGGAAAATATCTTAGGAATTTTTTTTATATTAAATTTATGAGACAACAACACAAGAATACAACTTTTTCTCTTTCTTCCTTTGAAGTTTTTTTTTCCATCTAGCATCTGGCCGTCATGTTTTCAAATGCTGACTACTCCCGTATTAGGGAATTTGGGCGGACTTATACATATGGACCAATGAGAGTTTCTGTTGCATTTCGCAATTGTATTACAAACAGATTCAATTGTGTCGTCACACAACGCAATACTATATCGGCCAAAGCGTTCTAATTCAAAGGTGAATTGCGATAAATCCTCATGAATGCACTCTGCAGTTGTACAATTTAACAGCTGGGAATTCCAACAGCAATTAAAGTTTAATACAAATAAAAGAAATAAAATTTTAGCTTTGAAAATACATGATGGTGTGAATTGCACCGCTTCACACCAGGGAAGTATATGTCCGCATGATGGTGCATTCCCTCGTGTATTTTCGAAAAAGAAATTTATTTCGTGAATATATTTATAACATTAGTGATGTATTCTTTCAGAATGACCTATGCTTTTGTTGATAAGATCTTTTTAGTTAATAACACTGCTTTCCTTCTCATTGTTTCAAACTTTTCTTCTGAGCATGAAGTATTATATGCAGGGTATATACTTACAATGTACTTTGGCTTCTTAATTTAGCAACTTTAACAGCAAAACAAGAGACTTAATCTATGGTTGCACTAAATTATGGAAATCTCTATTTATATTATTGTACATACATATATTAAGAAAATTGAACAGCAGAGATGGAAACATCATATCACTTTTGTCACATTTTGAAACTGTAAGTTTCTCATCTCAATACGATACTACATGTACACTGTACATATTTCTCATCTCAATATGATACTACATGTACATTGTACGTATTTCTCATCTCAATATGATACTACATGTACATTGTACGTATTTCTCATCTCAATATGATACTACATGTACATTGTACGTATTTCTCATCTCAATATGATACTACATGTACACTACGTATTTCTCATCTCAATATGATACTACATGTACACTGTACATATTTCTCATCTCAATATGATACTACATGTACACTGTACGTATTTCTCATCTCAATATGATTCTACATGTACATTGTACGTATTTCTCATCTCAATACGATACACTACATGTACACTGTACGTATTTCTCATCTCAATATGATACTACATGTACACTACATATTTCTCATCTCTACATGTACACTGTATGTATTTCTCATCTCAATACGATACACTACATGTACACTGTACGTATTTCTCATCTCATGACAATATGATACTACATGTACATTGTACGTATTTCTCATCTCAATATGATACTACATGTACATTGTACGTATTTCTCATCTCAATACGATACTACATGTACACTGTACGTATTTCTCATCTCAATATGATACTACATGTACACTACGTATTTCTCATCTCTACATGTACACTGTATGTATGCAGGAGATGTGTTTTGCCTCTTCTATCCTTTCAGCACACAATCAGTGGAATTTGTTGAGGTATTTGTTGTAGAACTGGAAGCACACAATCAGTGGAATTTGTTGAGGTATTTGTTGTAGAACTGGATATCCTTTTTGTTTGGTTCTCTTGCACCACGGGAACCAATTAGAATAGAATGGTTATAAATATCCTGGTCCTGTTTGTTCACTGGGGGAGGTTCTACACCGTAGCTACTGCCAAGCTTAAACACACCCTTGGGGTACCTATAAAAATTTACATGTGTTTTGTTTTCAAAATTTTGCTCTCAAATTATATATAAAAATATTTGGTATCATAACTCTTTTATAACACACACACATTTAAACACACCGAATTTTCCATTATCATACTGCACGTCGTTACATCCTATTCAAGATACATGTACCAACACAAAATCTCTAAAATACTGTCTGGTGTAACACCCTTTTTAAGATATTCATTCCCAACTTCTTGTAAATACTGCCTTGTGCCACACCCTTTCAACATACTTATACAAAACAAGAGGTATTTACAAGCTATATAACATCCCCTATCCCTCTTCTGAATCAATATATGCACATCTACAAATGGCAATGAAGCATAATTTGTACAAAGATACTCACACTAAATTCTTTATAACACTGCCCGGAGTCACGCCCCGTTTAAGATACTCCTACTAAATTCTCTATAACACTGCCTAGAGTCACGCCTCGTTTAAGATACTCATACTAAATTCTCTATAATACTGCCCAGAGTCACGCCTCGTTTAAGATACTCATACTAAATTCTCTATAATACTGCCCAGAGTCACGCCTCGTTTAAGATACTCTTACTAAATTCTCTATAATACTGCCCAGAGTCACGCCCCGTTTAAGATACTCCTACTAAATTCACTATAATACTGCCCGGAGTCACGCCCCGTTTAAGATACTCACACTAAATTCTCTATAATACTGCCCGGAGTCACGCCCCGTTTAAGATACTCACACTAAATTCTTTATAATACTGCCCGGAGTCACGCCCCGTTTAAGATACTCACACTAAATTCTCTATAATACTGCCTGGAGTCACGCCCCGTTTCTCATTCTTTGGAGGAGTCTGACAGACGTCACTGATCCTCACATATCTAGAACACAACAGTAACTTAAAGCATTAGACAAAAGTAAATTCACATATTGAGAAAAATATAGGAAATATCTGTTTAAACAATTTACATTTATCATATATGAAATATGGTGGTAATTTTGACCAAATGAATCTGATTAACAATCCAATATATATGTGTAAATATAACAGACATGCTGTCCTCATTCTCCTATTACAAATTTTCTAAAACTTAATTCCTGGTACATGTAATATATTTTGAATTGTCTGGTAAAAAAAACCTTGGGATTCATATTATCCAATGAAGGCAAGAAGGAAATTGTATACACTTAACAAATTCCAACATGCTTTACACTGATTAATGAAGACTTTGGATGTAATCTATACATTAGCTGAAACATTGCTGACCAACAAGATGACAGGAAACTTACAGCTGTCAATCAAAGAGAAAGCTGAGTATGGCACCTACAGTGTTATGAACACATCAGGCCTAAAGTATCTATATGATTGATATCATCAGAAAAAGTTGTACACAATAATGATATTTACTATCCAAAGACATGAAAAACATTATTGAATTGATTGATTGATGTTTTTCCGACACACTCAACAATTTTTCAATTATCTGGTGGCGCCCAGTTTTTATTGGTGGAAGAGAGAACCCAGATACAATGTACCTGGGAAGAGACCACCGACCTTCTGAAAGTAAACTGGGAAACTTTCTCACTTACCGGCGCGAGCGGGATTCGAACCTGTGCCGACAGAGGTAAGAGGCCATGTGATTTTGAGCGCGATGCTCTAACCACTTGGCCATGGAGGCCCCTAATATTATTGAAAGCAAATACATGTAAATATTACTAAATAACAAACCCTAATTCAAATTGTCATGCAGAGTTTGATATTCAAAAATTTCAATTGAAACAACATTATTTACTATTTGTATACTGTAGAATCATTTAAATTCGTGGGGGCCTATTTTCGTGGATTGTTGAATTTTTACGGCTTCTTGGGGACGTAATTTCGTGGATTTCTATATTTGTAAGATTCTTGTATACTAGTTGTCTTTATTCATCGAGGATGTAAATTCGTGGATGAGGGGTACCCACGAATTCCACGAAAATTGAGCCACCACAAATTCTAATGATTCCACAGTATTTATAATTGCATTCCAAACATTTGTTGTTTGACATCTTTAAATGATTTTTAATATCATCAACAATGATTACACGATTATTGTGATAGGCAATAGTGGTTTTCACCCCCTTATTAAAGACAACATATGCTTAGATAAAACTATTTTCTGAGACTGTAGAGCAGGATACCCCCTACCAACAGTACTTATGTCTATCAGGGGCATAAACAGTCTTTTAATTGCACCATAATAATTATGATAGTTAAGATGCAGGACAACCAGTTCTGAAAGTGTGAAATTATTCCAATGTTTCCAATAATATATTATTTTCAGTATTTCAATCATGCGTACATGTAGAAAACAAAATATGAACAAGAAAAGGGTGATAGTTATCCTTACAGTGTCTAGATGTTTGTTAATATGTTAGTGGGCAAAGCTTTAGGGTGTTCTACAGTTTTTTCTTCCTGCCACGAACATAACAAATACATGATGTCCAGTAAACTACACTTCTAGTGGAGTGCTGGGAACGAACAAGTTTGATTCATTATAAATGTAAATTCTTACATCCAAAAAGTTCATAATATGTTTAAAAACTCTAAGCCTTAGGAATGAAAATCACTTCACTGTAAGCATGAATTCGTTGTAAGTGTGTTCACTGTAACTGTGTTTGACTGTAAGCATGAATTCATTGTAAGTGTGTTCACTGTAACCATGTTTTACTGTAAGCATGAATTCATTGTAAGTGTGGTCACTGTAACCATGTTTTACTGTAAGCATGAATTCATTATAAGTGTGTTCGCTGTAAACATGTTTGACTGTAAGCATGAATTCATTATAAGTGTGTTCGCTGTAAACATGTTTTACTGTAAGCATGAATTCATTATAAGTGTGTTCGCTGTAAACATGTTTGACTGTAAGCATGAATTCATTATAAGTCTGTTCGCTGTAACCGTGTTTTACTGTAAGCATGAATTCATTGTAAGTGTGGTCGCTGTAACCATGTTTTACTGTAAGCATGAATTCATTGTAAGTGTGTTTGACTGTAAGCATGAATTCATTGTAAGTGTGGTCGCTGTAACCATGTTTTACTGTAAGCATGAATTCATTGTAAGTGTGTTTGCTGTAACTGTGTTTGACTATATCAGGATATGATGATCTACTAATAAATCACTAAGCTTTACAGTGTAAAATCATCAGTGGGAAAACGCTACATCCTCTCTCATTTGACGGTTACCTTTCATACATCCACGTGTCCTTGTGGTTGGGTGCGTACTTGTGGAGTTCTGGTCCATACTCCTGACTGACGGCAGTGAATCGCCGCCTTGAAATCTGGCTCCTTCCCTGTCAAGGTAAGAATACAGAAATGGATATTGTAGGTTTCATATATTGTATATATACTTAATGTGACAAAATCGCCATTGAGCATCAATTCAAAAGAGCATGGAATCACTAATATCTTTTCTCAATAAGATTCTTTCTACAAAATAAACATAAAGGAATAAAAGTGTGACATTTGCTCCTTTTGCAAAACAACACATCAAATTTTACTTGCATAAAAAAGAAGCTAGTACTGTACGATAAATCAGAATATTAATTTATAGAAGTATTCAAAGGTATTGCAGTTGTTACATCAAGAATCTTAAAGTGCACTAATTTTCTTGTTATGAACTATTTTTGAACTTGTGACCTAAAAATCTAAAAGTACCTTTATCTAACCACACTGCACTGTAAAAGACAGTTTTGTCATAAGAAATCTACATACTGAATATGAAAGTTCTATATCTTTCAGGTGATATCAAATTGGTAAGATTTTATTAAAAGTAGGTTAAACTTCCAGGTCAAGGTCACAAGGTCAAGCTTCATGAAATAATAAGGTCTTGCAATAAAGAATCTACATACAAAATATGAAAGCCCTTCCTTATATAGTTCAGGAAATAACGAATTGATCAGGATTTTTTTTTTAAAAGTCAAACTCTATAAAGATCAAACACCATTGTGTACAAAATCTTGCTATAAAGAATTTATATACAAAACATGAAAGTCCCACCTAAAATGGTTCTGAATACATTTAATAGGTTACGTTTTCTTAAAAGTAGGTCTAATTCAAAGTTCAAGATCAATGATCATGATATGAAATGAAAGGTCTTGTCAAAAGAGATATGAAAGATCTAACTTAAATAGTTAAGGACATATTGTATAAGTAAGATTTTTATTAAAATGCAGGTAATACTACCAGGTTAAGGTCACAAAAGCACACACCATTGCATCACATGAAAGGTCTCTCCATAAAAAAAATGCATTTACAAATAGTTCAAGAGATATTTTTAAAGATTTTCCCCATATAATGCAAGTACATGTATATGAAACACTTTGGTCCCCTGTTGCGGCCACACCCTAACCCCGGGGATCACGAATTGCACAAACTTTTATCTACTCTATGTTGGGAAGCTTTCATGTAAATTTAACTTTTTCTGGTCAAGTTTTTTTTTTTTTGGAGAAGACTTTTAAAGATTTTCCCTACATATTCGAATATAAAACTTTGATCCCCTATAGTTGCCCCACCCTACCCTTGAGGCCGTAAATTCAACAGACTTGAATTTGCACTATGTCAGGAAAATATCATGTAAATTTTATCTTTTCTGGCCCAGTGTTTTTGGGGGTTTTTTTTTAAAGAAGATTTTTTAAAGATTTTCCCTATATACTCGCATGTAAAACTTTGATTCCTTATTGTGGCCCCACCCTACCCCCGGGGGCATAAATTGAACAAATTTGAATCTGCACTATGTCAGGAAGGTTTCATGTAAATTTGAACTTTTCTGGCCCAGTGGTTCTTGAGAAGATTTTTAAATGAATGCACACTATTTTTGCATTTCGTAATTGTCTCCCCTTTCAAGAGGGCATGCCCCTTCATTTAAACAAACAGTATTGTACAAAGTTTCAAGTTTATTGGATAAGACATATTATAGGAGAAAAGTTCAAAAGCTATTTTACATCCTTCACCCCTCTTAAATCCACTATAACGTTTAGGAAAATTAATACATTGTAAATCAACATGTCCTGACACTATACACATCTACAAATGGCAATGAAGCACTGCACAAAGTTTTAAGTCTATCAGATAATTTTAAGTCATACAGAAGGAGAAGTGTCACAAGATTTTGTGACAGACGGATGGACGGATAGACTGACAGACCGACAGAAAGTACACAAACAATTTCTCCCCCTTGAAGAGGGGAGACATTTTTGGAGGCAACCTTGAATCAATGGCCACCTGTCTTAAGTGGCCACCTTCAATACTTCCCTAAGGTGGCCTCTTAAATCTTTTGACTGCACACATATATACATTTCACTTCCAAAATACTGTACCTTTAGATTGACATACATTTACCGTTAGATTGGCATACATTTACCTTTCAATTGACATACATTTACCTTTAGATTGACATCACTGTCAGAGTCCTCTGTTGTGTCGGTCACACTGGTTCCGTCGACGTCCGAACTCTCGCTATCGCTCTCGCTGGACCCAGTGGACGTCTGTGATGATGTGGAGTCCTTCCCTGAGATGTTAGGGTTTATTTCTTGGCTGGGATGATAGAAATGATATAGTTCCTCTTTGAAACACTAGCTAACTTCTATACATAAAACTTTCTTCACAAATTAAAAATTCACACATTCTTGCTTGTGCATGTAAGTAGTTTATGAACATTATCAAACATCCTTAATGATAATCAGAGAATATTTTCAAAGAACTTTTCACACCAATATTGAGAGATTTTGTTTCATGCAAGCAGATGGCAGGGCAATATTATACATGCACTATATAAAATACTAGAGTCGTATTGTAAATTTTACAAAATTAAAGTGTGAATCAGAGGGACAGTGTGTGTTAGTGGTAAGCAGGATGTGAGTGACCTTGTACATTGTGTCAAGGGCATCATTAAAGTTGTGATTCATATTCTGTTAGAAGAGATCTCAAAGAAAAGTCATACACAGATTGTAACACTTCACAACTATGGATATTAATATCTACTTCTATATTGTTATTTCGTCCACACAAAGAAATCAGTCTTCCTTTTCAGCCAAATCTTATTTTCCAGAATTTTCCTAACAAATATGAACGCACTATATTCCAAGAATTCCAATGTTGAATATGACTATATTACATGTATAGGTGTATGAAGATACACAAAATTTCAATTATTAATTACAATATGTTTTCTGTTTGAAGTTTATGTAATACTACCCAATAAGGTATATACATGTATCCATGAACAAATTATAAAAATTTCAATAAACAGTATACCGTATTTATCATACAAACTACAGAATGCAATGTCTATACTCCTCATAAAATAAATTACATAGAAGTCATAATGGTTATAATTGCAATTTATTAATTTGGTTTCCTTTGGTTTTTAGTTTCTAAAAAAAAAGCTAGATGTATCAGAGCAATACAAATGCCCCCGCCCAAGGACCATAACTCTGTCAAAAGTTATCTGACCGTACCAATGAAAGTATTTGACCTGCACATATCCATATCCCAAAGTTCAATTCAAAATGTCCACATACATGTATGACTCACTGAGATAATGAGCAGAAACTAAATTGTTTAAAATTTTCTAAATCCAAGGAACATAACTCTGCCAAAAAATTTTGCCCTGACCCGTTAAGCAACTTAACCTTCATAGTCTCATGGCATATCTATATCCTGAATTTCAATAAAAACAAGAGGTACTGTGAGCAATGTTCACTAAGAATACCCCCCGCTTACCCCAATCTCCCAAAGGGTGTTGGTAATAGGTATAAACTACCTCTTTTCTGAGTGTAAAAAACAAATGGCATGACAAACCTTGGGTATTCTCGTTTGTAGGGAGAAATGGATTATCTAGGAACACAGCATCTCCATGCAATGAAAAAACCCGTTAAAGAATTTAAATGGAAACCATATTGCTACTTCGATGTCCAGTGCACTTGACCTTTGACCTTTTGACCTCAAAATTGATAGGGAACATCTTCATCCCATGGGTAGTCCATATGTATGATATGGTGACTGTAGGTGGAAAGGATAACGCTTTAGAGCCCGGAAACTATATTGCTACTTCAATGTCCAGTGCGCTTGACCTTTGACCCCAAACTCGATAGGGAACATCTTCATCCTATGGGTAGTCCATATGTATGATATGGTGACTGTAGGTGGAAAGGATAATGCTTTAGAGCCCGGAAACCATATTGCTACTTAGATGTCCAGTGCGCTTGATCTTTGACCCCAAAATCGATAGGGAACATCTTCATCCCATGGGTAGTCCATATATATGATATGGTGACGGTAGGTGGAAAGGATAATGCTTTAGAGCCCGGAAACCATTGCGTCTACAGACGGACGGACAGACAGACATACGGACAACCCGATTCCAGTATACCCCCCCCCCCCCCCCCCCCAACTTGTTGCGGGGGATATAAAAATTGTGTATGTATGATTGAGATACTGAAAATTATATATTATTAGTTTAAAATTTTCTACATATGTAAGTGCAAAGGACACAACTCTGTCAAAAATTATTTAACCAGAATTAAAAACAAATTCAACCTGGATAATCTCATGATTTATCTATATACTAAATTTCAGTTAAATATGTGCATCCACAGCAGAGATAATGAATAACGGACAAGGTAATGCTTCCATTTCATGGCGGGGGCATAAAGACTGTTACTAAGCCATAAATATAGTAATGCGCAGTGTGGATTAGAACTATAAATTATTGTAGTTCCTTACAATGTGCAGTAAAGGGCAATAACCCCTACCTTTCGGACATGAAGAGCATAGTTCGACTACTAACACGATGATACATGACAGATCTATAAATATTTTATGAAAATCTTGTTTATGCAACAGTTACACCATGTGGATCTCATACTGTGGAAGAGAATATTAGCTTCTTTCAAATTTTCTACAAATAGTTCTCTGTGTTTGTGATGCATGCTTAAAATAATTTCAATGTTCTAGTATAAGAACTGTTAATTAATTAATAACAGTCCGGTGAAAATCATTCATAAACACAATCATAGTAAGTTTTTAAGTGATTAGGAAAAACTCAATAAACATGCGTTACCTATAAAATACATCATGGAATCATAAATCACGAAACATACGAGGGGCATTAGAAAAGTTCTGAATATTCCGAATCAAAAGTAAAAAAGCGCATCAACATATAACGTTTATGGTGCGATGTAAATGTCGGGGAAATGCACTGTAATTGTAATGTCACAAAAATATTTTCTGACAAATATGATGTTACACATGTATGTCATATTCAAGATATCTCGGTAGATTGACGTCAAAAATGAGTGAAAAAGAAAACAACTTTTCAAATGAGCAAAAAGTGTACTGAAAGTTTACAGAGACCAAGCACTCTCATAGGCATCCGAATTTAGGTGCACACATTGCTTTAAATCGGGGGAAAAGTCGTTTGAAGATGATCCTCAATCTGGTCAGCCATTGTCAGCATATAGGGGGAAAAGACATTGTTGCTGTTAAATCTGCAATTGCTGAAGATGCAAAAATACACCCTAGAAGACATTGCCGATATTACAAACATTACGTCAGCTTTGGAAAGTTAGAAGACATTGCCGACATTACAAACATTACGTCAGCTTTGGAAAGTTAGAAGACATTGCCGATATTACAAACATTACGTCAGCTTTGGAAAGTTTGCGTTTGGTGGGTCCCTCGATCATCTCATTACGGAAGAGCAAAAACACATCTGTGTAGAAATGACCAACCATTTACTTCGCAATTAAAAAGACTGCACATGGTCAACACTGATTAAGTGAAATTGTTATTGGTGGCAAAATTTGGGATTTACCACGTACAGGGTTTCAAGCCACTTTTGGTTTTAAAAAAATACAGGATTATAGGAATTGTTTTGCAGTTTATAGGGCAAATATAGGGATTTTTACAGCAGATTTATATAAATAAATAGGGGATTTATTAAAGAATTTGTATAAAAGTTTATTGTTTCTGCATAAATATCTATCAAGCATAGTACGTATCTTACTGGGGAAAAAATAATATCAAACATAAACAAAGATGAAATCCTTTCAGATGTGGACAGTTTTCCATCCAATAAAGTTCTCATACAATCATCATACATGTAGTTATTCTCTTCATAACAATCTAATTAAATATCAATCTGGCACCAGCTCCTGGATTTTTTGGGGTTTATTTTCTTTTTTTAATCATTTTTGAAAATAGGGCTGTCATTTTTTTTGGATATATAGGGCTTTATAGGGATTTTAATGACTTATAGGGAAAATATAGGAACCTTCAACTTTATGGGAAAATATAGGAATAAATAGGAACTTGACACCCTGAGGGTATTTTTTTTTTTTGCCCAACATTATATGCAATAACAAGGTTTGGATCAAAGAAACTGACCACAGGCTACAGATAGCATGCAGAGGTACATATGTAGGTCTGTTCGCAAAGTCATGTATGCGTTATTTTCGACACTAAAAGTCCGCTACCCAAAGTTCCGTTTTCAGAATATAAGAGTGTTACTGGACAGTTCTATACAGAAATTGAACAATATAAAATTGTCTGCCTAGCCACCGATACGGTATTAGAGGGACTAAGATTCTCCATGACAACACACCGGCACACAGTCTGGGAAAGTCGTCATGCTGTCGGAAGTGCCGTTTTCCTGTGTATGTATGGTACACCTAAAGAGGCATACAGGTCAACATTTTCCACATGGATAAAGACTCAGAGATTGTATTGACAAGTTAAGGGAGAGTATTTTGGAGGACTGATGTAAACATTTTTAAGGTAAAGACGTTACATTTTAATAGCGCAATGATATTTAGAACTTTTCAAATTCCTCTCATACATGTAAATGTATATCAAATAATCCCCAAAAAGAAAAGAAAAAGTGCCATATATAAATTCGTAAAAGAGTCTCTTACATTTACATAGTGATAGGGTATGTGAAAGACAGATGAGCAGACTGCAATAGCACCTTAATTCATGGTGTATATTTACACATTATCAAATGACTCTCGTACAAGGATTACACAGTCATGCTAAATATCAACGTCCTATTATTTCTAACACATGTTTACGAAGTTCTATGACATGACAAACAGACATACAAGGTAATGCTGTAACCTTCACACATGACACACAGATAATGTATTAAGTGCCCATTTTTGTGCGCCATTATAAAACACTGGTCACCTGTTGGTGTCCTTGGTTTCTGAAGGAACTCGCAAGGTGAAAGGACTGTCGTCTTTAGCAGCCTTAGGCTTGTAGTCTCTGCAAGAATTCATCAAAATCCAGTTAAATTCATGAATTATGGCAACTTACACAGAAAATCCAGAAATCATTAACTTGAGTAATTGAATTTAAAAGCTTTTTCTAATTTTTACATATTATATATTGCATATGAACCTTTTTTTATTTAGGTTTAAGTTTGGACAAACTTTATACATGTATCTACATCTATGCCATACAATGTACATATCAAACTTATCAAACATACATCTGTAAGACAGGGGTAGTCATACAATGTACATATCAAACTTATCAAACATACATCTGTAAGACAGGGGTAGTCATACAATGTACATATCAAACTTATCAAACATACATCTGTAAGACAGGGGTAGTCATACAATGTACATATCAAACTTATCAAACATACATCTGTAAGACAGGGGTAGTCATACAATGTACATATCAAACTTATCAAACATACATCTGTAAGACAGGGGTAGTCATACAATGTACATATCAAACTTATCAAACATACATCTGTAAGACAGGGGTAGTCATACAATGTACATATCAAACTTATCAAACATACATCTGTAAGACAGGGGTAGTCATACAATGTACATATCAAACTTATCAAACATACATCTGTAAGACAGGGGTAGTCATACAATGTACATATCAAACTTATCAAACATACATCTGTAAGACAGGGGTAGTCATACAATGTACATATCAAACTTATCAAACATACATCTGTAAGACAGGGGTAGTCATACAATGTACATATCAAACTTATCAAACATACATCTGTAAGACAGGGGTAGTCATACAATGTACATATCAAACTTATCAAACATACATCTGTAAGACAGGGGTAGTCATACAATGTACATATCAAACTTATCAAACATACATCTGTAAGACAGGGGTAGTCATACAATGTACATATCAAACTTATCAAACATACATCTGTAAGACAGGGGTAGTCATACAATGTACATATCAAACTTATCAAACATACATCTGTAAGACAGGGGTAGTCATACAATGTACACATCAAACTTATCAAACATACATCTGTAAGACAGGGGTAGTCATACAATGTACATATCAAACTTATCAAACATACATCTGTAAGACAGGGGTAGTCATACAATGTACATATCAAACTTATCAAACATACATCTGTAAGACAGGGGTAGTCATACAATGTACATATCAAACTTATCAAACATACATCTGTAAGACAGGGGTAGTCATACAATGTACATATCAAACTTATCAAACATACATCTGTAAGACAGGGGTAGTCATACAATGTACATATCAAACTTATCAAACATACATCTGTAAGACAGGGGTAGTCATACAATGTACATATCAAACTTATCAAACATACATCTGTAAGACAGGGGTAGTCATATTTTGTTTACTCTGTGTTTTCTGATAGACAAATGCTCACTAAAATCAATATTTCAACCATATTTGTCAATGAGTGAAAATTTTATGAAATAAGAAAGATGATCGAACTCCAATTTTACAACTTAAAAGTTTTATCGGGGACCATGGAAAGGTTGTTATATCACAGATAGTCCTTTGTAGTGAAAACTGTTAATCACAAATCAAATCTAGCATGAACAATCCATTTATAATTACAAGTTTTATTACACACATTCCTAACTCTATCCCATTAGAATCAGTAAATACAATAGTGTGAGGGGGTTATATACATATGACACTTCCTATGTATACTTTTAATGTCATTCTGAGCAAATTGATGGTAACTGATCTTGTGAAATAGTTCATTTCTGAGCTTGTGAGCGAGTTCATTTCTGAGTTCATGTCTTTTTTCTGATTAAACTGATGAAGTGCAATATGGATGAGTTTGTTTTTCTGATTAACCTGATGCAGTGTGAGGTTTTTTTTCTGATTAAACTGACGGAGCAAGACATGGAGTTCGGGAAGAGATCATGGATGAGTTTGTTTTATTAACCTGACAGAGTGAGACATGGAGTACAGGAAGAGATCGTGGATGAGTTTGTTTTATTAATCTGACAGAGTGAGACATGGAGTACGGGAAGAGATCGTGGATGAGTTTGTTTTATTAACCTGACAGAGTGTGACATGGAGTACGGGAAGAGATCGTGGATGAGTTTGTTTTATTAATCTGACAGAGTGTGACATGGAGTACGGGAAGAGATCGTGGATGAGTTTGTTTTATTAACCTGACAGAGTGTGACATGGAGTATGGGAAGAGATCGTGAATGAGTTTGTTTTATTAACCTGACAGAGTGTGACATGGAGTACGGGAAGAGATCGTGGATGAGTTTGTTTTATTAACCTGACAGAGTGTGACATGGAGTACGGGAAGAGATCGTGGATGAGTTTGTTTTATTAACCCGACAGAGTGCGACATGGAGTACGGGAAGAGATCATGGATGAGTTTGTTTTATTAACCTGACAGAGTGTGACATGGAGTATGGGAAGAGATCGTGAATGAGTTTGTTTTATTAACCTGACAGAGTGTGACATGGAGTACGGGAAGAGATCGTGGATGAGTTTGTTTTATTAACCTGACAGAGTGAGACATGGAGTACGGGAAGAGATCGTGAATGAGTTTGTTTTATTAACCTGACAGAGTGTGACATGGAGTACGGGAAGAGATCGTGGATGGAGGTAAATTCACTGGTCCTGTAGTAGTCTCGATAGTGATCCAAACACTCCTCGTTGGCTGCCATGGTAACAATGGTACATTCATTTGACTTCTGTTCTAAAATACATCATTACAATTGATATGAAGAGACCTTATATCATCCAAAGTCAAATATAATAGTTCACTGTCAATAAATACCTCACAATATACAGTCTCTGAAATGCTCTACTTTCCCATTCGTTTACCGTTCATACCTAGAGCATTCGATGTTAATTCTATGTGCAATGTGCATTAAGGTATCACACCGGTAATTGTCCAATCAAAATGAACTTAGTTAATTGTAGTTCCATATACTTAAAGAAATATTTTTTTCCTTGCGCGATTTTTCTCATTTCCTCTTCTTCTTTTCTCTTAATTTTTGTACCTCTGATTAGGAAATTTTGTGTAATTTGTAGAAATAACCAAGTGTATATACAAAGGAACTATTTGTTGTTGCTAGCTGAGGCTACTTCCTGAGGTGCACTCCGGCTGTTTACACACATGTGAAAAACACGTGGATTTGAGGGTAGTCTTGTTTGCAGGCAATTTTTTCTCGAAAATGCCGCGTAGGGTGGTGTTTTTCTGGTGTCGGCAGACGAGATAGGTAACCTAGAACGTTTCCGACTGCGTTATTCGGCATCAATTCTGTAAACTGATTTTTAATGATTTTTTTCCTCTATAGTAATATATAGTGAAAATAATTACCGATGTGATACCTTAAACGTGCATTCACTGTATACTTTACTTGTATTCTCCATGAGCTTTGTCTGTGATTTTGTACACATTGTGTTACGAAAATACATAAAAGTAGTATTAATTGATTAAAAACAGGCTCTGAAATAACATCAACTGATACCGTTCAACTGTAGGTACATGCATGTTACAATGAGTCAACAGGGGATACCCAGGTACCACATCACAACATGTGATGTGATCAGTTATGAATAACTGTCATGAAAGATGCTAAAGAACTTCTTGAATTACCCATTATTATAGCATTTTTTCTTATCATTATATGCTGTTTGATTTATTGTATGGTAACTATATTTTTCTTCATGCACAAAATATTCAACAGCATTAGAATGATTATCACATTTCTCATGACATCACATGCATCTTTATCTACTGGTTCTGAGAAGTGTTACGTAACAGGCTATATAGCTTTTAATGTAGTCTGGTGATATCGGCACTACAAAACTTATTCATTGCTTAAATATAAATACCTCTTTCTTACCTGATTATGAAGAAAGTAAATGCACAGAAACATCTAAGACATTGCAAACAAATTGTTCATTCTGCATTCACCGTTCACTCAATGTTCACCTCGCGCTCATGTTTACACTTTGTTCGTTTCCGCGTTTGCTCACCGTTCACCAATTTTCGCTATGTGTTCGTTTCTTATCGCTCAATGTTCAAAAGTGAAAGTAGAACGTTTCAGGAACTGTATGTATATAGGGCACCAGACAAAATGGAAAAACATGAATTTGAGTGTCAACATTTCTATAGGATTTACTGTCGATAAGGGGCATAACTCTTACCAGATTTTCAGTAATAAGTATTCATTTACTTCAATTTGATAATGAAAAAATTTAAGGAAGTACAATGGAAATAAACAATTTTCTTGTACTATGTAGAATAGTGCACCCCTGTTCGAAATTTGTGTATGAGATTGGTACAACCATTTTTTATTTTTTTTTGGAGAAGGGTTAAAAATATTGGAGAGGAAAACTGCCTTTTTTTAATATTCAAAAATAATTTTTGGAGCTATTCCTTTTTCTTGTAGTAGTATTACTTTTGTTTCAATTCATAATTCATTTGAAAATTACATAAACATTTCAGATTTAAAATCATTAGAAACGGCCCTCAAGTACATGCAAGGTTCTTGCATTGATGTCATCTCAATGTCTTAAAATTAACATATAATGGGCATTTTCTACAGTTGGGAAATTTTTGCTATTCCATCCATGAATGGTAGCGAATTTTATTCTGTGTTTCCAATTTCTGCAGTTGCATTATATCTATATGCATGCATAAATATATTTTGCAATTGTAATTTTTGCAAATTTGTCCCATCCACATTGAATTTCTGATTTAAATCAAAACTTCACTAGTTCTTCATAATTTTGATTGTCACGTAACAATCAAAACAAAAAAGAGCTAGATTAGTGAAGGTTTGATTTTAATCAGACAGTTCTATCTGCCAAATTCTGCAAAAAAATGGACAACAGCAGAAAATACCTGCTATACGGTATATCTTCTCACTAAATACTCAAATGTATTTCATTCATAAAGTATCTATTTATTGATAAAAGCCAAGATAATTGTGCATGAAAGTCCATCTGTCAGTTCTATTTTCATGACTTACAATTCAAAACACAATTTTTTTTTCTGGGGGTCTCGAATGGACAATTTTAAGTAGTTTCACAAATTTCCAGAAAGTGAGAGGCTAAAAAAACACACAAAAAATATTTACATAAAATACAAGTAGCAATGTAGTGTGTGAATTTAATGTTAAGTATTAAAGAGATAGATGTTATTCTATGGGGTTTACTAGTAGTGAAGCCTGTGCCTACCTTCTTCATAGGAAAGGGGTAAGGATCTGTACACCGGCACCTCCCACCACTGACTGGAACTGGAGAAGGAATGAGGATATTCAGGTAGCGTAATATCAGTATATATTGAACAAACAACAGGGTAATATGGAATGTCCCAATGCCTTTTTGAAAATATAAAATCACAATTCAGACTATCAGAGACTTATATTTAACATCATCTTTCTTGTTTCTAACAGCCAGAAAATTGATGACATAAAAGTTGTGATCTGGGGTTACCGATCATGAAATCACTCCATGCTAGTTGGTTTATAAAGGCAGTTTATGAGATACTGTGAAAAAAGCTTGGAAAATTATACAGTAGGGAATGATATAATTATTATGATTATTGCAATGAATAATGTAATGTAGCTTGGACAAGCTATTTCATAATCATTTTAAAAGACATTTCTGTTGGAATTCCTATGGGCATAAATTCTGTGTTCCTTTGTTAGCTGACCTGTTTTTATATTCTTATGAGGCAGAATTTATTCAAAAGCTTCTACATGAGAAGAAAAAATCTCTTGCTGTCACAGTGGCCATTAGACATTTAGATATATTGGTTACGTTTTATCTATCAACATTAATCATTTTCATTCATATGTCAAATAGAAATATCCCAGTGAACTCAAAATAAAAGACAACACAGTCCTCCACATCTGCTTCATATTTAGATATTTAATTGAACGTAGATGTTAACAGCAAACTAACAACTCAATTCTATGACAAACGGGATGATTTCAGCTTCTCCATCATCAACTTCACATATTCATGTAACAATATTCAATTATCACCTGCATATGGTGATTATATCTCTCAATTGATTCGAGACGCAAGAGCTTGTGCTGCGTATAATCAATTTCTAAAGTGAGGCAAACTACTGACAAACAAGTTGATGGTATAGGGGTTTCTACAGTCTTGTTTAAAGTCAGCATTTCACAAATTCTATGGTCGTTATATATATTCTGCTGTTTTTGTGAATAACTCCTACCTGTAATGTAAATACCCTAGTATTGTCCTGATGTTTTTGTGAATAACTCCTACCTGTAACGTAAATACTCCAGTATTGCTCTGACATCTTTATTGTGGAGGTAGAAGTCGGTAGGAAGCTCCCAGATGTTAGCCTTCCCTTCTGCTGGTGAGTATAGGCCCAGGAAAATGTTGGTAGCAATCTGCTTCTCTAGATCTATCATCAATAGAATATGACAATAAAATCAATAGACCTATCATTTATACAATAGATCTGTTATTTATACAATAGATCTCTCATTTATACAATAGATCTCTCATTTATACAATACATCCATCATTTATACAATACTTATGTTATTTATACAATAGATATGTTATGTATACAATACTTCTGTTATTTATACAATACATCCATCATTTATACAATACTTCTGTCATTTATACAATAGATATGTTATTTATACAATACTTCTGTTATTTATACAATACATCCATCATTTATACAATACTTCTGTTATTTATACAATAGATATGTTATTTATACAATACTTCTGTCATTTATACAATAGATCTGTCATTTATACAATAGATCTGTTATTTATACAATACTTCTGTCATTTATACAATACATCCATCATTTATACAATACTTCTGTTATTTATACAATAGATATGTTATTTATACAATACTTCTGTTATTTATACAATAGATATGTTATTTATACAATACTTCTGTTATTTATACAATAAGCATGTTAATCATACACCAATATATCATATTCTATCAGTTATACAATTATTTTATATCTTTAATCCGATGGAAAAATGAAAGCAACAGTTCTATAAATGACAGCAACTGTATCATAAATTGAAAGCTAGATCTTAATGTAATCATTTACCCCATGTTGTGGTGATCACCATTGTGTCCTTAAAATCTTACACAGCAGTACGTAATATAAATGCTGTTTATATGTCCGTGTCGTCAACACCAAAACAACAGAAAACAGTAAATTCTGATAGTGGGGTAGGAGGGGGGAATCTATTTAAGACTCCTCAAAGTATTTCATGATTTTCAACAGCACTTAACCTGTCGACATTCAATGCATTTTTTTCATATGAGAGAATAAAGACTCCTCTAATACATGAAACTCCATTGATGCACGGAATACTAATTCAAACAAATGTTTGTACATTAAACTTTACACAGGAGATACTCATGCAGTGTTCTTGAAATTTACCAGTCCGAAGGAATTGACAGGTTAAAATTTCCTGCGATCGGTAAAAGTTCACAGTACATTTCATTATTCTGACTGATAAAATCTTGAAATGTCTGTCGATACAACAGAACTATATTTCAATACCTCTGATACAGGTAGCCATGAATTACATAAATATTGATCAATGTACCTTTCTCATTAATTAATGGACACAAGGTTATCTCACAATTCATGTTCCATACAATGACATTTTCTAGACAGTGAAATGTTTGTAACTAACACAGTCCAACCCCTTTACTGGATATTGTGCACCATGAAAGTTTATATAAACATACACAAACTCTGAGATCAAAATTTTGATTTAATATTAAAATACACTAAAATTCAACCAATTTGAAGTTTTTTTCAGAAACATCCAGAAAAGATGAGATTCGCTGTAGCGGGTATTTGGATTAAACGTATCTCCCTCACCTGAGAAAGTATTGCTGTAGTATCGTGACAGAGTGTGCATGATGTCCTTGGAATGAGAGGTCCAGGGAGCAATCTTCCTGTACCCCTCGATTCTGTGCACCAGTTGGGATCCTCCATACTGCAGGGCAATCGTGTCACCATGGGCTTCATACAACTGCTCCAGCATTCTACAAAAAACAGGAACTGCAAAGTTAATAACTACACATGCTGAGTACATGAATACAAGTACATGTACTGGCTCAGCCGTAGACAATATACAAAACAATAAATCGCATGTAACAACATCTATCATTGTTATTATCTAATCAACACGGGAAGGACTTCCTAGTCTAACTTGTGTAACTATCTAAGCTGTAGCGTGTCTCTATCGTGCCAAACACACAGGGACTAAACAACAACAGTTCTACACAATAATGCTTTTAAACGTGCACTTTTAGAGAGTGAACCCTGACAGCCTAACATTTCACATTCCTCTCAAACTCATTCACAACACAACGACAGCAGTATACCTGTATCATATTAAACATACAAGTCATTTAGCACACAAACATAATCAATAATATTTAAGATTCAAGTGAAATCCAAAATATCTCGCAGAATCAAACCGATAGAAAAAAGTGAAATATACAGAGAATGTGTAGGATACCTTGTCCTGCTTTATTCTTAACGTATCAACCTTCAGATTAAAACAGAGGGGACCAAACAAAACACAAACAAAAAATCCCCAAACAAACAAAGTTTTGACAGTCCACTCTAATACCATCTTTAATGTTATAATGATCAAGAGTGGGCTATCAGCTCAGCACAGTGCACAAGACAAAACATAAACAAAACATAAACAACCAAACCATTTATCAATAATTAATATCCTACTCATCTACATCACTCATAAAGATATACCCTATTTAACAAAACAAAACAAAACAAACAGAAACAAACAACTATTTTTAGCATTTTATTAGATGACAGTGACACTCTACTCCAAAGTAAAAATTGAATCCTATCAATAGATTTAATATTAGTGAGTCTTTACACTAAGCAGACCAATCCCCAATGCTTTTTACTATTAATCCACTACATTATTTTGAAAAAAAAATGAAAGCATGCAGTGACACATATTGAGTCATAAATTTCAAATTGAATTCTAGCTCACTTTTAAGCAAACTTACAGATCTATAAAATCGTAATGAGATTTTCTACAACATAAAAATACATCTTTAGGTTAATTTTCACCACAAATTACAGGTAACAGTTGCATTTAGCCATTGGAATTCTGACAATTCTGAATTGTCAAAACACATTCACAACACAATTCAAATTTACAGGCTACAAACACTTTGTTTTACATACTAAAAAATAATTACATGAAGAAAATAGTCACAAGAATCAAAAATAAAATTAAAATCAAACATTCTTCCAGTACTGATTTTTACTTTATGACAACAGTGAATACCAAGTCTTTCTTGAAACAACATTTAAAATACCGATTCATACTTGAGGCAACATTTAAAATATTGATTCATACTTGCGGCAACATTTAAAATACTGATTCATACTTGAGGCAATTTTAATACACAGATTCTTACTTGAGGCAACATTTAAAATACAGATTCTTACTTGAGGCAATTCAAAATACTGATTTTTACTTGAGGCAATATTTAAAATACCGATTCTTACTTGAGCCAATATTTAAAATACTGATTCTTACTTGAGTCAATATCTAAAATACTGATTCTTACTTGAGGCAATATCTAAAATACTGATTCATACTTGAGGCAATACATGTATCTAAAATACTGATTCTTACTTGAGCCAATATCTAAAATACTGATTCATACTTGAGGCAATATCTAAAATACTGATTCTTACTTGAGGCAGTCTGTGTCAAACTCTAGGTCAGGACTGGAGACAACACCAAGAGTAAACAACTGCAAAAATGCAGGTAGATGTGGAATACACTACTTAAAAGTACAAATCTTAAGATATATCTTAAATTATTTACTTTTTTATGTCCACTGGTTACATTAAAGTATCCACTATTCAATAGTGGAGCTAATTACATATTTGATAACTGACATGCATGTATAATGGTAGATGTATTTAAGAGGATTGTAAAATTTGACACTGTTTAAAAATTGACATACATGTAAGAGTTAACATCAAATAGTTAGCATGCATTATTCAACTTGGCATAAATGTAAGAGAAATGTAATTAATAGTCAACTTAACTTGATATTTTAAAAAAATACAAAAATAATAGTTTTATCTATATCCCCTTGTGCTCCAGCTAGAAATTAAAACAAATCACCAGAATAAGCCAGGTGATCTACATTTTTCTGTACAGCTTTTAACAAACCTCTTTACTAGAAGGTTTCCCTCAAAGTTTGTTTTTTATTTTCTTTTATATGCCATCATTGTGTTGTTAACACTTCCCATTGTGCTCAATATCAAATTAATGAAGAAACATTTTAGATGTACAGGATCATTTCTTAAAATTTCCTTGGTTCACCATCTTCTATGGTGATGACCTCTAAAGTAATATCTCAGTTCATGTGATCTAAATGATGACCTCTAAAGTAATATCTCAGTTCATGTGATCTAAATGATGACCTCTAAAGTAATATCTCAGTTCATGTGATCTAAATGATGACCTCTAAAGTAATATCACAGTTCATGTGATCTAAATGATGACCTCTAAAGTAATATCTCAGTTCATGTGATCTAAATGATGACCTCTAAAGTAATATCTCAGTTCATGTGATCTAAATGATGACCTCTAAAGTAATATCTCAGTTCATGTGATCTAAATGATGACCTCTAAAGTAATATCACAGTTCATGTGATCTAAATGATGACCTCTAAAGTAATATCTCAGTTCATGTGATCTAAATGATGACCTCTAAAGTAATATCTCAGTTCATGTGATCTAAATGTTCTTTGAAGAGTACATTTATTTTTTTCGGAGGTGGGGGAGATAGGGGGTTATCATGCATTAAATACTTTGAGAGTATACAATCTTACAGAAAAAATTCTCAAGCTGTGTCAAACAGATCGATCTTTCAAAAAATAAAACATACTTTTAAATTTACATACAGGGATCCCTCAATATATTGCCAACTCTGGTTCAAGATCAATTGAGCAATAAAGCGAGGGTGGCAATATAACAAATTCACCATTACGGACAATTCACTGAGAAGTCAAAAGAAATTCAATCCCGTAAATTTATTTAGATAATCTTGAGTTTAATTCTGCAATTATATGTAATTAACCTGAATATGAAGTCCAGACTGTCACACTTCACCGCACTGCTTTCAAAGTACAGGTGTGATTATGGATGGGTGTAAGGTAATTGGCAATATTATCAAAGGTAAACTCTATAAAATTTGACCATTTGTTGTGAAAATCAGTAGCATATGACATTATGTGGGGTTGGCATTATAACGGGGGTGTTAACATGGGGAGAAATCTGCTCTTCAGGATTTTCTGCCAATAAGCAGGGATGGCATTATAACGAGGAAAGGGGGGGGGGGGGTATATCGAGGGAGCACTGTACATCTAAGCAACAGTAACAATCAATGTCACCTGAGATACACCACAGTAATCAATCATACCTGATATCCCAGCGCACACCTAGTCATACCTGATATCCCAGCACACACCTAGTACACACCTGATATCCCAGCACACACCTAGTCATACCTGATATCCCAACACACACCTAGTCATACCTGATATCCCAGCACACACCTAGTCATACCTGATATCCCAGCACACACCTCCCTATAGCAAACTGAGCCGTGTTGGTTCTGTCCAGACAGTCAACACAGTTAGTACGAATCACACCGGACTGTCGACACCCCCAGGAAGTCTTCTGACCTTGGAATCCTCGGTACCTACAACATATGTCTAGCTCCAATCTCTGGGATTTTGACATGTATGTTGAACTCCTATTTATTTTCATGGTATTTCCATTTACTTACTCAGGTGCTTCCCAAAATTCCTTAATGACTGGTCTTGGCTTGTGAACAAAGAACCCCGTTTGTCTGACACATTTCTTGGCAATCTGGGACAACCGCACCAACACGTTCTTGGTTTTACTGTAGAAAGATGTAGTCCCTATTAAGTTTATGCGGGACTATTTTCTTACAAAAATATAAAAAGTATTCAGTTCCTCATTGTTTAATATTCAATACAAAATACTGTGGAATCATTGGAATTCGTGGTGGCTCAATTTTTGTGGAATTCATGGGTACCCCTCACCCACGAATTTACATCCTCAACGAATAAAGAAAACTAGTATACAAGAATCTTACAAATATATAAATCCACGAAAGTATGTCCCCACGAAGCTGTAAAAATTCAGAAATCCACGAAAATTGGCCCCCACGAATTTAAATGATTCTACAGTAAGAGAACATAATTTACTTTTAAACTTATAATACAGTGATTGTCTGTTGACAATTATACCATATACATGTATACATACCAGCATTAGCAAAGTATATGAAGAGCATTATGAAATCAATAGGACAAGTTACCTCCCTTTTAATATATACAATACGACGTATTAAAGCTCTCACCTTTTACTGATGTGGGCCATATCAAACCCCATATAGCGAATCCAGTGCTCTGGCGGCAGAAACTGATTCAGATATGAAATGGTAGATTTGTATTCTCCTGTCAAAATACTCTCGTGGCGTCTCCTCTCTCTTCTCTAAAACACAAAAATACACATTTGTATTTCTTGACATTGTGAAGAGGTAACTGAATCAGATATCCTCAGACTAATTTTTGTTTCACTACCATATTAAAAAAAATTAATCCAAAAAATTAATCGAATTTCTAGCTAAGCTCAAACAAACAAAAAATTACTGATGATTATGGTAAACCTTGTGCTTCAAAATTCAAAACACAGTTTCTGAAATGATTCATAATTTAAATACACAACATTCAAAACACAGAAATGATTCATCATTTAAATACACCACTGTGAGTCACCTTGACTAAGTTTAAAATGATGATGGGCGAGCCATATCTTTTTAACATCTGGTTAAAATGGAGACCCGCTGCTCCAGCGTAGGGATCGCTTTGGTCCACTGAAATACACATACAAAACACATGTTAATCACTCAGCACCACCCAAAAATACTGAGAGAGACCCAGCATTCCAAAAAACTATAATAATGGTGTCCACTAAAGACTTTTTCATTCAAATACATCCTTTTTTACTGCGTGTAACTAAAATGACGTCCGTATAATTACGAATGAATTCAGTAAGTAAGGTTTGTAGTGATGTTAGAGCCTACACATGATTGGAGGTTTGGGGACCATCTTTGTGACATCCTGTGACCAGTACAGAGGAATCGATCCCCTGATCTGTACGAACGATGTCACACTCGTCTTCTCCAGAAAGGTCACTGAGCTGTCAATCACAATCTGCTCAGTTTCCACTTCATTGGCGACGTAACCCTGACAATGGGAGATTTATACAGATCATAAAACCAAACCATCCAGGTGAAAGTTTGAAAATTTGCTCTATTTAAATCAGAATAGCCATCAAAGTGCAATGTGGCAGTAAAATGTCACAGGTGTATACCGAGGAGAGTGAAAGATGGACATCACAATCCTTAATAGGTGTGCCTTAATTCACAAACAATATCATTGTAATAATTGTTAATGGTATAAAATAATTCTCAGCTTTTTAACAAGTTTCTACCACTGTGCAAGTGAAGAAAGAAAATCTGTTTAGTGATAATACTGTATAGCCATTTTTTTCCCACGGGTCTAAAATTTGGCGATTTGTTGGCTGAAAGGTATGCTAATAATTTTAGCAGAATAAATCTTGGCGGACAGCGAAGAATTGTCTCTTTTGCAAATACTGAAATCGCAATTGGGTGCATATTTGGCGAGTGGAATTTTGGCGAAAATCTATCTAACCGCTAATATAAGCCAAATTTATCACCCCAAGGAAAAAAACGCTATACGGTACTTTGTTTTCAATGACAATGGAGAAAACGTATCTTTATCCTCGTACCAAAAATGTATACAACAAAGACAGAAGTAAAAGATTAACTTACATCACAGTTAGCTCCTCGTTTCAAAAATCTAGTTCCTGCAAATTTATTAGATCGTCTAGCAATCAGTGTCAGGTATAGGGATTTTCCATAGACACTTATATCTGTCAAACCAGTCAAGGAGCATAAACCAATGTTCAAAGGAAGAAATTTTCTCCGGGATATAATATTTTGTAGATGTACAGGGGTGGTTGGGCAGGGGGGAGTGTTTGCCTTACATGTACATCTTCTATTAACATTATCCATTTTTTTCTGTATTGTTTTTCTGAAGGATACTCTTTTGATCCACAAATCCGTGGATTAGAAACAAGAGCCAGTCCGGATGTACAACCTCTCTATACTTCTGTAGGAGATAGGAATTCCAGACGTACTTCTCGGTTGGTTTTGTCCTCACTCCGTACACTGTCGTTGATGGTGCTAATGAAACATGCATACAAGTACACATTTAAATGGCTGGATGCTTAATCAACAGATAACCAGAACTCTGAAATCAGTGTACATTCTCTCATTTAATACTTAGAATTCAAAACAATTTCAATTTTGTCACAAACTCTAGTCTTTTGATATATTTTCGTTATAATTTCTTTAAAAAATGAACTTAATTAAAGTGATTTTCTTTATTCTGTTATCCATTAATGTGTTTGAGATTTTATTAATTGTGTACACTTCATTATAAACAATAACATACCGTAGATCACTTATTTCATGATCTTCGCATGTATATAAAATTAATGATGTGTTTATTCACGAGACCACACTATCGTGAATCATTTAATTTAATTGCTTACATCTTCCATGTGTAAGACGCAAATAAAATATGATTGACAGCAAGTGCCTTATCCTTGAACATTTAGACAGGTAGTGTCTCATTTCAGAACAGAGAGGTAGAGTGTGACAGATTATTGAATAAATTATGAAAAATGATATACAGCCATATAAATCGCGATACACCCTCAGTATATAATGAAATATCATGTCATGCTTTAGCTGTATTGTTACACTCTTATTACAACAAAGAAACATTTTACCAAACATTCACTAAATATCTTCTTTCTTTCTTTTTTTTTTTACCAATGATTGGACTAAGTTGAAACTGTGCATATTAAAAGTTTACTACAGAGGTATAAAATATATCATGATAGACATGAAGATTCATATGAAAGCCTTGAGATTTGAAATACATTGTTTTCAAACTACAATTCAAATGTGACAAAACAATGATTAACTTCACTGATGAGTGCCCCAATGATATTTTGTATTAAATCTAATAAGCAACACATTTTATTCTCAACCCTTTTGTATAAATTTGAAAACTTGACAAACACCAATTTTGATAGAATGATGATTACTTTTTTTGTTTCATAAACACTGAGTGATTTAAAAAACCGTTTATGACATTACATCATATTATTACCAACACTTATTCTTCTAAAAGATTTGAAAGAAGTCATTTTAGAAAGTTACCCAAAATTCTATACTCTTCCACAAAATGAAAGCCATTTCATAGAGTCACACCATACCACATGCAGTCCTTCGAGACACATATGGCAATAGTATTGGCATAAGGTACAGTTACTAATGATAGTAATACAGGTATAAAGTACTAATGATAGTGGTATATCTCCATATATATGAAGTACTTATGACAGTGTTTCATTATTAAGTACTTATGACAGCTAGTACATATATAGGACTCCAAAGTGCGATGGTCACGCCAAAGTGCGATAGTCTGCGCGAAACCCCAATGGTGTGACACGCCAAAGTGCGATGGTCCACACTCATGCGTCAAAGTGCAATGGTCTGATACGCCAAAGGGCGATGGTGTGACACGTCAAAACCATTGGTTTGTAAACCACAAACAGACTGAACCAACCGTGTGTTGTTTCACCAAAATATCAGTGCAAAATCCATGCACAGAAATAAGAACCTATTATATTACCAGTAGCTGTCGTGTTATTAAACACAACATTTTCCAACGCAAAATCGTATATAATGTTTTGTATTATAACATACAGTACCCCCAGGAATTTAATATGTGTACGTCAAAGTAATAAATTAAATGATCATGAATTAAAGAATGTTTAGGTGAATGTACTTTGCTGTTCTCACTATCCGCAACAGTGTAAACCTTGCCGTTACTGTCGTCCATGTTGCATTTCATTGGTTTCATTTTGAAAGGCGTCAAGAATGACGCCACAATGACGTAACATCACAAACGTTGCTGAACCCAGCACCATCGGACTTTGGCGTGCCCATCGCACTTTGGCGTCCGTAACGTTAATAAACCATCGCACTTTGGCACAGACCAACGCACTTTGGCGTGACCATCGCACTTTAGAGTCTTACACATATACGTGAATTACTTATGACATTGGTAAGATTGATTAATTGTATCTTGTTTAACGTCCCTCTCAAGAATATTTCACTCATATGAAGACGTCAACATTGCTGGTGAAGGGCAGCAAAATTTTGGCCTATGCTCAGCGCTAATGGCCTTTGAGCAGGGCGGTATCTTTATCGTGCCACACCTGCTGTAACACGGGACCTCGGTTTTTGCGGTCTCATCTGAAGGACAGAGGTATGAGTACTTTTACTTACACGGTCCGTGTTGTGGTACTTCTGGAGAGAGTGTGGGGGTCATGTTGTACTGCAAACGGTGAGTCAGGTCATAACTGTAGCTGGAAATATAATCTGTTTTTGTTAGAATCAAAATTCTCCCCAGCTCCCAGAATTCAGAGTGCTACAAATTACAACTCCTGTCCTTTATGTACTGCATGGTATGGAGGAGAAAGCATGAGCAGGAATATAGACATTATAATCTGCACTCTGTGTACTGAGGAAAAACGTGGAGAAAAGATTTAACATCCATGTGACCAATGTCATGATTGTTGTATATGATACAAAAGTAATGATTGTTATGCCGAAGTACCAGTAGAAAAGTGAACATATACCCTTGTACATGACAAAAGTTATGAAATACTCCTCTTTGATCCACTGTACATTGTAAGGAAATATTAGATCCCTGGGTCAGAGAAATGTGAACATCATTAAATGATTATGAAGTGTTGTGCAAAATTTCAAGGCCATCCAATATCCATATAGCAGAAGTGTTCACAAGCTAATTAACACTCTCCACCCCTCTTAGATCCACTATAACTTTAAGGAAATAATTGAAGTATTCTACAAAGTTTCAAGTCTATCGGATAAGCCGTATAGATGTGTTCATAAACTATTCCCAAGAAAACAAACTATTGTTTGCTATAGAAATTAAGAGCTGACAGACAAAGTGATTACTACAGGAATCCATACTCATAAATTCTATGAAATCTTCTCAAGTAATCTAATTGTACTGCCTGCCAAAGAAAGTGCATTTACCTTACATGAATCAACATTGAAAAATCCTAAGGCCCATAACTCTGTACAGACAAAGCCCAAAACAGGGCTCTTTCTCTGCCTGGTCCAAGTATCATGCAATGAAACTAACTTACTGCATGCCAAAAAAGTGCTGATGAACGGACAAATGGAGAGAGTGAGCGATTACTACAGGGCACCTGTCACATGTCGGGGTCCTAATAACACATGTGCAATAAATATTATATTGTACTATTATATATAACTGTAATAACACATATCATTTCCTATTATATATTATATACTTATAACAGCACACGCATGCAACACATGTAACTATCATTATGACATTGTACATTTTGAAATAAAATAATGATACATAAAGAATTACATACCTGAAGTAAAAATTGTCTGACATATCCACACTTTGAAACATCTTCACATACCTGAAAACAAAAACATGAAATTGAGAAAGAAAAATAAAGGGGTCAGAATGCCCAGAGAAATGGATTACACAGACCTGTGTCAGATTAGACAGACTCTTCGCTGTATTACAGAATTCTCACGACTTACTTGCTTTCCTCGTGATGCGCCTGTCGTACTTACTTGCTTTCCTCGTGATGCGCCTGCCGTACTTACTTGCTTTCCTCGTGATGCGCCTGCCGTACTTACTTGCTTTCCTTGTGATGCGCCTGCCGTACTTACTTGCTTTCCTCGTAATGCGCCTGCCGTACTTACTTGCTTTCCTCGTGATGCGCCTGTCGTACTTACTTGCTTTCCTCGTGATGCGCCTGCCATACATACTTGCTTTCCTCGTGATGCGCCTGTCATACTTACTTGCTTTCCTCGTGATGCGCCTGCCGTACTTACTTGCTTTCCTCGTGATGCGCCTGTCGTACTTACTTGCTTTCCTCGTGATGCGCCTGTCGTACTTACTTGCTTTCCTCGTGATGCGCCTGCTGTACATACTTGCTTTCCTCGTGATGCACCTGCCGTACTTACTTGCTTTCCTCGTGATGCGCCTGTCGTACTTACTTGCTTTCCTCGTGATGCGCCTGCTGTACATACTTGCTTTCCTCGTGATGCGCCTGCTGTACTTACTTGCTTTCCTCGTGATGCGCCTGCTGTACATACTTGCTTTCCTCGTGATGCGCCTGTCGTACTTACTTGCTTTCCTCGTGATGCGCCTGCTGTACATACTTGCTTTCCCCGTAATGCGCCTGCCGTACTTACTTGCTTTCCTCGTGATGCGCCTGCCATACTTACTTGCTTTCCTCGTGATGCGCCTGTCGTACTGTGTCATTAGGGATGTACATCATTGTAGTATCTTCTATCTTGTACACAACATGGGGGCCAATCAGGGAAACTTTACGTCGCTTGGTGATCAAAATGACATAATACCCCTCCAGGAACCTCACAAATCCTTCAATAGGAAAATATGTCATAAGTTAATATACATAATATAAAAATACAGAATAAAAATAAAATGATAATAATATAAAAAATAATAACCCTCCGGGAACCTCACAAATCCTTCAATAGGAAAATATAATGTCATAAGTTAATATACATAATATAAGAATACATAATAAAAATAAAATAATTTTAAAAAATTAAAATAATGAAATACATAATAAAAATACATAATGACTTGTACTCATATCAGATAAGCATTAAAACATTAGTATCATGGATTTTTTTGTTTTTGTTTGCTGTTTTCTGCCACACTCAACAATTTTTCGTGGCACCCAGTTTTTAATGGTGGAAGAGAGAACCCAGATACAATGTACCTGGGAAGAGACCACCGACCTTCTGAAAGTAAAGTGGGAAACTTTCTCACTTACCAACGCGAGCGGGATTGGAACCCGCACCGACCAGAGGTAAGAGGCCGTGTGATTTTGAGCGCGATGCTCTAACCACTCGGCCACGGAAGCCCCTAGTATCATGGATTGCAATTCTGAATATAAATGACGGCATATTTAGTTAATTACTGTACTTAAATGTGAACACCGTCATTCTTGTGAGACTAACAGGAAGTAAAAAATACTAATGTCAGATCAGACGGCAACAGGTAGAGCACCACAAATTTTGACACACCTGTATGCAGGGTGCTTGTGGTCATAGCAGTGAGAGTTTTTATCATACCAGCACCTACCATGACAGTGCTGTTTGAAGGTCCTATCCTAAAGACCAATGACTCTCACTTTAAATGCCATGTAAACTTGATTTGGGTCAGATTTACCTGCTATACCAAAAGCTGACACCGTTTTGATGAGGGCCGAGTCTGTCTTTTTGCTCTCTTTAGTTGTGTTACCAGATTTTATCATGGTCAAGAGATTCCTCACTTCCATTTTATTGTATTCAACCTAAAAAACAAAAAACAAAATATAACACATATCAAACAATAGCCAGGATAGAACAAAATCAAAATGCAAAATCAGTGCTACTCCCTAGGACTACTCCCTCATAAATTTTAATATATATTCTCTACTCCCTCATAAATATTCATATATATTTTTAACCAATCAAAATACTTGATACTCAGAATGTTCCAAGAATCGTGAGATCTGTGATGTATATGTTATTAGCAGATATGTCATAATAGATCTGAAAAACAAAGATGATGGCATGAGGGAGGTTAGGTATTCCCATCGAAAACAACACTACAGTCAATTATCTACAATAAATCAAGCCTTAGCATCAAAGCAGTGATTAAGAGAAAAATCTACTCGAAACTTATCTCAGTGAACAGAATTAAATAAGTGTGAAGGATTTGGCCAGTGTAAAAATAATGTCTGATTAATCTCTTTAGATTGTTTCAGTATAATAAAAGTTACAGAATGGGTGATTCGAGAAAGAGCATTTTTATGGCCCCCCTCCACAAAAAAATTATTTCCCTTGGCTGTATCATCTAATCTGTTGGATAACTTTCAATAATGGAACAGTAACAGAACTGGGACACACGATTCATCCATCAGTTTAATAAATTCTGAATCACATGTTACTTTACATGACAGAAATACCAATTACGTCTTTAATAATACACATTTACCTTGTCATCGTGGATGGCCAGTTCCTTTGGTTCTGTTCGATCAATTTTCAAAACTCGAAATCGGCTCTCTGTTGAGTTGGATCCCACAATGTAAAACCTCTGTAATCAAATACAGAGAGATATATACATAATGTAGAAATTCAGGTGCATACATGCACATGAGATAATCATTTTATACAAATATATATATATATATCACTAATAGTACGACAGTTCATTAAATCATACGTTATATAATGTAAGAACTAATTCTGAAATTGGTCTCGATAGAAAATTGATACAATACGACTAACTCATTTCACACCCTATAGAGTCTCCGTCATTCTATTTATTCTCCGACAACCCTCTGAATCAGCTATTTTTAAGCAGGCAATGCAAAACCATGTGATAAAAATAACCAATCAATGATCTACTTTTAAGAAACAAATTACCCAAATTGTTACCCTCAAATTGTCTCAATTTGGAGAATTTAGTTTCTGAATTTAAAAAAAAAACCAAGATTTGTTGACCACCCCCGGACTTTAGATGAAAGTCCTACCAGGGGCAAAAGAACCTGGGTTGGGTCTCTTCAAAGGAAGACAATTTAAGAATAAAGAAAAATGTAGTAGTTAGGGCTATATGGACCATCAACATCGGCTTAGAGGCTCAGTAGTAAGACCACCTGACTAGTAATGCAGAGGTCTCGAGTTTGATTCCCTGTCCAGCCCAAAATGTTCACCTTTCCTATATATATATATATATATATATATATATATATATACATGTATTACACGTGCACTTGGTGACAGACCAGGCCTTGGAAACTAATGCCGTCAAGGGTTGAAGACATTTAAAGAGGAAAGAATGCAGTAGTCCGCTGGGTTTGATCACCGGTGGCCAGATAGCTCAGTTGGTAGCTCATGTGACAAGGGATTCAGGGGGACCGGGTTCGAATCCTGGTCTGGTCCATTGTATTTTCTCCCTTATGGTTACAAACAGAACCCACTTCCAGTCCAATACATTGGACGACGTTACGCTCCCACCCTCGGGCTAGAGGTACAAATACGTACCTAGCATTTCATATACTCTACTATATCATGTATGTGTAACCAAGAGGTCTACTTAGTATCGTCGACTGCCCTATTTCGGTCACTAACCAGAATCGGTGACCTTTTTTTTTTTTTTTTTTTTTTATACATGTGCGCGTTGTCATTTCCAGGTGTTGATTACGTAATGAATTTTGTCGTAGCGTTTGCAAACATACACAGAGCACATCTTCAATTTTTTCCCCAAAATGAATTACTAGAAGGAGAGTATGCAAAAAATCAACATGAGCACCCCAAAAATAAGCCCATTTACTTATTACTTTTTCAAGCAAACCTTCAAATTAATATAAAATATACCAAAAGTCTAGAATTCTACACTATGTTATTTTATTAACTGACGTTTAGCTGCACATTCCTCCTGTATATACGTTTTTACAGTAACAAACTTTTGGCAAACCTATATCAACAATGGTCACCGAAATAGGTGACGTCACCATTTTACGAGCACAAAGTGACATGTTTTTTGGGCTTGGGGCAATTTATGGAGAGGAGTCTCTGTGCTTCATAACTTTACTATCCCCAAACTGACACTCTTTATGTAAAGGATATAAGCCAAAAACTGTCCATTCTGTGAGAGAAAGAACTCATCGAGGCCCGTAGGGCCGAGATCAGTTCTTTCTCTCACAGAATGGACAGTTTGAGGCTTATATCCTACTTAAAACATTACATCTTTTGTTCTAAGAATGGACAGTCTCAGGTAAACCCATTGACAATGATAATTATGAATAAAGCTATTTTGAATAGTCTGACAATATAACCAGTCTTGTGTAGAAATCTGTTTCTTTTGTTCACTTATTGGACAGTGTCAGGTGAGTAGTCTTCTACTGCAGGTTTTATATTCACTCACTCTATAGTACTGAGCCATATCAACATGTCTTCCTCTGATGGGGAGAGCATTTTCATTGCACAGTCAAAATTTAAGGATTTTAGTGAAAGTATTGCAAATATTCTGGATATGGAGGGTGAAAAAGTTATGAAGCCAATTTTGAAATTATTGATGAAAGCGAAAAGAATAATTCAGAATTAGGATATGCTAATAAAGAAAACATAAAAAAGCGTTATGAAGAAGTTTTGGAATGTGCCTCTGAATCCAGCGAAATTCAAATACAGTATGGAAATATGTCTTTCAAATTTAAGTTTTGATGCGATATAGTAATGGCCAATGGAATTAAAAAATTGTGAATCTTACGAGTTGAAGCAGAGAATTCTACTAAAGGGAAATATCATTTTAAAGTGTTTTAGTGATTTTTCCGATATCTGTGTTGATTCTTACTTGTAGGGAATTTAAAATTAAATTTGTATCTCTTTGACAAATGTATTGTCTTTCTCTTATTTTAAGCCTACCAGTAGATGTCTAATAAGTTATTGGGTTTACCTGTAGGTGTCCAATAAGCTGACAATTACTGTCCATTATTTTTAAGAACGAACATTATCTGTCCATTCTTAAAAATAATGGACAGCAATTGTCAACTTATTGGACACCTACAGGTAACCTTTTCACTACAAGTGGACTTTCTTCTATATAAAAGCTTAAAAAGACAAAGGATTGCGTAACAAAAATGTTTTAATTTAGAGTAATGTAACTCAACACCCTCATCCGGTACAAATAGGTGTGCTGGAATTTGGTTCAATCTGTTTGTTCTACTTTAGTTGCCACACATCTGTCAAAGCCCCTTCATCCCCATAGGTTGGAGGAAAATTTTCCTGTCACAAGCATCAAGAATGAGGTCAAATTTATGACCTGCAATGTCAGATAATCACTTTAACACTGTGTACGGCATGGCCTTGGCAAAGGCATTTCCTAATCTTGTGTTTCTATTAGAGTAGCTGAGGATTTTTTGATGAATTATAGATTGATATAACCTATCAATATTATTGATGAATTGACAGGAGTAATTCTAGTATTCTATTGGGTAGCACATGAGACTGTAGATTAAAATGGAAAGGTTTAAGCCTCTCTCCACAGCAGTATAAGGGGGGCTAAGACATTACATGAATTTTTTTTCAATTTATCTTATTTGTTTGGCTAGTTATGCTGCATAATTATCATGGCCATAATTCAAGTACAATTAGTCTATGCAAATAGTCATATTACGTTAAAATTAATACTATATATTAATCATTTCTTTTTAGGTAAAATCTGTCAGGGTCTTTCAAATCACCACAATTTTTGCCTTCAGGATTCCCACCTAGAACAACTGCCTGTATAAATCTGCCTAATCACCACACTGGTCCTGGTTATGCCACTGATTATGTAATATACGCACTCAGTTATTAAATTTCAAACAAAAGGTACTGGTTAAGAGTTGCAAAATCATGGTCAGTTTCTTCCTTCAATGAGTAATGCATGTTCTTTTCTTTTATTTGTAAGCATTTCTATCAAAGTCCTGTGTTGTGGTTTGTAAATGTTTATTTTATACATGATAAACATGAATTTTATTCATTATGACTCCACTCCATCACTCCATAAAAATTACCCCAAGCCTGTTGTTTGTTACGAAAATATATTCAATTAACGTACCAATGGATTTGGAATTTGTGGATGAAAGTAAAGGAATTTAATTACTTTAAAGGTAGGTGTATTGTTTATTTATTTAATCCAAGTGATTAATGAGAAAATCACAGTTTATCACTAAGGTCACCGAAACTGGTCAGTCGACGATACATTTCAACAGGTTGGGAACACTTCCCCTATAGCGAGATATCCTCGCTAAAACGCGATTATCCCTCTTTAGCAAGAGAGTAAACATTACCATAAACAAGTGTTTTGTCGTCTATGGCAAATCCAGTGCAACACTGAATAGGTGCGACACTGAGCCGACACACACTCAACATGATGCGAATTGTTTCTTTGAAATTGACAACATAATCAAGAAATTGCATATCAAAGTTGCTGCATAAGCAGTCTGAAATCCAATACACACTGAACGTGAGTGTTTTTGTTTTGATCATCATCATAATATATTTGCAGAAGTATCAGATATTTTAGCACTTTTTCTTCTTTTCACGTGAAACACAGAGAGATGTACTCCACGGGTGATTTTCTCAGTTGTACGGGATATATTTTCTCTCGCTGCAGAGGGATAATCGCGTCTTAGCGAGAATATCTCGCTAATGGGGAAGTGTTCCCAACCTGTTCAATGGCTCGCTGTCAAACCCTGATTAAAGAGGTTGTTGATCACCTATGCTGACACTGTTATCTTGTCAGCGGATTTACGTAATAGATTGTGTACTTACTGCCTTAGTTTCATATAAAATAACTTTTTGTATACACGAAATAATAGGTTGTTCCATTTTCTAAGATTCGAGATTCGGAAGACTTTCCTCCCTACTGGCCTTAGATGTCAAAATACTTCTGAATCCCGAACCCGACATGATAAAGGAAGCAAGCGATAATATTTTTACTTTACTCACGAAGACGAAACAAATTTATGTTTTTGTAATGCTATTGTTTTCCTAAAATATTTCCCTATATGTGTATACTTTAAGACTCCCCCCAAAAGCTCTATTGTCAAATGATGTCAGTTGCTGTCGTTGTTCTAATCAAAGTACTGAAAGTACTGAGAGGCGTTATTGTGCTTTGGATATACATACATGTTATAATAGTACAACATGATTTACAATAATTTGCTGCAGTTGCCAAGTAAAATAAGAATAAAACATTGGAACATAGATCTTTAGAACGACCATAGAATTTTCGAAATGCTGACTTTAAATAAATTAAGGAGACTGTTGAAACCCCTGTAACATCAACTGGTTTATTGGTAGTCTGTCTCGAGTTAAAACTGATCATACACAGAACATGCTCTTGTGTTTTGGGTCAGTTGAGAGACATAAACAACATGTGCAGGTGGTATAGCAGGGGTGGATCCAGGAATTGTGGTTATGGGGGCGCCACTTTATGGGGCGCCTTGGACGAAGTCCTGATGGGGGCCTAGGGGGCTAAGCCCCCGGAAACTCCTGGAGTTTACAGATTTTATAGGGCTTGAAATATACCTCCTATTCATTTTAGTCATTTGTACTATATTCTATCAATTTTGATAAGGTGAAATTAATAAAATGACACAAATTTTAAGGGGTTTTGGAAAAAATTAAGTTCTCCCAATAAAGTAATTCAAGAAATCAAAAGATTTTGTTATTTATTTCTCCGGGAGTGGAAGAAATTATTGCTTCTTTTACGTTTAGTACATTTTTTCTAAACAAGATACCACGATTTACCTTAAATTTGAAAATTTTAGGGGGGCACCGGCTGCACCCCCCTCCTCCCTTAAATCCGCCACTGAATAGGAATATTGCTAGATATAAATATGAGAAAATGACGATGGATAAGCTGAAGCAATTCCGTTTGTCATAAAGCGGAGTCTTTAGCTTGCCGAAAACATCTACAGTCAAATGTTCAATGGAGTATACAAGTATGAAAGGATCTTATATATTGTAAATGAACAATTCATGTTGTTGTTCGATCTAGTTCAATCGATAAGAATGACTTAATGGGGCTGTCAAGTTTATGAAATGACCGCATTTTGCAGTGATATACATTTGCTCAAGTTTTGTTGAAATAAATTATAAACTCGTTTTGATATGCTAAAACACACCATTTTATAAAATAACGTATAAGAAGAATTATGCTTAGTGTTTTCTCAATGTTGCCACACGATACCATTCAAAACAAACATCCGTTTAAAGGAACATCAACTATATATATAGTGAAATAACATTATCAGCAGAAAGGAAAAGGTTACAAAGCAATATTCTAAGTGTATATCTCAATAATCTCATGAATGTTCTCAAATGATTCCAAAAGATTCTTGTGATAAAATGTCCGAAGTATATGTGTCAGCATATCATCTCAATCAAATCTCAGTGTCTTTGTCGACAACAATGTTCTCAACTATGAACAACGTACGGTTTTAACCAAAATCTGCCCTGTCAGGAAAATTCACCAAAATACTAAATCTGGTACCTGTATTTGAGAATGTGTAATTTATGAATATGACCATTGTTATCCTTTATCTACCATAGCAGCTGTAATATATTCAACGGAAAACTCTATATCAAACTCTATATCAAACTGACGACGTCACCAACTTTGACGTTTTCCCCAAGGGATGTTCCGAATAGAAAAATGAAATCTGTATCACACACAGAAGTATTAATTTTTCATAAATTCGAAATGGTTTTTGTACTGATTTGACTGGGTTTCCGGGTAGCGCAGAGGTAACGCTCTCGCTTCTCACCGCCGAGACCCGAGTTCGATTCCCGTAATCTTAAAAATGTTCTAAATTGACTGCTGCCCGATCCCATTAAAAAAAATATAGTTTAAATTAAAATAAATTCTAAACCATCTGGTAAATCACCATAGCATCTAATCTCATGAAATTCAATGTTCTCAAATGATTCGAAAAGTATTCTCATTCGTCTAATGAAATCTCAGAACATCGCCTCAGTCTAATATAACTGTATAATCTCGATATGTCTCACATTTTAAAGATTACTGTGAAATACCCAGAAGTTTGGAGTCAACGTCACCTGCAGGAAAATTTCACCAAATTGTTTTTGACTGACTATCGTCCAATCAGAACCTAGTAGGCGGAGTCAATACATCAGCGCTGTCGTGTGAATAAAGTAGTTGTAGCAAATGTCGCAGTCGGGATTATGTCGGGATTTCAGCTGTTGATCAACAAAGCTAAATACAATCATTTGTTATTTATTCATTAGTTCAATCCTTGCTGTATATTGAATATCCATTTATTTTTTTTTTTTTAAATTAGAATGCGCTTACCAAAGTTGAGGGGGAAAAACATGGATTATAAATGAAAATAGCCATTATATGTTTAGCAACTCTTTGCGACTCTTCTCATTTGCTGGTGATAACATATATTAATAACAAATACCCTAGCAAGTTTTGAAGAGTGATTACAGCAGTTTTTCAAAAGATCAAATAAAGGGGTATATAGCTGACTTACTTTACGATGCGGTCAACAATACAACGCATTTTCAATTCATTTCAATATTTTAAAATAGGGGTGTCCGGGTCGCGCAGATGTAGCGCTCTCGCTTCTCACCGCTGTGACTCGAGTTCGATCCCCGTGATCAGCAGTGGCTGTATGTGATAGGGTATGGCGGTCGCCCGCTCGGACACGTGGGTTTCCTCCGGCTGCTCCGCGGTTTCCTCCCACATAAATGACGCCCTAGCGCAAACATCAGTGCATCAAAGGACACCATTGGAAATAAGCTTTCGAGCTTTCATGGGTTATCCTTGATATTTATGTATGTAACATTTATTTATTTCCAGTCGATCGGTTTGTCGCGCTGGGCCCAGTTGCTCAAAACCTTGGTTAAGCTTAAACAGTGGTTAAATTTACTATCCACTGGGTCCCAGTTGCTCAAAACCTTGGTTAAGCTTAACCAAGGTTTTGAGCAACCCAGTCCTTGTCGCCATCGTCGCTAGCCACGATCACTGACTCCGGTAGTGCCTACCCTATCTCATTTGACGTAGTGTAAACGGAAGCAATAGGCGTGGCTTGTGATGATGGCTGGTCGCACGCTGCTCAACGCTAGGATTGTCGCGGAGGATCAACGGAATGCGACTACGACAATCTTGATGTAAACTCTATTTCAAACCCACAGCTGTCATCTGACTGTGCAAGTCAATCGCCCTCTCTTACAAGTACTGGTAAATATTTGAGTATACTATGCCTTAATGTACGTGGTTTAAAACTTAAACTTCACTGCCCATAATTTCTAGACTTCATAGAAAAATACAAAATAATCTGTTTAGTCGAATTGAAAACTGATGATGCAGATATTTTAAACTTGTTACACAAAGCATAGACACGAGTTATCACGCTTTAAAATCCGGAGGGATTGTGGTATACTGTAAAAAAAAAAAAAAAAAAAAAAAAAAAAAAAGATATCAACATTTTAGATTCAGATTTGCCTAATGTATTTTGGTTATTTCTTTCATTTGGTCACTCAAACAATAGAAATGTCAGAAAACTCTTACTTGGTGTAACATGTATTCCACCAGAAAACTCTAAATATGTTTCACCTACTGTGTTTGATGAAATTGAATTTGATATTAACCGACTCTCCGATGATCATGATCTAGTAGCACTTATTGGTGACTTTAATAGTCGAACAGCAGATAAATGTGATGATTTAGAGGATGTATTATGTTGTCCTGAAAATGACTTGAAAATAAACGATTTTTCAAATGTAAATATGTACAGAGTGTCAATGGACAAGGACACACATAATTTTGGCAAGAAACTACTTGATTTAAGTAAACATTTGAATTTAAACATTATGAATGGTCGAGTCGGAAGTGACCATCTTGTAGAACATAGTACTTGTAAAAACACAAGTGTAGTAGATTATTGTATTGGAAATTTCATATTTTTCAATTTTAGATAATTTTGCTGTTCTTTGAAACCCTTTTTATCAATTTTATCCGATGTTCATAACCCTATATCTGTTTGTTTGAAAATGTATTGTAAGTACTCCTAATCATAATACATAACGAAGAAACAGACAATGATACAAATACTGATTTGTCTAATAAATGGAGGGATGAGAAAGCAAGCTTATTTAGGAGGGGGGGGGGGGATAATGAACAGATTGATTATGTAAATGAATTAGGTTCTATGTTTGATGGAATACACGTATCTGACGTAACCAGTGGTTTTATTGATAATACTGTTCATAAACTACTAGTATGTACTCTTATTTAAGACTTTGCTAAGGATACGATGTCAGAGAAAATAGAAAAAGAAAGGTTAACAAAACAAACCGTGGCTTACTCGTGAATGATTAAATGCAAGGCTTTGTTACAGAAAAGCCAAAAGATTGCATAGAATTTATGGAAACAAAGTTTTTAAAATAAACCTTTTTGAGAAAGAAAGAGAATATATAAGAAGACTTTGAAAAAGCTGTAAACAGACACACGTTTAATACTCAAAAAAAAAAAAAGGTTGAGTGAATTGAAAAAAATCATGTCCAAAAGAATACTGGAAAATATCCAATGGTAGAAAAACTCAGAAAACTGTTGATAAAACTAGCATAGATGGACTTTTTAACTTTTCTAAAGATTTGAATGAGGAAGATGAATCAGTTGTACCAGATTTTTTGTTTTGTTAAATGCATTACAAACACTGACGCTAGGATCAGAGTATACAGAAATAGAATTAACTTTTATGTAATTCGTCAAAAGCAATTAATTATTTCATCTTTAAAATTAACCAAATTTTGAAGTTTTTTGTAGATGAACTTCCTAGAAATAAAAGAAATACTATATAGATTTAGAGCATAAAATTTTATACATGTATTACATATACCTGTTGAGACAGCACGATGGTCAAACATTCCAAGAAATGAAAGAGTATGTACTTTATGTGATAATAATGATTTGGCTGATGAGTTTCATTATTTATTTAACTGTACTGATGAAACTACATTGTATTAAAAAATGAAGATTGGAAAACTTAGATAGATATTATACAAATAGACCAGATAGATATAAATTTAAACAGCTTCTTAATTGTAAAAATATTATTGTACTTAAAAGATTATGCAAATTTTTAATGGTTATAAGGGAGAGGGCATGATCTCCATGTTAACTGCATTCTATGTACAATATTGTATCATATATTACGCATTACTTCTCTACAATACACATGTTGTATGTATTTGAAATAATTGATTATTTTAGATAATTTTGTTGTTGTTGCTAAGCGATTTGGTTCCGCGGGTCGTAAGTTCAACACTGGGTAAGGGCGGAAGTAATATACATGTATAACATTGTGAACTTTTCTGTGCTTTATATCAAATATTTCTTCACATAGGACAGTCACAATCTACTAGTTCCTCTCCCAATATATATTTCGTTTTTCTTATACGACGTGCATCTCTTTGAAATTTGGAATAAAATCCTCTAGGCCCATACAGTGCAGTTCGTTTTGTTTTTAGGTAAGGTTAAACTTGCAAACAAAACGGCACGTTTCTACTAGACAAATACTTAATTTCCGTTTCTTTCCGGCGGACAATTCACTCCCCATTCTGTAAGAACGCCTTGGGGCACAATAAAGCAATAGGCAATGTTTGCTTGGGTAATTAAACCATAGTGCACTTACACTTTCTCATTCAATTCATATTTGAGCAACTTTATAAATAATGCAAATATTTAGTGGCCTTCCTGGGAAAATCAAATCTTAATCTAAGGGTTTTTTCTTTCTTTGTTTTCATGTGTAAATAGATTTGTTACGTTCGTCTCATGTACAATATACAACACAGGTGGAAATCAACATGGCACAGGTGAGTCGTAATCCCTCTCTCTCTCTCTCTCTCTCTCTCTCTCTCTCTCTCTCTCTCTGTGTGTGTGTGTGTGTGTGTGTCCCCGCTCTCTCTCTCCAGATCAATCAGCTATCATTTTGTTATCATTTGGGGGAGGGGGAGGGGGTGTCAACGTCATGAATTAATAAATTACTGAATTGATGATAGTGTTTAAAACAGGACATCTAAATGAATTGTACCTTAATTAAGTGAAGATATATTCAATCTGTATACGGGGAAATATTCGCCCCCGTTTTAATTTCGTCCTTTCGCACTCGTTGTCACTGGGCGAATTTAAAACGGGGCGAAACTGTCGGTAAGTGTAGAAAGGCGAAAATAACACGGGGCGAAAATAACCCTGTACAGTGTATAAAGCACAGTGAATTTCACTACCGGGCCCGGGGTTGATCTGATCAATGAGTGGCGGAGGCGGGGACCAGGCTAAGCGCTAGACCGGTCGACCATCTCTAAAAAATAAAATAAAACCAAAGTACTGAAAGCACTGAAAACCGCTAAGCTGACTTTATAAATCATGTCTGTACTGTTAATGAGGAGAAACAACAGGAGAGGAAGTTCATGCATTATTTTTTGGGTTTTTTTTCACAACTAAATACAGTTAATATATTTTTTATAAGGAAACTACAGATCATATGGATGGGAAATAATGTCCTGAAACTGTTGAAATAGAACCTGACGTTGGTAAACACAATTATAGTGATTATAATAATTTTGGCCCAGCCTGTCCCGGGCACCAAACCCCTACCCCTGGGATAATGAAATTTACAATCTTGGTAAAGGGTTACCTGCTCCTTTTAAATGTCTATTTAGGCCATGCCAATTTGTAATCTAGTTCGTCGGATTCGCCGCTTCTATTTGTAATAAATGTAAATAATAATATTATCAAAAATAATATCCGCCCGCGTGTTAAAAAATATCCGTAAAATATTTTCGATTTTTTACAAGCGCACAAACGACCTTGGTGTGTGCGTTGACAAATGACAGAAGCACGGGCTCTCGAGAAATTCCCCAACAGTGTAATACGGTTAAGTTATTCATGATGTCTATCTTGATATGTACGATACTTCATAACACTGGATTGGACATTGTTCCTTATGCTGCAATCGAACTGGAAGCCGATGAAACTCTTAAAGTGCTATTCGATGCCACTATTTAGAGAACATCGACAGCGTACGATTGATTGATTGATTGATTATATATTGTCTAAAGTCTCTCTTGAGAATATTTCACTCACATGAAGACGTTACCATTGCCCGGTGAAGGGTTGCAAATTTTAGGCCTATGCTCAACGCTTATGGCAGGGAGGGATCTTTATCGTGCCACACCTGCTGTGACACGGATCTCAGTTTTTGCAGTCCTATCTGAAGGACCGCCCCATTTATTCGCCTCTTGGAACAAGCAAGAGGTACTGAGGACCATTTTAAACGGGACTGACAGTTAATTACAAATTCACAATAGGTTTGGTGATGTCCTATCAAAATTCAAGAAAATGCTCAAAGCGATGCAATGGAGATTTCAAAACTGGACATGTCCCTAGCAATATACATATCTCTGAATCGAAAGTTTGTAGAAATGAAACTTAAACACTGTTAAATAAAATTCTTCAAAAAGACCTCTTGAGTTAATGTTGCAAAGTACATGTATTAGGTATAAAGAAAATAAGTCTTTGAAACCTGAATTACTTATTTATTGTAAACAAGTTGAAACATATTAAGTTTATGTGGTAAACAAATGATAACTGGTGATTTTAAATCTTTATTTTTAAGCGCTCGCTTTTTAAAATCACACTTAATTCAATTAAAAATATTTATATTTCTTGTATTCGCTCGCCTTATAATTTTTATCTCCAAAATTAAAAATAATATTTGTAAAATAATTTCGCCCTCTCGCCTCACTTTTTAATTTGAAAATCCGAAGAACTATTTTACAAATTGGTGTGGCCTTAATCTTAAGTTTTGGTATCAGTAGCATTAAAGAAGATGCTATTGAAACGTTCTACTAAGTTTGGTCCCACTCTGCAATTGGAACCTCTATCCTGAAGATCATGAAATTTACAAATTTGGTAAAGGCCTTCCTTCTCTACATGACTATGCAATTGATTTTTCAAGCAAATGTAACGTTGTACATGTAGAAAAGAAGAGTTTTTAAATTTGGTGAAGTTTTGAGTGTTTGAAAATTTGAGAAGATTTCAATGGTAGTTATCGGAAGGTATATACATGTAGTGTTGAATTGTAAATGCACGACGGATACTGACCAAATGCAGAGGAAATGATTGGAAACTTACAAACCTATCATTCACAACTACATATCTAATAAATAAATAACTACAGTGTGTCCTAGTTTATTAGTGCTTGGAACATTTTTAGAATACAATTAATATGAAATTAATCTATAGTTTGATACTTGTCAAGCAAGGAAGAGAAAAAAAAAAACAACAACAAAAAACAAAACAACTGAACACACAAGAATAAATTACACATACCTAGTACATGTAACAAGTGCCACAAGTCTTCATGTCAAAACACACCAACATAATAAAGAAGGAATCCGAAACACTTTACACCATTTTCCAGAAATCATTTTGATGTACACAAGTATGCATCTTTGTCACTTGTACTATAGAGTTTAGTGAATAATTACCGGTAGCAATTAAAACATGAAAGTAGACTGAATTTCTTGCAATTAATAATGAATTGATTTCAACTCAAGATAAGGTTGCCATGAATGTCAATACAAACAAACCAGGAAGTTATTCAAAAAGGAGAAGATAACGAACAGTGATCAATCTCATAACTCCTATATGCAATACAAAATAGATAGTTGGGCACACCAGAGGTGGGATCAGGTGCCTAGGAGGAGTAAGCATCCCCTGTTGACCGGTCACACCCGCCATGAGCCCTGAGCCCTATATAAGGTGTACAGTTCATTTTATAAATGCAAGGGGATATACCAACAACATCCAAAAACATACTATACTGTAAAACTCAACAACAACAACAACAAAAAGGTCTACTTAGAAGGGCATGGACACAATTTGAGCCGAAAATTTAAAAATTTTATTTTTCCATTTTGTTGTTGTTTACAATGCTTAACTGAAGCATTTCTAACGATCAACTGAATTTGGAGTATCAGTTGTTGCGTTACAAGTGAGATAAAGTACTCACAATTCCTTGTTATGTAAACAAGACTCGTGCCATGTTTTTGTTAACATGTAGATCGCTTAATAGAAAATAATGTGTTTAAAAGAAAATGAGATGTGCCAAACATTATAAACTATTTCATTGTATTCAGAATTAACTTGTAAATTGAAAACAAAAAATCTGCTTTAAACGAAACTTTTACATGCATATTTAGCTTATGTAAGCAAAAACATGACACGAGCCTTGTACACGTAACAAAGAATTGTGAGCGCTGTATATCCCATTCACCTCAACAATTGACATTCACAATTTTTGCTTTCAATGACGATGGGATGCTCTCTACGCTTGAGAATAGTTCAGTGGGACGCAGTCATTTGACGTAAATTTATTTCTCTTTTTAAAGGCAAACAAAGACGTGAAACATTTATGGCACGGTATTGTAGTGACAAGGCCACTCTGAACTGGATACGTGACTGTCATTTGATTTATCTTCTGAATTTCATACCCGGTATGCATGAAAAATGGGCGAGTGAACATCGCGATTTAAAACCAAATAAATCTAGTTAAACGAGGTGAAATAATATATGATATGTCGTATAGCCTCATAAATATATACGTACGTTCGATAATTTAATGTTCAGTCCTTTTACAATGTGAACAAAATTTGTAGAAAGTCGAACAAGGCAGCTTTATGAATTGTGCGATCTGGGTAAAGTTGGGAGTTTATTGTTCTACTATGTGACGTTTTGGCGCCATTTACTTTGTATTTTTGATAAAAACAGATGTCCTCCAATAATTTTGATATGTCGAACGTCATCCTCTACATTTTTTCTTGATTTTACTAAATCATACTTATATGTCAGTGCACTTTGTTCTTTGGAAGAAATATTGTATCAAAAATTGTAGAAATCTAATTGTTTTCATTTTCTATTCAAGGAACCCTCCCCATTGCAACCTGTATCCGGTATAGTAAATGTAGATGGCCGTGATTCCTTCTTTAAGACGGCTATGCGGATAGAACTTGAGGCTGCGGAGGACACACTCTATCGACCCTCTACTGCTGGAAATCTAGAAGAATCCACTACTGCAGAGGGTCGCGAAGAAAATCTCAACATGTCACCGGCACCAAAGTCCGCTCTACCATTACTTAAAGGAAGTCCACTTCTTCGAGTCAGAAGTTCTTCGCCAAGAACGGTTTCTCCAGAACGTCTGAATTCACCCTTTTTCCAACGGGCAAGGTCAGGCATGCGCAGAGAAAAAGTAGAATCCGCAATGGGCATAAGTAAAGTGTTCAACATGAACAGGATAGCTAAGGCTCTCGTTGTTAATCATAAAACACGACTTCAGAGATTAGAAGAGGCTGGAAATATTACAAGTAATGCCCCATTAAAGAAATTTGATCCCGATTCCGTTAAGCCTCATCTATTCAAAGTACTCCAAGACAACCTCAGAAACGTCCAATATGATCCCATATTGTGCTGTCACTTGTCTCAATCACTCAGCGAAGAAACGCGAAATGTTGTCAAGGCGTTGAAGTTTCCAAGGTATAAATTTGTTTCCTTGGTTACTATTGGACAGTCACAAAACTCGACTCTATCAATGAGCAGTAGGTCGGTATGGGACTGTACTACGGATAACCACGTCTGTGCAGAATATAGAAACCAGTCATTGTATGCAGTTGCTCTCGTTTTCGCTACGTTCATGGATTGAAATATTACACGCATACATAGATACAATCTGTTTAGTGATTATTACACGCATACATAGATACAATCTGTTTAGTGATTATTACACTTGTATATATCTCAGTGGCAGATTTAGACATTTTTGAACAGGGAAAAGGTGGGAGTATGGGGGTTGCCTTGAAGCTCCCCAGTGGGTCCAGCGCAAAGTCTTGATGGTGGCCACTTGGTGAAGCCGTCTGAAACTATCGAGTTCTGGCAAACAAGACGTACTGTAGTACAGCTGTGTGTGTATATACATGTAGTTCAGTGTTTTGGACATATTTCTATAAAACAATGGATTCTATTTGTGATAATCTCTAGCATTGATTACTACACATTACCCTATTGCGGGTCTAAACTTTGCCGATTTTCTGGCTCAGAGGTATAGCTAATAATTTTAACGGAATAAATTTTGGCAGACAAGTAAGCGTTATCTCTCTTGCAAATACTGAAGCCGCATTGGGGTGCAAATTTGGCGAGTGAAATTTTGGAAGAAAGCTATCAAACCGCTGAAATAAGTCAAATTTATCACATCGCCGAAAAAATCCGCTATACGGTATCTAAATAAAAAGGGGGACGTGCCCTGCGCTGGATCCGCCACTGTATCTTGATTGCTTGTACAAAATGAAGGTAATAAAATTGTCCTAATGAGTAACACACCGAAACCTTGTCTATGAGAAAGTCCTGTATTTACATTTATTAATGGACTGTAGCGCTATTTACTAACGGTCTGTCGGGCTAGCTTAGAGCATGCATGGTTATGACGATTGCATTGCAACCGTGAGGAAAGAGGTATCGGATTCGATTCTCGACTTTGGCGCCGCATCCAACTTGTGATTATGCCAGCCTGGACTACAGTGTGCGGTGGAGGTGACATATTATAACAACACAGAGATGTGGTTTCAGAAATAAAGTTCGCGTGTATGTTACAGGATGACCTCCGAGAATCCAGAAATGCGAGTATAACAGCCGATACTTTTATATTTCAATCAACATATCGAGACCGAGGAGGTTATCCTGCAGCTCATCTCGGTTTGGATTCTGCTCAGCTGGATATTTTTACTGACGCCTTTACCGTATTTCATAATTCATGTCTGGAAATCCACATTCAACTTAGATTCTAGCCATTTTAGAACATGCATTTCTACTGATACCGACATAAGTCGGGTACTCCGGATGGCCAGCACATTAGGGAGGGTTCTTTTTTCTAACTGACTTTTACATTTACTTTAATGCGGGATGTCGCTGTGTTCTTTTAAAAAGACTCACAAATCCTACTTCCAATGCCAAGCGCATGACAATGGAACTATTGCTGCCAATTTCAAGGACTCTGGTTTGTTGCGCCTGAAATTGAATCCGAGTCTCCCGCAACACAAAGCATGTGATTTAGCTGTAGGCAATAACAAGAAAAGGCGTAAAACAACATTTATTAGAATCTGAATACTGATAATAACAATATTGGCAATCCAAATAGGATCACCAGTAGGTGCAACAAATGTCAAGTAAATCCCTAATTTTTACCACTCTTCCGTTCCTCTGAAATCCAGTAATTTCAGTATCAACAAAGGCGAGAAACCAAAATGAAAAGCCATCTTTCTACACACTGATATGCGTACGCAATTTGGAATATGACGTCACAAACTAATGATCTTTTTATCTTCACAACATGTACATCTTTGAAAAATATAAATGGCCCGCATACGTTATGTGAAATTACGTTTTTATTGTATAATCTACTATATAAATTGACGTTACATATTTTCTTTCTTTCTGTTTTTCAACTATAAGCAACAGAAAAGGGAACACACAATGAGCAGGGGGGGGGGGGGGGGTGAAACAGTTCATCACGTGACTTACTACTACCCGATCACGTGACGAACTGTTTTCCGGTCACATGACGAACTGTTTCCCGGTCATGTGACAAACTATAGCCCGATTAGCAGATTAGGTAAAATAACAATTATGTCATGCCTACTAGGAAACAGTCAAAACTATTGCCCCTTGGTAGTGGGGAAGACCCGGGAAACGGTTGTCCTCGGCCTACGGCCTCTGACAACTGTTTCCTGGGTCTTCGCCACTACCTCGAGACAATAGTTTTGACTGTTTTCCGAGTAGGCATGGAATAATTGTGTTATGTTGTTTAAAACATTAAATTCTGAAAACAGAATACCATAACTTATTGTGGATAATGCATGCTATCATACGTTGTGAAACCAAACAACTCAAAAGAATGGTAAATTTTCGCCAATATTGAATGCAAATATTGGGAATTACACTTGTTTATGACGTCGTATATTACAAATAGTACTAAAATTAGCTCCGTAGATCTCGCCTACTCACGAACAGATAATACTGCTATTCTGATAAACATGAAGTATCAAATCAAAAGTAGAACCGAATTCTACAATTGGTGACCCTACTCCTTAGAATCATTTACAGAATTAGAAAACAGTGAAACACTGATATGATTGTCGCTAACTGTAGGTAGAAATCATTGGTACTAGGTACAGATGTACTTGAAAATTGTGAAATATAAATGGAGATGTGCATGAAATCAAAACTGAACACAAAAAAATAGAGATTGTACTACTCTTAAGCAAACAATCAATAAAATATGGACTATCGAAAGCAGAGACATGTATGTATATGACATTTCTCTGACAAAAGTTCCGACACTGTATGTCACTACTGTTATGCTCTAAAAATAGGATTTGTGAATATGATATAAACATTAAATATTAGAATAAATTTAAAAACAATTATGTATGATAAAAAAAAATCTAACGAATCCTAAAAAGCACTTAATAATGACAACACTAGACTTCGCTGGATTGAACATCTGACATATCAAGGTCAATGCCTCTATTTTTCATGTAATCTCGAAAAGATAGCATGGAAACCTCCTCTTCATCGAGTTTTTGAATTCCAAAAGCAGCCATATCTTCCGGTGGCACGGAGGAGTCCGTGGAGAGAGTATTTGACACAACACTAGGTCTCGACTTCAGGTATTGTTCAGGGATTGCATCATAGTTTGTGCAGTTGCAGTGCATTTCCTCCCTCAGAGGAGAAACAGTGTTCATTGCTTTTTTAGCTTGCGTAGGTGGCAGCGGATAGCGACTTTTGTCTAACGATTTCTCCGCCGCAACGATCGGATATGGATGTTGCCTTCTGTTGTACAAATCACTGTTGTCAAGTTTTAAGGAAGAGGGAGGGTTAGATTGTGATAGAAATTTACTGTTATGTGATGGATAATCGTCAATTTGTACAAGATGGCCGTTTTCTATGCGTTTTTCTACAACCTCGTCAGCGGCATTTATCGGAGAATAATAATGATCTCGTGAGTTTCTATTAGATATAATATATGAATCGTCAGTTCGTCTGAGTGGAAGAGATTCATGTTCAACTAACGAGTGCAAGGGCTGTGATTTGAACGGAATGTCGGATGGTATAGTATCGTTAGGGGCGTGGATGTTTGATAAGTTATTCAATGGGAAGTACGGTTCCTCTCCTCGGCGTTCCTCCTCCAATGACGATTCGTAGCCGCCTAATAAAGGACTCCTATCGGAATATCTCGGGGAGAGTCGATACATACCTCTGTTTTCTGTTGAATCGGAAACAGGTAACGACAAAAAGATTTCGTCACTGTTGATGGAGCCGTTTGATTCATGACATGTATCTTTGGTTCTACGCCGCCTGACGGACGATCTTGCCACGTAATTCTCATACAATTCGGCGTCAGTTTGACACTCAGAATCTTGTTTCGATTTCTTCTTTTGTTTCTCACTTCCGCTTCGTGATTCTTCCTTTGAACTTATTGTTGACAAGCGATCGTCTTCATCGCCGGAATTCGAATTCGAGTGGTCTTTCTTGCTCCAGGGAAACTTCTGGTTGTTGGGTACACGGATGTGCATGGAATCTTCCCGGTTTAACTTGACGTTGGGTGGGAGTGATGCCGTCTCCTTTCTTTCACTTGCTGTGTGTTTGTGATTAAGTTTAAATTTTCCGATCAGAAACTTTTTACGGTGGGGCGCTCCCTTCTCTAGAGACATCCTTTCTCTGAAGAAAAAAAAAAGGCGAAAATATTTGAGCCTCACCATGAGAAATGATTGTTTAAAAATAATTTTGAACAATATAACGTATAGGCGCCTTGTAAAATGTATGCCATTCGACATTTAGTACAAAGCATAACTGCCCTAAATGTTATGCCGAAAGTACACGAGGAACTCGAATTTTTACAAAGGGGAATGATAATTGTGATGGCATAATCTTATGTTGCTAGTCATTTATTCCAACCATAATAAAAGTATCGATATTTGAATGCAATTATTTCTTTCCCCAACATGGGCAGTTAACTACGCCATTAATGAAACAGGAGATAACTCGGCGTCGTGCTGTACAACATGTCTGCCTCATACGTGTATCGGTGTTAGCAATCCATTTATGATGGCATCTAAACAAAGATTAATTAATGTTATTCAATATCACAAACGCCTGAACGTCATACCATATCCTATTCTGGGGATGCTGGCCATAAACACAAAATATTTTGACACGGTTATTTCCTCAGCGTGTCCCTAGCGTGTCGGCCTTCGTATTATTTACGATTGTTTTATTCTCAATAAAGACATATATCTGCAACTTTAAGGAAAGTAATGAAAAGCATTCTTCTATTTCGTAATTCAGATCCATCATAATATTGTTAATCATCAATATATAGTCCAAATTTGACAATCGCCATCATTGCTCATGTTCTTTATATATATGAACATTTTATTTGTGTACTGGAACTCACCTAGCTGCAATAATGTAGCCCTATCCAATTTTTTTTTATTCTGACGTTTTCGGGATAGGGCTACAATTCCATAGGATCTCCGTAACGGTGCAAAATAATTTTATGAATAACCGATAATAAACTCTGTGTATTAGTCCCAAATGTTGTTTACACCAAAAGGAGTACCAACTTTGTGCTCGGGCATGTCTAATAAAGGTGTTTTTCATTAAATATAATGTACAGCATGAAAAATTCTTCGTCTGCTCCGCCATGCTTGTTATCGCGAGATTTCGTAGGTGGATCTAATGTTGACAATCAGCGCAAAAATGTAGTTACTCGAGCCAATTCGACAAAGAAAGGAAAATCATATTGTTGCAGAAAGAATTTACACTCTGCTGTTCGGTTTTTAACTTGATATTAAATTCAAATCTTTTCAATATCGACGAAATAGCTTTCGCCTCCATGCTTGTCCATTGATGTAAATACTACCTTATATGGCATATGCAAATGACTTGACAATCGGAAGTTGAAACTTCAGTACATCAAACATGGCGCACAAACATGAATGGAGAAATTGGAATTTATCGAAATTGTTGAAAACGGTAGAATAGAGCCTCACAAATCTTAAGTTGCAGGTTGTAAATTTATGTATTGACTAAGAAACATAGAATATCATTTTATTTACGTAAAGAAAGTCAGGAAATGTTTAGAATGAGCGCAAATGTTGCGGGAGTGAATTACTCCCGCATTTGCACCATTATGGAGATCCTAAGGAGTTGTAGCCCTCTCCCTAAAAAAAAAAAAAAAAAATCAGAGAGGGCTACATTATTGCAGCTAGAACTCACCAGTCCTGCATTGTATATGAACATTTTATTTGTGTACTGGAACTCATCAGTTCTGCATTGTATTTGTTATATGTTATGCTCGTTTGGGCCCTAATTTGGAATAAAATCATATGAGAGAGAGAGAGAGAGTGAGCACTAGAATGACCATCTACACAGTTAGATCGCCAAACTCTCCGGACGACCTGTCCCTTCTTCAGGACAAAAACAAAACTATATACTTTGCATTTTGCATGCTTATTTTTTAGGATTCGCCTTGCTAATCAATGTGTTTTCTGGAGAGCGAATTAGGAGACGTCCAACGGTTGGATCCTTAATGCGCATTGTGGATCAGCCAATCAAACGAACATGATGTACTCTAATTCGCTCTCTAGAAAACATTGATTAGCAAGCCAAAACGATTAACATGCAATTTTCGGTGTAAATATGTTTGTAGATTTAGATTTAGTGTAGTTTCTGTACATCGTTAGCCATTTTTGACCCGAAGAAGGGACAGTTCATCCCGAAAGTTTGACGAACTAATTGTTCGTTTTATAATTCTTATATTTGACCTTGCATCCGCGTTGTGAATCCGACACTTATAGATATCGGGTGATGATGGAGCTTAGTGCATATATACATGTATATATAATCTCATATTTTCTTTAAACTTACTTTCCAAAATCGTTCCCGCTTTCAGAATGATATGAAACAGACCCAATATGACAGCGTACGTCCTTTGAAGTAGTGAATGCGCTCCTCGTATTCTTTTCGGGAGCAAAAACAATTACGTAGACCTTTGGGAAAAACAAAAGCACCAATGCTACTGTGGCACTTAAAGTTATGCAAATGGACATGGTTAAAACCATTTGCTCGCTACCAGAATATATGGCGAAGAATCCCAACCCGAGCCATATCACACAAGTTGTGTACATGGTAAAACCTATAAATTTCGCTTCGTTGAAATTTTCGGGCAGGTTTCTTGTCTTGATGGCGTAGAGAGTACACATAAATATCAGCATCAGATCGAAACCAAATGGGACTGCGATGCCCATAGTGGTCGTGTTGCAGATGAGCCTAACGCGTTGGATAGTTGGATAGTCCAGCTTTGAATCCGAGGGTTCAATAATTAACATGACGGTAATGATGGCACATTCCACTCCCACGAGGATGCAAGTGATAATAACTTGGGCTGACGCGCTCATAAATCGGGGCTTCTTGGTGATGATCTTTTTAGTTCCTTCTAAAATCCTCGCGATCCTATTCGTCTTTGTGACTAAAGATCCGTATACCAATGAAAATGACAAACCAGGTAAAATTCGGGAAAAGTAACAGGTGACAATGGTTGGCTTAGCTACGAGGACGAAATTCGAGGCGTACGCCATGATGATTCCCAGCATGATGATATACATCAGCTCTCTCGTGGAGGCTTTCACAACAGGTGTGTCGTGATGACGCAAAAATATCACACCTATCCAAAGCGTAGCAAAAATTCCAAAACAGGCGAAGGTCACCGCAATCACCGCCTCGTTCTCATGCCAGCTCAGGTGCTCTATTTCTATTTCCTCACAAGCTGAAAGAAATATAATTCGTTATTACAATACTGAGAGTAATGGGGAAAAAATCCTGAAAACAAAGCGCTATATTTACATGTGTCAATTTAACTACATGTACATGTCATATATTTGAAACAAATTAAGAACTTTTAAAGAATATCTTATTTGTACCATTCTATACCAATCTGATTAATATACATATCTAACAAGTAGCGCACATCTATCTGTGCTATGGGCTATTTGAGAGATATGTATTTTAATCAGATTGACTCTATACGTTCATATCTAACATCTCAGCTATGTAGTGCAGATTCATATTTGATAAAATCATGGTCCCTGGGGTAGTGCGAGGCTAAAATAATAGGGATTCAAAGTTTTACATGAGAATATATTGAATTTGAAAAATTATTTTCAACAGTAACAAGGTCACCCTAAATCGTACTGGTATGCAAACATTAATTCCAAAATTGTGTGGATTCAAGTATTTCTTTTTCCTTCAAATTATGTTTCCTGGTGTTTTGGTGGGGCTATAATCGGAAAATAAATCATATTCATGAATATAAGGAAACGTCTTTAAAAAATCTTATCCATGCAGAACAGCACAACCTTGTTATTAATGTTGATATTCCGGAATTCCGATGCCATGTGGATTCAGTTTTAGTTAAGTCATGACCTCGTGGGTTAGGGTGGGGTCATAAAAGGGGGTCAAATGTTTGGGTGGAATAAAAAGGGTAAAATAAACTTTTAAAAGATCTTCCAAAGAATACGAAGGCCAAAGTGACCCAGGTGAGCAATGAGGCCCTTTGAGTCTTTTATTTACCTTCAAGTCTCGACACCTATTTATCAGCTATATGTAATTCATTCATTGTTCTCTACTGTTAACACCTCACGGAAAGGTATTAAATGCAATGGGTAAACTTAAATATTAGCATGAACCGTGGTGAATTGCATGAGGAGCGAGATGTTTAATAAAAATTTAAAAATCATATTCTATTTCTTCTATCAAGATTAACAGTTTAATAATTACTGAAAACTGCAATGTTCCATAAACCGTTCCATGCACCTTGTAGGGTGATATGTTTTGTTGAAATAATTGAAGTCATAGTAACAAAGAATACAAGATGGTGTGATTGATATGGGCATATCAGAAAAAAACGTTTTAATGCATTAAAGACTACTTGCAAGTAAAAATATTTTAGTCCTTACATTATCTATTAATGTACACTTGGCATCAGCAGCATAATTTGCTACGAATATAAAGTATATTGTATTATATGCACTATTTAACTGTTGGACTATTTATAAAAATTCTCTTTCGATTATATCTAATTCCATCGACTGTCAAGCATGCTTGAGATGCTGATTTTTAAAAAAAAAATTTTTTTTGTAAACTCCACCATCCTCCAAAGTTATGACGTTGTAGGTTCCACTTTGATTTATAAGTACAGTGTATTAAGGTGCAGAAATATCAAAATGAGCCATGTTTTGTCCCCCAAAATACCAACAACCCCAAAAGAATACACAAAATCAAAAACAACCCCAACGTACTTAATACATTCATGAGTTAATTTAGTAGACGATTTATAAAAAGCTTGAACACGGATACATATAATTTGTTTCATTCATTTCCTCTTAATCAATCTCCAGTCTGTCGAAAGGGTATGTCTTGAATGGAACTGATTAGATAATTTTTTATATGTACCTCATTCTTTTTTTATAAGCAAATTTCTTAATTTTACAATAGTTTCTGAAAGGAAGTTGTTCACAGGTTGAGATGCGAAGAGTTTGCAGACACAGATCACAATAGGTCACCAGAGTGATTGAGAAAACCTGGCAATTTGTGATATCGGTCAATGGTAAAATGGATTCGCACAATGAATGATAAAAATGATATGCATACATGTTAAATAAACGTTTCCCTGAGGGTGTAAATTGGCAGATCGCCGATTCTCGAGTAAGCCCCGCCCACCATTACAACGGTATCTAAAGGATGTAAAGTTCAGTGGGCAGGGTATTGCTATAAAATCCCAGGTCTTGGTTCTGTACCAAGGTACATGTACAAACTACGTTACAAGCGGGACTCGAACCTACCACCTTCCGACCAAGAAGGGAACGCTCTCTCTATTAAACACATATACGATGTATATAAATTAATTTTCCGTTTAACGGTTTTTAGGATTGTAACATGCATGTAAATTAAACATAAAAGTTCCTTAATTCTCTCCATTATATGAATTTGATATGTTAATATGACAAAATGGTTCCTTTATATAAATTACTGAAAAAAATTCCATTCTGACAAAACTTTGCTGAAAAATAACATACCTCTCAGCATTCAACAGATACATGCAACTTGAAACTTCAGTGCATAGTCACAATGAAGGTTAATGAATCACTATATTATACGAGGAATGTTTTGTACATGTAAATATTTAGATTAACATGTTTATGACTTCATTTACCATTACATATGATTTGAGTGAATACAAGTAAAGAATTTTAAATAAATCGCGATTCATGTTACCAATCAATCGTCATTCATGTTTGAAATAAAAATGTCTATTTCACAATTTCAACAGGGTGCTGCTTAATTGATGGAATATGAAATTCGAGGAGAAGACTAACAGAATCCTTCATTAGTACGAGTGTGGGATAGGGAAATTACACCGAGGGGACAAGATTCGCAGTCTAAGACGGGGCTTTGCGGAGTCCTACACAGTGAATCTTGTTCCAGAGGTGGAATTTCCCTATCCCACAAGAGTAAATATGGAAGGATTATTTTTTCTCACATTTTACCGGCAGTTTAGTGCATAAATTCAAGAGTTTCGAGGAAATGCAAAATTATCAAAATCCTCATTTGTTTTTCAATGCAAATCTAATTAGACAGCCAGAAAGAGCATACCCAAAAATGGTTTACACTATTAGTGTAAACTAAAAAACCCAATGTTGTCCAACAGGAAGCTATAGCAATTTGAAAATTAAATTTTAAGGAAACAATACACAATATTTTACTTCACCGTGTAAAGTAAACCATAAAAAATATGACGTAATAATCAAATGGCGTTGCAACAGTGTGAGATAGAAAAATTTCACATGGCTGTCTCACATGGGTAAAGTCGATCTCACACTGGTGATTATGTGAGAAATCAGTGTTCCAGATGGTTTTTATGTGGTGATTTTATTCTACTCTCTATATAACCATTAGCCGTGTATTCGTGACGTTCTACCGAATCTTGAATTTGATGACCACCAGTATCTTGAGCGACGTTCGAAATTCTTATCAAATTAAACGCAGATATTATACGATTATACGGATCTCAAATTACACCATTTTCGCCTTAACTATGTGTACCGAGAAATTGTGTGCCTAATCAAATTAAGATAGCATATCGATCATTACTTAAACTGTGTAAAATGATGATTTATTCGGACAAGATGCGATTAAATCTGTCGACCGCAACTTAAACAACTTTTGACCGTATATTGTTTACGACCAAATTTGACCTTATACATGTATGTATCCTGCAGTGGTGGATCCAGTCCCCCTGTCCCTAACAAATATGATCCATTTTTCATAGAAACATTTCTTTAAAAAAAGCCACTGATATGTATAGAACAATTCCGTAGTCACTCAGCTTCAGGGACCACCACCCCTTCCGGTTCCACCACCTTGGACCCATTTGACAGCTTCAAGACATCCCTGAGATCCTCTGCGTTTTACTGCCTACCACCTCTTCAGAAATTTCAGGACCCTCCCCTGGCCTCTACGCATCGGCTTCTTTGTTTGAGCTAACTATGGGGTCTACATTTAATGTTTACTGTTTGTTTATTTGTTTTGGGGTTTTCTAACTCATATTGACACGTCACCAGCTGTAGGTGAAGTGCCACAAACTCAGGACCGTAACTCTGTAGGATTTTTTGGTCATGCCAACGCCTGTTGCAATACGGGAGCTCTCCTTTTAGGGTCCCATCCGAGAGACCTGCGGCTCTCACTTCTATACGCCGAGCGTATGACGAAGTGACAGTCGTTAACTATTGTATATCCTAGGTCGGACGAGGCCTAGGTACGAATGGGACTCGAACCCACAATCTCCCGACCACAAAGCAAACGTTATAATTACAGAGACACTGCGATGTGCCCTATCTAATGTTATTCAGTGTGCATATATATGTTATACCAGTAAACTTGGAAACTAGGACTTCAGCAATATTACCCCCTCCTCCTCCAAATTCTTTTATATCTGGGATGTAAGAAATATTGTTCAAAATCATTGAATTATTATGTTCCCCAAACAAAGTTTGGGAACATATTGTTTTTACTCTGTTTCTTATTATTATTATTATTATTATTATTATTATTCTTTTTCTCCGGTACTTTTTTGTCCGGAAGTGTTCTCAGAAACTACAAAAGGGATCGATATGAAACTTTCCAGGATGATAGTATAGCGTTTGTAGATGTGCATAGTGATAGTCATTTTGTTTGCACGTGCATGCACGCGCGCGCACGTGCATTGCAATTTTGGTACAAAAAATGGAAAATCAGAATATTGAAGGAAGCGATATAAAACCTAAATAGGATGATAGTATATCATTTGTACATATGAAAAATAATAGTTATTTTGCCAGCACGCGCACGCATGCGCGTGCACGAGCATTACAAAATTTGTACGCTAACTTTGGAATCAGTCTAACTTTTTTGTTGTTCATTGAAATGGCTTGAAATTCATATCATAGGTAGATATTGAGACCCTTAACTGATTTGCATGGTCAAAATTACCAATTTGCACGCGCATGCACGTGCGCTTCATTTTGATTGGATAATGCTAAAACGTTTGTAACTATCTTATTTATGAAGCGAATGAGATGATATTCACAGCATATGTAGACAATATGTGTATCTATATGTTGGTGTAACAAAAAATTCCAACGCACACGCGCATGCGCGTGCAACGTTTTTTAAATGTTCAATTTTTAAAGGACGATAACGTTTTTGTTTTTCATCAAATTCTATTGATATTAGGGGTTTAGATGTATCTTGGTACTCCTTACAAATTGCTGTGGTTAGAATTACTGCTCAGCACGTGCATGCACGTGTGCTGATTTCTGATTGGACGATTTTAAAATCGCTATAACTTCCTTATACTTGGTGGAAACGTTATGAAATTCATACTGTGGGTATATGATACACATGCCTGTTGAACGCCATCAACAAAAATTCGGAATCATACACGCGTGCGCGTGTATGCACGTGCAACGCTTTCTTTCATTTCTTGGTACTGAAATGACCATATTGAACGTACTACATGTAATTAAAGGCTAAAATAAAATGATTTTTTCCTATAGATTCACAAGGACATCACTTTTTAATTGAGGGAGATTTGGGGAACATCTGTAACGGTCCCCGTTACAATTAGAACTAGTTATTATTATTATTATTATTATTCTTTTTCTCCGGTACTTTTTTGTCCGGTAGTGTTCTCAGAAACTACAAAAGGGATTGATATGAAACTTTCCAGGATGATAGTATAGCGTTTGTAGATGTGCATAGTCATAGTCATTTTGTCTGCACGTGCATGCACGCGCGCGCACGTGCATTGCAATTTTGGTACAAAAAATGGAAAATCAGAATATTGAAGGAAGCGATATAAAACCTAATTAGGATGATAGTATATGATTTGTACATATGAAAAATAATAGTTATTTTGTCAGCACGCGCACGCATGCGCGTGCACGCGCATTCCAAAATTTGTACACTAACTTTGGAATCAGTCTAACTTTTTTGTTGTTCATTGAAATGGCTTGAAATTCATATCATAGGTAGATATTGAGACCCTTAACTGATTTGCATGGTCAAAATTACCAATTTGCACGCGCATGCACGTGCGCTTCATTTTGATTGGATAATACTAAAACGTTTGTAACTATCTTATTTATGAAGCGAATGAGATGATATTCACAGCATAAGTAGACAATATGTGTATCTATATATTGGTGTAATAAAAAAATACCAACGTACACGCGCATGCGCGTGCAACGTTTTTTAAATGTTCAATTTTTAAAGGACGATAAGGTTTTTGTTTTTCATCAAATTCTATTGATATTAATGGTTTAGATGTGTCTTGGTACTCCTTACAAATTACTGTGGTTAGAATTACTGCTCAGCACGTGTATGCACGTGTGCTGAATTCTGATTGGACGATTTTAAAATCGCTATAACTTTCTTATATTTGGTGGAAACGTTATGAAATTCATACTGTGGGTATATGATACAAATGCTTGTTGAACGACATCAACAAAAATTCGGAATCGTACACGCGTGCGCGTGCATGCACGTGCAACGCTTTCTTTCATTTCTTGGTACTGAAATGACCATATTGAATGTACTACATGTAATTAAAGACTAAAATAAAATGATTTTTTGCTATAGATTTAAAAGGACATCACTTTTTAATTGGGGGAGGTTTGGGGAACATATGTAACGGTCCCCGTTACAATTAGAACTAGTTTATAATTGTATTGCCTGTTTCCACACGAGAAAGTTAGGAAATGGGATGTATACTTGTAGTTCATGCACATTTCCCCAAAGCATATCCTACACATTAGTATAAGGAAGCTTTTGCTGGATTAGATGGGAGAATTAAGAGCCCTGTAATGCGATTTGACAACGAAGAAAACACACTATAAGGCAGTCAACAGATGGAATAATTTCCCGTTTACATTGCCGACAGAAGATTACCTAGCTATAGATTTAGGAAATCAACCACATCTCTCTCTCTCTCTCTCTCTCTCTCTCTCTCTCTCTCTCTCTCTCTCTCTTATGACAGTATGCAAACAAAAAATTTTCGGGGTTGTTTGAACTGCAAAATTCTTTGATCCGCACACATACCTGTCAAGTCATCGTTTGGCCACCACCCATCAGCACACATACCTGTCAAGTCATCGTTTGGCCACCACCCATCAGCACACATACCTGTCAAGTCATCGTTTGGTCACCACCCATCAGCACACATACCTGTCAAGTCATCGTTTGGCCACCACCCATCAGCACACATACCTGTCAAGTCATCGTTTGGCCACCACCCATCAGCACACTCTTTGCACGTGTTAGAGTCCATCATTATCTCGTTCTCCTGACAGGGGATGCACGTCCAGCAGCATTTTGTCTGCTCATCTAATTTCTAAAATGAATTAATGAAATTTCATTTCATTCAAAGCTTTCCGTTCCAGTGGTTTATAATATTGTTAAAGGGCATTGACTGTGGACTTTCAGTTTGCATTGACTGTGGACTTTCAGTTTACATTGAATGTCAATTTTCAGTTTACATTGACGGTGGACTTTCAGTTTGCATTGACTGTGGACTTTCAGTTTACATTGAATGTCAACTTTCAGTTTACATTGACGGTGGACTTTCAGTTTGCATTGACTGTGGACTTTCAGTTTACATTGAATGTCAACTTTCAGTTTACATTGTTGTCAACTAGGAATTAAATACTTTTTAATCCAAATTTTGAACCATCTTTAAAAGCTGGAATACACTTGAAATGCAAGGAAAAGAATAACCTCAGAGAAAAAGATATTTGCGATATGTAGGGAAATTAGTGAAAATTGTAATTTAGATTTCTCTGCGATGAATTATTTATTTCCATACCATGATGTTACAGCCCTTGTTTCTATACAAACACATGTACACACAATCAATGGAAGAGTACCTCACAATTACAACAGGATGAGATACTTTTAATGTGAAAATGTCATGTTAATCTATAATGTATAACGCTGATTGAGTCATTTTAGTAATAATCATTATGGCTTTGGCGGCATTATCTGCATGTTTCAGCAAGAAATAAAAAAAAAATTCTACTTCAATAAGAATAGATATTTATAGAGTTATAGAGACGGGGGGTAATGTATTTCAATTTTTCTAACTTTTGAACATTATAGACAATTTACTTATCTTTTAAAGGGATTTTATATTTGTACTTATTACAACTAAACTAAACCAAAGTATATATATATATATATATATATATATATATATATATATATATATATATATATATATACATCAACCCGTGCATACATTTTTTGTTTGTATCAAATAACCACAATGGGGATGCCACATGCAGTACTAGTCTATCTTTGATATCTTAACCGGATGTCCACCATTTTGATATATTAGTAACGTACAGCTGTATATCGATTTACATTACATATATTCATAATGAATAAAAATTATATAAATAGTCTAAAGGTTAAGTTGGACACCAAATGCATTCCGTTTCCAAAGTAGTTAGATTAACACTTATTAAGTAGCACTACTGCAATCAACATCACCCGTTACAACGTACTACGAAATAAAGAAACCATCCCAGCATGCCTCATCAAAATTCTTCCTTAAAAGTTGCTTATTTGTTCGAGAAATAGAGATTTCCCGTGAGCATATTTCCATCAGAAAACATCAATTTGTGTACAGGAATATTGTCAACCAATAATTGTAACTGATATGCAATTTCAAGCTTAGGAAATTACGTAATACATCAATTAGTCGGATAATATGTCCAAAATTGTAATAAATGGCCCAGCAAGGCCTAGGGAATTTGTCTTATACTGAAGCAATTAAATTCAGAATCAAATTATCTGTAGATGATTCCTAGATGTCGTTAGGGTGATAATTGGTAATGGAGGCATTGAAATATAGACGGTGAAACCATTAATTTCTAACAGTTTTCAAAGGCTGATCAGCCCGCTGATATAAAATCGTACTACAGTGCAGTTGGTAAGCCAGGACAGTTACCGTACTACACCACAACGGGTTCTATAACACGACAGACGCAGGTACTCTTTTGTGATTAATCTGAAAGATGCTATTCTTTTTAGAAAACACTTGATAAAGGATACAGAATGGTGAAGGCGAAAAGTTCACACACAAAGAGGCGTCGTCTAATCTACTCTGAAAATCGCTGTTTGTGTCTCGATACACCAAGTTTGTTTAAACTTCAAAACTGGTCCTCAATGGGAAGTAAATACCATTTTGAATCAAAGCACATTTCATCATAATTGCAGCTGTATACTTTTTAAAGAATGAAGAACTATCTTCTGTTTTATCGCTAGCGATAATCATAATACGCGTAGTATTGGGAGAACCAGGGATTCATTCCAACATACAGATATTAATTCTTTAAGCATGCACATGTACATATGTATGATGTTAAAATCGCACTTTTTTCCAGTGCTTAATGGTTTGATATAATCTATAGGTATAAAAACCTCTTTTTGGCAGCCCTCCATCGCATTGATATTATTTTACACACACTGTAGTCTAAAGTTACAATATAATGAAAACCAGAAACAGCAAACGCATGACACGTGATGAAGCATGCGCAATAAAAAGGAAGTGAATGGATTTGACTTACCTTAATGGATCCTTTAGCACATGGATCACTGCAAACAGACTCGACAGTACTACCAAATCCACTGGATGGCCAGTAAATGATAGAATCATTCATTGACAGAAGGCCTGTTTCCCAGCGTCCCACACTGACGTATTTGTACGTCACATTTCCCGCCTCGTCCTTGATCTTTTGAAAATTCATAATGTCATACCTAATTTAAATAAACAAATCATTATACCAGAGTACCTCAAAATATTGTTTTTGTATTATATAATGCTCAGCAAATAAATCAACAATTTCATGATTCCAAGACTATTGAGTGATTCTGCGCCATGTGACGTCATCATCATCTTCTGCATCTCCAACGAATTACAGAAAGTTTTTTCTAATTTTAAACTCGACAATTTTAAAACATAATATATATCGCCTATTCGGACAATTATCCCCGTCGACATTAAGGATTTTCCCGCGCCTCTGAAACAGTTGCTATCTCGAAAGGCAACGTTAACAGCCTCATCATACAAGTAGCTAGTAAATAGGTAAATACTGTTTCAAGAGTAACAAATATAAATCTAAAGATAAACCTTATCATATCAAATGTATACAGCTACAAAACTTGGGTAGAATTCTAAGTATGACTTAAATATTTTTATATTGAAAAACATCCTTAGACATAACATTCACCCCTACCACCTTACTATGTTGAAACAATAACTGTAGTTTAATCGGCAGAGGGTGCTCGCATTGTGACCGGAAGGTCGTTAGTTCCAATCACGGCTGCGCCAGACGCTAGGCGTTATAACGACAGTGGCTGTTCCTTTGCTAATTACTGGGTTACTGTACCACACCGGTCCCATGATCCGGGGTCTGAGGCCTTATCGCCTGAAAGTTTGATAGATTGGGCTCTTGTGCTTCTTAAGAAAAACTATTCAAAGAATATTAAGAATTTCAGAAATATTGTTTCGTCTCCGATTCCGTCGCGGTATTAATATTTAGAATGTCCATCGAAATCTGTTTTTTTTTTTTTTTTTTTTGCGTTAAGATGGGCAACAAAAACAAACGTACGTGTAACTACTAAACATACACATGACGTCACACATCGCCTTACCCTGCCTTTCATCAACATTGCATTTCGTTACACATTAGACCTAATGGTGCACTGAATTTTGGAGCTAGGGGACCACAACACTGGGATGATAATCCACGTAAGTTTACAATCTTAAATCGAGGTATGACTTTGCGAGATCTCTGCCATTTTTTATGAGGGAGCTCGTTGTACTCGCTATTAGAGAGAGAGAGAGAGAGAGAGAGAGAGAGAGAGAGAGAGAGATTCTTATTCATGTATCTTTAAAGGAAATCTATTTTAGATAGCCGCCTTATTTTCACAACGCATTAATTCTTCTTCCTTGCAAGGAGCGATGAGCCTTCGTTTCAATAACCTTAAATGCCCTTTTACCCAGGAATGGCTTAAGGCAAATTTAGTTGATATTGGACTAATGTTTTTAAATGAATTTGAAAACGTGGAAAGTTATCACGGAGACGACATGAAGTCAATCTATATAAAACCTCGATCAGTAAAGGTCACTTGAACGTTTGACTCAAGTGAGCTAAATAGAAATTAAAGGGAAACGTTTACACTGTTTAATTAAAATATGTCTGGTGATATTATTTTATCTTTCGAATTTATTTTATTAAGAAAATATCGAAGCACCCCAAAAACAAAAAAAATGCAATGAATATCACCCGAACGTTTGTTACTAGACATATCAGATCAGAATGTGAGGGAGAGGATCATTTACCTTGCTGGTGGATCTCCATTTTCATCGTAATGAAGTTCATAATTACTGTAAGTAGTCAATGACACGTTCAGAAGGTAATTCAGGTAGAGTTCTCCCTTTACTGGCAACATCTCAGGACACAGCCCCGCACTGCTACCACAGATGTCCAGCATCATATTGTGTAGCGCATGCGCCATTGTGTACACGGCATTGATGACGAAACCGAGTTTAGAGTCCTGAACATATTCACCGCGTCGTCTTGTTTCTTTACCTGCAATAATCAACACAAATGTGCACGAACGAAATTAGGTTACATGTACATATTGCATTTTCATTTGTTTGTGGTTAGTTCACTCATGCATGCAGATACATCACCAGCTTCAGGTGAAGTGTCACGAACTTTGACCTCAATCGTTTTACTCCTTTTCGTGTTTAGACTGGTGACGTTGAGAAAAATTAAGGGAATTACAAAAAAAAATTGAATGATTTTGTTTTGGGGACTGACGATTAAAAAATATCAGCAATATACGAGTAGTTGAAGATCTCAGAAGTATTTTTTTTTTCATTTTTCGATCAGATGATGGTATCAGTAAATTAAATGTAAAGAAATAGCAAGAAGGAAATTATTATTTGAAGATAATCAAACCTGTACACTTTCTGAAGCCCTTGCTTTGTACTTCAGTTTCGTCAAATGTGCAGTCGAAGGTCTTGGACCAGAATTCTTTAAACCAAGGATTCCGTGTGTTAGTATACGGATTTAAACTGTTGAAATACTGGTCAAAATCAGCAATCTTTGGTGACGTCAGTTTGATTGACATTCCGCCAGCTACATTTTCCTCATTTCCTTCGACAACATCCGGTCTATCGTTCCAACCGTCACTGCAAAATTTATTTAAAAATTTCAGGGGTGAGATACCGGTATATATATCAGCATACAGTAGGGCTTACTGTTAGCTGATTTACACGAATCACAATAAAATTATTGGTGAGACGATTCAAAAACAGGGGAGTCTTATCTGCTCTGTTCTCTATCACACATACATGTTATCCGCTCTGTTCCCTATCACACATACATGTTATCCGCTCTGTTCTCTATCACACATACATGTTATCCGCTCTGTTCTCTATCACACATACATGTTATCCGCTCTGTTCTCTATCACACATACATGTTATCCGCTCTGTTCTCTATCACACATACATGTTATCCGCTCTGTTCTCTATCACACATACATGTTATCCGCTCTGTTCTCTATCACACATACATGTTATCCGCTCTGTTCCCTATCACACATACATGTTATCCGCTCTGTTCTCTATCACACATACATGTTATCCGCTCTGTTCTCCATCACACATACATGTTATCCGCTCTGTTCTCTATCACACATACATGTTATCCGCTCTGTTCTCTATCACACATACATGTTATCCGCTCTGTTCTCTATCACACATACATGTTATCCGCTCTGTTCTCTATCACACATACATGTTATCCGCTCTGTTCTCTATCACATATACATGTTATCCGCTCTGTTCTCTATCACACATACATGTAATTCAGGGTTTTCATTAGATAGGAAACATACATACACGTCCAGCATATATGTATGATATTTCAAGCAAAGAAATAATAATGGGGAAAAAAGTATATTTCATAAGTATTGTCATCTTCGCCAGTCAAGAGTTTTCAGTCCACTTCGGAGCGGAGTAGCGAAGTTGAAGCATTGTATGATGAAAGAAACTGTTCGGACCGAGGGATGTTAATATACTACTCATCTGAACGAACGTGAAATTTAGTTCATTAAAAACTCTTGCAATCATCTTGAGTTACACTGCACCTGTGCTTTGTCAAATTGAATTAGCGTGCTTTGATTTCGCAAATAGGATTTTGTGGATTTATTGAACATACATTGGATGGAAACCTTTACTTTAAAAGCATGGTCTGAATTGCAATTACTGTATTCTCCCTAGAACATCTGAGAATGTAAGAATTACAATTATTCTCCCCAGAACGTCTTAGAATGTCTGAATTACAATTATTCTCCCCAGAAAGTCGATTACAGAAACCCCGTTCTTCAGTTGAGAAATGTTGCACAATTCTGCGAATAAATGTATTATGTCAGACAAGCATATGGGATCGTCTGAATCCAACCCAGAATGGGTTATCCAGATTACATGCTCAAGTGAAGCACTCTCCATGTTGAAAATAAAAATAAAATCTAAATACTGGTTTACGTTAGAATTGATTCGTATGTAAATATGATGGTATAGTATTACGTGCCTAGCTACATGTATACTGCCACTGAATCGATGCATGGCAAATCTGATCTCTTCGTCAAACTCTCACCCAACCTTCCAAATTACAATGGTTAAAAGTCTGCGTGTATAGCTACCCAATATGTGTCTTATCTCATGGACGAGGCAAAAAACGCCAATCCGCATTAAAGAACCCAAACTTATTCAAATCCTATAATTGTGATGCTTTATTTTGCTCTAGCTATTTAAATGATACATATCGTATACGGGGACTTGTATGGGTTAGAGATGGCGAAATATTCGGAAGCGAATGAAGAATGCATAGCAGATAAGGACAGTCAACATGTCATTAAGAACTGCCGACGTCGATTCACTTTTCCTAATGGGATTTTAATGTTTGGTAAATAGTTGATTGAAGTGATGGAGCAGTTTTTTTTTTTCAAAATGATGCCAAAGTATTTTTCTGGCTAGATCTAATGATGACCAATGCTAGACTCCATGTCAAAATATCAAAACAACTAAGTTGGTACAATCGAATGCTGGATGTTGCCTGGTGTCGCATGTGTTTTACCAAAGTGTTTATGGAGCAATTATACACGCTTAAACAAAAACGTTAAGGCATCATACATGTATTTATAATTACATTAGACACCGCTGAATCCTCGCTACAAATGGAGAAAAAAATCTTCCCGTGAAGAATAGATATTCAGAATTACATACTGACTTATGACAAATCCCCCGTGACGTACAAATAACAGGCGCTATCCATTTCACGTGTCAATATCATATTATATAAAATTAGTTCTTCGATGGATCAGAAATGGTTATCCAAGGCCGTTCCCGACATCAACTCAAATCAACTTTTGGAATAATCGTATTTATATTGACTGTTTTACTACCGTTTACTAAACAGGTCTTCGGATTTTTAAGTTTTAAAAACAAAATCTGGAAAAATAGTCAAAAGAATAAATTAACCTACTACATGTATTGGGATTTAAAACAATATCATAAACAAGATCTTCGCAAAGTGGGACATATCCTCTCGCAATGAGTTGTCTACACTTTTACGATTAAGTCCCGTAGTGACCTTGACCTTTGACCCCAAACAATGTGGCTTGCAGGGTGTCTTTAAGCTAAATGTTACTCACACATACTCACCCATACGTGAACAAATGAATTGCAAGGGAATAACAAAAGAAAAATCAATATGTTTATGAAATTAAATAATTGTTGAAAACGTTGTGGATTATGGCAATATAGCCGACAGATAGGAAAATCAGGAAAACAGGTGTATGGTAAGGGCTAGAAACTGTGTGAAACTTGAAGGACCAAACTTACATTGTTAATGTGAAAAAAAACACCTTTAAGCTATAAGATATGCATCGTATGGATGCATGTTTTGTGAAACACCTGCACACATACATTGTGTACTGCTTTCATGGAGAAATAAACATTACCCTTATTGTGGGATTCCCTTAAATGTAACTGCTTGTTAAGACAAAGAGAATGAAATGAGTGCAAGACGGGGAACATGCTGAAAATCAAGGTCTGTGTTACAGACGACAATCCAGATGTAGACACCAAGATGAACTGAGATTACCTTCCCACCACCAGAAAATGGTTCTTAGCACCAGGTACCATTGCTGTTGCGTTGTAAAGGGATCTGACGGTTTCGCCATCACAGAAACATATAATCACCCTGGCTCTTTTCTTTTTCATGAGTTTGTTAATGATTTCTACGTGTTCGTCATCGGTGGCACCTCGGGCGATTTTGGCAGCTTTAGCGATACACACTCCAGCCTCATCCGCTAACTTTGTGAAGGACTCAATTCCCCTCTGTCCATAATTTCCTGAAAAGTATATTGAGAATAGACGATATTCTTGTTAATAAATTATTCATTAAGCTAATTCCTAACGTAAGATATCCATCATACATATTGAACAGTATCTGATCGCAGAGTTTCAAGTAAGGCTATCAAGTAAGGATGAGAAAATTTGTCCAAAAATGAATTTATGAAATATACATCTAAATATAATTAACCCTTATACATTGTACAAGCTTTATAGTAAATTGGTAATTATATATATATATATATATATAGAGAGAGAGAGAGAGAGAGAGAGAGAGAGAGAGAGAGAGAGAGAGAATTTATCATTTGTAATAATAATGATATTGGTAGTGTAGACAACAATTGAGGGTATATTGATGTTTAAAAAGTTTTGAACATCTATAGTTATTGATCTAAGTTTATAATATATGTATTATTTAGGCAAATAAAAATATTACAAAAAACATGAACCAGCCCCTTTAACGCTTACATAAGCTACCAGAAATATACAACAACCACATGCTGATACACTGTACATATATACATGATTTATCATAAAGGTCCTGCAACCAATCATTTCTTATATATTCTGTAGTACAAAGGGTGTTCATCGTGAAAATTGTAATAGTATTTGATATAATGCTAACACACAAAAGATAAATGTCAAAACATGTCTAATGATTTCCTAATGCACTTTCTGTTATTGGAAAATTATTGCATAATTATGTGCACTTTATGTACATGTAATTATTTCTCCAGCGCATGAGTCATACTACACACTATATAACTGTAGTTAGGTTTGCAGTAATTGGAGCATTTGGAAATTTTCTCGGAATTTTCTGTGGCTATCCTTTTAAATCCCCCCTGAGAGACCGTAAATCAGAATTCTTAAAGAAAATTACTCTAGACATCTATGTAAACACATTGTCCACAATAAATTTCAAAGAATCCGAACACCGTCTGTCATCACCAGTTTACATTGCACCTTCCCTACTTAACCCTGCAGAATGTGTACAACTGAGACAATGTGCAGGTCGCAGAAGATTTCAGCTACCTAATTGTACGTACATTATAGTCTGTTCTCTACCATTCATCTCTTAATCTTTTCTACGTGTCGTGTGCAACATTAGATTTACAGCTAGCGTTGATCCCCGCGCACTTCTCTTTATATAGCGTCTTAACATTCACTTCAAACAAAACAGAGACAAGCCTTTAAACACACTTTATCTCATTTTCATTTACTGGTGATATAAGTATTCTTCCCAGGCGCCTGACCCACCTCTGTTGTCTGCAGAGGTCCGTGTTCTCTCAATCACGCATTCTTAGATTGATCGTTGTTTGTTATCTTCGCTTTTTATGTCCCTGTGATCGGATATTCGGGGACATATGTTTTTGTTCTGTCTGTTTGTCTGCAAAAACTTTAACCTTGGCCACCACATTTGAATGGATGGTGATAGGACTTTCTTACTTCACGTGCGTATTCCTTGCGACAGGAACTTTTCTTTCCTCACCAAACTTTTTGACCTTATGACCTTGACCTTAGAGTTTGGCCATTTGGCGACATTTCTATTTCTCAAACACATGTCTTTTTTCTTCTTCAAAAAGTTGATGGATGCCTAATTCGACATCATCCCTTGCCATATAATGACTCCCTTTCAGATCATGCATGCATGTACGATATAAACCCATACATGTATGCACCGTTTCCTGTGTAAAACAGTGCACGTAATCAAATCGCGTGTAATTCGTGTAGTCACATAGGTGCACGCTACTATTGGGGACGAAACTTATCATACGTCATAATGCTTACTGAGTAATGTGATATCGTAAATAGTAAAGAGGATATGGTATAAAATCGAAGTTTATTCGTGCTTCGATAGTAAGAAATCGAGTAATTACCACAACTGACTGAATGCAATGTGATATCCCAGAGTAACAACCGCTTTATTATAATATTGACATGTTTTCCATTAACACTTGTTAATGGAAACCAATTTGATACGCGAGTATGACAGCATCACCTAAGAGCTTCCCCCAACAGGGCTATTAGGGAAAGCATTCAGATCACGCAGACTCGTCTCGGAAATGACAAAGTGACACCTATCGTCGAAATCTGTGCATCGCTCACACGCAATCTGAAAATGGTTTATTAATTATAGTGAAGGGATCTCACACGAGAAACGATGATGCAACTCCGAAAAGGTGTGTTATTAGTTGTGAATTTAGAGGGTCTATTCCTCCTGTTATCGGCATACAATCCACGTAAAATACGATAATGTGTTTCACTATCCACAGAACAGTTCAATATTCACGATATTGGCAGTGCCTATAACATGATATTATAGAAATCAACTCAGTCCTTTGATATACGTGTCCTGTAGTGTACAAAACTGCCCACCTGGATAAATTTCAACATACCCGTTTGCGATCTGTGTTTTCACGTGTATATTACGTACTTTAAGTTATTTATTTTCACCTCAAGCGTTTTTCTTCTCAAATACAATAAGTACAGGTATGAAGGTCAGCGATATTCGTTCTTTCATTATTAATTGTTTTTAATTCTAATTTGCAAGCTATATCTTTGATTAGATAAACATAAGTTGGAACGAGTTTTGTCATACATTAATAAAATGGAGTAAGAAAATGGTTACATCTCTGGAGAACAAATGCATGTTAAATCTGGAGACTTCCAATCTTCAATGCTATGAGATGGATCATAAAAGACATCGGCTGATCGGACCTAGCTTTTCCTAATATGCACCGATACATGCATTTTATTATGACAACTGTCAAAAACTAATTTTGTCAATCAAGCAAAATAAATATTTTCCCTAATCTACGTCAAAGGGATTGGGTGGTAGATTGAAATCTTCCCTTAGGAAATACAATTTTCGCTCACTAAATGAATGAATTTCAAAACTCTTACTAATATCCTTTGAGAAAAAAGCAGAGCAAAAGAGAGAGGATCTTCAGTTCTTCCAAGAAATGCGACAAAGCGGAAGAAGTGACAAGTTCGAGAGTGTAGGATTGTAAATGAAATTCAGTGTTATTGGAAATGCCACGAATGTTTATCTCTGAGAAGAAAGCGAAGGCGAAAGTAATTACACAGTCTATTGAGACCACTCACGGTTACTGGTTAAGGTATATAGTATCACAAAATGCGCGACTCTAAAGGCGGAAAATCACGTGCGTCGTCACATTACTTTTCATAAAAAATATCAAAATAAGAAATTTACATAGCTGCCAAGTATATCTAAACGCACTTTATATTAATTATTTCATATCAAAAACTTACATTTTTTTCACAGAACAAGATATACATCTGTATGTATGACAGGGAATATACATATACATGGAATATACATGAAATATTAATTGATTGAGGTACGGCGTATTGAAAACGTTTTCAAACACTTCACGTACATCAATCACCTCTGAAGCAAATTGATCCATGTACCAATAGTGCATGTTTCCCCCTCTCTACCTATCACGAATTGATTTCTTTTTATATAGAATACATCCATTTTCTCCTAATGTAAAATTTTGGCAAGAAAAACACTGAATTACGCTGCAAATGTCTAGACGGGTTTCCGATGATTACGACAAATGGTCACTTTTATATGAGACCATGTATTTTACGGAGCAAAATAGCAACATGAAGTATCGGAGAAAGCAGAACAGTACAATTACACCACATTTACAGCTCAAAAAAACCTATAAAGCAACCGGAATACGTTTTCCAAATAAACACAACTGCTGCCATGACTAGCACGACAAACGTGCTCTCTATGATAAATGCTTCATCCCCCCCCCTCCAATGTCAAAACTTCGAGATTTGAAATTCATATTTTTAAATGTAAAACTTGAATTCTTGTATGTTGACCATCTTGTTTTACAAGTAGTTTCAAAGAATTTGACGTAACAAAATGAAAATTTAGAGCCTAATCGTCACTCTTAGTAGAAATTTGGATTTGATGTACATGTATATGTAACGTATTGGGGAACGTAAAGATTTGATTTGCCATTGACCTATCACTGAGGGAGCTATTTCTAGTGATAATTTAAATCTGCACTTATTCATCAAAATTAGATATTAAAAAAAATAATAATCTTATAAAAGTCGTTCATTCACGGTGTCATATCATCATCGGGGTTATCTTTTTCTTAAATCATATTTCAAAAATCTATGCATTTAGAAAATGAAAGTCATTAGATTTAGGGGGCCACATTTGGGCCCATACCGTACACAGTATCTATATCGTATGAGATACTGACGAATATGTACATTCTCGTCCATGCCGCTCATGCCTTGCTTGGAAGAGAATATGCCAGAAACCTTCACATCTTTCCATTGAAGGTTTAGCCAATTAGAAATAAATCACTTAACCAGGTGACAGTGATAGAGAGACGCAACGAGACGATACAATTCTATCTTTCCCATTTTGTCCGTAAATAATTGAGTTTACAATAGCATAACAGATATGATACATCTATGAATATAATGATTGACAAAGGATAAAGACCAGCTTGGGAAGGAAGAAAAAATATCTCCGGATTCCTGTTCAGACAATACCATCCTCAAACTCATTTCCGGTCATCGTCGCAGAGGAAGCGGTGTGGATGTAATATTATGTACAGTTAATAAAAATCGATAAAAACTTGCAATAACTTCTTTGTTCGCATAACTTATAAATCAGATGCACGTCAATAAAAGCTTAATATCAGGAGAGGATTAATATTAGACTTACTCTAGACTTTTTCAAAACAATCTGCATAGAAAACTGTTTCTAGATGTACAATACTTTTCATAACACTGTTTTTGTCCGAAATACGTCAAATAATCGAATACACTTTCGGAAGGAAGCTAAGACTGTTTGTGGACAAGTTAAACTATTTCTTATTATATTTCTAATCCATGATAAGAGATTATATTTCTTCACAATTTAATGTTCAACGTAATAACAAACGAATTGTTGAGGCTACAGTGTGCAAACTGTATTATTGAAATACGAAACAATGGTGTAAGAACTGAGACTAAATTGTGAATTTGTTATAGCTGGGTGTGGAATTTAATTCACAAGCAAGTCAATGTTTCCTTCATGCTTTCACGAGTGCGGATATAACAACACACCGCAGAATTCTGTCTCACGGGTACAGTTAATTCCACATTCAAATACAGAGCGATGAATTTTCTGTTCTAGTGTAATTACATTTCCTATAGTTTCTAATTAACCTCTTCTGAAATATCCATAGACTATTGGACACAATGCTGTCGAATTATTTTGTAAACATCATTGTCGTAAATAATTTTTCCTCATTTTTTATTCTATTGATATGATATCAGTGTTTTCTGTTTCACTAACACACACACTAACACGGTCACTGTGGATAACAAGGATACAACTCTCATTACAGAGATACATAAAGTTACTAATATTGTTATAGTCATTTCTCATGATTATTTTTCATTCTATTGATACGATATTAGTGTTTTCTATTCCACTAACATTACCTATATGAGTATATCTCGCATTAATGAGATACAAAAATCAGTTTCAATGTTATTTACACACTGCAACAATCGATGTCGTCATTTTATCACTAATATCGGTGAAAATATCACTTTTACAACCGAAAATATAAGATATTTACGAAATCATTTTCAAATACCCTCTGGCAAATAGTTGTAGTTGACAGGATCGTACGTCTGTCGTTCGTAATCAAAAGTTACAACTTGTGAAATGAAATTACATAGCTCTTATGGTACCAAGCGTAGTCATAACATGAAATTGCGGACTTGTCACCCGAGTTTCGTCCATGTTATTAGATTCCACCGAGCTCAATAAAAGCGAATTCAATTCAACACACATCTTGCATTCCTCCCTAGATTCTGGTTTCTGCCTGACCCGCCACTAGAAATGGTAACTGTTAGTTCCTTAACACAATCCCTGCCGCAAGTGAACAAGGTAGGTATTGAGTTCTCTTTATAATTAACAATAATCAACACACTGTCATTTCTGTATAATTAACAATAATCAACACACTGTCATTTCTGTATAATTAACAATAATCAACACACTGTCATTTCTGTATAATTAACAATAATCAACACACTGTCATTTCTGTATAATTAACAATAATCAACACACTGTCATTTCTGTATAATTAACAATAATCAACACACTGTCATTTCTGAAAAGTACATATTGCTGAGGGCTGGTTGGTATTGGTTGTAGTGACCTTTTTCCACTTTCATGTTATATAGTTTTTTTATCTTGCAATCAGAGCCGGTTCACAAACAAGAAATGCTGTTAATGAGGGAGTAAAACATTTTAACCTGACCTGTTACACCCTGACTGGAAATCTCAAATGAAAATAATCTAATTCAACCCCATCGATCATCTGTTTTGAAAAGATAGAGAATAATGTGATCACTTATTGATAATCAATAATATATTCAGTAAACAATCACACCATTTTCTTCAGAACAAGATGTGTACGTAGATCACTTTTATGCCTCCTATGAGAAGAAACCTTCCAAGCAGTAACGAATAACCCAACACTGCAGTGGCGTAGCTTCCATTGAGGCAACCGAGGCAGCTGCCTCGGTAAAAAAAAAAACCAACAAAAAAACACCTTTTACGTTGTTAAAATGTCGATAGCTTCTGGGGGGCTGCGCCCCCTAGACCCCCTACCTCGGTAATATTCGAACCCAAGCTACGCCTATACACTGTAATGCAGCTTTGTCACTTGAATTGTGGCAAGAAACGAAATGCACAAGTATCTTCAGGGGTGTAAAAGAGGGTGCAGAATTGCACACTGTATATGCAATAGATGACAGAGCATAAAATTCTAAATTGATAACTAAATTAATTGCTTTAATATATGAGTACCTACATGCATCTTTTCCGATAGAAATATTTTACACTGTAATCATCTAAACATTGTATGGAAAGTAAATTGTAATTCACTCAAAATGCATCGTGATAGTAGATCATCAATGTTATAATTATTGAACCAATATTGGTAAATTCAAATCGAACGACAGCGAATATCAATACGCAATTTCTGAGTTGCCCAATAGTTCTTTCCCTTTGCGGAACTCTTCCGCACAGTGAGACGCAAAACATACTTTTCCCACACGCGATGGGTACGAATGCTTATTGCTACATTCATATATTGCCTAAAGGATGATTATCAGACATCATGCAAGCACCCAAACTGCTAGGACACACACTTTTAGTAAGTTTATGATTATTTGATAATAAAATAGCTCAAATTAAAATCGATAATCACCAACATTCTTTGATTAAAGTATCACTCGTGCAGAAGAAGAAATAAAAAATAAATCTAATTTAATGGCCTAAATCAAACAAATGTTTTTCTTCATATGGTCAGTTTAATGAATAGCAACGACTGTTGTAAACAAAATGTACGCGTTAATACAAGTTGTAACTTTTATCTTTATTTACATAGCTAGTCTACAACATTTATATACATCTGGTACCCACCTAAGCGTTCAACGGAATACTGAATGTACATGATGTACCTCCATCACAGAAGAGTTGATACCTCGGAACTTGCGTATTCTCCAATATAAGTTCGGTAACTACTTTAGTATATACCTAAACTATATTTCACATTTGAAAATTGACACATGCGCAGTATAATTACAAGATTGACAAATTGTTACCACACCCACGTAGAAGGCAGGGTTAGTTGGGTAGAGTTCAAATGTTTTCCCCATTGGATTTGAATCGATTGTAAATTGGGTACGAACGGAAGTACCCCATCAAGATAAGATAAGATAAGATAAGTTTATTCCAATTTTGGGCCCAGAGGGCATAACAGCAAGACAGCTTATAAAGAAGGAAATTTCAAAACAGAAAGAAAGTTTACAACATTAACTATAGGTTACATAGACTGCAAACTAATGTGGAGGCAGCATGAATGAGTACATTCATATATGAATAAATGTAACAGACTGTGAATCCCGATCCCGATAAACGTACACGATTCTGCATGTACAATCTCACTCACCCTCTTTAACCTCGCTTAAACATTTTCTTTGTGGAACTCGTCCACGCCATTGATTGTTGATGATATATAACATATAAGATATCGAAACCGGCTGAAGTGTCTATTGGGGCTGACGTCGAATGCAAAACATTTGAACTTGTGACTAGTGGAACTGAAATATGCCACCAGAGCTGACTAATTTTATATAAGCCATCTTTGTTTACAACTTAGCGTGCAATTACGTTAACGTCTACACTCGGAACGTCTCGGTACGGGTATCTTGTTATTTCATTAAAAGTTGGAACTCAATTATAGTCTAAATAATACACACTAATTTTGGCTATGTAATAAGTCTGAATATATTGCTATTGTTTACATGTAATGCTGTTTTTATTGCATACATGTACTGCTATTTAGTATTTATCAATATGTTGCTATTGTATACATGTACTGCTATTTAGTATTTATCAATATGTTGCTATTATTTACATGTAATGCTATTTATCAATATGTTGCTATTGTGTACATGTAATGCTATTTATCAATATGTTCCTAGAATCCAGTATTACATTAGTTTCAGTCTCGCATTGCCTTTCATTCTAAACATGGAACCACTGTTTATTGACTTAAAATTGTCAATACGAAGTGTTATTCAAGGGGTGACTTTCACTCGCAAACCGAAAACTGCTAAATTTTAACATATAGTGTACCATTACACTGAACAGATGTGTAGATATATTGAATAATGTGCGCTAGTGTTAGAGCACAATAAATGTCTAAAGGAAATATAATTCTCTGCTTTCGTTTGAAAGACATTCCCTAAAAAAAATCTACCTACTTCCCAGCCCTGCATGTAAGGCACCCACACGTTGATGTAGGAAATAAAATGATAATAATGATGGTAATGATTGAAAAACAGAATACAGACTACTTCATTGAATGCGATTGGTTCTGTATTGCGAATGTGATGACATCTTAAATATCAGTGAAATTTAGTTGTTGTTTTTTTAAACAAAGAAAAGCACGTTGGAATATGAATATTTATCAAACATTTGTATTCTAGATGATTTACTGCTGACATAGTTTGCCGGGTCAAAATGTAAAGCTCACAACGGTCCAGCAATGTTCCATTTTTCGATGCTGCCTAAATGCACGTGTTGTAGGAAACGCCCCTCGGTTTTGAAACATTGCCTGCGCTAGGTTTTCTTATTCCGTCTTTGTTCGTTATGTTCTGACAGACTCCTTCATATTCCGTCTTTGTTCGTTATGTTCTGACAGACTCCTTCATATTCCGTCTTTGTTCGTTATGTTCTGACAGACTCCTTCATATTCCGTCTTTGTTCGTTATGTTCTGACAGACTCCTTCATATTCCGTCTTTGTTCGTTATGTTCTGACAGACTCCTTCATGTTCCGTCTTTGTTCGTTATTTTCTGACAGACTCCTTCATATTCCGTCTTTGTTCGTTATGTTCTGACAGATTCTTTGTTGGCTTTGTTCTGACAGACTCCTTCATATTCCGTCTTTGTTCGTTATGTTCTGACAGATTCCTCACGCGTTCCCTTCTACTCGCTATATTGGTGTCTCAAAATTCGTTAAAGTATACAAAATCACGAGAAATAAAATGCTTACACCGACTTAACGATGGGGTCAATTTTAGTATGCAAGTTCCTACGTTGAGTGACGGGGGATAGGGTTAAGCGGCATATGTATGCTGACACCATATTCATGGAGATCGGTATACTAGAAACTAGAAGTGTTCCAAAGATTTATAACCCATGCTAACACGTGACCCTCGTGAACAGAAATCAATGTGTATGCATTTTTCATATCCCCGCCATGGGAGATTCTATTTGTTGGGTTAAAGGATGTTGTACTATCAAATCGGCAATTGACCTATAAGGTCAAGTAGCCATGGTTAGAATACGACATAGTAATAGGGGTTGTCCGAATCTTCACTTCGGTGGTAATTTATCAAAAGTAAAAAGCTTACCATTGCTGACTGATCTACGAGTCTCCTGGACACGTCCCCATTGACAAATCGATTTGTGAATATTTATTGGTCAGTTTGACGACTTTAGTGGGTATTAGTTTGTTTTCATTAGATGTTATCGCGCGAAGACTAATGGTACACTGGGGACCATTATCCTCTAGAAAAGTTTTCAAAATACACAGGAACATCTCACCACGCCTCAGAAACGTGCTGTGAACCAAGGTACATAGTAAGCAGCATGTACAGACTAACAGCTGGGGTAGAAATTAAACTCCAGGCCAGTAATACTATAAGTTAGTGGCATTACTTAACATGCAGCTACAATACCGATACACTGGATGTAATGGGAATATGAATAAACGGCATTTACATATGTCAGAAAATTCTGTACAGAAAATTGCATCAACATTTATAGAGTTTTTCTCACAAGGAAAACGGATAATATCAGATAGAAGATGCTAAACATGCAATCTGCATTTCGTTAAGCGATGGAGTCTAGTGACGTAGAAAACAGCTTTTGATGAAATGCATGCATACATAGCAGTGGGAGTCTATGAGCCTGCTCTCAGAAAGTGTTATTACAGTGTATACAGTGCTTATTCATGCCTTATTTAGGATAATCAACTTCGCTACGTATATGCAGTACTATCATTACTAGATTTATAATGGTATAGGAACAAGAGACCCGCAGGCCTTATCAGTCAGTTAAAGGTATCATTAGCTCCAAGGGCAATAGTATATACATATACATGTATAATAATTCCCCGTCTAAACTAAATTGTAATTTCCGGCCGCAGAATCATCTTCGCTAGCCAAGCGTGACAATACACGGTGGTTCTCTGTCCCTGCATCGTCACCAGGATGTAACTCAAGACGTGTTCTCCAAACACAAATTAAACTAATTAACCTTTTGGACCCGCACTATACACTCAGAACCCTGGGATCGCAAGATTCACATTTTTGATACATTGCTTTCACAGGTTGTAGGCGTTAATATATGTAATGAATTTTTTTTTCCTGTAAACACACTGAATAGTTTATTTATAGGAAGACATTTTTTATTACATGTACATACATGTATATCTAAACTAGACCAAAAAAAAAAAAAAAAAAACCTCCGAGAGTCTGTGATTCTTTTCTGTTTTTCCCAAATATGCATTTAGTGTTTATGCAGTATCAGAAATAAAAGAAGTCTTTCAAATGACAAAGGCAAATATCACTATAATAATTCTGGTTCCACCCTGGAAATAAATCCCCTACCCCAGGGATCATGAAATTTACAATTTTGGCAAACGGCTACCTACTTGTAAATACCCATTTAGTTTCAATGTAATATAAAAAATAATAATACAATACTGTATCATTAAAGAAGCTGATATTTACATGTTTTACATATACACATAAAAACTATATACCAAGTTTGGCCCCGTCCTGGAGTGAGAACCTCTATTCTCCAAATTATGCAGTTTACAATTTTCGTATAGAGGGCTTTCTGCTCTACATGACTATACATTTAGGTTTTTTTTTATACAGAATGATATCTTTGATAAAATGGAGGTCATTTTTTGGCCCGTCCCTAACGCCCAGGAGGTACCGGATTCTTAGAATTTACAATTTATGTCCTCCTAGTCCAAAACATTCTTTATACCAAATGAGAAACGAATTAGAGGGGTAGTTATCAAGAAGTTAAAAATGGTCAGTTGTTAACGCACATTAAGTTAGCTCTGTATAATTATCCGGATTGTTCTCCAATAGCCCGCTCAGATTTTAATGCTAGTATATATATGTATATCAGAATTCAACACCATATATAAACTAATGAATTGCACTAAATACATTTTTAAAAAAGAACTATATTTTGTGGTGGAGGCTTACATTACTACATGTACATGTCTATGATGTGGAGAAAAACTTCAAATCAGTACAACTTTGCTTTCTATTCTTTTTTTTTATATACCTGTACGTCGTGGAAATATACTTCATACAATGACATTGCGTTTAAAAAGCCTTAAGGTTTGATATTTTGTCCTCCGATATTGTAATTCATCATAAATGCACAATGTATATACTGAAAATTAACATAACGAAAACCTAGACAAATATCTACCAACGAAAGATCGGCCAACGTAATAACATTTCCCCTGATATAAGAAAAATTAAAGTAGTACTTCAGTATCCGTCTAGAATGCCTTTTGAGCGCATTCACTGGATTAATGGATTTTCATGTTACTCCTCTTTCATGGTGCATCGCATGTCAAGCAATACACGTTTATAAAATTAACTCTGATAGTGCAGTTCGTGTACGTTTGTTCAGTTTCAATGTAAATGTCGAATGTCCTGACCAGATCATAAAATTAACAACACATCTCCCTATTTCTTTTTGATAAAAAATCAAAATGCACCCACCGCTCTAAAATGGATGCAATGCATCATATTCTTCATTAAGAGACACACTGACTCATTAGAACAATGTCCTAGAGTGGTTTTCTACCACATGTACATGTCGTGTATAAAGAGTCGTTTACTGGGAAAAAAAAAACCCACTGCAAATCTCTAAAACATTCAATTAATAAACACAGTCGTCTCTATTGAACAGTTACCTGTCTCCATCATACCGAAACCAAGTAAATATGACCCTTTTCTGTAGGTCAATCAATACAACAGACAATGGATTGATCTGCCTCGGAGGATACAGCTCTCCTGGGGTACCAATCCATCTTAAAACGTCGACTGCTGAAGATATACCACGATAAAACGTGGTATATCTGTTTGATTTTTTACATCGCTCTACTGTGAAGAGTTTTTAAGTCTTTTAAATTTCCAAATACCCTAGATATAATCGATGTAAAACCAAAAAAAAAAAAAAAAAAAAAAAAAAAAAAAAAAAAACCTTCCTCACGTTCGACAAGAGTATAATATACATACCATTTGAAAGGTCGGTCATTACATGTACAATGATTCGTACAAACATTTGGTTAACTACAATACTATAGGTAGTCATTATAGGGGTTCATTCTTCTGGAAATCCTATACAGCCCATGTATATTTCAACAATTACCAAAACAAAACAGTTTTTAAAAAGTCTTGAGACAATGATACCTTCATTTATATGAGGAAATCCGTGAATATTTTTCTGTGAATATTTCTCGCACACTCATCTTTTGGATTTGTTGATTTTAGTGCGAGATTCATTTGTTTATTAATTGATTGTGGTAATTTTAATCGTGTTCTTAAAGTGATCACATTGTTATTTTTCGTTGTTGGCACTGTTTACCATATCCGAATCCCAAATGGTACGAATTACCAATTTTTTAATTTTTTGTTTTTGGTTTTTAACATACATGTAATCACTTCAAGTCATTATCTTCCCAACATTTTATTTCACAATCACGTTGTTGTGGGACTTTTCTCCCTAATGATTTCTAATTTTGGAAGAAGAAAAAAAGGATATTTCTATTCTGACCCCGACTTGATAATGGTACAAACTCACCATCGTCTGTAGACACGCTTGCAACGAAAACACATTTTATCAGTGTATCATTCTTGTTAACAATGTAGATTATTAGTATTTGTCATTTTATCGCAGTTTTGTTTATGTAATACATGTCTCTTGATAAAGACACGGGTTGCATCGAAAATTTGAGGTTTAAATAATCAACAGTGTCGTGGTTTTGTAAATTTCTTTTGGCCTTGTATCATTTGAGAGAGAGAGAGAGAGAGAGAGAGAGAGAGAGAGAGAGAGGATCAGCCCATTGGACGAATATGAAGTATTCTAATTTGCTCCCTAGAAAACATATTGATTAAGAACCCAAAACATACGTTTGGAGATTTAGTGCAAGCTTTATGTAAATATTTCACATGTATGTAAAACCTTTCCTTTGTCCTGAGGAAGGGACAGACCGTACCCAAATTTGATATTATAAGTGTTCGTGTTGTCGGTCATTTTAGTGATTTATATAATTTTCGTATTACAGCGGCAGTGTGACCGGTCGCCCGGGGATGCTTACTCCGCCTAGACACCTAACTCTGGTATATCCACTCAACTCATTACTTTGTATTTCTTATGGGAGGGATTGATCACCATTCGTTATCCTCACCTTTTTACCTCTCTCTTTCTACAAGTGTATGTGTGTGTTATGTTTACGCTATATATAGCATTGTCTTTAGTCACCATTGATCCCCTTATTTGTGGTATACAGTGTAGTATACAATTTATCGTCATTTACTCAATATAATATTATATGACATTTGTAATCATACATCAACCAGTTTCGCCTTCTTTATAAGTATAAACTATGGAAAATAAAATGTATTTTCATAATGCCAGCTTTCAAAGCAAATTCCCGAGTGCATGTGACTCAGTTAGGATATCTAGGCAACATATGAACACGTGTCAGACTTCCTGTTCGAATCTGTAATGCTATATATTGCTCTGCATGGGTATGTATTTAGGTAACTAATGAGTAGGCTTCTTTAGACTTCCTGTTACAAATGACAGTGGCATTCAATACTAGATTGATAAAATATTCAGCGTGCTTAGCAGCAGCTGTAAATATAACCAGGCATGACATAAGAAAATCTCTCAAATCATAAAAACAATTTACTTCGTGAATAGAATAAAACTTCCCTTCTTTTGCTTATCAGTGAAGACTACGCGCAAATCAATAAATCGATCATTTGTTAGAGATATGGGTTGATTTTGTGTTTATACTGAATACTTAGTCTATCTTCTGTTACCGTATTTTAAAATGCGAGTTTTTGCGTTAAATTCAATTTTCACCAGCGATAACAGCTATATGTGTGTATGTATAATGAGTTTCTGATACACGGTTGACGATGCATGGGACATTTACTCCCATCAATCATCGTGTTTCGATATTAGTCTTCCTTTTATGTTTTAATTTGAGATTTTGTCTGGTATGGTAAATGAGATTCTTTAGATTACGAAACAAAAGAAATAAAAAAGAATACTTGATATCGTTTTTCGGGTCTTTCTTTTCTAACCTTAGTTTGTACGATATATAGACTTTGTTATTCGCCCACAAGATAAAGCATAGGAAATTAACTTTCAGCTGAAACATAAATTCCTTTGGGCATACTGCCGTTAGTTCATAAAAATGTCAGAGCAGTGCATAATACGCACTGCTTGTTGTGAAGTGCGGGATTTCTGATATCCATAAACATACCGGTGTAAGAAGAACAATGTATCCTAAATCAGTAGAAACTCACTTTTTCATTTTACCCTATGTCGGTGAATGAATCATAAATCTGAAGAAGAATCAGATCCTATTTAAGGGCCACCTTTTTTGGCGCATAATTAATGCATTTCATAAGTTTTATGCCTTAAAGGATATATGCAGTGTGCCTGTGCTGAACTCTTCCTGAATCTCCCCATTCATTAGTAGCACCGACTGATAAAAGATACTATTAAAGCGTTCTGGGAGAAAATCACTCACCACCCAGTTAAATTTCTCACAGAATCATGCAATTCTCTGTAGATATTCGTATTCCGACATTTGTATGTATTTACAGTACATAAGCTAAAGGACAAAAATATATTGAACTTTTCTCACAAGACTATAATTTCTCGTTAGATGGTTGTAACGTTGGGATGGTAAAAATTGTAATCTGAATTTGATCTCCTAAATTGGTTCTGAGGACCAAATTGACTTTTAATCCCTCACTGTTGCTGGTCCCGTGACAAATCACGCCTCGTTTAATGTCTGTTATTGTGTGTTTGATAAAAATGATATTGCAAATTATCGCCATGTGAACAGATGATGCGTGGAGTTTGAATCTAGAGAAAAGGAAGAGAAAAAAAAAAACCACAGAGAGAAATCTGTAAATCAAATGTCTTAGCAAAATTATATATATATTTTATATAAAGCACAGAAAATTTCACCTTACTTTATTTGGATTTTGACTTCTGTCCCTACCCGTTGTTGAACTCACGACCTGCAGTACCTTACCTAGATGGTCGAGCGGTCTAGCGCTCTGGTCGCATGCTGCTAGATTTGGTTCCTCAGGTCGTGAGTTCAACCCCGGGTGGGAGCGGAAGTGGGTATCCAAAAAAAAAATAAAGTGAAATTTTCTGTTTTTCTGTGCTTTATATATATATATATGAATATGAATACATGTATATATATATAGAACAGTGATCAATCTCATAACTCCTACAAGCAATACAAAATAGATAGCTGGGCAAACACGGACCCCTGGAAACACCAGAGGTGGGATCAGGTGCCTATGAGGAGTAAGCACCCCCTGTTGACCGGTCACACCCGCCGTGAGCCCTATATCCTGATCAGGTCAAAATCAGTGTGCCAAGAACGGCCTAACAATCGGTATAAAACACGTCAGACAGCATTTGATCCAATGACACATGTAGGTTGTATTGACGAAGTAGATCGTTAAAGCGACCATGGAATTTTCAAAATGCTGACTTCAATCGAGACTGTTGAAACCCCTGTACCATCAACTTGTTTGTCAGTAGCTTGCCGCTCTCTCTCTCTCTCTCTCTCTCTCTCTCTCTCTCTCTCTCCATATATATATATATATATATATACATATATATATATATATATATATATATATATATTTATACATAAAGTATGTATATATAAATATAAAATGTATTGTTTTCTGGTCACTACGTTACCATAAATTTTTATGCATAATCATGATAAATGCTTAATGCTATCTTAAAAGATTTGCTTCATCAGAAAGAATGAAAGAACAATAATTTGTTGTTGTTTTTGAAAGCCCCGACCACATCATAATTCAAGCGAAATGAGGTGAGTATATAATTTTCCCACCTTAAATACTCCAATCGTCTTTTAATGTTAACGGAGCGCTGAATGATTGTGCTCTATCGACTGTGTGTGATCATCAAACAAAACCAGCCTCTCGTGGTTGTTCACACTACAATCGAACTGCTGCTGATTAACAAATAATCCTACAATGGCTGTGCATCATATTCAGTGAGTAGACATGTAATAATGCACACTTGATTTGATCATTTAAATCCTACCTTTAACCAATGAAAACAGAATATGGCACCTGTGAATTAGCGAGATCTGATCAATAAGTGTATACACAGTGGACACGATTTTTCTTGTTTATTTTTGTAAGCTAAGTCAACACACCAGTTTTGATTCTCCGTCATATATACGTGAAGTTTTGTCAATGTTGAAAACATACCCCCAAACCACAGCTAAAACCACGAGGTATACCCCTTAGTTTGTTTCGAATTTAAACAAATCACAAGATTAAAATTCTTCGAAATAATGCAAAGAAACAGAAGGATTTCGTTAAGTCTTATTATAGAAATCACGCAATATCAATTTACTATGCCAGAATTGAAACTTACTTAAATAAATCAAATAAAAACTCGAAAAGATTATATTGGAAATTGATAAAAATGGCACTCTATGTTAAACCCGTAAGCGGTATAGCAGCTCTGCAATACTACACGGAACTGACAATGTAGAATTAGAGTCTAAACGGTATAGCACCTCTGCAATACTACACGGAACTGACAATGTAGAATTAGAGTCTAAACGGTATAGCACCTCTGCAATACTACACGGAACTGACAATGTAGAATTAGAGTCTAAACGGTATAGCACCTCTGCAATACTACACGGAACTGACAATGTAGAATTAGAGTTTAAGCGGTATAGTACCTCTGCAATACTATACGGAACTGACAATGTAGAATTAGAGTCTAAACGGTATAGCACCTCTGCAATACTACACGGAACTGACAATGTAGAATTAGAGTATAAACGGTATAGCACCTCTGCAATACTACACGGAACTGACAATGTAGAATTAGAGTTTAAGCGGTATAGCACCTCTGCAATACTATACGGAACTGACAATGTAGAATTAGAGTCTAAACGGTATAGCACCTCTACAATACTACACGGAACTGACAATGTAGAATTAGAGTTTAAGCGGTATAGTACCTCTGCAATACTACACGGAACTGACAATGTAGAATTAGAGTCTAAACGGTATAGCACCTCATCTTTCATTTCGAACAATTCCAGTATAAACCAAACTTCAGCCAATTTGTATTCATTGTATGTAGATAAATAAACCCACAGTGTAACAGTATTTCTACAAGAACGAGAAGAACTTTACAAATATATAAATGTGTACATGTAGGTTCAAATTATTCAATAAAGACAGACACAAACTGTATAGACGCACATTCTATATACAATTTCAGAACCTTTAACCATGCTGTTTCACAAACCACATTTAAAAAAGTTATACACCAATTGCTGGAAAATTAAACAAATACTTCTTTTTTAACAAAAGTATCCGACTTTTATAAGTATAGTTAAGTACAGACCAGTAGCACGTCTAATCTGTTACGTCACGATGAAACAGAGTTTTTAAACACATTTACAATCATTTCCACGTGAAATAATTTACTTTATTTACAAATATTAAGCAGGTTTTATTTCAAAAGCCAGTCAATCTATATCTTTTAAAAGAAATACATTTCAGAATTGTTAAAATATGATTTTTGTGATCTTACAAACGCATTTCATAGAGTTTGCTATGAAGGCTTTCAGCTTAAATGTGTATTATATCTGCTGATTCTTCTTTGGTGGTTTAGTAGTTACATATATTTTAAAAGTAATAGATCTTTAAAAAAGAAGATAAAATGTTTTAAAAGACCGTAACTTTAACTGTTCCACAAATAAAACTGTATTTTGTTCCATGAAATATTCTGTTGAGTTTCTCAAGTCATGTTTCGAAGTAAGTCAATACGAATGTGTTCAAATGCATTTCTACATATTAAAAAGTTCATTTAGAAAACTAGATCTAGTAAAGACACACAAGTGTACTTTAGTATAAGCTATAGCGTCCCAAAATCATTCGTGAGAGCATCAGAGAATGCGAGGGCATCACTGACCATTGTATACATCATAAAAAATTACCACCTCAAATACATAATGCTGTACTTTTTAAATCAATCAAAAAGTGTTAATGAAATATGATTATATGCACAGTGAGAACATCTATTTTTGGGATGTTACATGTAGGTTGAGGGTGTACATATGGATAGTGAGAACATCTATTTTTGGGATGTTACATGTAGGCTGAGGGTGTACATATGGATAGTGAGAACACCTATTTTTGGGATGTTACATTTAGGTTGAGGGTGTACATATGGATAGTGAGAACATCTATTTTTGGGATGTTACATGTAGGCTGAGGGTGTACATATGGATAGTGAGAACATCTATTTTTGGGATGTTACATGTAGGTTGAGGGTGTACAGATGGACAGCTGTGTATACACACAGCTAGTCACATTATTCGATTTATCGATGTGTAATATAAAGGGACCACAATATCGATGTAAACATGACCGTGTGCGCTATGAAGATTGTCCAAAGTATAATCAAGTTAATTATTACCGTAGTTCCCATTGGGAAATCGGGTACCAGGTTCTACATATTCAGTTTCTTTGTTAGCGTGAATCATCTGCCTCATTGGATTCACACAGATAGGTATACAGTTAATATAGTAAATGGTACATAAACATATATATAACAATGCAACGAAACGTGCCTGTGTTCATACACTACAAGCCGTTATCTAGATGATATTCTATACACGCAACACCATACACATACTACATATACCTAATAAACCGCAACAGCATCGTTACAGAGTTTCACGGCAAAAGATATTTACCTAAATTTTTCAGTTCTCTAGCGACCCAGGAGCTTTATATTCCCTATGTTTTTGTCTTTGATACGATACTTACAAATCGTAATGATAACCATTTCCCCGATGAATGCACTGCACTTGTAAACAATGCGCGTATGAATCTTGATGAATATAGGACGTCTACTTTAACGGATCAGGAATTCCGACAGAAATAAAAGGAAAATGTAAATATGGCAAATAAATTTCATTTCTGAAGTACCCGGGGGTATGGTCTGCGAATTCGTTATTTCAAAAAATGAATTCATTTTTAGATATTTACATTCACTGAATCTTTCCTCTTATATTTCTTTTGAAATTGACATTGTTTTCATCGTAGACATTGTATATATGTTTGTTGCAAACTAGTTCGATCCGGTTTTTTAGTTAACACTGTCCGAGTCATCTTCGCTAGGCACGGATTTTCGGTCCATTCCGCTCCCCATAAACCATTCGCCGATAGAGCTATTTAAAAGTTGGCAATTCTTAGCAAAACGCGATTGGACTCAATCAGTAGCGTTCGACCAATCAGCGACTACATTACTAAAATGACGTATGAGTGATTGTGCGTTCAAAATATTTTTAGACTCTTTTATCTATTAAAGCGAAAGTAGCATGTGCATAATACTCCAAATGATTTTGAAATGGTGAATTTTGACTGGAGCAAATGTATTTTGTTTTAGTAAAATATATTAAAAAACAACGACGTGTTATTACAACAATGTGTTATCAGTTCCATTTACAGGAGGTACATTTTTTCGCACGATAAGTATGTTTACACATTCTGTTTGCAAATTTAAATCGTTTGTTGAAAATCAACTATGATCTTAAAAGTAAAGTTGGTACGCTTCGAAAGGAAAAAAAGCGAAATTCTTAAAACACTGCGTGAAAGACGTGAAAAATTAAACACGTCCGACATTTTCTCCCTCAAATAAACGGCCAATTCCACTGGAAGTCACCATTGTTGTTACCGTATTACGCTTTATAAACAGGGGATGCTTACTCCTCCTAGGCACCTGATCCCATCTCTGGTGTGTCCAGGGGTCCGTGTTTGCCCAACTATCTATTTTGTATTGCTTGTAGGAGTTATGAGATTGATCACTGTTCGTTATCTTCACCTTGCATAAAACGTCTTTTCATTGGCTGAACATTACTTAGAAGTTAGATCAGGTATCACATGATATAAACATTGCCAACTTTTAAATAGCTCGATCGGCCAAGGGTTTATGGGGAGCCGTGTGGACCGAAAACCCTTGGCTAGCGAAGATGATCCTAGATATGGTACGTACGAGCAACGACATAACGTGATATGAAAAGAATTCCATATATTTGATTACTCCCTGAATACTTAACATTGACTCAGTTTGTGTATCAATCTAATTCGGGTGATGAAACTGCGTACGAGAAAATTACTGAGCACATTCACTTATGTAATGATGGGTATTTGTCCAATCGCGCATGTAAACAAATTGTTGTGTGCCTTACTGTGTAATAAGATTGATTGATTGTATATTGTTTAACGTCCCTCTCGATAATATTTTACTCACATGGAGACGTCACCATTGCCGGTGTTGTAGAGTGAGCCTTCCCCCGGAAGCCTGTCTCTAGAGTGAGCCTTCCCCCGAAAGCCTGGCTCTAGAGTGAGCCTTCCCCCTGGGGGAAGGCTCACTCTAGAACAGGAGAACCCCCGGGAAAGTCTCACTCTAGAGAAATGCAGACCTATGCTCGGCGCTTACGGCCTTTGAGCAGGGAGGGATCTTTATCGAACCACATCTGCTGTGACACTGGACCGTCCCATTTAAACGCTTCTTACGACAAGCAAGGGGTACTGGGGATCTATTCTAACCCAGATACCCACGGGATGACATAATAAGAACTTTAACAAATTTATACTGTATGTATATAAATGGCTTACACATGTTGAATATTATCCCCACCCTCTGTCCGTGTCTCATATAGAATGACATCTGTTTTTTAATCATTTGGAAGCAAATGGAAGAGTCGTCTGAAAAAGGGAGTGTAGATGCAAAGGTTATTTGAAAAATTTCAACAAGTATCGAAGTTAGAGAAATATAATCGATGGGCTTTGATGCAGCGATTATTTGGGAAATACAGTTTCAACAAATCTAGATTTCATAATGAAAGAACGAAAGTCCCGTTGATGACTTGAACATTTCAGGGCCAGATTTACTTTATCAGTTAGATTTACAGCTCCGATTTTATGAAAAATGCACAAAATACAATACATGTATATTGCTGTTAATTTTTATGAGGCCTAGTACAGCAATTTTGTTTTCTGAACAAATCTCGGGAAAACGAATTTAAGAAGTTAAATTACATACTTTAAGGAAGACATTTCTGTTTGATCCAACACGACCTTGTTCAAGGTCATGAAAGATTGGTTTGTTTCGTTCTCAGCATGGCTGGTGCTGTATAAGAATGGAGTTCTGAGATCATTTTCAGGTGTGTGAGGGTTTCAATAGACCGTACACATGGCATTATTTTATCTAATACTTGCTGAAAAGGCCGAATATACAACAAACACGAAGTAATTCACATCTGAATTTGATTTTTGCGAAAACGTGAAATCAAATTCATGACTGTTTCAGTCTTTTAAAATTTTGACCGTTTGCATTTTTTAAAAGGATCGATGATTTTGATACACATTAAGCGCAGACCCTGTTGTGTAAAGGAAATAAAAACTACCTATGAGCACGACAATTAGATATAGATAGTGCTAAAAGAGCTCGATTTCCTGGACCTGAAAACAAATTTATGACTTGCGTTTACAGATAAGAATTGACTAAATAAACAATGAACAGGGAAATGGAAGAACACACGTTTTTGTGAAAGTGAAAGTTTATTAACCTTATCATAGTTAAAATGAACACCATGATTTCCGGCATCTTTTGTAAGGGAAAAACTTCGATAGACGCAAACTAACTACAGACGCAACGTCACACTGCATCTCCTGCAAGGGGAAGACTCCGACGCATGCTCTCTCTCTCTCTCTCTCTCTCTCTCTCTCTCTCTCTCTCTCTCTCTCTCTCTCAACACCCTTTACTAGCTTTAAGGGCGATACAAAAATAAAATGATATAAATTGTTGTTCAAATAGTCTTGTAGATTAATTATTGAAAAGGTTTTAATTATTAACATGAGTTATCGTATCACATACTGTTGTGTTGTGGTACAGTACATTTATTTGGTTAGAGTGCAGTCATTTCTTTGTACAGAATTTTAATGATGATTTTTATATACATATACTCTTGCTTGTGGTATTTTATTTCTTCCTCTAAATCTTATGCTTTCGTATCTGTATATTCTTGCATGAAATGTTTTGTTTTTATTTTATATTCTTTTGTTAATCTGTGATATGTCTGTGTATATGTGTATATGCATGCTACGTGTCTTTGTCTTTTATATACATGTATGTGATAGTCGGTTAAAAAGCTCTACAGAGCTTGTGTTTTAATTTGTTGAATGTATATAGTGCCGAATTTAAATAAAATTTACTTTACTTTAAATCTGGTTCCTGCAGATAAACATTACGCTGCAGGTATTCCTAATGGAGGGGGTGCATGTGCATATGTACATGTATATTATAAATGCTTATCAAAGTGATCCTTCAAAATTCACCAAAAAGAAAACATCTTTACTAATTAATTCATTGAATTTATCCTCTTTCTACTCGATGTTGTTTCTACGAAAGTTCACTGGGTTTGAATTTCTATTCAGTAGAATATACTTTCTCCACAAACACTTTTTGGAATGAAATAATGTGACCAGAGACAGTCTTCTTTCATGCAAAACGGAGATATTGCCCATCTGGGAAATCAGATTTAACGCTTTAACGAACATTAATATAAATCAACTAATAGGATAATCGATTAACACGCTATTTTTATCTACACTTATACAGCTGACTAAAATAAACAATGGAAAGCAATTTATAGAGGCCGAGTTTTATTAATTAATTTAATATTTAATCATTTTACAGCACATTGTATTGATTCTCTATTTCAGGGCACTATCAATCCACTGGCATCTCGTACAGAATGGTTTAGTTTGTCTCCAGTCAATATATTTACATGCATCATCAGCGTCATTGCCATTGGTGATAAAATAAATTGTTGTACTGGTAAATTTGTTCATCTTAATCTGCCCCCCTCTCCCTCCCCGCGGTTCAATCTAACATTTCATAAGTACTACAAACACTCTAAGAAGAAGAAGAAATAGTTCATGAGTATGTGTAGAGCTATCTTACAAATCAAGTTTTAAAGTGGGTGTGGATTTACTGTTCGGTCGATTTCAGCGTCCTCTTGTTTAACACTAGTTGTAAGTATTGCAGTACTAGAGGAGACTGGTGTTTATTTACACCGATTGACTAGATGTTCTGTTAGTACAGAATAAATATAGTACACGACTTAAAACTTAAATACATGAACATGAACTAAATTCGTCAACTTAACGACTAGTAGTCGTCTTTCCACTCCTTAAGGTTACCAATTAAAGTTGATATTATACATGCCCATATGTACGTTAACATGGTTTATATTATACATGTGTACATTAACATGGTTTATATTATACATGTTCATATGTACATTAACATGGTTTATATTATACATGTTCATATGTACATTAACATGGTTTATATTATACATGTTTATATGTACATTAACATGGTTTATATTATACATATATGTACATTAACATGGTTTATATTATACATATGTACATTAACATGGTTTATATTATACATATGTACATTAACATGGTTTATATTATACATATATGTACATTAACATGGTTTATATTATACATATATGTACATTAACATGGTTTATATTATACATGTTCATATGTACATTAACATGGTTTATATTATACATGTTCATATGTACATTAACATGGTTTATATTATACATATGTACATTAGCATGGTTTATATTATACATATGTACATTAACATGGTTTATATTATACATATGTACATTAACATGGTTTATATTATACATATATGTACATTAACATGGTTTATATTATACATGCCCATATGTACGTTAACATGGTTTATATTATACATGTTCATATGTACATTAGCATGGTTTATATTATACATATGTACATTAACATGGTTTATATTATACATATGTACATTAACATGGTTTATATTATACATATGTACATTAACATGGTTTATATTATACATATGTACGTTAACATGGTTTATATTATACATGTTCATATGTACATTAGCATGGTTTATATTATACATATGTACATTAACATGGTTTATATTATACATATGTACATTAACATGGTTTATATTATACATATGTACATTAACATGGTTTATATTATTCATGTTCACATGTACATTAACATGGTTTATATTATACATATGTACATTAACATGGTTTATATTATACATGTTCATATGTACATTAGCATGGTTTATATTATACATATGTACGTTAACATGGTTTATATTATACATATGTACATTAACATGGTTTATATTATACATGTTCATATGTACATTAACATGGTTTATATTATACATATGTACATTAACATGGTTTATATTATACATATGTACATTAACATGGTTTATATTATACATATGTACGTTAACATGGTTTATATTATACATGTTCATATGTACATTAACATGGTTTATATTATACATGTTCATATGTACATTAACATGGTTTATATTATACATATGTACATTAACATGGTTTATATTATACATAAGTACATTAACATGGTTTATATTATTCATGTTCACATGTACATTAACATGGTTTATATTATACATATGTACATTAACATGGTTTATATTATACATGTTTATATGTACATTAACATGGTTTATATTATACATAAGTACATTAACATGGTTTATATTATACATGTTCATATGTACATTAGCATGGTTTATATTATACATATGTACATTAACATGGTTTATATTATTCATGTTCACATGTACATTAACATGGTTTATATTATACATATGTACATTAACATGGTTTATATTATACATATGTACATTAACATGGTTTATATTATTCATGTTCACATGTACATTAACATGGTTTATATTATACATATGTACGTTAACATGGTTTATATTATACATATGTACATTAACATGGTTTATATTATACATATGTACATTAGCATGGTTTATATTATACATATGTACATTAACATGGTTTATATTATACATATGTACATTAACATGGTTTATATTATACATATGTACATTAGCATGGTTTATATTATACATATGTACGTTAACATGGTTTATATTATACATATGTACATTAACATGGTTTATATTATACATATGTACATTAACATGGTTTATATTATACATATGTACATTAGCATGGTTTATATTATACATATTTACATTAACATGGTTTATATTATACATATGTACGTTAACATGGTTTATATTATACATGTTCATATGTACATTAACATGGTTTATATTATACATGTTCATATGTACATTAACATGGTTTATATTATACATATGTACATTAACATGGTTTATATTATACATAAGTACATTAACATGGTTTATATTATTCATGTTCACATGTACATTAACATGGTTTATATTATACATATGTACATTAACATGGTTTATATTATACATGTTTATATGTACATTAACATGGTTTATATTATACATAAGTACATTAACATGGTTTATATTATACATATGTACATTAACATGGTTTATATTATACATATGTACATTAACATGGTTTATATTATACATATGTACATTAACATGGTTTATATTATACATATGTACATTAGCATGGTTTATATTATACATATGTACATTAACATGGTTTATATTATACATGTTCACATGTACGTTAACATGGTTTATATTATACATATGTACATTAACATGGTTTATATTATACATATGTACATTAGCATGGTTTATATTATACATATGTACATTAACATGGTTTATATTATACATGTTCACATGTACGTTAACATGGTTTATATTATACATATGTACATTAACATGGTTTATATTATACATATGTACATTAACATGGTTTATATTATACATATATGTACATTAACATGGTTTATATTATACATATGTACATTAACATGGTTTATATTATACATATGTACATTAACATGGTTTATATTATACATATGTACATTAACATGGTTTATATTATACATGTTTATATGTACATTAACATGGTTTATATTATACATGTTTATATGTACATTAACATGGTTTATATTATACATATGTACATTAACATGGTTTATATTATACATATGTACGTTAGCATGGTTTATATTATACATATGTACATTAACATGGTTTATATTATACATATGTACATTAACATGGTTTATATTATACATGTTTATATGTACATTAACATGGTTTATATTATACATGTTTATATGTACATTAACATGGTTTATATTATACATATGTACATTAGCATGGTTTATATTATACATGTTCATATGTACATTAACATGGTTTATATTATACATATATGTACATTAACATGGTTTATATTATACATATGTACATTAGCATGGTTTATATTATACATATGTACATTAACATGGTTTATATTATACATGTTCATATGTACATTAGCATGGTTTATATTATACATATGTACGTTAACATGGTTTATATTATACATATGTACATTAGCATGGTTTATATTATACATATGTACATTAACATGGTTTATATTATACATATGTACATTAACATGGTTTATATTATACATATATGTACATGATATGTATTCATATATACATATATGTACATTATATGTATTCATATGTACATTAACATGGTTTATATTATACATATGTACATTAACATGGTTTATATTATACATGTTCATATGTACATTAACATGGTTTATATTATACATGTTCATATGTACATTAACATGGCCGATATTATACATGTTCACATGTACGTTAACATGGTTTATATTATACATATGTACATTAACATGGTTTATATTATACATGTTTATATGTACATTAACATGGTTTATATTATACATATGTTCGTTAACATGGTTTATATTATACATATGTACATTAACATGGTTTATATTATACATGTTCACATGTACGTTAACATGGTTTATATTATACATGTTCATATGTACATTAGCATGGTTTATATTATACATGTTTTTATGTACATTAACATGGTTTATATTATACATATGTACATTAACATGGTTTATATTATACATATGTACATTAACATGGTTTATATTATACATGTTCATATGTACATTAACATGGCCGATATTATACATGTTCACATGTACGTTAACATGGTTTATATTATACATGTTCATATGTACATTAGCATGGTTTATATTATACATATGTACATTAACATGGTTTATATTATACATGTTTATATGTACATTAACATGGTTTATATTATACATATGTACGTTAACATGGTTTATATTATACATGTTCATATGTACATTAACATGGTTTATATTATACATGTTTATATGTACATTAACATGGTTTATATTATACATGTTCATATGCACATTAACATGGTTTATATTATACATGTTTATATGTACATTAACATGGATTATATTATACATGTTTATATGTACATTAACATGGTTTATATTATACATGTTCATATGTACATTAACATGGTTTATATTATACATATTTACATTAACATGGTTTATATTATACATGTTCATATGTACATTAACATGGTTTATATTATACATGTTCATATGTACATTAACATGGTTTATATTATACATATGTACATTAACATGGTTTATATTATACATATGTACATTAACATGGTTTATATTATACATATGTACATTAACATGGTTTATATTATACATATATGTACATTAACATGGTTTATATTATACATATATGTACATTAACATGGTTTATATTATACATGTTCATATGTACATTAACATGGTTTATATTATACATGTTCATATGTACATTAACATGGTTTATATTATACATATGTACGTTAACATGGTTTATATTATACATATGTACATTAACATGGTTTATATTATACATGTTCACATTAACATGGTTTATATTATACATGTTCATATGTACATTAACATGGTTTATATTATTCATGTTCACATGTACATTAACATGGTTTATATTATACATATGTACATTAACATGGTTTATATTATACATAAGTACATTAACATGGTTTATATTATTCATATGTACATTAACATGGTTTATATTATACATGTTCATATGTACATTAACATGGTTTATATTATACATATGTACATTAACATGGTTTATATTATACATGTTCATATGTACATTAACATGGTTTATATTATACATATGTACATTAACATGGTTTATATTATACATATGTACATTAACATGGTTTATATTATTCATATGTACATTAACATGGTTTATATTATTCATATGTACGTTAACATGGTTTATATTATACATGTTCACATGTACATTAACATGGTTTATATTATACATATGTACATTAACATGGTTTATATTATACATAAGTACATTAACATGGTTTATATTATTCATATGTACGTTAACATGGTTTATATTATACATGTTCACATGTACATTAACATGGTTTATATTATACATGTTTATATGTACATTAGCATGGTTTATATTATACATATGTACATTAACATGGTTTATATTATACATATGTACGTTAACATGGTTTATATTATACATATGTACATTAACATGATTTATATTATACATATGTACATTAACATGGTTTATATTATACATATGTACATTAGCATGGTTTATATTATACATATGTACATTAACATGGTTTATATTATACATGTTCATATGTACATTAACATGGTTTATATTATACATGTTCATATGTACATTAACATGGTTTATATTATACATATGTACATTAACATGGTTTATATTATACATATGTACGTTAACATGGTTTATATTATACATATGTACATTAACATGGTTTATATTATACATATGTACATTAACATGGTTTATATTATACATATGTACATTAACATGGTTTATATTATTCATGTTCATATGTACGTTAACATGGTTTATATTATACATGTGTACATTAACATGGTTTATATTATACATATGTACATTAACATGGTTTATATTATTCATGTTTATATGTACATTAACATGGTTTATATTATACATGTTCATATGTACATTAACATGGTTTATATTATACATATGTACATTAACATGGTTTATATTATTCATGTTTATATGTACGTTAACATGGTTTATATTATACATGTTCACATGTACATTAACATGGTTTATATTATACATATGTACATTAACATGGTTTATATTACACATGTTTTTATGTACATTAACATGGTTTATATTATACATATGTACATTAACATGGTTTATATTATACATGTTTATATGTACATTAACATGGTTTATATTATACATAAGTACATTAACATGGTTTATATTATACATGTTCATATGTACATTAGCATGGTTTATATTATACATATGTACATTAACATGGTTTATATTATTCATGTTCACATGTACATTAACATGGTTTATATTATACATATGTACGTTAACATGGTTTATATTATACATATGTACATTAACATGGTTTATATTATTCATGTTCACATGTACATTAACATGGTTTATATTATACATGTTTATATGTACATTAACATGGTTTATATTATACATATGTACATTAACATGGTTTATATTATACATATGTACATTAACATGGTTTATATTATACATATGTACATTAACATGGTTTATATTATACATATGTACATTAACATGGTTTATATTATACATGTTCATATGTACATTAACATGGTTTATATTATACATATGTACATTAACATGGTTTATATTACACATGTTTTTATGTACATTAACATGGTTTATATTATACATATGTACATTAACATGGTTTATATTATACATATGTACATTAGCATGGTTTATATTATACATATGTACATTAACATGGTTTATATTATACATGTTCACATGTACGTTAACATGGTTTATATTATACATATGTACATTAACATGGTTTATATTATTCATGTTCACATGTACATTAACATGGTTTATATTATACATATGTACATTAACATGGTTTATATTATACATATGTACATTAACATGGTTTATATTATACATGTTCACATTAACATGGTTTATATTATACATGTTCATATGTACATTAACATGGTTTATATTATACATGTTCACATGTACATTAACATGGTTTATATTATACATATGTACATTAACATGGTTTATATTATACATATGTACATTAACATGGTTTATATTATACATATGTACATTAACATGGTTTATATTATTCATATGTACATTAACATGGTTTATATTATACATGTTTATATGTACATTAACATGGTTTATATTATACATGTTCATATGTACATTAACATGGTTTATATTATACATATGTACATTAACATGGTTTATATTATACATGTTCACATGTACGTTAACATGGTTTATATTATACATATGTACATTAACATGGTTTATATTATACATGTTCATATGTACATTAACATGGTTTATATTATACATATGTACATTAACATGGTTTATATTATACATGTTCATATGTACATTAACATGGTTTATATTATACATGTGTACATTAACATGGTTTATATTATACATGTTCATATGTACATTAACATGGTTTATATTATACATATGTACATTAGCATGGTTTATATTATACATATGTACGTTAACATGGTTTATATTATACATGTTCATATGTACATTAACATGGTTTATATTATACATATATGTACATTAACATGGTTTATATTATACATATGTACGTTAGCATGGTTTATATTATACATATGTACATTAACATGGTTTATATTATACATAAGTACATTAACATGGTTTATATTATACATGTGTACATTAACATGGTTTATATTATACATGTTCATATGTTCGTTAACATGGTTCATATTATACATATGTACATTAGCATGGTTTATATTATACATGTTCATATGTACATTAACATGGTTTATATTATACATATGTACATTAACATGGTTTATATTATACATGTTCATATGTTCGTTAACATGGTTCATATTATACATATGTACATTAGCATGGTTTATATTATACATATGTACATTAGCATGGTTTATATTATACATATGTACATTAACATGGTTTATATTATTCATGTTCACATGTACATTAACATGGTTTATATTATACATGTTCACATGTACATTAACATGGTTTATATTATACATGTTCACATGTACATTAACATGGTTTATATTATACATATGTACATTAACATGGATTATATTATACATGTTCATATGTACATTAACATGGTTTATATTATACATGTTCATATCTACATTAGCATGGTTTATATTATACATATGTACGTTAACATGGTTTATATTATACATGTTCATATGTACATTAACATGGTTTATATTATACATGTTCATATGTACATTAACATGGTTTATATTATACATGTTCATATGTACATTAACATGGCCGATATTATACATGTTCATATGTACATTAACATGGTTTATATTATACATGTTCACATGTACGTTAACATGGTTTATATTATACACATGTACATTAACATGATTTATATTATACATGTTCATATGTACATTAATATGGTTTATATTATACATGTTCATATGTACATTAACATGGTTTATATTATACATGTTCACATGTACGTTAACATGGTTCATATTCATCTGTGTTTTTTTGTGATTTTTTTTCATAATGATAATGTTCTCGAAGTCAATGATGATCGACTTCAATTTTTTATTTAATCTTATCCACCAAATACTCTCCAATGCGTACACCGTGATGCAATTTAGCATTTGATAATCTGTTTGGCGGACATTAAAACTATTTTAATGATAAGTAAGTGTAACCACCATTTCAATACCGGTCTATTGTAGTTTTTGTCCTCAAACACGCACGTGTAATTGCTAAGGTGGAGAACCGCGATATGACATATTAACACTTTATACTTAAAAAAAAGAAATGGTTATTGTGGGACACTATCGCAATATATGATTTGTTGTTTCCAAAAAGATTAATTTCCAAACTTTAAAGTTAATTTGTAAATGTAGGTGAGTCATTTTCTTTGCCACCAATAACAACAAGAAAATGACTAGGAGGGGGTGTAATTTTGAAATTGATTCATAAATTTTTACTAGCACCTGATTGCGTGATTCTGCCATATCCGATATAAATTGTTTGTTAAAGGGACTGGTTCACGATTTTTGAAAAAAATACTTTTCATATTTGATGTCAAACATTAAAAATATAACTGCTTGATTGATGACAGCCAAAATTTTGAACTTCTGAACGCAAGAATAAAAGCAATATTTTAGCCTTAAATCTGTGTTATGTAAACGAAGACTCGAGTCTGTTCATGTATACAAACAAACCAGTGAAATGTTAATTTTGTAATATAAAGCATCCTAATTTTGCAAAGTTACAAATTTTAACTTTTGGATGACACATTTTACCCCCAAAATGCTTGAAATGTGAAAGATATAATAAACTTAAATCGATATCCATTTCTTTTGAAAATTTCGTAAATATAACATACCGCAATCTTTGTTTACAAAACAAAGAATAAACTCTCTAAAATGAGCTTCTGTAATGATGTATAACCTTGATTTTTATGTGAACTCTTTTAAACACATTAGACAATAGATTTTGATCATTAAAAGTGAAAAACAAAATTTTGGGGGAAATCGTGAATCAGTCCCATTAATACTAAAGAGATGTTTTTAAAAATATACCATACTAAAAGTGCTAACTTGCTAAAATGCATGCAAACATATGTTGAAATCGCCCTTCATAATTATTACTGTAAATGTATTTTACATTCGATCACTTTATATACACCTCCTCCGCCTTTTTGTGTGTATGTACGAAATAGAATACAATAGATTTATTGAAAGCAGTACGGGGGTCCTCGAGGGCATACACATAAAGAGCAACATACAAAAGAAGAAAGTCAAAATTGATAGCTGTAACATGTTGATAAAAAAGAAAGAAAACGAAACTGACTACAGATGTATGAACCCCGCCCCTATATATATTACCTGGAAACAGACGCTGTACGTGAATGATTATATTAAACAAATACCTATATACATTTTAAACCAGTGATTTGACGTGACGGATAAAGTCAGCACACATTGAAGTGTCATCTATTTCTTCCTCCTGAATCTCATCAAACATAATGGATGACAGAGCAGCTTTTCATTCAGACGTATATTTAGAGAGATTTTGTGAGCTCGTCTTCATTACTGTGATGAATGAGAGGTAGTTTTCGGTACAATCATTAACGGGATATTATTTCATTACAAGGATAGGTACATAATAAACACTGAAAATCACACTCATACGACACACGCGTTTGATAGATAGGTTCTGTGGTTTTCTAGGTGTTCATGCTGTTTTAAAAACTTAGTACCGTCTTACGAAACGGGGTTGTAATTAAATCAGGTGAATGTAAGAGACATGGATAGATTACACAATTTCTAGATCCCCAGGTGAGATATTTAAGTGCATGCGTACGTGCATACAAACTTGTATGTGCATAAGTGAATTATTTCCAGCAAAATAATTATTGTTTACCTGTGATTTATATATATATAAATATGAACATTTTAGAAAACGCTGTGATACATTGTATGTCATAAAAATATCATACCGATCTGAGACGTCGTAACCCGGGGTGGGGGTAGGGATGACCCTCCCTCACCACAATAACCCTCTACCATATTTGAGATTTTCTTTTGCTTTTCACTGATTTCAACCCCCTCCCCCCCTCCCTTCATCGCTGTCGTGTACCAACACACACTTACATGAAATGACTTGGGAGTGTTCTCAAATTCTCGGAGAAACCCATCTTTACAAGTTTCTTTAAATATTTTTTTTTCATGAAAATTACAACATATAATTTAAATATTATGTAATGATAACAAAATAGTAATTCGACAGTGTGTTTATTTCAATTCCGTGAGTCGTCATGTAGAAAAATCCAATAAAATGTGGAGTGAATGGACCACCTACACACCGACAGAAACCGTCCATTCTCTATTAAAAGTGTTTGCAAGAAATGAAAGAGATTACTTCCTACATCTCAATACATTGAGACAACGATCTTTTAACGGTTAACCGAATCGATTGAAAATTACTGTAGATGTCTTTATAAATCGAGATTTCTCTCCCCAAAAAAGACGCCTACTCGTTTTCAACAAAGATTAAATTTTATTATCTGTCACTGTGAATGTGGTTATAATTGTCACCTATACTAAGTCAACAATACTCAAGGGAAAATGAACGTGCAGGCTTGGTTTTGAATGTAAATTGTTCATAATTATCCCACGGTTTTCCCCGTGCATGGCAGGTACCGTGTAGGAATGGCAAAGCAACATTTGTTAACTACTGGTTTAATGTAAAGGCAGGTTTGATTCGGTATTAATCAAATTAACATTAAAAAAAAACTTACCGTCAGTGTGGACAGTTGAAATGTAAGTCCAATTAAACTGTAGTACTATGTCCAGCAGAGCCTGCGCTTGAAACATATCGGATGGCACAACTCGCATAAAGTACTTGTATAAATTCTTGTCACTTAACTCCATACTCGTGGCCGAATAGCCAATTTGGGGAAGTTTAAAAATTTGAAGCAGATTCTGGACTTGAATGGTGTTTTGACTGGTACCTGGTCCAATTAAACCAACGATTGGTTTCCGTTTCTCTGTCTTACACCCATCCGTGGTACTGTTCGATTCCGATTCATCCATACTTGCAATGGAGTCCTTAATAAAGTCTATGCTTTGTTCTAAACAAATTGGAGAATACCAGCACGAGTCACGAATGTCATAGCCCAGCGTGATATTGGGAAGTAACGTGTGGTCATTGTTAATATCCTCCAACGTCCGAAGAAAAATCTCCACGCGATGGATTCCATACTGTTCCCATACCTTTCCACAAGTTCGGGTATATCCTGTTAAATCTTTCGGACCTTTATGAACAGGAAATAGAGCCCCTATCACTAGATCTCCCTCAGGGTCCGATCGAGCTATCCTACGCTTCTGTGCGAAAACTGTTACTACTAGTAAAAGTACACAGCATCGAAAAACATCCATTTTGATTGAAAATGATATAATCCAATGCACCTTAGTAAAACATGATAAATCTGTCGGTGGTTGAAATATTACCTTGCGGTAAAACAACTGATTACAAAATCCGTTTATTTGAAGAAGAGTGGTTATTTAAATTTGTCATATCGTCCGCAAACTATCGAATCATTTAAAAGTTTCCCTTGCACTCGATAAATTTCTTCAGTGAAAAAGAAGATATTCCTTGATAGCTCGTTTGTTTTTGCTGGCCTCGTGCAAAACGTTCTATCACTGAACGCGGAGTTACAGGAATAAGACATCAAGCGTTCCTGATTTCAAAAGTCGATATCCTCTGACACTCAGTACTTGGAATAATCAGAAGTCACATTATCGACAACATTTGTGATCTCCCGAGACTGAAGAGTTCCAATGTCAATCGAGACCAAACAGAACTGTCGATATGAAAATTCAAATTGTTGTTGCAAGAGTTCATTTATTATTGACGATCCTGTTAAAGGACTTCTTAGGCGTGTACATTATTACAAGTACAAAAAAGTAGCATGTGTTTGAAAAAAACAAAACTTTACAATGAGGTGACGCATGGGAAACCGCCAATTAAAATTGTATGTCAAGAGAGGGCGCTGATGTAATGTTTGGTACAGCCGTGCTTATGATGCATAACTTATAAGCATGATGGCATCTTGTATAATAGTTCTCAATATTTAAGGCAAATAGCATTCTCTTTGATGTGAAAATTAGAGATTCATGAACTTTATTTTCTACACATAATGTTGAACCGATGGAATACATTAAATACGTTTGTCATCATTTACCTTTGCGTTCAAGCGAAACGCTATCTAAATCTTATTTTGTATGTTTATTCATTCCATATAATTTTACATGAATAGAATCTAATGTACAGTGAAGAGGGAGATGTCGGTGGTTCAAGGCTGATAATCGAGGAGTGGGTTCAACCAGTCATATCTTCAATATGAAATCGGAATCAGATTGGGGTCGGACCGACGAAAGCCCGTGATTATCACCAGTCAAAATTAACTGCTTTGTTAATTATATGTGTATAGTTTGTACGTATGATTTTGACTGCTTATTACATGTATAGGCACAATGACATGTACGTAGTCCCCCCCCCCCCCCCTCTCTCTCTCTCTCTCAGATACATTCACAATTACTATACTGTTTGAATCAATATGTACATATTTTGTATTTCCTCTTCCCTACGATCGATGCTAGAAAGGGGAGATGATGGATTTTGAGTTTTACTTGAACTATTTAAGTTTCAAATACACGTGATTTTATTAAATGTGTTTCATATATCTGATAAATGATAAGAAATGTAAGTTATTGGACATATCTTATAAATATCAAACACGGGGTGTTAACTCTTCACTGGTACAATGCTTATTCTTTTTTATAATCTACATTTGCACGTATTCAGTTTTCTGTTAATGTTTACTGTGCAACCATTCTTGGATACGTCAGGGTCTAAAGGATAACCGACAAGCACGTATATCAGGCGACGCAACATAATATGTTGTAAATCATTTAAATTAAGATGAATTTTGTACAGATTCGATTGGTTAATAAGGCTACAAAATCGTACTCTCTCATCATGCACGTGATCGTTATGGGGTTGTACAAATCACGACAGATCATAGCCAGTTTCCCTTTTAATGCGCGAAACCCGTTTGAATAAGTTATGAAGAACAATCGATGTCTATTAAGACAAAACAAGCTCGAGAAGAACTTTCTTAACAAAGAAATCGACACAACGGTCACATGATCGGATACAGGAAAGGCCGGCTTTCCAAGTCAAGTTGAATATCTGACCTTTTACAACAAGGACGTTTACGGAAGTGAGAATCGACTGAGGAACTTCTCAAGGAAAATACATAAAACATGTGATATGTTCTTCATCATGAAGACTAAGTGATAATAGATCTCATAGAGTGTGACTGAAATACCACAGACATGGCATACAGGGCGTGTTATATTGGTGTGTTCTCCATAAAGGAGTGGGGGGTTAGGGTATCATTAGTATGCGCAGCCTGATTTAGTACAATCTGTAAAGAGTCACTTATTTTTAATTACATTGTGATTAAGACAGGTCTTCTCTGTAGGAAACAAAGTATTCCATTAATATAATCAGTAATCACATGTATAGCGATACAGGTACATGACTGTAAAAACATTTAGACACCCAGGTCTGTAGTCAGAGCAGGAAAAAAACCCGGAAGTTGTGTGTTCCCGCCCTTTTGGAAAGTTCGAAATACTTCTAATGCCAAACCATTCCTGAAGAGCACAACGCCCTATAGGACCACGGCACGGCGCTATTTGGGATTGACTGTTTTTAACCCTCAATCTGTCTGATAAACTTGATTTTATATATTTATAGATTAATGCCTTCGGTATCTTGTAGCCCAGAAATCGCTCCAGAAATTATAGCAAAGACAGCGTGATCTTCTTGTTGACGAAACCAATGTTCGCATCTTCCGAATATGCTTATTGTACATTTTATAGTTGAAAAGGATGTAAGTGGAGTGACTGTAAAAATACTATCAGCTTCAGAATGTGCATTTACTAATCAAAACCGGAAATAACTTAAAGGTTTATCTCAAGTGGGGATAAAGAAAAGAGGGAAAAGAAAGCCTGTAGTTGTGCATGGCAAGAAAGAAGACACAGAAAGATCGATAACTGCGAGACAAAATACTGACAAGAGTTATGCCTCATGCCGTTTATGAATATACAACACAACAAAGCTCATCGCAATATCTTTGATTTTGAATTAATAATTGCTCAATTCAAAACGCTGTGATACATGCGTATCAATACTACAGAACTTGATCTGAAGAGTTGAATCACGCCTCGTTAACAGCGTGGATCATCCGATCAACGAGACGCTCAGTATAAGACCGGGAACATATACCTTCATTTTATGCGCCGTTGACACGGGCCAGTTGTCTGATGTTCTCTTTCAAATATTTAAAAAGTAAATGTATAGTAGGAACCCATGCTAAGGTACATTTGCTGCTGGTGATGGGACCTCTTGCGCATGCGTACCATAATGGATTCGATTAATGAAACATGGAATCCGGTGGATTGATGGATCATATCCAGTTAATTCTTCTATCTGATTTTTTTTTCTTCTCTCGTTCAAACAATTGGAAAAAAGATGTATCAGACTGAGAAATATATTTTAAAAAGAAATTGAAATGAAATGATCAAAATTCAGAAGTATTACGAATTTTTTAAATTTGAACAAAGCCCGAGTGGAATTATAAAAATAAAAGTAACCAAAGAGAACATTGTAATCAGAAAAGTGCATTCCCGTGATGTAAAATGATTTACAAATTAAACGACTTTATATAAGAAACTAATTTCTTGATCAACAGTACATACAATTATCAATAATATGATCATTTTAGTAATTTCTCTCAATTTTGATCGGGACCGGTACTTTTTTCTCTAGTTTGGAGATAATGATTTTATCTAAAATTTGGTCATTTCGTTTCAATTTCTTTTTATAATATATTTCTTCTATATGATATTATCTCTTTTCTAATTGACATGTTCTTTGAAGATTTTAAAAATATTATATATGTACAAATAACGTTTTCAATTTTCATAAATATTGTTTTTTATAAAAATTAGAAGGTTTATATCTGAATCTTTTAGGCATGTTCCATTAGATATTCATCGCTCTACATGCACCTGTTACGGAAAAAAGTCAGGAAAACAAGACCTCGGGCGGACACACGGACGGACGGACCAATCCAGCTGAAATGCGAAGTAAACTTGTATTCATGAGGAAAAGCGGGATAAAGTGTTGAAAAGTCGTATGTTTTGATGCCGTTGAATTTAACACAATTTTGTGATTTCATTTACTAAAAACTTCCGTTGAATGTTTGAGAATCCACATTTGATTTACAACACAAAACGTCTGAAGTTTCTCATTCACATCAGATAATATTTACGCGAAGAGTAGAGTAAAGGTAAGGGTTTGGTAGTCAGACATTCATGGAGACTGTGTTCTTTTCTTTTGTAAGGCATTTGTGAAATTTTGGAATGCAATATAGGTACGGTAACTAGAAGTCATTCGCAACATCAATATATTGGACTAAGTATGTGTTTGAAAATGAAACGTGATTTTGGAGAATTTTCAAATTGTCTTTTCAAAGGGAACTTCGTGTACAAGTTAGATTACCAAATGTGAAATTAAAGCCACGATCTTCTAAATTACAGCAGTGATAATGATCAGACAGTGTCGCTACAAGCTTTGTCAGCTGGAGCTAATACATAATTCGCATGTAACATATCTGATTCTCTCATCACTTCTGGTTTACTCAACAAAGGATAGACGGTACACCAGCTTGTTTTTACGTGTCTAATACGAGGTTTTAATACTCCTGTTATCCTCTTTATCCACGCTGAGAAAGTGTCAAGAATCATTAGAATATTTCACATGCACCTCCAATTGTTTTATTTGTGAAAATGACCAAATAGTTTGAAAGATACAATATACCTATACAAGTTTATCTCATTTGTGTTAACCAACGACAATCTCTCCGTCAAACAGTGCCCTGGAAAATAATGTTGAATGCATATGTACATAATGCACGAACACAATTGCATTTTCAAATACAAAACTATAAAAATTCTCAATATGAAAAAAACCCCACCAACAACCCAAACCACTTATTTTTTAAATTAGTTCCAAGCAAACAATTTAAAAACAAGAGGCTCATGAGCCACACCACTCACACGAATCACATTGACCCTGCTGTTGTTCAGCTACCGTGATTTTTAAAGGATTTTTTGTCATCTTTATTCCCATGAAAAATGCTAACCCAATATGGTGGCTCCAACCTAGCCCCATAGGGTCACGATATAACCATGATACAAGGTCACCGGGTACAAACATCATAGTATGAAATATAAGGTCTCGCTATAAGGAATTTATTTACAACACATGAAATCCCTACCTTAATCGGTTCAGAGGATATTGCCTAAGTTAACTTTTCTTAAAATTAAGTCAAAATCCAAGATCAAGGATACAAAGTCAAAATCTCTGGTGCCAAAATCAAAGGGCCTGTTAGGAGGAAAACATATATGAAATATAAAAAATGTATCATACACTATTGAAAGTTGTGAGCAAATAAAACTTTAGATTAAAGTTTTTGAAATTTGGGTCAAACCCCAAGGTCAAGGTCACAAGGTCAAATATCATGACATCAATTGAAGTTTCTTGATATAAAGAATCTTTATGAAATATGAATAATAATAGCAATATGAAAGCCCTACCTTGAATAGTTCAGGAAATATTGCTTAGATTACACATATAAGATATGAGAGCTCTATCACTCACCATTCAAAAGTTACAGGCAAGGTTCAAGGTTCAAGTTCCAGACAGACAGGACAAATCAATATCACCCCCCCCCCCCTTCGATCTAGAGCCATTGGGACATAATAAATAAAAACTTGAATCTAGAGCTTAAGAACATTCGCATTTTGATATGATTTATTGTGTTGCTACTAATCTTGAACAGAATTTTTCATTAATTTCCTCTATATTTCCAAATCAAACTTTGTTCTCCTATTGTGGCTTCACCCTACCTTTGGTGCTCCTGATTTGAACAAACTTGAATTTACTAGAAGATCCTTGTTTCCTACTTGTAGCAATATGACTACATTATGGTCCTGCTGATCTTTAAAAAAAAAGATTTTCAAAGATGTTTCTCTATATATTACCATGTTTGTTTTTGTTTTGATGTTTTCCGCCACACTCAACAATTTTTGAGTTATCTGGTGCAAGGCGCTCAGTGTTTTGTTGGTGGAAGAGAGAACCCAGATACAATGTACCTGGGAAGAGACCACCGACCTTCCGAAAGTACACTGGGAAACTTTTTCACTTACCGGCGCGAGCGGGATTCGAACCCGCGTCGACCAGAGGTGAGAGGCCGTGTGATTTTGAGCGCGATGCTCTATTACCAAGTAAAACTTTGATCTCCTATTGTGGTCCATCTTACCACCCCCCCCCCCCCCCCCCACATATGGTCGTGATTTGAACATACTTCAAACTGCACTACCTGGAGATGCCTGCTTATGAGCATTCATAGCTCTTTTGTTATTGAGAAGATTTTTCCTATATATTCCCATGTAAATCTGTGATCCCCTATTGTGGCCTCACCCTACCCCTGGGGACCACAATTTGAACAAACATGAGTGCACACTTCCTGGGAATACTTGATTAACCATGGCCCTGTTGTTCTTAAGAGGAAGATTTTGGAAAGGATTTATCTTATATCACCAGTAAAACTTTATCCCCTATTGTAACCCCAAACAGCCCCACCCACCCCCCCCCCCCTCCGGGGGGGGGGGGGGGGCATGATTTTAACCAACTTAACTCTACATTATGTCAGGAAGCATTCATATAAATCTCAACTTTTCAGGCTTTGTGGTTCCTAGGAAAAAGATTTCTAAATGACCCCACTTTTGCCTTTTCTTGGTCATTTCCCTTTTGGACGATTGATTGATATTTTCCGCCACACTCAACAATTTTTCAGTTATCTGGTGGCGCCCAGGTTTTATTGGTGGAAGAGAGACCCAGATACAATGTACCTGGGAAGAGATCACCGACCTTCCGAAAGTAAACTGGGAAACTTTCGCACTTACCAGCGCGAGCTGGATTCGAACCCGCGCCGACAGAGGTGAGAGGCCGTGTGATTTTGAGCGCGATGCTCTAACCACTCAGCCACGGAGGCGAAGCATGGCTCTTCATTGAACAGAGTTGAATCCCCCTTATTACAGGATGATTTGTGCCAAGTTTGATTGACATTGGCCAAGTGGTTCTTTAAAAAAAGATTTTAAAAAGATTCCATAAAATTGTTTTAAATTCTTGATTATCCCCACTTCAAAAAGGGCGTGACACTTCATTATTTACAGAATACTACCAGGGCCGTAAATTAACCTTCAATTTGGAGGAGGCAGGAAATTAGGCGGGGGTCTGGGGGCCGCCCAGGCCCCCAGACGCTGAGCACATTTTATGCACACTGAACACGTTTCGTGCAAAATCCTTGATTCTAGGGCCTTCTAAGATGTTACTTGACTAACTCATTCTAAAAGAAAGATTTGGAATGCTTTTTAAGGGAGGTATCATGTTCTTAGTTATTGGAAACAACATAAATTCTAATGAACTTTAAATTTTAATTTTTTTTGGCTCAAAAGTTGGAGGAGGCAGCTGCCTCCTCCGCCTCCATGTAATTTACGGCCCTGTACTACACGTTGACAATGTCTTACAACTACAAAACAAACTTGTCCTACACCTTGGCATGATTTAAGCAGAGCTCTAGGTAAAACGTGTGCAAGTTTAAATACACATTATCACCTTTTTATCTAATTCTTTTATTTTCGAATTAAAAGTGTATACATACGCAGTTATGAACAACGCGTAGACATCAATTGGGCGTTCGATTGTACTATGAAAACAATCTCTATCCAGAGTTGCCGTTCCTTGCTCTCACTTACACCTCTGTTAACGTCTCAAAATGAGCAATGTTATTCCACATGTAAATCCACTTTTTTACGGCTAATAAAACTAAGAACTATTTTATAAAATATCTGGAAAATGTAGGACAAGCAACTATTTGTATATTTTTTTCCATTACTATATATTCTTCATGTACCTATCTATAGGCCTGGTGCAATAGAAATACCCAATATCTACGTTTCAATCCAAATCAATCCTTCTTGTGTCACAAAAAGACTTGACATCTGCTCAATATTTATTTATTTACGTATATTTTTGTAACTGAAGTCAAAACCATACTTTATTTGAGCATACGTGCCATTTTACAAAAATCTTGTAAAACTCTTGGGACGTTTACAGAGGTGTAAGTGAGTGTAAGGAACGATAACTCTGGGTAGCGATTGCTATGAAAAGTCTGATCTTACAACAGGAGTTAGTTAGGTTGTACTGTGAAAAGTTTGATTATAACAGGAGTTAGTTAGATTGTACTGTGAAAAGTCTGATCTTACAACAGGAGTTAGTTAGACTCTGATCATAACAGGAGTTAGTTAGGTTGTACTGTGAAAAGTCTGATTATAACGGGAGTTAGTTAGATTGTACTGTGAAAAGTCTGATTATTACAGTAGTTAGTTAGGTTGTACAGTGAAAAGTCTGATTATTGCAGTAGTTAGTTAGGTTGTACTGTGAAAAGTCTGATTATAACGGGAGTTATTTAGACTGTACTGTGAAAAGTCTGATCATAACAGTAGTTAGTTATACGGTGACGTCAAAGTCTGGTACATATATCTTAAAAGCTCACTTAAAACACAGTTTTTCCTCATACAAGGAAGACAGAAGATAGTCCGAGGATATTCGTATCGACTAGCTGTTATAATACATTGATGAAATTATGTGCAGGACATGGATCAAAAATAAAAAAGACAGCTGTACAAAACCAAATATGATAGGATCACGAAACAAGATATAAACAGGGTGGGAAAAATGACAAAGTTTTGCTGTGCAATATTTTCATCAAAGGGACAAGGAAAGGAAATTTGAAATGCTCAGGTATTTACAATTAAAAACAACAGGTAGTGAAGTGTCTGATTAAAAAGCAGTGAAAGGTTTGTTTCTACCTGATATGAGTTAATCAATACGCCATTGAATACAACTCGGTTTCAATGTCATTGTATTTACCTCAAGCAGCCAATTATGAACTTAGTCTATCTATGTACATGCGTTTTCACTCTTCGTGTAGAATGTAAAATCATGTTATCGCAAATAGCAACTATCTTAATATAATCTTAACCTACTCTTTTTCACAGATAAAGTCGTATTTGTGATCACAAACATCATCGTTCCAGTGATAACCCTCGTGGTATGCCAAGGTCATACAGTCATTGCCGACCCCCTGGTATGGTTCCAGGGGTGCCCAGTCTGTGAATGTAAACGGTTGTCGTGTATTTATCCAAATCCAGTGTCCCTCCGTAAAAGCGTCCGTCCCACCTACCCAAAAGTGCTCTGAAATGGGATCAGTATGATTGGGTAAGTAGTTTTCATTTACATGTATATCTGAATGCACGTGCGTACTCATACTCATACATTCGAGAATATCATTCAATGAAGGGATTGGGGATTAAGGTTCTTTTTCTGCAAAAACAAAAATATTATGATGATGCAGTCTCAGTGTTGGGAATGAAGAGTTGTCGTTCGTTAAGGTAACTCGCTTCTCCAATACTAGATGAAAGGCCGCAAAAGCCCGGGAAATCACAATTGAATGATATTGCATAGAGAAAGGACTTTGTTAATGCGTGTTTGAATTGTTGCGCACATGAATTAAATGGACGATATCTAAATCCAAATTAATTTAAGAACTATTTTTGGATAATTGCATGCATTAGTTACATTATATTTATTGATATCATATGCAGTAAAAAAAAATAACAACAAAAAACAAAAAAACAAAAAACCCACTTGATTTTAGGAGATCACATGGAACTCCAAATTAAATGTTTCTTATGTAACATAAATGATCTCTCTCCGTATTGAAAATTAGATAATGGTTTTATTCATGCATTTGTAATCTGTCATGCCGAATAGTTGACCAAAGATAAAATGAACGTTCGTTCATGATTTCAAAATTTGAAATGTGATTACAATGGTAGTTGCTGTCCAGTGTCACAATTTAAGAGAATACACCTGGCTTCTTCTAGTCAAACGCAACAATCGAAAACATAATGCACTATATGAATAACAAACAGAAAAACTGCAATATTGTAAACAGTGGCCTGATTTCTTGGACGTTGTCAGGTAGTGTACAACTTAATTTCGTTAAATATTTTAAGTTAAAAGGCGCAAACTTCCCAGAACAGTCCCGGACCATTCGATATCTGACATACTAGTATAGGACATGCGGCTTTTTGAGTGTTTACCATTTGTGTGATTCCGCTGGAGATGAGTTCTCAAGAAGCTGTTTTCATCTGCCGTTTCAATCTCTACGAGTTCTGCATCTGAATCGCGACAAAAGTCCTGAAAGGACAAGGATGACATTTGCCTATTCATGAAACACAAATACATAAAACACATACATTGCAGACGTATTATTTCAGAATGTTCGATTAGAATTCTTCTTGATCAAAGAAAACATGTTTATACCACAGCATCCACCCATTTTGCTTTCACTTTTGTGATGAACGCATAGCATGACTGTCTGTGAGGAAACCAATCTGATGGACAAGAACCGTCTGTGTTCACCACTCCGATTAATACTATTAAAAAATGAATGGCAGCTCAGCGTGGTAACTTTATCACATAAATCGTTTTGTCAAAATTTATGTTCTTTCGTCCAATAAATCAAGAAATCTAATAAAACTGATGGATGCCTCTCAAAATTCATTGATCTTTCTTACATGACAAAGGTACCCCTATAACAGCATGGATCGAATATTTTATATAATAATTAGTTCAGGTCATATGCATCATTTGAAGCTTAAAATCGATCTAAATCCACATATCCAAGTCGGGTACCCTTGTAAGTATAAACCATGTGGCAAGCAGGAAAAAAAACACCATTCTACAGATGATAATTCAATGAAATAAAGAGAGTGATTTATACTGTTTAATTAATCTCTCTTTGATCAAATATTTTGATAGATTGATTGAATATTGTTTAACGCCCCCCTCGATAATATTTCACTCATATGGAGACGTGACCACGTGCTGAGTGAAGGGCTGCAAAATTTCGGCCTATGGTCGGCGCTTATGGCCATTGAGCAGGGATGGATCTTTATCTTGCCACACCTACTGAGACACGGGGCCTCGGTTTTTGTGGTCTCATCCGAAGGATTCAGTCGTCTCTTACAACAAGCAATGGGGGTACTGAGGACCTATTCTAACCCTGATCTCCACGGGACTCAATCATTTTGAAAATACATAAGTCTGTCTATCAGACATCGATCGTGGTGGATTATTGATTAGAACGTTTATTTTGTGACCGGGAAGTCGTGAATGCGAGTTGGTCATTCGGTGGTTAGATTGTTAGCTTTGTGAGTGGGAGGTAATAATAATAATACTAATAATAATAATGATAATAATAATGATACTAATGGTGATAATAATGATGATAATAATAATGATAATAATAATAATAATAATAATAATAACAATAATAATGATAATAATAATTACAATAATAATAATAATAATACTAATAATAATGATAATAATAATGATAATAATGATGATAATAATGATGATAATAATAATGATAATAATAATAATAACAATAATAACAATAATAATAATAATAATAATAACGATAATATTAAGACTAATAATAACGATAATAATAATAATGATAATAATAATAATAATAATAATAATAATGATAATAATAATAATAATAATAGTTACAATAATAATGATAATAATAGTTACAATAATAATGATAATAATGGTTACAATAATAATGATAATAATAATAATAATAATAATAATGATAATAATGGTTACAATAATAATGATAATAATAGTTACAATAATAATGATAATGATAGTTACAATAATAATGATAATAATAATGATAATACAGTAAAATATCTGTATCTCGAATACTCCGCTTGAGTCGAAGTCGACCGCCGGTCCCGGCCGTTTTCCCTATATAAATGGTTTTAAAAACTTCTGATATTTCGAACACGGTAATCTCGAATACTCCGCTTATGTCGAAGTATTTTCAAGGTCCCATACCCTAAATTCACCTGGTTTATCTCGAAGTGCAGTCAATTTTCGCTCTGTTTACCATACCTGGCGTCTTTAAGTCACACATTCACACCCGCGGCTACATCAATTATAATTAATGACCGCTACTCCACGCTCGCCTTTTCCGAATAGACCAAGGTCGCAATAAATGGTTCAACAGCTTGGGTGATTAGTGAAGCCATTCAACATTACGGCTAAAATTCACCGCCAATTATGAACTAACACACCCGCTCCAGGGATGGTGTTTTGAATGACACACGCGCTATCATTAATATGTGGGTTAGATAAACGCACAAAATCGTCGAAGTACGCTTGAAGGTAATGCTCTTAATAACGATAATGCATTTAATAATACACGCTTCATTATTAAAACTAGTACGAAGAAAACACGAAAATTTCTTTGATAAACATTTAAAAGTATTTTTTTAAAAATCCGTCTTTTTTGTTTCTTACGTGATAGGTTCTTTCACTACAAGGCAATATCTACATCCCAGTCTAGCCTGGACATCAGTAAACTTAAAGTAAGCATACAGGCACGATCATCTTAATTTTGAAACACATTGTGAATTCAATTGAATGTTTATATATATTTAAAAAACGAAATGTTTGTCTTTGAAATTCCACAATATTAATTTATCAACTTATATTAAACTTTCAGATACGGCAACGGGGTTTTTGTTTACAATGCAAATCGCATACTATGCATCAAATATCCTCCTTCAAAAAAAAAATATCCAAGATCGATTTTGGATATCTCGAACCACCGGATATCTCGAAGTTTTTTCGAGGTCCCTCGGACTTCGAGATAGAGATATTTTACTGTAATAATAACAACAATAATAATAATAATAATAATAATAATAATAATAAGACTAATAATAAATAACAACAATAATAATAATAATAATAATAATAATAATACTAATAAAACTAATACTAATAAGACTAATAATAATAATAATAATGATGATAATAATAGTCTTTATTTATCCAGGATAACACAAATTAGCATATAGCTAGTTTACATTGTGGTCCTGCATTAAAACATATACACAAACATAAAATTAACATCTAAAATTAGTATCTAAACATAAATACGATATAAAAGGAAAGGGAGGAAAATATAGCATAAGACACACCTAATTAGTGATAAAATTATTACCTAAATATGAATACATGACATAAAAGGAAAGAAGAAAAAATAGCATAAGACACACGTACATGTACACACAGTGCCACATCACAACTACATTTGGCACACCTGAACAAAAAGAGGAAAGCACGATGTTTAAGTGCTACTTCTATGAAAATATTCCGTCAAATACATAGCTTTAAAAATGCCAACCGAACCAGAGCTTCGAACATTTTGAGACAGTTTGTTCCAAAGGAATGCAGAAGAGTAGCTGTATGAACGTTTAAAATTTTCAGTTTTAGCTCTTAGTAAATTTAATAAATTAGACATATAATCATTCGACCTGGTTTGGCGGCAACTCACATCTCTTGTATATTTAAACACGTTTAGATAATTTGGCAGTTGATTATTTAAAACTTTGAACAGAAAGACAACCTTTCTAAACATAAAATAATCCTTAATTGGCATCCAGTTCAAGCAAGAAAATAAAAAGCCAGAAAAGGTCCTGATATCTCGAATATTTAAAAGTATTCTTGTTGCCCTCTTTTGCAGCTTGAATTTTTTTTCTAAATATAGTTGAATTTGTACGTTACACCAGACAGTACAGCAGTAAGTAAAGTGTGGAAAAACAATACTATTAAAAACCTTTACAAGTGCATTTGGTGGCATAAAATAACTCACTCTCTTAAGTACAGCAAGTTTTCTTACAATTTTCTTTGAAATAAACTCCACGTGTGCATCCCATGATAAAGTAATATCTATATAAACACTTCATAGTTTACCCTGCTTCACAAATTCAATTTGTACACCATTAAAATCTATATTTAATATTCGACATTTCTGTAACCTTTGAGACGTGCCAATAAGCATACATTGTGTTTTTTGAAGATTTATACCGAGTTTATTTTTAAGCATTCATTCTGCATGCACCCAACTTAAGGTCCTCTTGCAATTTTGATTCAATTACATCAACAGATTTATCATTCACATCCTGTCTGCATACATTGTAACTGAAGAGTGTTTAAGACATTTTGGATAATCGTTAATGTACAAAATAAAAAATAATGGTCCTAAAATTGACCCCTGAGGAACTCCTAAGGATATACCTTTTTTCTCTAGATAACACACCTCTCTAACTGACATATTGTTTACGATTTGTAAGATTTGATTTAAACCATTTAAAAGTATTGTGACAAATTCCAAAAGACATAAGTTTATGCAAAAGTACTTCATGGTTGACTGTTTCCAGGTTCTGGGTACGAGTCCCGCTTACGCCTGGGTCGGGTCAGATTTAGGCTTTGTGACAGGGAGTCCTGGGTACGAGTCCCAGCCATGCCTAGGTCGGGTCAGATTTAAAGATGTAACAAAGAAATCACTGCTCATTCGCCAAATCCTATCATCCGTTTAAAAACTAATGGCTGGATCTCTAGAACATGCCAGATGCACAGGGGAATTAGGCAAGGCTGTCCAATTTCCGTGATTTTATACCTATTTCTTGCAGAAATTCTCTCAGATAAAATAAAATCTAATAATTCGATTCACGGTTTCAAAAATAAAAACTTAGAAAATGAAATTAAAAATATTCAATATGCAGACGACATGACATTGGCTTTAAGTGATACCGATTCTCTAAAACATGCAATAAACACCATTAAAAGTTTTTGTGACTTAGCAGGGTCAAAAATAAATTTTGCAACAACAGAATGTATTTTACTCGGAAACTTGAAAACCCATCTTGAAACAGTACTGTACTCCATGTTGTTTGTGCTTTAGAATCAAGTGCATCATTTCAGCAACTTTGACCCGAAATTAAACCGTCCTTGTGTTATATCTGACGAAGAACATTGCTAATGGAATCAAACAGTGTTTTAAAAGAGTCTCGAGTAGAAAAGACTAGTACATGTACCAGTTCTGTGGTGGATATAAAATTGTGAAGGTAAATCATAGTACCTTGGTTAGGGAAAATAAATAAAAGAAGCGATCAGTTCTTCCACTCTTAAAGAAAAATAATGACAAGATATTTTGATTTATTTTTACTTTTATGGAGGGACTATAAAATTCAGGAGCTTTCGGGGGCTTCGTCCTGGATCCTCTAGGGACCTTTAGGTGGCTCCAGACCCCCTACCCCCAAACTTCAATTCTTGGATCCGCCTCTGCCGTTGGAAAAATAAAACAGAAAATACTAATATCATGCACTTTGTATTTTCGCTCGATTACTAAACCAACTAAGGACGAATGGTACACAGGTACTGTATCCGTATTGGAATTAACATCATTTCTAAAGTGTAAAACACTGATCATTCATTAAGATCAACTAAAGCCACTAGTATGTGCATCATTGACTGTCAAACAATTTGTATGTGAAAACCCCCACCAAAGATCACCGTTCTCATGCATAGCGAGGTCCTTCATGAGAAGAAACAGCTCAAAAGCGACTGACACAACGTATGGGATTACTAGACTAAAGTGCATATAAACGGCAACGCCCTTTAATGAGCCTGATGCAAGTGGTTTTGTGGATTTATCGGTTCAGTGTGTGTAAATCAAGAAAGACGTTTTTCTTTGCAAAAATTAAAATGTTACTAAATTTACGTGCAAACTTAAATTTGTTTCTCTTATTTGCAAACTTTAAACCTACAACTGAATACGTATCTATTCAAATGTAAAGCGTTTACTATTCAACGGTTTAATATTGAATAGTTGAATATTCAACTGCCAAGTATTGAATAAACAAACTATTCAATGACTAATCACAATGGATTACGTCACTGGACGTTTGTAATATATTACTTGTGGATAGGTGAAGATGACGAACTATGATAAATCCCACAATTCCTATCAGGGAACAAAGCCATACCTAGAGCACGAGAACGGTGACCGCTGCCCACAATACTGCAACATATTCACCAATTAATAGCTGTTACACGTTAACGAACTCCGCGGAGGTTTACACGATACAATCTCCTAATAAACATACTGGCATTTTTGGCACACTGTTTCCCCCTATAATAGCTCTAAAGCTTCATAGTTATTTCGGATTTCAAACATTTCGGTTGAGCATCACTGAAGAGACATTATTTGTCGAAATGCGCATCTGGTGCATCAAAATTTGTACCGTATAAGTTTTACACTATGTAGATACACAACAGTATTCTAAAAATGACTTACCAAGAATTGTCAGACCACATCTGTATATACGGCGCATTTTGCAGATATAAGGTTTATATCCGATAAGGCTGTGAGCTATATGTCAACTATTTATAGTATTATCAAAAGAAAAATAGTTTAAACGTACATGTAAGATAGCAAACACTACTAATGATCTGTTGTCCGTGCGTTGGAGTCCAGTAGGAGTTCTAATTTTTCCCCTCAGATTAATTTTTAATAAAACTGTATTTTTAGCTAAATAAGGTAAAACGAAAACTTTTCAGTTTCAAAATATTATTGAACATATTCTACATTTTCCATCCATATAAAAATTTCTAGTGTGTTATTCCTCCATAAATGTCGTAAAATGTTAAATAATACTATTGTTGACTTCCTGCTGTAAGTCAGACTGGCTTTATAGTTAACTTAAATGTCGTAAAATGTTAAATAATACTATTTTTGGCTTCCTACTGTAAGTCAGACAGGCTTTATAGTTAACTTAAATGTCGTAAAATGTTAAATAATACTATTTTTGGCTTCCTACTGTAAGTCAGACTGGCTTTATAGTTAACTTAAATGTAGTAAAATGTTAAATAATACTATTGTTGACTTCCTACTGCAAATCAGACAGGCTTTATAGTTAACTTAAATGTCGTAAAATGTTAAATAATACTAAATGTTGAGTTCCCACTGTAAGTCAGACTGGCTTTATAGTTAACATAAAAGTCGTAAAATGTTAAATAATAGAGGGCGAAGCCCTCTCAAGGCCCGAAGGGCCGTGAGAGCGGAGCTCTCCCTATAGGTAACACGTATATACATGTTTAAAAGGAAAATATAGGGAAATAATGAAAAATTAAACCATACCTATGGAACTTGAAAATTTTGGTACCAATGGCGTCGATTCGAATATTAGCGCGTGGACATGTATTTCTCCATTTTGAATCTCGTCTACCCTAGTTCACGTCGTTCTGAGATGTTACATACAATCCGTAAAAGCTTGTAAATCTTATTTTCTTATTCATATATAATCACTCCACGATTAACGCCATGTTTGTTGTTGTGGTTCAAACGCTATGTTTGTAAATTCGCTAAATAACGACGCTGAATATGACGTCACAATGTACTGTTTACATCAATTGCGTTATATTTCCCGCGTTCAATAATTATATAGGAGGATCAAATGTCCAAAATTAGGATTCTTTGATACAGCTCCGTCCTCGTGCTAACTTCGGGTTGTTTTTTGTCCTGTTTTGGATATAGATACTAATCATAGTCTAATGCCAAAACTTTTTTGCTTCGCCCTCAAACACGGTCACGCCGTAAAACATATTACTATTGTTGACTTCCTGCTGTAAGTCAGACTGCCTTTATAGTTAACCCTCTGCAATATGTCGAGTGTCGTATACTATATATAAGTCATTTTCCTCAACTGTGATGCTGATTTGAATATCATTATAACGGAACAATGTCCACATTCCTATGAAATAATTCCTATATGCTTTAAATCCCGTGGGGATCCGGATTAGAATAGGTCCTCAGTACCCCTTGTATGTCGTAAGAGGCGACTATATGGGGCGGTCTTTCGGATGAGACCGCAAATTCCGAGGTCCCGTGTCGCAGAAGGTGTGGCACGATAAAGATCCCTCCCTGCTCAATGGCAATAAGCGCCGAGCATAGGCCTAAATTTTGCAGCCCCTCACCGGCAGTGGTGACGTCTCCATATGAGTGAAAAATTCTTGAGAAGGACGTTAACTAATATACAATTATAATTCAATCGTAGATGCTTTAACTCTCTAATGCCTAGTAACGCCATTAAGTGCCAAAGGGAGGAAAGTGATAAAGTTTTGTTGATGATATGGAATATAATGAAACAAATTATATTTTCAAAAATTAAAGTAAAAACTAACAAATTTTCTAAGATTTTCTGTACGATGTTTAGAATTGGGATAGAATTAGGATATACAGCACAGTACATTGACTTGATGATTGTTGGACTCTACCGGATGTAGTTGTGTCTAGATTGTTTTTACAGTGTTTTCAGATGAAGGCAATTCGCTCTTGTTAATGTTGTACTGGTGTAGATGTTTCCACCCAAAACTATAGCGAGCATTCCCTTCTCCATCTGTGTATACTGGATCTCAGTCTGTAACTATAGCGAGCATTCCCTTCTCCATCTGTGTATACTGGATCTCAGTCTGTAACTATAGCGAACATTCCCTTCTCCATCTGTGTATACTGGATCTCACTCTGTAACTATAGCGAGCATTCCATTCTCCATCTGTGTATACTGGATCTCACTCTGTAACTATAGCGAGCATCCCCTTCTCCATCTGTGTATACTTGATCTCACTCTGTAACTATAGCGAGCATTCCCTTCTCCATCTGTGTATACTGGATCTCAGTCTGTAACTATAGCGAGCATTCCCTTCTCCATCTGTGTATACTGGATCTCACTCTGTAACTATAGCGAGCATCCCCTTCTCCATCTGTGTATACTGGATCTCACTCTGTAAAACTATAGCGAGCATTCCCTTCTCCATCTGTGTATACTGGATCTCACTCTGTAACTATAGCGAGCATTCCTTCTCCATCTGTGTATACTGGATCTCAGTCTGTAACTATAGCGAGCATTCCCTTCTCCATCTGTGTATACTGGATCTCACTCTGTAAAACTATAGCGAGCATTCCCTTCTCCATCTGTGTATACTGGATCTCATTCTGTAACTATAGCGAGCATTCCCTTCCCCATCTGTGTATACTGGATCTCACTCTGTAACTATAGCGAGCATTCCCTTCCCCATCTGTGTATACTGGATCTCACTCAAAACTATAGCGAGCATTCCCTTCTCCATCTGTGTATACTGGGTCTCACTCTGTAAAACTATAGCGAGCATTCCCTTCTCCATCTGTGTATACTGGATCTCACTCTGTAAAACTATAGCGAGCATTCCCTTCTCCATCTGTGTATACTGGATCTCACTCTGTATGCGGCTCTTTGACGCGGAAGCTATAATCTGACCTCCTTGCATCAATGTGGCACCAAATCCATATTTTGATACATCGCATTGAAGCGTGGTGACCTTTTGAGATGTTGTCGGTGGAGGAGGGAGAGTTATAGGCAGGTTGTCTTATCCTCTGATGCATCATTATACAAGTATGAAACAGTTGTAGAACAGAATGGGGATAGGTTTGAGGTTAGTGGTTTTTGGGAAGTGAATGATCAAAGACCTATTCATTTGAAAGAAGCTGATGCTGTTTATAAAGTATTGTTGCCTCTTGGCCAGAGTATAGCTGACTATAGAGTGCCTATGTGGACAGATAATATGGCTGTATTTGGGGTTTGGCAGAATCAAGGGGGTAAAAATAGTGCGTTGAATTGTATTACAAAGAGTATTTTTTCTTTGTCTTTACAGTTAAATTTTGAGTTGAGTTTGCAGTATGTTCCCTCGAAATTGAATGAGGCTGATGCATCTTCAAGAAGTACTGGTATTAATTATGCTGACTCAATTTTGGATAGACAGGCTTGGGACTTGGTTGAAAAAGCATTTGGTCCCCATACAATTGATCTGATGGCCTCTGATTCTAATGTAACGAAGGGCCAGGAGGGTGAGTTGTTGAGGCACTTTACACCTTGTCCGATGTCTTTTACTGCAGGGGTTGATGTGTTTGCTCAGGATCTTGCACAGGAAACTAATCCTTATGTGTTTCCTCCATTCGGTATGATATTTTCGGTGTTGTCATTGTTGAAGGAACAAGAGCCTGTGTGTACCTGTGTTCTTCACCATATACAGTCGGTGCCCGTATGGTGGCCTCTGATTGAGAGGTGCAAGATAACTAGTGTTGTGTTAGGTTACCAGGGACAGAAAGGAATTATCCGGGTTCCTACAAAGAAAGGGTATGCCCTTGATAACAGGGGATTGAAATGGACATTGGTTGCTTACAGACTTACATTTTTAAAGGAATAAACGTGTTTAATCTTTTTCAGGAACAAGGTATATCTGTTGATGTTTAAGTCTTGGATGACAGGCTGAAGGAGTTAGATGCTAGGAGGTCGTCATCACTGAATTCTAAAAGAGAAGAGTGTTTAAAAAGGGAGATCACTACGTTTATTGCAAGGGTGTCGGGTCAGTGGATTGCAAGTTGTACTCCTGATGACATTTTTGGTAGGGAAGCCAGAACATTTTTTTGGTAGGGAAGGATTAAAGTGGTAAGAGTCAGATTCATAGGATATAATGTCATTTTCTCGGAAAAAAGGGGCATTTGAGTGTAGTTGACCAGTCCGTCTAGCATTGGGTACTGTATCGTTGATAATCAATAGATTGTTGAATGTATTTGATAAGATGGGATTTGGAAGATATTGGAATGGGGATCTTCGCTCAGGGAATCCAGCCGCATCGCCTATAGTGAAAGGATACTTAAAGCTAGTACAAGAGGAACCGGCAAGGTCTCACTGGGTACCTAAGCAGACTAGACCTATTTTTATAACCAAGGTTAGGGCCATTGCGGGTTATATTAGGAATCGACTAAGTTTGGGTTCTATATTATATCAATTAAGAAGAAATATATCTTGTTACTAGACCAGGCTTGGTTTAAGTTACAGGTTTTTTTGCTGGGGATAGGGCAGGAGATCTTGCAAATTTGGTTACCCAAGAGGTTAAGTGGCTCAGATATTATTCAGGTTTTGTGTTTAATCACACCTTTGGGAAGACACTTAGAGGAGCTAAAAGGAGGAGTAACATGTTTATTGTTAAGAGGTGTGCTGAGGAGGATATCTGTCCTGTACTAGGGTTACAACAGTTTGTGTCGGGGTGTAGGGATTTGGGTGTAGGGATTTGGGTGTTGATCTCTCTTATGGCTATCTCTTTAGGATTGTTGGCGAGGATGCTCGGGTCTTGGATCAGCGTGTAACATATTCAGTGGTGTATGCTAGGTTACGAGTGTATTTAAGGAACATGAGTATGGATAAAGGGGGAGACCCCACACAGTTTCAGGGCAGGTTGTGCAGTGGCTTTGGCTATGTCTGGTTCAGTGAATGATATGGGGCAGATAATGAGACATATTGGGTGTTTTGGGGAAGGGAGTGTTGAGTATTGCAGTAGTCTTCCAGTTTTAGTAGAGTCAGATCATGTAGCAGGGAGATTAACAGCGAGTGTGGAGAATGCAGGAATGATACAGGAGAAGTTTCAGGAATATATACAGTACGATAGCGTAGCGCTTTGATTAAACTGTTTTCCGTCCAATTTTTCATTTGATACATGCATCAAAAGAGGAATTGTAAGTTTTATTTCTTATCAATTAATTATGTTTTTAAAGGGACATAGACACGATTTGAGCTGAAAATTTTCAAAAATTATTTTTCAATTTTTAATGTTTAGAATGCTTAAACATAGTATATCCAATGGTCAGCAAAGATATGAATGTCAGTTGTCAAGGTACATGGGGGATACAGAGCTCATAATTCTTTGTTATGTAAACAAGGCCCGTGCCATGTTTTTATTTACATAGGTTAAAAATACTAGTAATATTTTCTAGTGTTTAGCACATCTCATTTTGCTTTAAACATGACCTTTTCTATTGAGCAATCTATATGTAAACAAAAACATGACATAAGCCTTGTTTACATAACAAGGAATTGTGAGTGCTGTGTCTCACTTGTAAATCAACAATTGATATTCAAATTTTGGTTGACCATTAGAAATACTTTATTCAAGCATTGTAAACACTGGAAATGGAAGAAAAAAAAAATAAAATTTGAAAAATTTCCGCTCAAATCGTGTCCATGCCCCACTTAGATAGAAAAAACAACAACAATTAGGTTATCTCATCAAAAAGCTTGAATTAACGTTTTTGAAAGATAATACACAAAATTAAAGGTGCAGTGGTAAAGAGCTGAATTAGAAATAAAGAAAGAGAACAAGTGATGACTGAATGTATACTACATTGTATTGAAGGAGACTTTGAACACTGGTTGTGTCGCTGGAACGGTGGAATGCGACTCGGTTCCATTTCAAAATCAAGTAAAAAGCTCAACACCTCTTCATCTAAATTGCCCTCATTGACTGAACCCCATACAACGCAGTTCAGTTTCATCAACATCTCCCAGATCAAAAGTCGCCGCTCGCCCCGTCATGTTATCGATCTCGTAAAGTAGACGATACATACCGGGAACTCCTGTAATCTGTCTACTTCTACCAATCAGTGTCCTACGTCATCTTCGACCTAGATGTATGTTGTTTATTTAAATTAATTTGTATTCTATTCATATCTTTGGTTGTGTTTATTTTTGATAGCAATGAAAAACAAAAAGCAAATGAATGCATTTCGTTTATAATCCTGGTGTGGAAATTCCCGTTCTATGAATAGCGCTAAAATTAGAACAAGGAAGACGTATTTCAATGAAAAGTAGTCCCGTGTGCTTAGTGCAGATGAAATCCGAACAAGATTTTTTTTTGATTAAGAAATCACTACAGACGAATTTTTCATTCAATCACCATCGTTGTGTAATAGTGTTTATTAATTGATTTAAATTAATAAATCTACACAAATTTGTATATAGATTTCAAATTAAACATTATCTGAATTACCACTACATTGAGATGTGTTTTATGCTCATCCAAGTAGGACAGACAGTACCTGTTCTGATTTATTGAATTTAGCCTTAGGTCATTAATTAAACTTTTGTAAATAGGTTTGAAAGTGTTCGAAGTTCCTATTGGTTTTAGTGTTGTTAGCTGGTGTTTTATTGGTCAGTTCTTTTTCCCTCCAAAAGTTCTTGGTGGTGTAGTTATTCTTTGTCTAGTTGGTTTATAAAGAAGTTGGTAAAAATATATGACAGATATTTGACTGTTGACTGATCATTTATTTAACAAGGTAAGCTTATTTTCTAACTTTAATATTATTTCTAATTAGCAGTAAACTTAATAATTTGGTAGATTTAATTCCATAGCACTTGCACAGTGAGAATGATATTTTGTGAGGCGTAAAATAGTTAGCTTGAAATAAGTTAATGTGTTTCACAGAATTGGTATATTTTTGAAGAAATACTTAATATTTTTATGATGCAAGTTTATTTATGTAAAACTTCATAATTTACAGTCAATCTCCATGGACATGTTTTGTTAATGAGGGATTATTGCCACATCACTTATTCCCATATAATGGTATGATGGTGTTCATGATATATTCTATGATTAATAAATGATGTCTGTATAGTCATTATAGAAGTATCATAAATATAGTATCAGTGTTTTAAGCTTTATATGCCCCCGAGATCGAAGATCGGGGGCATATTGTTTTTGTCCTGTCTGTCATTCTGTAATTTTGTCATTCTGTCACTCTGTCTGAAACTTTAACCTTGCTAATAACTTTTGAACAGTAAGTGATAGAGCTTTGATATTTCACATGAGTATTCCTTGTGACAAGACCTTTCCGTGGGTACTACACCTTTTGACCTTGATATTTGACCTACTTTTAATTTTTTTAATATTGGTCATAACTTCTAAATGGTAAATATTAGAGCTTTTATATTGTACATGAGCATTTCTTGTGACAAGATCTTTCTACTGGTACCAAGATATTTGCCCTTGTGACCTTGGCCATCTTCGGAATTGGCCATCATCGGGGGCATTTGTGTTTCACAAACACATCTTGTTTATAATATCATGGTAACATATATTTTGAAGAAGTAATTTGTGTAAATAAGTAATACTTTGAAGTATATGATTGTAAATATAATTATTTGTTTGATATGTTTCAGAGTGCCATACATATATATCTATTATAGATTAGATTATGGCAATAAAATGGAGGTGATCAACATCTAGGAACCCATACAGGACTTTGTTGTTTAATTGGACAGAGCCCCTGTTACATTTGTTTCACATGTAAGTCATCACTTTAAACGTTATTAAATGATCATGGCAGGAAACAAAATTCAGCTTAAATCGGGAATGGACATTCGCGCCAATTTCTCAATGAACTGCAAACCGAAAAAAAAAATTCTTTGTACCATTTGCCCGACTATCAAAGAATTTTACATTGGACAGATCAGTAAATTAACTGAGCGGCTTCGTATCTATAAACAACAAATCAGAGATCAAAGTGTTCGTAATACGCCATGCTGTGACAATACAGAAATGGAGTATTCATTTTATTCCCTTTTTATCAACTTCCGAATAACAAAATCTTCCTTTAAATTAGCAAAGGAATATGAGTTATGTCCAAGGCAGGATGTAGATACGATATCGACAAACCAAACGTGACATCGTACCGATATGGATAAGTACCACTTTAATAATCACATACCTTTACTGACGATATCGTATCGATATCGAATCAACATCGGTTTTGTACAGGCTGTATCAGGACAATTATAGGATTGATTCATTTTCCTATCGATGTCGAAATACGATCTATTTTCTTAGAACTGAAATAAGGATTTCTCTTCCTGTCGATATCGTGTGGATATCGAATCATGATCGTTTTCGTAATGGTTGTATGAAGACTGATTTCTCTTCCTGTCGATATCGAATCACAATAGTTTTAAACGTAATGTTAGAACTGAAATAGAAATTATTTTTCTTTCATATCGACGATATCGTGTCGATATCGAATCACGTTCATTTTAAAGGTAGTGTTAGAACTGAAATAGAAATAATTTCTTTCTGTCGATATCGAATCATGATCGTTTTTCTAATGAGGACTAAAATAGGTTTAATTTCTCTTCCTGTCAATATCGACGATATCGGGTCGATATCGAGTCACGATCGTTTTGCTTAACGTAGTGTTTACATAATGTTGTGTAGACTAACGCTATTGATTCAACATATTTAAGATAGAAATTATCGATATCAATACGATATCGTTGTGAGAATCTCGATATCGACGATATTGACATCATAGACAGGCATCAGTTATGCTGCGTAAACTAAGACTATCAATTCAAACACGTTTAAGATAGAAATCGTCAATATCCATACAAAATCCTTGTGAGAATGTCGAATGCGGCGATATAGACGATATCGACATCGCAGGTAGACATACTGTATATACTAAGATTATTAATTCAACACATTCCACTCGATGAAAATGCTAGTTTCCGCAAAACTGAACCATATGGAAACCTTGCGGAAACTTGACTTTGAAGTTTCCCATATGGTTTCCGCAGTGCGTACACGATTATATAGTTTCCGCAAGTTTCCGTCAAGTTTTAGTCTGCGGAAACCTGAAGTTGAGATTTCCCGTATGGTTTACGCCGTGCGTAAACGATTATATAGTTTCCGTCAAGTTTTAGTCTACGGAAACTGTAGGCTATGATTGCTAATGGTTTCCGCAATGCTGAAATTTAACTAAAATTCAGAGCTTTTTAAAGTAATGATATACAATAAATAATAGAATAGAAATTGTCGATATCGATACGATATCGTTGTGAGAATTTCGATATCGACATCATAGGCAGACGTTATGCTGTGTGTACTAAGACTCTTAATTCAAACACATTTAAAATAAAGATTTTCAATATCGCAATGTCAACATCGAGAACGTAAGCAGGTACGACGATATTGCCTAGATATCAATTTGATATTGTCGATATCGAAATCGGATTAGATCTTGGACATGTACGAGGAAGATTATTTTATCAAACTTTTAAAAACCTGAACTTCATCGTAAACAGCTTAAAATGCATTTATTCTATGTACATCAATATTATTATTCATTGTATCTCAGAATGTTTTTGCTATATAAATGTTAGGTGAATAAATTTGCTATATCTTCTGGATAACGCTAACCATGAAATAGTTTTTGAACTATCTGCCCTAGGGAAATAGTCTCGAAACTATTTACTGGATGCTATATTTTCCCGCGTTTTCCTTTTTCGGAATATCTCTAGTGTTATCAAATCTATGATGTCAAAGTCCGATAACCCTATATTATGCCCCCTTCAAAGAAGAGGGGCATAATGCTTTGCACCTATCGGTCGGTCGGTAGACCACATGTCCGTTCAATATTTTGAGAACCATTCACTTGATCGTAATATTTCATATGTGGGTTGGTTAATGGTAGAAGAGGACCCCTATTGTTTTTCAGATCAAAAGGTCAAAGTTATGGGGTCAATCTACTCTAGACATAAGAAAATACTGTCCGCTCAATATTATCTTGAGAACCGTTTGCTTGACAGACATCGAACTTAGTACACTGGTGCATCCTAAGGAGTAGATGACCCTTATTGATTTTGAGGTCACATTGTCAAGGGTCAAAGTGGACATAGGAATATACTGACCATTCAATATGGAGAACCCTTTGGTTGACAGACAACAAACTTGGTAAACTGGTATATCTCCAGGAGAAGATGGCCCCTCTTGGTTTTGAGGTCACATGGTCAAAGGTTAAACTGGACATAGTAATATATTATCTCCTATATTTTAAGAATTATTTGCTTGATTGACAACAAACTTGGTACACTGGTACAACATCAGGAGTAGATGACCCCTATTGATTTTTAGGGCACACGGTCAGTCCACGCTTGACATAGGAAGATATTGTCTGCTCAATATTCTGAATTGGTGATACTATTATCAATTAAATTATGCATGTGTATAACCCTTTCCAATTTTGAACCATGGGGGACATTCGTTTTACAAGCATCTCTTGTTAGTTTACCAAACGATAATGGAGACAGGTAAACTTCACTTTGGTATGTCTGATATCAGTAAAATCTGCTTTGGTATAATAAAACGCCTATTCACTGATTATTCGGACAATCGCAAATTTATTTTCCTCCTAGATAGCAACTATTTTCGGCTGCGTCTCGGGAATTTGTTGCTGTCTAGGGGGACAATATACTTGCTATTGTCCTCATAGTCAGTATATAAGTGTATAATATGTTGTGCTATTGTTTTGGCGCAATAAGTGCATGAGTATGACGTTATATCATCAACACCGATGCCGGAAGTTATTATGATGTCACAATAAACGTTTACTTTTCAACGTTATTACGCAACTATGACACATTCAAGACAAACTGCCTAAAGAGTCGTGAGGTAAAAGTACTAGTAGGAACTGATCGTTGATTATTATGTGATCATTTTGGATTTTATTCTTTTAAATCATTTTACAACTGTGTCGAATTCTTGATTCATATATATATATATATATATATATATATATATATATATATATATATGCAAGGTGAAGATAACGAAGAGTGATCAATCTCATAACTCCTATAAGCAATACAAAATAGATAGTTGGGCAAACACGGACCCCTGGACACACCAGAGGTGGGATCAGGTGCCTAGGAGGAGTTAGCATCCCCTGTTGACTGGTCACACCTGCCGTGAGCCCTATATCTTGATCAGGTAAACGGAGTTATCCGTAGTCAAAATCAGTGTGCCAAGAACGGCTTAACAATCGGTATGAAACACGTCAGACAGCATTTGACCCAATGCGAGGTTGTATTGACGAACTAAATCGTTATAACGTTATAACTATATATATATATATATATATATATATATATATATATATATAGTGCACAATTTTTAAAATTAGTAAAAATCGTAAATCTTAGAGTCGCCCTCAAACATATGAAAGAATGGAAACGCAGAATCCAACAGAAACAGTATTTACTTTCTACCAGCCATTTTAATGCATTCACGGGCGTCTTCAACAGTTTATAAAATATATTCATTTGCCGAATCCCGGGTTCACTGATTGTCGGAGGTAAAAGGCGTCTTGGGCTGCTTCCGATCCTGGACCAATGCCCAGTGGGGTTTGTGATGCACCACCACCGAGCTGACTCAAGGCATAAGCGCCAAGACCCCCTAACGCCAAAGCACCAATGACGTTATTTGCGCTTGATGATGAGGATGATGAGTTTGGATCCGTGTAAGCTACCATTAGGGAATAAAGAATAACAGTTCTTTAGTAATGGTGAGAGAGAGAGAGAGAGAGAGAGAGAGAGAGAGAGATGTCCATAAAGCAATGAACATACTTGCACAAGCTGTTCCACTGTAGCCATAGTAACAGACACATTTCCCTGTGGTAGCGACAGGGGCTGTGGTGGAAATGGTATCAAGCGCACAGAAGCCATTGGCTGTTCCAGTACATTGTGTAGTGGCCCCGGGAGCTGCAGCGGGCAAATTACATGCTCCTCCACCGTAGGCAGACATCACTTCGCGGACACCTGAAATTGATAATGATAAATTCAGTGCTATAATTACATTGACGAATCACACGCGCGTGCACGCGTACTCACACCACTCACGCACGTATTCCAAAGAAGTCATGCTCTGTTCGCCCGCTGTGTAATTGCGATTTAAGACATGAATAGGCAATTTCAGGCAAAAGGGGAGTAACGACAGGAAGGGGGGGGGGAGGGGTAACGTGATGACCCCTTCTGGACTATACGAATATATATATATATCGACTATACCAAGCAACCATTTACGGCATCCGATACCGACATGGAACGAACGAACGAGTGAGTGACGTGTGACAGTCCTCTTTTCTGATCATGTCAACGAGTTTCCTGAATGTAAGTCTAGAAATACAAAAAGAAATGAATCTGAAACAAGAAGTGAATGTGGTAGATTTATCGATTAATCTGATTGATTGTTATTAACCAAACACTGGGGGGATATCCGCTCCTAACAACAGCTTGACAGTCATCATGTTCCTGACGGAAATCTTAAAGATTAGAGTAATCTGAAGATGCAGTTTGGCAATTCTATGTCATGTTTTAGAATATGTATTAAATGATACATGTATATCCATTAACCGTCGTTATTTTATAAAGTATAGTACGTAGAAAGATAGATTTTTACTTATTAGGTTTGTAACTCACTGTCCAAGGATATATATATTGGGTTGATCAATTTCATAGACAGCTCGTTTACCTCACCGTCTATGACATTGATCAACCCAAAATGTACCTGGAAAACTACCTAGCTCTCTGATGAAAGGTGAAGATAACGGAAAATGGCAAATCTCATAACTCCTATAAGCAATACAAAATAGATAGTTGGGCAAACACGGACCCCTGGACACACCAGAGGTGGGATCAGGTGCCTCGGAGGAGTACGCATCCCCAGCCAACCGGTCACGCCCGCTATAAGCCTTATATCTTGATCAGGTAAACGGAGGTATCCGTAGTCAAAATCAATGCGCCAAGAACGGTTTTACAATCGGTATGAAACAAATTAGACAGCATTTGACCTATTATAGGTTGTATTGGTAAACTAGATCGTTATAACGACCATAGAATTTGAGAAATGCTGACTTTAAACGAAACTGTTGAAACCCCTGCACCGTCAACTTGTTTGTCAGTAACCTGTCTCAATTTAAAAACTGGCCATGCCCAAAATGAAATATTGGGACAGATCAGAGAGCTACAGATCCACCCCATATAAACACATTGCATTTACGGCACACACACACAAAAAACATGCGCGCAGTTGAGGCCTTATATCGGTATATCATATCGTAGCTGCCTATACGCAAATACAAGTACGCAACTGTGTACACATTATTTGAGAGAGAGAGAGAGAGAGAGAGAGAGAGAGAGAGAGAGAGAGAGAGAGAGAGAGAGATCTTTGTCGTTAAGATATATGTGCCTAAATAACTGCATTATATAGTGCCGGTTTATGATTTAATCAGCATTTCAATGAAATTTAAAGTCCAGTTTGAATTTCAAGTCATTAACATCATGTCAAATATCACTTTAATGTACATCATATATGTACATGTAGTTAACGGATTAAGATATTCTTTGTTATCAGTAACATTTACCATATATACATGTACCAGTCGAAAACAACTAAAAGTATTCGTAGAGCGAATGTAAAGTCAGTCCTAGTACACACGGTTGGTATGATAAAACAAAGTAGAAAATAATTTTGTGAATTCTTTCTAATTTTTGACGAGGAACCCTGTGTCTATGCAAGCAAATAGGTGAGATCATATATATATATATATATATATATATATATATATATATATTGAGTTGATCAATCGCATAGTCAGCTCGCTTTCCTCACCGTCTATGTGATTGACTAACCCAATACATCCGTAGGCGATCAGTTATAAACCTAATAAGTAATATTAGATGGCGATCACGTGACTCATTGTATCCAATGGTAGGATAGATTTACGTTCGTTGGTTGCCTGTACACTTAGAAAGACGGGTAATGGGATGGTTTATCTTATTGTACATAGACTAAGAGAATGAAAGAGCTGGGGAGAGGTAGCCTGCAGGGAGCGGTGAGCCGCCGCAGTGGAGATGTTTTCTCGGCAACGGGCAACCAAGTGATATAGATGAAGAGAACGATGGAAGAGAGAGGCCGGGTGATTATTGTCCATTAGGCGAGTTGCCTGTTATGCATTACCCTAGTGATTTTTAAGCATCCAAGAGGTCTCTAAGCGTCTATGTGGTTTTAGTATCGACCTGGAAATGTTGAGTGTGGGTTTACATGAAAGACACACATACATAAAATACAAATGTACTAACTCCAAACACAGTGATTGAAAGGAATTTACAGTCTTTGGTGGATTTTTGTTTCCGGAATCACCCTAAAAGGTGCAGTCCCTGCACGATATGGAACAGGGTATCCGGGTTGAGGTGGCGCTCTTGCTTCTCGCCGCTGCGACCCGAGTTCGATCCCCGTGATGGGCAGTGGTTGTATGTGAGTGGGTATGGCGGTCGCCCGCTCGGACACGTGGTTTTCCTCCGGGTACTCCGCACTCCTCCCACCTAAATGATACCCTAGCGCAAACATTCGTGCATCAAAGGACCCCACTGGAAATAAGCTTTCGAGCTTTTATGGGGGTATTCTTGATATTTATGTATGTACAGTTGTATGTATGTATATGAGGAATAAACATCTACTTAAAAAAATTAACTTGTTGCATACCGTTGCCATCCGAAGCAAGAAGGGACGCTTTGTACATGTAACAAAAAAGATGTTACACAGCATCGCCTTTTGAAACAGTACGATCCACACCAACAAACCATGATGGAAATTGCCATTTAGCTACAACATCATTCATTTTGACCACATATCTTCAAAAATATTGAAATATTGGCTACACGATTCAAAGCAGCAGACGTCTACAGATTGTTTATTTTATCCTAATTAGATAAGGGACGAGGAATCAACTTGTCGCAAGTGTCAATGACGTCACACCGTAGAAGATGAAAAAAATCACTCTGTTATTTTATTCATTCATTGTTTTCATCATTATTTACAGATCGAACAACACTGACGATCCTCAATCCACAAAACACCGTGCACCCTTTTGTATTTCATAAATGAATAAATAGATATAGAGTAATTAATAAAATGATCTAAACCCTAAACAAACGCAGCAAAGATTGACGACCTCTGCTAAGCTTAATGTTTGTTACATTATTGCTGGAAGTTATACAAATGGAAGGCTAATATTAACAACAACCTCAATCCATGTACCTATTATATTATTATAGGAAACATTTCAAAAGAAATGCAATCATTAACATCAATCCCGCAGAAACGAAAACATTCCATAATTTCGCAGAAAGGCATGTACAATTTAAAAAAACCCATATCAGAACAGATCGCCCTTCTGCACGGTCTGTAATAATATTCAGTCCCACAAAGGAGTTTGATCCTAAGAAACAGAAATTAATCTCAACTGACCAAATGTAGGCAATTCCTATGACGAAGAAGGAATTTAAATTTTGACATTAGTTTTTAAATGACGAATATTCAAATCTTACCGACTGTCAGAAATCCCAGGCACATGAGAACCTTGAAGTGCATCATTCTGGTGAGTCTGCATTTAAAATCATAAATGAAAAGAAGGCAAAAATATACTTTCTGTTTAATAATGTATTTATCAAATGAAAGTGAAACGATTAGTGAAAAAGGAAAACCTATTCTTTTTATTTAATATTGTACTTATAAAATGAAAGTGAATTGATTAGAGAGAAAAAGGCAAACATATATTTTCTATTCAATATTTTACTCATAAAATAAAAGTAAGACTTAACAGAAATATGTTGCACATAAATACACTGTAATATCATGCAAAAGCGTAAAGTCGATCTAGTTTTTGAACAGTCCAAAATGTGTAAATTAACGATCAAGGAAAACGTTCAATTCGAACTTCATGTAATTAAAAACTTAGAATGTTATAGTCACCAAAGAAATGCTTAAAATTCCGACTGTTTCCCAAACGGCAGCCCACGCTAAGACTGATGACCAGAAGACAGCTCGGGTCTTTATACTGCCACCCCTCACCGTATCTATCAAAGTTACGGTACCTGGTTCATTACGTACATGTGATGCTTCGTGAGGTGTGATCTCGGAACGTCTACCCGCCAAAAACCCCATCTAATTATGTAATTACGACCATCAGAGGGGATCACAAGTACAGCTTACCTGTATTTTACCTGGGTAACGAATCACCAATAAAGTAGCAATCGAATTCTAAATGTCCGTTTCTAAAGCGAATTTTAATTCATTAAGTGATGAAATTTTATACGTGTACATGTATATGCATCAATGACAGTGTTGGATTGTGATCAAGTGCTAAAAAGGTAATTTGTGAATGCTTGAAATGAATATAGATTGTGGAAGTTTCATGTTAAAACAGTGCCCTATTTGCTGAAATGGCTTGTAAAATGCATGGAATTATCAGTAGGATTTTAATGTAACGTATGTACATGTACTTGCATGAAAATTACCAATGTTTCTTAAATTGTATTAATCATAATCCATGTGTATATACATGTCTACTACAATTGATTTGACTAATTTCAATAAATACGGGGCGTTTTTTATGCTTTGTAATTAGGTATAGTTTAATATAGTGTGTTGTGTTTCAAGTAAGGTTACACGTAAAAAAAATTTCAACCATTCTTTGAAAAATAAAACAATGCATTTCCTTTCTGTACAGAATTATAGGTTCACAAAACCCTTCAATATTTACTTCTGTGTCAATATGCTTTCAGAAAGAAAGCTAAATCAAAACTCTTTAAATTGTAAACAAAATCAGTGTCTGTAAGTTTGTCATTCGGCGACCTGGCAATGTTCCAAGAACATGCCTTCAACGGCTCATCCTCTGGACATTAGTCAGTTTATTGTATGTATTATAACAATCAAAGTACTGAAAGTACGGAGAAGCTCTAAGCTTGGTTTGTTATAATGTTGTATGAATATACAGTACAAGTTATAACAATACTACTATCATATAAAAACAATATTTTCAATAATTTACTGCAATTTCCTTACGAATTATTTTTTATGAAATGGAAAAATGGAAAGGTTTTTAGAAATTCATATCGTTGCTTGATCAGTTCAATCCTTTATTATGATGACTCATGATCGGACTGTTAAGTTACATGTAATCAAATGATTGCATTTTACAGTGATATACATATTATGCATAAGACATCTGTTGAAATAAATTACAAAATTGTTTTGATGTGTGAAAAATACACCATCATATTAAATGACATTTGATAGGAATAATGCTTGATTTTTCCTCAATATTATCACAAAATATCAGTTTAAAGGAACATCAAAAACTTTAAAGTGAAATAAAAATATCAGCCAAGAGGAAAACGTTGCAAAGCAATATTCTGCGTGGATGTCTCAATTACCCCATGCATGTTTTCAAACGATCCCTAAAGAATTTTCGTTCATCTGATAAAATGTTAGAAATATGTTTCATCATATCATTTCAATGAACTTTGAGTGCATTTCTCGACAATCTCAAGAATGATCTCAAATATTTCGAAAACAATTTTAAACCATTTGATAAATTCTCACATACAATGAACATGCCATACAGCATTCCAATGTTCTCAAATGATTCCAAAGGTATTCTCATTCGTCTGATGAAATCTTAGAAATATATCTCATCATATCAATCAAATCTAAATGAGAATTTCAGGAATTTCTTTTCAATCGGTAAAAACATTGTTCTTAAAATTCTGCCCAATAAATTGATTAAGCTTAGGTAAATGTTTACAATTGCAAGGAGTTTTACAAGAATCTTGTACTAGCGGCATCATGGCAGCAACATGGAAAGTGAAGATAACGAACAGTGATCAATCTTATAACTCCCATAAGCAATAAAAAAGGGAGATTGGCAAATACGGACCCCTGGACACACCACAGGTGGGATCAGGTGTTTAGGGGTAAGCATCCCCTGTCGACAGGTCACACCCACCGTGATCCCTATATCCTGATCAGGTGAGAGTGATTTTAGAAACGTTTTATAATCTTCATTTTTGAGTATGAGTACGATTACGTGCACGGATTTCGAGCTTGAGTATGGAAACGTGCTCAAGAAAGTTTTATGACCTCCAGGCCTGATCATTGTTTACAAACTTCAAAACCACGCGATCTTTTCAAAACCACGCAGTCTTTTAATCCTACGCTACGTGTTTCAAAACGTGTCACAAACCATTTGCTTGATATTACAGCACAATAATATTTTAAGTACTTTAAGAAAATATGTGATACTGCGTCGGTATTTTGACAGAAGCCCAATGGATGCGGAGGACATTTCCAATCTCTACCCAGAGTTATCGTTATCGTTCCTTTCACCCACATATACTTCATTTGCCGATAGGGGTCGTTGATTCAAAGACTGTTCAATATCTGACTGATACAAACAACACTTTAAAATTTCCTGCTATGAATAAAAGGGTATATAAATAACATTGGATAATTTTTTGTTTGTTTAATGAGGTGTATATGTACAAGGGTTAAGATGAAACGTGAAGATAACGATCAGTGATCAATCTCATAACTCCTATAAGCAATACAAAATATATAGTTGGACAAACATGGACCCCTGGACACATCAGAGGTGGGATAATGTGCCAAGGAGGAGTAAGCATCCCCTGTCGACCGGACACACCCACCGTGAGCTCTATATCCTGATTAGGTAAACGGAGTTATTCGTAGTCAAAATCAGTGTGCCAAGAACGGTCTAGCAATCGGTATGAAACATGTCAGACAGCATTTAACCTAATGATAGGTTGTATTGACGAACTAGATCATTATAACGACCATAGGATTTGCGAAATGCTGACTTCGATCGAGACTGTTGAAACCCCTGTACCATCAACTTTTTTGTCAGTAGCTTACGTCGATTTGAAACTGATCAGAAGCAGAATAAGCTCTAGCATATGGAATCAGTTAAGATATATAAACACCATTTGCAGGTGATAATGGAATATTGCTATATAAATATGAGAAGTTGACGATTGAGAAGCTGTGCGTCAGAAATTCTCTTTTCTCTACAATGTCTCCAATGTTTATTTAAGTATGGTTTATGTTCGTATTTAGATGCTGATACAAACATTTATTTTCTCCTGTAATGTTGCTACGCTCGGTTACGAAGACAGATAATGTATCAAGTCTCATATTTATATGGTTTATTTGGCTTTATGGTTGTGAAAACAATTCCTTTGAAGCTTGGCCTGTAGTCATGTTGGGATCTGTGCATGTTGTAGTGATGTAAATCCCACCAGTACGTGTTCACCCAAGCACTATTTAGATATGTCCATATCACAATAGACGAGTGGCTTTCAATAAACGGACGGTGAAAACGTTTTAATTTAATTCAGTTTATTCACTCAAAATATACGAGGGCTGTTCGATATGTAATGTGCATTGTACCACAGCGCGATAACGCTTTGCACGATTTGGTGGATAATGATACTCATGAATAGCTCTATTCAATACCTTTTCAACGGTATAAACACAAGCCTTCAGCTCTACATAGTTTTAAAACTTATAGTCATTTCAATAGAGCCAGTCGCTGACCATTGTTGTGAAAATGGTTGGGAAACGGGTTGAGAATATTGAAGAAATTAGAAACTTATATGAAAGTTCGCACAAAACTCGGTCATTCAGTAATGCAGATTTACTTAATTGGGGGAAGTTTATGGGTCTGATAAAGTAAATGTATCATATGAAACAGTTCGTAGGTGTAGAAAGAAAATTCTGACTGGCACAGAGTCCGTCAAAGATGCAGCAAAATCTGGTCGACCTGTAACTGTAACAGGCAAGGTAAATGTCTCAAAAGTCAGGGAAATAATTGAAAGTTATCACAGATACACGACTCGTGATATTGCCAAAGCTGTTGGCATATCGCTATCGCGGGTGCATTTCATTTTGAAAGTACGAAAGATTTCTGTCAGATGGATACCGCATATATTGACAGATGACCAAAAAACGGGTACGAGTTCAAACCGCTAAGCCATTGTTCAAAATGTTTCTCAAATTCAATCAAAGACAACTTGCAAACATTGTTACTGGTGACGAAACATGGGTTCAATATTTCGAAACTGTAAAAATTGGAAACAAAATACGGCTAACTAAACACAGTAGAAGGCCTGTAGTTGCCAAAAGAACCATAAACACAAAGAAGGTTCTTTATTGCATATTCTCATGTGATGGTATAGTCGAACAAATTCCGCTGCCGAAGGGCGAAAGTGTTACAGGTCGGTATTACCGAGATGTTATACTAAAAAAGCTCAAGAAATATTATCACAAACGACGCCCTGTGTCAGGATTTAGGCATGTTCGTCTACTTCATGATAATGCTCTATCACATACATCTGAGCTTGTGAAGCAATTTGTGAAGTCGTAGAGGGTTACCGTTTCGCCACACCCACCATGCTCTCCAGATCTAGCCCCATGCGACTTTTTCTTTTTTCCAAAACTTGAAACGTTTTTATCTGATTGTCGTTACAAATCCCGACAAACCCTTGTCTCAGCCATCCGTCAGTGCCTCAGAGGTGTATCTAAATCAGCGTACTGTGACGCATTTCAGAAATGGATTCAGAGATTGAAATTATGTATTTCAAACCGCGGTGAATACTATTGGTATTCCATATAATGAAAGATGTTGTGTTTGTGTAATGAATCGAAAATTGCAGACGAATTCCATTATATATTAGAATGCAGTGCTTTGTCAAATATTAGAAAACAATACCTACACAGTAGGTACTACACAAGACCTAATATTATTAAATTTCATGAAATCATGTCAACCAGTAAGGTTAAAACACTTAAAAACTCTGTATGTTTATCTCAAGAATCTATGCATTAGTCTGTCCTCCTTAACATATTTTGTAAATACTTTTTCCAATACATGTATATTGTATATTTGTACATACGCTGACCTTATTCTTACTCAAATGTATGTTTATCTAATGCACCTCATGTACCATATGTAAAACTGCACCAGATGCTCATTTTGACAAATAATGTCTCTTCAGTGATGCTCAACCGAAATGTTTGAAATCCGAAATAACATAAACTTGTAGGTCCCAAAAGCTATTTAAGGGAAAACAGAGTGCCAAAAACGTGGAGTCACATTCATCTAAGGATAAGAGCTATGCATGAGGGAGATAATCCTTAATTTTGAAGTGAATTTCTAAATTTTAACACAGCAATTCAATATACATCCGTATTTTCAAGCTAGTAACGAAGTAGTTAGCTACTGGGCTGTGTGGTTTGAGTAAAGAAATGAAGTAGAACTTGACGGGATGCAATGGTAATTTCACTATTTGAGACGAATGCTTTTGAGATATCACACAATACACATTATGTGTCGAACAACCTTCGGACATTGGTACATGAGGTACACTTCATAAATGTGAAATTTGTCGGAGGTACACAATGCAATATACCAGAAAAAAAGGCACAAGTGCACGAGATGTATCTAATTAAGGAGGACAGACTGATTCCGAAATATCTAATATAAACCTACAGAGTTCTTTCAAAGTTTTCAGTTTCAAAGATGACATCAGTTTAGAGACTGTAAAAGTACACGTATTTGGTCTGTAGCAGAATTTCCGGTCTATAACCCTGTCCCTTATATCTGACAGATATAAGGAACAATGATATGCTTACAAAATGATTCCAACTCAATATTGGACTTTTAGAGGTATTAAAATACAAAATTATCCGTAGTTAAAAACTGACCACCTCTCTCATGTCCGTGACCACCAGCAAATGGAAATAAACAATACTTAGATTATCCATGTAAACCACAGGTAATATTAAACTTAGCCTGTGTTCCCCTTAGAGAGCCCCTTAATCACATTTTATACAAGTTATAAGATGTTGTTTTGGCGAGTAGAAGTTCAGCGTCCATAAACGTACATATGTAACATCATTACTGGGGGTTATCGCAATGGTGGAGTGTTGAAAGATTCAACAATTGATGAGATTATAAGACTCTCTTATGAGTAGTCATGAAATATAAGGTAATTCCACCCGAGGAACCGCTATTTACAACCCCGAGGGTGAAATCACTTTAATATTTCATGGCTACTCATAAAAAGAGACTTTATTTCTCTCATATTTCTAATTATGTTTTCGTTTTCCCTGTGTTCTATATTGAGAATTTTCAATTTGGTTAAATGTTTGCTATACATTAATCAACGTACTGAGAGTACTGCCAGGTGGAAACATGTTTTTAGCACAAAATTGTACTTCAACTTGACCTTTGATATTATAAGCTGAAAATCAATCAAATATCCCCTCAAGATAAAAAGTTTACTTTTTTAATTTGATTTTTCCCAAATAGATAAACCCTTGTTCATAGACTTTAGATAAATTTTCCACAAACTCCCGTGGAAATACGGGTTAGATTAGGTCCTCAGTGTCCCTTGCCTGTCATAAGAGGCGACTAAACTGGGAGGTCCTTCGGATGAGACTGCAAAAACCGAGGCCCCGTGTCACAAAAGTGGCACAATAAAGATCCCTTCCCGTTCAAATGCCGTTAGCACGAAGCGTAGGCCTAAATTTGGCAACCATTCACCGGCAATGGCGACGTCTCAATATGCGTGAATTTTTTTTCGAGCGGGAGTTTAAACATCATTCAACCAACCGACCTTATTCACATCGTCAGAAAAACACGTTCGCTCGCACTTCTTTTGCCTTTTGAATCTCCCATCAAGATGGGAGCTGGTGCTATTTACAGGAGGGCTGAGCTCTACAATGGTGGGGTATATAAGGTAAATACTTTTGCATACCTCATTGAAATGTATGGCCTTCCGTGACTTATCGAGTACCAATATGAATCACTGTAAGTGTCAGCAGTGATGGCGGGGCTCATATTAGTGTGTGTTTTTTGTCGTGTCATCATCAATGATATATATCATCAATTGTGTTTATACGAGAAACGTATGTTTAACATACCTATACCGATGAAATACCACAGTTGTTTTTTTTTTTTTTTTTTTTTTTTTTTTTACATAATCTGAGCAAACTGGTACATGTATATAGTATAATAAAAGTATATACTCTATATACTATATATACCAGTTTGCTCAGATTGTGTCAAAACCCTGAGTCAAATAACAAGTCCGTTAAAAAACACATTACTCCCGTATGATGAATAAAAGTGGCGAGACTACGAGTGCTGAATGTGTAAACCTGTATATAGACTGGTACACAGTAGTACACGCTTGGTAACACATGTCAGATTTTTTCCTCCCCATTCTGTATACACACAAATACACCATCCGTTTCAATAATACAGATAAAGCATCTCGCTGAAAGCTTTGTAACTTCAAATTTGTCTAACTTATACTAGTCAAAATCTTTGCTTCGAAAGCATGTTTTTCTATGCTCCCGGACACTGAAAATAAGGTGCTTTTTCATTGGTTGAATATCGCAATAAGGAATGGTAAAGCGGCCAATCGCATACAAAAGCCGAGACACACCTTCCAGCGAAAATATCAGCGTTTTGTCCCACGGGTGGTAAACGTAGTGCGACCGACAGTGGGTTCCCGACGATGCTAATGTTGTGCAAGCTCTTGTCTGTCCTCTTCATTGCTTTCCCGAATGTTGCTTGTAATCCATTCCTCATGATAGTATTTCTCCAATCCAAGTATTTCGTGTACTGAAGCTCCCTTTTAGGCAGTCCCCACACTACTCTGCTGTTATCTGTCCGCATATTTCATTTGGAACTTGATATTTGTTTTTACAGTGATCTGATATTCCTATAATATTTGGATATATTTGAGGAGTTGGTGGTGTATTTGAATCTCTGTGAGTGTATTCTTACTTTGTTTTTCTTGAGCTTTAGCTTGATCATCGCTTTCATCTGTAATCTGAAGCTAGCATCCTATATATATCTTCTGAACTGTTCATTAATACAGATATGTCAATTTGTTTTTCAGTTGTGTGGTCTCATGATACCCATATGACTTTGTGGATGCTTTTGTGATGGGATATTGAACTACCTACGATCAGCGCATTGATTGTCCAAACGTATAGTCTGGTCCGTGTTGTCGCATTGCCTCATCATATCCTGTTTTATCATATCTAATTTTGACACTTTGATTTACCATCAAGATGGTGATGTCGCTTTCTAAACACTCTGGAGTGTATTGCTAATGTCATCTTTTGTTTCCTCCTCTGTATCATTTTTAGAGCTGAATACTGGACGACATATGTTATTCGTTTATGTTTGTTTTAAGTGAAGCATTGCTGACAATGGCGGAGCTAGGTTTGAAATATTTGTAAGCAGGGGGTTTGGGGGGGCGCCAGCCCCCAGAAGCTGAGGACATTTTTTTGTAATATGTAATAAAAATTTAACGAAAATATTTGTAAGCACGTGCATACAGTGCTACTGTGTAGTTACGTCACTGACTGTTAAAAAACACATTACTCCCGTATGATGGATAAAAGTGGCGAGACTACGAGTGCTGAACATGCAGACCTGCTCATAGAGTGGTACGCAGTAGTAAACGCTTGGTAACACATGTCAGGCTTTTTCCTCTCCAGTCCTTATACACACAATAATACAGATAGAGCACCTCGCTGAAAACTTAGTAACTTGTCCAACTAAAACGTTGTCATCATTTTGCTTCGAAAGCATGTTTTTCTATGCTCCCGAACACAGGAAAAAGGGGCTTTTTCATTGGTTGAATATCGCTATAAGGAATGGTAAAGCGATCAATCGCATATGGAAGCCGAGACACACCTTCCAGCAAAAATATCGGCGTTGTATCCCACGGGAGGTAAAAGGAGTGCGACCAACCGTGGGTTTCAGACGATGCCTTATACATAAAACGTGAACAAGTTCTAAAAACAATTACAGACCAATTAGTCTTACTAACATAGAGTGTTGTACAAAACATCGCAAACAATTCTTCTACGGTTTTTGCAAAGATCAAATGAGTGTCGGGGTTATTATTATGTAATATACCTTCAGAAGTAATAACTGATTATGAAGACATTTATACACATCTCACTTGCAAGATGGCTCAGATGGACCTTGCGATCCATGGATCACTTTTCATTGATATTAATTGTTTATTTGAAATATAAAATTGTTATTCAAACATATTTGGTGTATTATACTGTGTAATGATATCAATTTCTATTAAAAATGTGTATAGGTAATACATTGTGTGAAAAATAAGTAAACTATTTATGTGATCATTGTGAATGCGAAAAGGTCAACTGCGAGAGCACACACGGTGGATCAGTCTTGCATGGCTCATAGAAACATTGGACTATAATTGTGATGCTGAATTCTCAAAGAGGTAATTATGGAATGCTTAAACATTTAAGCTATAGTAAGGTGAGTAGTTTATCTCTGCTAAGGGTATCTTGTAAAATTAATTTCCGGTACGGAAGCCCATTAGTGCAAACCAAAATTAAATAAAAAACAAAATTGTTATATAAAATACGAAATTATTAAGTAAAAAACGAAAATATTAAATAAAATACGAAAATATTATATAAAAACCAAAACTAAATAAAAAACGAAATTATTATATAAAAAACGAAATTATTATATAAAATACGAAATTATCATAGCAAAAACGAAATTATTAAATAAGAGAAGGAACGTACTGTACTGATAAGTTATCAATTCTACATGACACGGCAAAGTATTCAGTGCTTTGGCAGCCACACTGGTTCACACCATATCACACTACCGAAACTTAATTAGTGTAAAATCAAGTGATTATTGAGGTACCTGACTGATGGGAGCCATATATTTTCTTACTTATACACGGTCAGCTAGCCTATGGTATCACATCACTCAACACAAACATGCAATTTTAGGAATTAGTGACTGCAGTAGAAACATACTACAGTAAATCGGACAAATCTGTCTATGCAATAAATACATCATTCACTGGCGATCTGAGCCTTCTCTTCAGATTAATTTTGGGAAATAATACTTTAAAATTTAATTCAAAAGTTTATAAACAGATATTTGGATGTGTTATAAGGTTCTAAATGTTCCCCATCTGTATGCGATATCCGACTACATCAAATAACCAAGGAAATTACAAACAAATTCCCAGGTAAACATCGCATAACGTACCATGTGCGTTATCATGACGATGGCTTTATCTTAGTATGTTTCATGGTGAAGAAAAAGAAATCCGGCCATGATTTATTCGCTATAGCAAATTCTGTTCATCAATTGCTTAAATTCACATGTGAAATATCTGTGCATAAAATGCATTTCTTGGGCAGTACGGTGTATAAAGGAAAGTGATTTGAGGCAACTCGCATTCTAGATCTGAAAACGTGCATCAAACCTACAAATTGGAACGAAAACGTGCACATAATCCTTCAGTTTATAAGGGATTTATAAATGGTGAAACTATTTGCCATATTTACTGGTAAATGAGCCGACGAATATACCACTTTATCTTAGAATGTAAATTACTATCCGCTCTACGGAAAGAATTTTGGGTTCCTAGATATTGTCATGTACCAAATACACTGAAATGTAGAGAGTTAATGACAACATGAAACCTAAAACAGTTTAAAAAAAACCAACTATGTATATCCATGAGTTAGTCTGCTGTCCTTCCTAAGATGTATATTTATATTAATTGATATGCATTATGTCCTCCACCTTTATTTCGTGCTAATGCACATACATGTGTATGTATTAGTTATATACGTGTACCCTTGGCAATGTTGTTTAAATACTAACTTATATAGTCATGTACCTCATGTACCATTGTATGAATGATTTGAGTGAATAAGTTAACTAAATTGATTGAAGAAATTCTTAAAGATTTCAAAACAAACCCTCTAAAGAGGGGCTATAGTGATAATTAAATCAATAAAAACAATACAAGTGGTACTTGATAACTACGATCGAGCCACCACTGTTATCAGCAAAAACCGGGTATACCCCTTGTTTTTATTACCAAATACAACCCATAAAGCAAAAGCTTTTAAATTACTGACACATGCATCCTCCAGAGAGACAAAGACGTTTTCTTTGTTCTACATTGTACCTACATGTATCATGTGGTTCATACCAACGCAATAAAAATTTAAGGGATATTCTCACACCCCCATTTCAGAATAATCAAACTGCAGGATAATTGTGAAGTGCAAATATACTTCTGATGAGGCGGATCTGCATGCAGCGAAAAATTAGCTCAATTTTTACGGCATATTATAAAACCTGGCCTGGCCCCATTGGCCTGGCCTGGCCTCAAAATTGGCCTGGCCCCAATTTTGGCCTCTAATTATGCTCCATCCCAAATTTTGGCCTGGCCTCAAAAGTTGGCCTGGCCTCAAATTTGACCTCTAAAATAATTTTTGGCCTCAACCAAAAAAAAAATTTAATTCAAAATTTCGATTGAATTCATTGATTTATTATTGGTTTTAGTTTTTGAAAGTCATAGCAGATAAATGATGTGTTTCTGTTTCTAAATGTGCACTTTAAAATAATCATGAGCTACCACCATGTAATCTGATTGATTTTATCGAATATCTATCGATCAGTTTATTGATTAAATAATTTCCCCTCTTCCTAACATATGTACTAGTACACACCAAAAAAAAGTATACGGAACTAATGAAATGATTGGGTTATTGATTTTTTCTGGATTGTGATTGATTTTATTGTTTTATTATTGGTTTTGATTTTTCAAAATTGTTGAACATAAATGATATGTTTGTGTTGTTTTGTAAATATGCACATTGAAAACTCTCATTTTACTAATGATCCATTTCACTTATTGATAATGAATTTAAGAAACAAATTCACACTAGTTTAATGATGAATCATCACACTTCACACACTTCAATGTAGTGTACCGCCTTAATCACTCTCATTGATAAGAACAATGAGTTTGATATCTAGGAATAAAAATACTACCATAAATCATACAGATTGAAACTACAACTTTTGATAAATTAAGGATGTTCATATCTGTTTAAACTATTTGAAATAAACATGTGACACTAGTACTGTAATGGGATATCAGTTCCACAGCACCGGTCTTGACAGGAAGTCAAGTTTGAGGTTAATCTATGATATATGGTTTGAAATGTCACACAGCTCTGCACAGAACGTTTATTTTCAATAATTATCAGAATGAAAGATGATTTTGATAACAGTCTAAAACATTAAGAACAAAATTAAAGCTGTACTTTGTGAACTTGTAGATGCATAAACTTTTTTTCTCCATTATAAGACAATATTATGAGCATTACATGTATCTGATATTTGCTTAGATGTAGCTGCTGCAGTGGTTAGATAGAGGTACAAACGATTTTTTTTTTGGGTTAACTAATGCAGGCTTTGATATAAAATAAGAAGAGGGCCGGTGGACAGATTTAATGTAATAATTGTAATTTGTTCTGTTTTACTGTTGCTTTATCACAAAACCAGAAAAAAATCACAATTTTGAGAATTCAGACAGACAGTTTTGTTTAGGCACAATCATAAGATGAGTTACTAATTAAAATATTTCTGTGATATCAAACACACCCTATTTGAAAATGTTGGACTGCTCCATTGTTTCTGTATAATGGAATTTCCAACTTCAGCAAAAGTTTTCAACACCATCCTTTAATATGGTGATAGATATTCCCTTTATCCTGACAGGGCAGGCCTTCAGAGCATGGGAACTTGTCACTTTTGCAATGAATATTGAAACTTAATAATGAAATCAATCAAGAAATGTTTATAATACATCATATCCGTTTTAATCTACATTGTTCTTTCTACGTAAATCATAAATAAATGAACACTAAAATACAAATCTAAAATCCTTAGTTCATTGGCTATTACCATTATGCTAGCAAACACTTCACTGTGTTTATTTTGATTTTTTTAAAATGTCATTTATCATGCATTGGAAATTAAACAAGTAACACTAAATGTGTGGTATCTGCACAATGAAAACATTAAGACTACATGCTCTGTTCTGAATGTGCGCTGCTCTTAAAATCGAATTCATTATAATGACAACACAATTGTAACACTTTCATAATATGTAAGTTGATATCAAATTGAATTCTATTGAATACAAAAAATATCAATAAATCAATAATTTCATCAGTATACTTTTTGGTGTACTAGTACATAAGTTAGGAAGGGAAAAACAAATAATGCTGTCAATAAACTAATCAATAGATAATCAATAAAATCAATCAGATTGGTAGTATTCATGTTTATTCTAATGTACATATATCATTTTATTTCTACAACTTTGAAAAACTAAAACCAATAATAAATCAATGAAATTAATCATAATTCTGAAACAAAATTAATATGCCAATTGTTTCATTAGTTGTGCAATCTGTTTTGGTGTGTACTAGTACATACAGATATGAAGGGAAAAGAAAATGATTTATTCAATAAACTGATCAATAGATATTCAATAGAATCAATCAGATTGGTGGTAGTTCATGATGATTTCAAAGTGTACATTTACAAAACAACAGAAACATATCATTTATCTGCTATGACTTTGAAAAACTAAAACCAATGATAAATTCAATAAAATCAATCAACATTTTGAATTATAATTTTTTTTTTTTGGTTGAGGCCAACAAAAGTTTTAGAGGCCAAATTTGAGGCCAGGCCAACTTTTGAGGCCAGGCCAAAATTTGGGATGGAGCATAATTAGAGGCCAAATTGGTGCCAGGCCAATTTTGAGGCCAGGTCAGGCCAGGCCAATGGGGCCAGGCCAGGTTTTATAGTATGCCAATTTTCACACCGCCGAAACACTTAATTAGTGTAGAGTCAAGTGATTGTTGAGGTATGTGGCTGATGGGAGCCATATATATTCTTACTAGATTTATGGGGGCTAGTGTTGAAGTAATTTTGGAGAAATCCTGTAATCCGATACACGAGGTCTGGGACCTTTCAGCGAAAATAGTAGATAAACGTGTAGTGAATGGATAAGTTGGCTAATTTGTAATGTCATTAGATTTCTGTAAAACTCCATTGGCGATGATGAAATTGCAGTAAATCAAAGAATCAGGAGCTTGTTAAGCTCTACTGACACACACATTATATTCTCAAAAACTGTTCTTAATTTCGTTTTTTATTTAATAATTTCGTTTTTTATTTAGTTTTCATTTTTTATTTAATATTTTCGTTTTTATTTATTAATTTCGATTTTATTTAATAATTTCGTTTTTCATATAATAATTTCGTTTTTCATATAATATTTTCGTTTTTTATATAATAATTTGTTGTTTTTTTTAATAATTTCGTATTTTATATAATAATTTTGCTTTTTATTTAGTTTTGGTTTGCACTAATGGGCTTCCGTAGGATAGGGTTGCTAAATTTGACATAGTTTCAGATTTAACCTCATTTGGTATATTTTTTTTTCTATTCAATATTTTAGATATTACTTAAACTATAATTGTAAAAATGAAAGAAAATACAAAACTTTATGAGCAGAATTTTCTGTTGTCAGAAAAATGTCTGAGAAACGTCATGTTTAAGGTGAATTTGTCTGATAGTGTCTGAAAAAACGTCATATTTAGAGTTTTGTCTGATAGTGTCTGAGAAACGTCATATTTAGGGTAAGTTTGTCTAATAGTGTCTGAGAAACGTCATATTTAAGGTAAATTTGTCGGATAGTGTCTGAGAAACGTCATGTTTAGGGTAAATTTATGTCTGAGAATCGTCAATGTTTGCCTTAGATGCATTTTAAATTTCTAGTGTTGATTTTTAACTGTGTGTGTTTAACTTACAATTCTAATTACAAACAATATTTCTGGTGTCAATGAATTTTTTATTGGCCTTTGTGTTATTTTGCTCAATAATGGCTTTTTTGCCTTTGGAGGCCGCAGAAGAGGATATTTCAATCTCATTTTCCACCAAAGAACAAGGTACGATTGTATACATAAAAAGGCCTAAAATTTTCTCCGTTTTAAATGTGTCTTGAATTAAGCTTCATCTGTGTTTAAAGTAAGCTAAATATATGCCAAGTATACTATTTCAACTTTGATCAAAGTTATTGCTTATTTGATAGCATTATTACATCATGAATAAGACTTTTACCGCTTTTTTTTTTTAAAGAGCTTAATAACTGTCAAATTTCATCCAGATTACTGCTCATGAAAAGATGTGCGCATTTGTCGAGCAAAATGAAATCAATGTATATTGCATATTGTTTATTAATAGAAGATAACAAAAAAATATTTGAATATGAATTTCAAATTAAACCTAGTTTGGGTTTGCTTATTTATTTCGCATTTGAATGCCAGATTTTGCGACTCCTACTGAAATCATTAATTTTCTGGGTCATATGACTGTAAAAACTGTACCTGCTTCTTAACCTGATTGCTTTTATTGATTTTTTGCAATGTACAAAGATCATAATAAATACAATTGAGAAAACTTCAATAAGCGGTTTTTAGGGGCTAGCTATCAGTAGCTACATTAATACATGTATAATGATATGTTTTTAATACTTTGAGAGGTTATTCCTAAACTTTGGGCCCATATTTCGCAGTGGGGTTAATATGTTACTCAGTTCCAATAGTCATTATATAAGTTTAATACACGTTTTACGAACTATTTGCTGTTCGCGCAGTTGCATCTGTTGGTAAGGAAGTGACAGGGTCCACTTCGACTCGATTGACTGCAGAAGAGTTGATAAAATCCCCCCCCCCCCCAAAAAAAAAAAAAAAAAAACCCACTCCAAAACGAGTTGATAAAATCAATTCACAAAAGCCAAAACGAATTTTATTTTCATAGCAAATCAACAGAATTCTATCCATGGAGGTCCTTTCCGTATAGTAGATTGTCTGCATAGAGTTGATTTCCTGGATGTGAATCGCCGTATAGTAGATTGTCTGCATAGAGTTGATTTCCTGGATGTGAACCGCCGCTCCCTTCAGACATTAGCTGTGTGAGGAGATAGGCCCCTAAACCACCTAACGCCAATGCGCCGAGAGCATTATTTGTGTTCGAGGAAGACGTACTTGCTGGAGAGAAAAAACCAAATAGGTCAATGTATGATTGATAGATTGATTGATTTATGTTTTCCGCCACACTCACCAATTTTTCAGTTATCTGGAGGTCCCCAGTTCTTATTTGTGGAAGAGAGAACTCAGATACAATGTACTTGGGAAGAGACCATCGACCTTCCGTAGGTAAACTGGGAAACTTTCTCGCTTACGGCGTAAGCGTGATTCGAACCCGAGCCGACCAGAGGTTAGATGCCGTGTGATTGATTGATTGAATATTGTTTAACGTCCCGCTCGAGAATTTTTCACTCATATGGAGACGTCACCAAGACCGGTGAAGGGCTTCGAATTTAGGCCTATGCTCGGCGCTTTTGGCCATTGAGCAGCGAGTTATTTAGCGTGCCACACCTACTGTGACACGGGTCATCCGTTTTAAAGGTCATCTCCGAGGGCCCGTGACATTCACATCTGTTGCCGAGCATTTGGCGATAGAACTGTCACTACCTGTTTTAACGACTTAGGTCTGTCGCGGCCGGGATTCGAACCCTGGCCTTCCGCATGCGGGGCGAACACTCTAACATCTCGGTCACCGCGGTGGTGGCAATCAATAGAAACATTAATTATACAAAAATATATCTACATTGTACTAAAGGAATTAAATTGTTGTAATGTTTGGGGCAGAAGATATCTGGGACGTCAAAATACCTCTCTTAATTCAATATAATTTACAAAATTTTTATTTTCTATATCTATGAATGACATCCTTTTTATCAAATCTAGGACCCGCCATTGCTTACCTTGGGTTTGGCATTTATCTCCAGAGTAGCCAGAGTAACAAACACAGACACCCGCCGACCTGGCGTTGGCAATGTCTAAAGTGTCGATCAGGCAGAAACCATTGGATTGTGCTGTGCATAGTGTTGAGGCACCAGGGGCAGACGTAGGGATCGTGCAAGAAGCTCCGCCATAGGTAGCCATTGCCAATTTGGTTCCTAGTCATGGACAGTGATAAACATTATTAAACGTTGGTGGCTTAAACAAATTCATGAAAAGGGCATGGACACGATTTTGGCACAATGTTTTTTTTTAAAATATGTAATTGATAATATGATAGTATATGATTCGTGTAAAATATAGCAACAAACTTAAATTTTAAAAACTGACGGAAATGTACATGATGTATATAAATTTAAAACATCTAAACGCTTCGAGTTCAAAACAAAGTACAAGTCATAATTATCTTTACATACCATGTGAATTTCACAGCTTCGGTGAAACAATCTTTAACAACGAAAAATCTGTTTTTTATCCTTTGTGTGTGCTCCCTAAATTGATTTACCTCCGCACGAGGTTTCCTGGTTGACAAAGAGGTGTCGACAAACACAATTTGGGGAGCAAGATTTTTATATAAAACAATATATCCTGCTTAAAAATATCATTAACTCACTTCTTTCCAAAACTATCATTATTGCTATGATAGCAACAACAAAAAAATTAATAAAATCCAAATTTGTCAATATCAATCGATTAAGAATCGTGTCAATGCCCCTTTAACATTTTTACTTATTCAGGGAATTCAAGATCATGCTACTGAAGAAAAGAATGATCATGATAATGAAAGAAACAGCATCTATACATTTGTAATACAACCATTATGCATACGATTGAATATTGTTTAACGTCCCTCTCGAGAATATTTCATTCATATGGAGACGTCACCACTGCCGGTGAAGGGCTGCAAAATTTAGGCCTATGCTAGGCTCTCAGTCCATGGGGGACGTGCTCAGTACGACAGTACCCCTTGCTTATCGTAAGAGGTAACGAAATGAGGCGGTCCTTCAAATCCGAGGCCCCGTGTATCATCGGGTGTGGCACTATAAAGACCACTCCCTGTTCAGAAGACTACATTTTGCAGTCATTCACTGGTAATGGTGACTCTCCATATGGTAGCAACCACCACCCATTTTTTAAAAATTACCCAAAACAATAAAAATCAGGTGTAATTACCAATTTTGAATATGCTGATTTCAAATCTGGATTCCCTTTACTCCAATTTCTTATAGAAAATGAGGTAGAGTGTCTTAAACACCCTAACCGTCAGGTTGCTAAAAACGGAAAATGTTTCATTTCGCATCAAAAAGTGACCCAACTTTATTTCTTGAAACACCATTACCCAAAACAATAAAAAGCAGGTGTAATTAACAATTTTGAGTATTTTGAATCCAATTCTGAATTCCTTTTACTCCACTTCCTTACAGAAAATGAGGTATAGTGTCTTAAACACCCCTACCGTCAGGTTGTCAAAAATTGAAAATGTTCCATTTCACAATAAAAAGTGACCTGAAAGTTATTTCTTGAAATAAGGCATACAACAGAAAAGGGAAAAAAATTGATACTAAATTGTTCCATGAACATTCTTAGTTGTTTTGGAAAGAATATATCTCACCTCTGGACTTCACAGATACAGGAAAGGAAGAGGAATACGGAGCGGATCAACTATCTTAAATTTAATCAGATTGGGCCATAGCCTAATGAACTGATGAACAGGAGCAAAAGTAAAATTAATAGGAAAACTGATTTATTAAACATCAACAAGTCTTTTCCGAGAACTTCTGGTAGAGCTGTCGGGGGTGGGGGGGAGGGGGGGGGGGGGGCTGAGTTGCATCATTATCAGAATTTACCGAAACAGTGGACTCTCTGGCCAGTCTGGGGGCTGAGCTAGTTGCATCAGAACTGACAGAAGCAGAACTCTCTGGCCAGTCGGGGGGCTGAGTGGTATCAGAATCTATTATTTATTTATTTTTATTTTTTCAAAATTCAAAAATTTAAAAACTGCATGATCAGATTTTTTTTGTGTGTGATACTAATAATTAATGTCCCTTTATTGCGATGACTCTTCAAGTACAAACCATGATATTAAAAAAAAATAATGAAATGAAATGATAGATAAATAAATAAATAAAATATTTGTAAGTTACTTTATTTATCTGTAAGTAAGTCACTAATTAAGTGTAACTAGTGGCAGTGCAACTTGCAAGTGAAAATTGCATCATCTGTAGCTTATGACCCCTTTTGCCTTGCCTTGTAATTAATATTGTTGAAAATTTGGCAAATAGCATTTTTAACCCCCCTGTCCATAACCCACTTTTCTTTAAACGTTAAAAATCCAGCTAATTCAGTGAGGAAGAAATGTCACTACCATATTTCGAATTTCCTCTAGACTATATCAAATTAAATACCGCACTGCTATCAGTCACAGATTGCCACTGGTAGGGGTATGGGGACCTGGTCTGCGAGTGTGATGGAAAGATTCTGATGAAAATAAAGATTCACTCATCATTCAGAAATGTATAAACATTCTGTTATTGTATACCACCGGTACGTTGTCAGTACGTTAATAATGGGAGTTATCTTTCCTTGGATATTTAAATCAATCAAATACTATATGAACACGGGCAATTGTCGTCCATGTTTGACCTCAGTATAATTTATTCATGCATAAAATGTATTAATATGTCACTCTTTGTTGCGTATTTCACCGTTAAGTAAATGTTTACATATACTCGCTCTGCTTAATCGCTTCAATCTCAAAGGGATTTTCTGGAATGTGCCTAATCACGTGAGATACGCTAAATATAGCTATCGCTCTATAGTATAGTTCACAGTGTTATAGATCGAGACTTAGGCAGGGTATCATTAATGCAGTAAAAACGTAAATAAAACAATATACAGAGATGTATAATTGGGTAAAAGTGAACTATCAATTACCCACAGAACACGTGACAGTAAGTCTCGGTTGATTTCTAAACAATTTGATTATTGGGTGGTTGTTTGTTTGGTTGTTTGTTTTTACATCCAGTTGCGAATGTTTCACTCATATTGAGATGTCAACAGCTGTAGGTGAAGTTTGATTCCTTTGCTGTTTTCCGCCAAACTCAACATTTTTTTTAAAGTTATCTACTGGCGCCCAGTTTTTATTGGTGGAAGAGAGAACCCAGATACAATGTACCTGGGAAGAGACCACCGACCTTCCAAAGGTAAACTAGGAAACTTTCTCACTTACCGGCGCGAACGGGATTCAAATCCGCGCCGAGCATAGGTGAGAGGCCGTGTGGACATGAGCGCGATGCTCTAACCACTCGGCCACGGAGAGCTCTAGAATCGGATGGACAGACACCTACAAAGTGGTCTTTACGTCCTTGATGGACACGGCCATGGCACGACCGGGACTCGAACTCACAACCGTCCTGAGTTATTGATCTAGGCTGATATATAGGATTCAAGGTATAGGTTGACATACAAAAGCATGATTATGTGAATCAAAAGTCAAGGTGACATACGAATTAGAATTTTATGGTATGGATTACACTCTCGTTGATAAGGTGACAGTAGCAGTGTTAATGCTGATAATGTGACAGTGACAGTGTTGATGTTGATAATGTAACAGTGGCAGTGTTGATGTTGATAATGTGGCAGTGACAGTGTTAATGTTGATAATGTGGCAGTGACAGTGTTAATGTTGATAATGTGACAGTGACATTGTTAATGTTGATAATGTGACAGTGGCAGTGTTGATGTTGATTAGACTTGAAGTACGTAATTATTGCATTGAAAACATATCTTTTATACTTTCTATTTATTTCGGAAGACACTTAAGATTGTATAAAGTCAATACATGTGTTTCGATGTTTCGCATATTTACCTTTCATTGTCTTATATAATCCCTTTTACCCGCCATTTTGCCTGTCTTCTCGGACGTTATTTGTTTTCTGCAATGTCATTGGCTAAGAGGCTTAATGCTGGCTTATCAGATTCAGCTTTTACCTTAAGTATTTTTATTGGTTTGCCAGTCCTATATTGACAAGCGATATTCTCTCTCTCTCTCTCTCTCTCTCTCTCTCTCTCTCTCTCTCTCTCTCTCTCTCTCTCTCTCTCTCTCTCTCTCTCTCTCCAGTAAATGAAACTGATGTAGAGTTAGGGGACAGTTTTTAGGATTTTGATTTTTCATGACAAATATCAGGGGCGGATCCAGGAATTTGCGGTTACGGGGGTAGGGGGCAATATATTAGGCAAGGTGTCTGGGGGCCGCCTTGAGCCCCCCATTGGGTCCAGGGAGGCCCTGGTGGGGGCCCAGGGTGCGAAGCCCCCGGAAACTCCTTGCTTTTACAGACTTGAAATATGTCTCCTATTCAGACATTTGTACTATTTTGTATCATTTTTATAGGGTGAAATTAATAAAATGACGTAAATTTCAAGGTGTTTTTTTTTTAAAAAAAAGTTATGTTTTCCCAATAAAGTAATTGAAGAAATCAAAAGATTTTGTCATTTATTTCTCCGAGAGCGGAAGAAATTTGTGCTTCTTTTATCGTTTAGAATATGTCTCTAAGCAAGATACCACGATTTACCTTAACTTTTAAAAAACAAAAAATTGGAGGGGGGGGGGGGCTGTTACGGCACGTTTGGTCGCCTTGATACATTTGGTCACCCGGCGACGATACGAGCGGCACGTCGGCGACCAAACGTGCCAAAAACGACCAAACGTGCCGTAACACAGAGGGCGCCGGCTGCGCCCCCTTAAATCCGCCGCTGGTAATGTTACTTGAATATTTTTTCCACGCTATCTTACGGGACCTGTATTCTTTCCATTCTCTACCAATAGGTGTCGCTGCTCGCTAGCACAGCTGTCAATACCGAACTTTCAAAATTCTTGTAAAATCTTTTTGAATTCTTAAACAATCGTGTACTTCGCGTAATCAATTCAAACGAAATACCACGATTTACCTTAAATTTGAAAATTTTAGGGGGGCGTGGGGCGTGTGCGCCTCCTTAGATCCACCACTGGATATCCTAGCAGAGTCGAGGTTTATTTTGGTTCAGGGTAGAAATACATGTAAATATTCCTTACGTATTTCTCATAGTTAGCAGTTATATATTTAGGCTGCTTTAGCGTTTATGTTTAGCCTTGAACTGTATTTTTGTTTGATTGTATATTGTTTAACGTCCGCTCGAGAATTTTACACTCACATGATGACGTCAGCACCGTCATTGAAGGGCTACAAAATCCAGGCCTATGTTAGGCGCGTACGGAGGGATCTTTATCGTACAAGCATGGGGTATACTGAGAACCTGTTCTAACCCGGATTCACACGGGATTGAACTGTGTTCCCTTTAACTGTATTAATTTGAAGTGTGTGGGGCAAGCTAGCGCTGGTTTAGTAAACTCAATGTTTTTGACAGTGTATGGAAGCTCGTTGGTGTTCTAACTTGTCTTATTATTACGGTACATATTTTCGTAATTCTGTGGGCATGTTCATGAAGCTATCTCAAGTCTTAAGACCACTCTTAGATATATCTTACGATCTAAACCGAAGATATCTTAGTCACACAGTGTATCTTAAGTTACGATGTCTTAAGTTATATACAAGTAGTTCCGTGTCGAAAAATATTATTTGTGGAAATAAATAACGATTTTAAAAAAAATTAATTCGACATTATTTTTAAACAAGAAATGACAAAAATAGATTAGATTTAAACATGATGTTCTTATATACGTTTTTCGCCAGTTTTTATTATTAGGAAAAATGCAAGTTAAATTGGAAAAAAACCTGGTAATTTTTGGGAGAGGAAAGGGCCTATATTCGGACCTAAAATGGGTCTTAAAATCACTGAAACGGTTTGTGACATTTTTGATCACTCTAGATACACAAGGTCTAGATATTCTGTGGACATCAGCTGTTACGGCAAAGTTGTCATCACGTGACGAGACATGAACAATCAGCGTGACCTTAATGTGGGTCGCTTTAGGTCACCGTCGAAGCTTCTGCACAGATCAAATATTAAATATCGAGAAAGAATGTGCTTAACGATGATATCGTGGTCATCTTAATAGTCGATGGAGTTGTCTCCACCCCGAAACACACGTTCTCAACGTAAATTTTGGTTCCTTCTCCCTAAGAAGCGTTGGTAAACAACCGCCATATTTTCTCGCAAGTTAAGATAAGACAGTTTTTAGAATATTTTGAGTTTAAGACAATTCTTAAAATGTATCTTTAGGATAACTTAAAAAAAACTATCTTAGGACTAAGATATGTCTTCAGAGTGATCTGAGACATAGCTTAGTCATAAGATAGTATCGAAACGCTGTATTACGTTAGTGCGACCTTCATATTTATGGAACTATTTTGTCTTGTCAAATGTATTAATTTCACTTTCACTTCGTAACTATGAACTCTACATTAGAAAAACTAGCGAGATTATAATGATGAAAATCTGACATTACACAAAGAACAGAAACGTGTCTTTCTGTTGGAGTCAAAGACGCTATTTTGTCCGTGCGAGATCATGTGGTTAGCCGAACTATTTATCAGACGATAACAGAGGTGAAAGTGAAGCTTGCGTAGCGCGCCCTCTGGTGAGAGAATGATTCTGTATCAGTATCCTCTGAAACTGATAACGACACAATGCATTAACGCAACGTTTTTTTTTTCTTCTGGAAAATGTTGACCGCGTCACAAACAAAACTGTGTACACAAAATATAATTTCACTGTATGTCTGTGTTTTTGATAATTTGGATTACATTTATTATCTTACAAATGTGCATTTAAAATGCATAAGGGGGTATATAATAAATTTATCATTACTACAGTAACTTGATCCGAAGAGTTGGACCACGTTTCGTTGACAGGCGTGGATCATCATCAGAAGCGTCTCGTGTGATCTGATGATCCGCGCCTGTCAACTCGACGTGATCCGACTCTTCGGATCAAGTTAATGTAGTAATGATATACATGCAGGGTGAAGATAACGAACAGCGATCAATCTCATAACTCCTATAAGCAATACAAAATAGATAGTTGGACAAACACGGACCCCTGGACCAGGTGCCTAGGAGGAGTAAGCATCCCCTGTTGACCGGTCACACCCGCCGTGAGCCCTATATCCTGATCAGGTAAACGGAGTTATCCGCAGTCAAAATGTATTAAATATGTATTTGCTTTACCATTATTCCCCATGTGATACATGTATCGTTGTATCAGAGTTTGTTTTGAATATTAACCGTTAATGCTTTATGTAACTTTACTTGTAAACAAAAAAAGTAAAAGTTTTGTTTGAAATAATGATAAAAAAATAAGTCTAACAGAACAGCATTTTATAGTGCACTTTTAATTCCGTTAATTTTCAATTTTATAGAAGGCTGACAACATAACAGCGTTGCATGCAGCAATGTGAAATGTAAAAACGAAAGAAGTAGCGTCCTCTTGGTTGTCTAGGGGGCGGGTCCCCTACCAAGTTACATTGTACATTATACGTTTTAGCTATTTTTTCAGCGTGCCCAGGCAACCAAATTGCATATTACACGTAAAAATCAAATTATTTCTGAATCAAAACCTGATGACTTTCACATAAATACAATTTACCCTGAAGAAAAAAAACAAACAAAACAGGATGGGGGTCCTAATACATCATGTATATTTAATTACTGTAATAACATTTAGAAATTTATTCAAAATTAAAGATTATCTCTCTCATGCATAGCTCTTATCCTTAGACGAATTTGACTCCAGTCTTTGGCACTCTGTTTTTCCTTTTAGTTCTTACAAGTTTACTTTTATTTCGGATTTCCAAAATTTCGGCTTGAACATCCCTGAAGAGACATTATTTGTCGAAATGCGCATCTGGTACATCAAAATTGGTACCGTATAAGTTTTACATGTATATGTTTTGAAAACTTCGTAAACAATGTCGCACCTCGATCTTTATTTTAAAAACAAATAATAAACTCTCTATAATAAGCTTTTATCGTGATATATAACCTTATTTTCTATGAAAGTTTTGAAACATATTGGACTGTAAATTTTGATCATTTAAGGTAATTTCACCCTCCTGTGAAGTCATAAGAATTTACAAAATCAACGATTTATTTAGATTTATGGATGGTAATACCATAAATTTTGTTGGGGTCTTTTCCAATGGTGATTTAAAAAAATCTTGTAAAACATTAAATAATTCAAAATTCTAAATTATATATTGAATCCAAGGGCAATAACTCTGTTTTCATTAAATCCCTTATCAAAGTTCATTATGCCATATATTTTCTTCATTGTTCACAGGAATTTTGAATAGTTTTGTAAAGAAACAGTTTCATGAAATTATTATGATACTATTATATCGTGTTAACCAGTTTTCGTGAAATCTCCATGATGCTGTTGAAGGAAAATTGCAATTTTCTGACGTTGATAAATGATTTTGTGTATGTATGTGTCGCATCTTAATAAGTGCGATGGCCTATATATTTCATTTAATAATGTATTACTTTTAACTCTAATAAATTGAAATAAATGCACATTTTAAGCTTTTATCAGTTAACACGAGTTTGTATCATGGCTGTGGTGTTTTTCCCATTATAAAAAGTGTACAATAACCGGAGATGCACCAGTGGGCGGAACCATCATTTGCATATTTTAAAAACTGTGCTGTGTAAATAAATTATTGAACATCACCTGACAATTTCAAAACATGGCGAAGTTCAAATTAGAATTCACTAGACCTAGGCTCGCGGCAGTGTCGATATCCATTTTATCATCTCCCAGTTCTGTGATCCTCACATGCTTGTGAGAAAATCCTCATGGTCATCATTGGATAAAAACTACACCCAAATCGTCAATGATCATAGTTGAGGTGCTCTGATCAGACACATACTACACATCCGCTCTCACCCTCTATCGGGCGATAAGTGCGTTATGAGCATGCATGGCGGGAAGAGGAAAATACCAACGCGATCACCTGACAAAAACTTTACTTTTCATTGGAGTAATTAAAAAAAAAAATCATGCAATAACCACTGGTCACATGACAGATATCATATTCCTAATTGGTCATGATACAAGTAAGTTACTGAATATTTATTTCGGTGTATCTTGATTTATTTGGACGAAGGGCGGAGACTCGTGCTTCCCACTCGTCACTGCCCTTCGTCCAAATAAATCAAGATACACGGAAATAAATATTCAATAACGATTACATGGAGTTACCTTCAGTTGATTTTATTTTTAGAAAATCATGAATCAATCCCTTTTTTAAAATACCAAGTTATCATTCAAAGGAATGCTATTTTTCAGGCAAATGGAAAATGATAATAAACAAATTGATAGATGAAGGCAAATTCCCTGATAAAAGTTTTGATAAATCGACATGAATATTGTAAAATTGCTAAAAGTTTACAATATTGTACACCAAGACTTTAATGCTAGGCATAAGTATTAACACAGTAGATGACGTGAGCACATAGTCATAGGAAATGCGATAGATTTTGAAGAGACAGTTTTGATAGAGATTAAGTAAGTGAAAAAGCATAATTAATAGCGTTCATGTGTGCAATAAAAACTACATAAATGAATAAAATTAAATAAACAAACTACGATATTTGTACCAACAAAATACATTTGTAACTTCAATGCAATGAAAATGTCGTCAACCCCACGAAAATTAGGAACGTAATTTATCTCTTCCCATTTATAAGACAGATATTGTTTAAATAATTTACAAATATCTTTGAAATACTACTATATATATCTTTGAAATAAGTACAGCTGATGATCGTTTTTTAAAATAATTATAGGCGTATTTCAATGATTAATACATTACAATGCATTAAAACAGGCTGTAACTGAATAAATAAGTTGAAATGTAATAACATCTAAATCTGAACATACTGTAGATATATTTAATTTCGTTGGGAAGATTCATTTTGCTTTTGTAGTCAACTCGATTTCGTCTGGATTAATTTTCGTTGTTTGTGATCACTTATATTTTTTGCATACGAAGCATACATCTGAGTCCCAGCTGTCACTAAATACACTGTACATTTAATGAATGCCATGCTGAGTACATTCATTATTAAGCATGTGAATATTGCTGTATTTATAAGATTTCATGTCAAAATGAAGGTTAGTATCTCTAGATAACAATGAAGCAATATACAAGCCATTTATGATTTACTTGTTTTATTTCATATTAAGTGGTACATATATTTAACCAATAAGCATTAATATAACAAGGTGCAATAATTAATATCATTGTATTTACATTAAGAGACTATTGTATTTACACTAAGAGACTATTGTATTTATATTAATAAACTATTGTATTTATAATAAGAGACTATTGTATTTACACTAAGAGACTATTGTATTTACATTTAGAGACTATTGTATTTACACTAAAAGACTATTGTATTTATATTAAGAGACTATTGTATTTACACTAAGAGACTATTGTATTTACACTAAGAGACTATTGTATTTGCACTAAGAGACTAGTGTATTTACATTAAGAGACTATTGTATTTACACCAAGAGACTATTGTATTTATAATAAGAGACTATTGTATATATATTAAGAGACTATGGTATTTATATTAAGAGACTATTGTATTTACAATAAAAGACTATTGTATTTACAATAAGAGACTATTGTATTTATAATAAGAGACTATTGTATTTACAATAAAAGACTATTGTAGTTATATTAATAGACTATTGTATTTATAATAAGAGACTATTGTATTTACACTAAGAGACTATTGTATTTACAATAAGAGACTATTGTTTTTACACTAAGAGACTATTGTATTTACACTAAGAGACTATTGTATTTACACTAAGAGACTATTGTATTTACACTAAAAGAATTGTATTTACAACTAGAGAATATTCTATTTACACTAAGAGACTACTGTATTTACAATTAGAGAATATTGTATTTACAATAAGAGACTATTGTATTTATGATAAGAGATTATTGTATTTACACTAAGGAATTTTGTGTTTACACTAAGAGACTATTGTATTTACAATAAGAGACTATTGTATTTACACTAAGACACTATTGTATTTACACTAAGAGACTATTTTATTTACAATAAGAGACTTTTGTATTTACACTAAGAGACTATTGTATTTACACTAAGAGACTATTGTATTTACACTAAGAAACTATTGTATTTACAATAAGAGACTATTGTATTTACACTAAGACACTATTGTATTTACACTAAGAGACTATTTTATTTACAATAAGAGACTTTTGTATTTACACTAAGAGACTATTGTATTTACACTAAGAAACTATTGTATTTACAATTAGAGAATTTTGTATTTACAATAAGAGACTATTGTATTTATGATAAGAGACTATTGTATTTACACCAAGAGACTATTGTATTTATAATAAGAGACTATTGTATATATATTAAGAGACTATGGTATTTATATTAAGAGACTATTGTATTTACAATAAAAGACTATTGTATTTACAATAAGAGACTATTGTATTTATAATAAGAGACTATTGTATTTACAATAAAAGACTATTGTAGTTATATTAATAGACTATTGTATTTATAATAAGAGACTATTGTATTTACACTAAGAGACTATTGTATTTGCACTAAGAGACTAGTGTATTTACATTAAGATACTATTGTATTTACACTAAGAGACTATTGTATTTATATTAAGAAACTATTGTGTTTACATTTAGAGACTATTGTATTTACAATTAGAGACTAATATATTTGCACTAAGAGACTATTGTGTTTACAATAAGAGACTATTGTATTAACAATAAGAGACTATTGTATTTACAATAAGAGACTATTATATTTACACTAAGAGACTATTGTGTTTACACTAAGAGACTATTGTATTTACAATAAGAGACAATTATATTTACACTAAGAGACTATTTTATTTACAATAAAAGACTATTGCATTTACACTTATAGACTATTGGGTTTACACAAAGAGACTATTGTATTTACAATAAGAGACTATTGTATTTACACTAAGAGACTATTTTATTTACACTAAGAGACTATTGTATTTACAATAAGAGACTATTGTTTTTACACTAAGAGACTATTGTATTTACACTAAGAGACTATTGTATTTACACTAAGAGACTATTGTATTTACACTAAAAGAATTGTATTTACAACTAGAGAATATTCTATTTACACTAAGAGACTACTGTATTTACAATTAGAGAATATTGTATTTACAATAAGAGACTATTGTATTTATGATAAGAGATTATTGTATTTACACTAAGGAATTTTGTGTTTACACTAAGAGACTATTGTATTTACAATAAGAGACTATTGTATTTACACTAAGACACTATTGTATTTACACTAAGAGACTATTTTATTTACAATAAGAGACTTTTGTATTTACACTAAGAGACTATTGTATTTACACTAAGAGACTATTGTATTTACACTAAGAAACTATTGTATTTACAATAAGAGACTATTGTATTTACACTAAGACACTATTGTATTTACACTAAGAGACTATTTTATTTACAATAAGAGACTTTTGTATTTACACTAAGAGACTATTGTATTTACACTAAGAAACTATTGTATTTACAATTAGAGAATTTTGTATTTACAATAAGAGACTATTGTATTTATGATAAGAGACTATTGTATTTACACTAAGAGACTATTGTATGTACACTAAGAGAATATTGTATTTACACTAAGAGACTATTGTATTTACAATAAGAGACTATTGTATTTACAATAATAGACTATTGTATTTACAATAAGAGTCTAGTGTATTTACACTAAGAGAGTATTGTATTTACATTTAGAGACTATTGTATTGATACTAAGAGACTACTGTATATACAATAAGAGAAATTTAAATAGATAACATGTATGTATGTTAACACTGCTCTTTTAAATGTTTCTAAGAATCTAAAGTTACACTGAAATCCACACACTCTGAATGACACAAAATAGTCGGAGTTTCTCACGTTGTATTTTCAAACGTTCCTTTTCAACTCCAAGGCGTTTCTCCTCAAATTTTAAGCGCTGTTTGTTGTTTTGTTTCTTATTTTTAACCACCTTTTTTTTAAAAAGACAAAGTAGATTTTTGTTTAGCCTCTCCTCCTCCTCCTCTTCTTCTTCTTCTTCCTCCTCCTCCTCCTCCTCCTCAGCAATCAACATACAATCTGAATCGTCTTGTTCGTATTGCTCTTGTCCTCGTTGACGCTTAGTGCCAGTTACTGTAAATTTAGAAAAAAATTCAAAGCACATTTGATACAATGATGAGAGACTTAATATTAGCCATTATGCAAGTGTAGTAATCTTGCAGGAACTATGTTGAAGGTTAACAGTTGCGGATTTATGGGGATATTATTTTGCTAGAGATTTTGCGAATGTAACAAATTTTCAATGAGTTATCTTTCTACTATGTATTAGTCCTGAAGAGAGAAGTTAAAATAGATGATCCAAGACAAATAGCAAATTAAACTACTAGTATGATTATGAAAATAAAATGTTAACTGATTAAATTCAAAGGTATACTGCATAATGGATAACTTAGTTACAATTATGGCATAGATAGAGACATTGCAACTCATTTCTTAATCGGTTTTTATCAGTTTTAATGGCAGTAATACTTTTGACATCTCTAACCTACCCTTCTCGGTGTTTTCTGTGTTTGACTGTGTGTTTGTCGGTTGTTTGTTCATTGGAAGTCAATATATGTTCCAGAACGTCCATTCCACCTTAGCTCCTGAGACGTTTCGCGAATCATGCCCTCAATCTAATCGTCTATGGGACTTATCACGGAACTTGGTGGTAATGATCCTTTCCTAGTATCCCTTAGTTCCCTTTTATTCAATGCTAACTTCTTTCTGCTCTCACTGGACAGACACGTTCACTTTCTTTCAATTTCCTCTCCAGAGCGCAAATCATTAGACCCATTAAGGTATTGACTTTTTCGGCTATCTCCCCACAGGCCTCTTTTTTCATGGAGTTGAAAACCACTGAATTATGATTCGAAAATGTCTTTTTATCAACTTCGTCCGTCAATAAAGCTATCTCTGAAGCAGAGAAATGTCATGTTCCTCGCCGTTTGTAGATTATATAAGCAGGGAATGTTCGTTAGGTGCAGGCAAGAACATTAAACCGCGTTAACAATACAGCGCACACAGTTGAACACCCGTTTAACAGGTTTTATATACAGAAGGATAAGTAGGACCCGGGGTTACCCGAAAGTAGTTCTTATATCTCGAAATAAATGCGCCTAATAATAAATACAAGTAAAACTCTTATCCCGTTAAGAAATGATGAATGTTACTTTCTGAATGGCTTTTTCATTGTCGATGCAAAAAACCTTTCGACAGGTAGTCATGCTCCAATTTACATTCCGTTATGAATCCATTTATTGGGTCTTTCGTTTTTTCTATGTTTTTCTTATCTTCATTGATTACTATTATCAATCTATTTTTTCCCCTCACGGAGTGATTTCTTTGTTTAAATGGATACAGATTAATAAATTTCATCATTATGACAGAAAAGGTTAAGATAACGAACAGTGATCAATCTCATAAATCCCATAAGCAATACAAAATAGCCTAAATATGCTTTAGTGGGACCATATCGATATTGAGGATTTGTTCCCAACCTGTTGATTAATGGTGCTACAAAGGCTACCCGTGGTCACCATTACGATGTAATGATCATAAAAGGGTTAGCACTAGTCACCCATTTATGTAAATGTCACATAAGAGTTTCCGCTGGTCACCCATTTATTTAATGGTGATATAAGCATTAGGTCTAGTCATCCATTGATGTAATGGTGATGAAAGGTGAAGATAACGAACAGTGATCAATCTCATAACTCCTACAAGCAATACAAAATAGATAGTTGGGCAAACACGGACCCCTGGACACACCAGAGGTGGGATCAGGTGCCTAGGAGGAGTAAGCATCCCCTGTTGACCGGTCACACCCGCCGTGAGCCCCATATCCTGATCAGGTAAACGGAGTTATCCGCAGTCAAATCAGTGTGCCAAGAACGGCTTAACAATCGGTATGAAACACGTCAGACAGCATTTGACCCAATGCGAGGTTGTATTGACGAACTAGATCGTTATAACGACCATGGAATTTGCGAAATTCTGACTTCAATCGAGACTGTTGAAATCCCTGTGCCATCAACTTGTTTGTCAGTAGCTTACCTCGATTTAAAAACTGACTATACCCAGAACAAGCTCTTGCATATCGAATCAGTTGAGATATATAAACACCATATGCAGGTGATAATGGAATATTGCTAAATAAATGTGGGAAGTTGACGATGGAGAAGCTGAAATCATCCCGTTTGTCATACAGTTGAGTTGTCAGTTTGCCGTTAATGTCTACTTTCAATAAAATATCTAAGTATGAAGCAGAAGTGGACAACTCTGTGGTGTCCTTTATTTCGAGCTCACAGGGATATATCAAATCGACATATGCATCAACGCATCAACAGGGGATGCTTACTCCTCCTAGGCACCTGATCCCACCTCTGGTGTGTCCAGGGGTCCGTGTTTGCCCAACTATCTATTTTGTATTGCTTGTAGGAGTTATGAGATTGATAACTGTTCGTTATCTTCACCTTGCATGAATGAAAGCTATCATTATTAATAGACAAAACGTCATCGATATATCTAAAAGTCGAATTGAAGGTCACAGCGAGAGATTTTTTTCTTCTCACGTAGAAGTTTTTGAATAAATTCTGATTCATATGAATATAAAAACAGGTCAGCTAACAAAGGAGCACAATTTGTGCCCATGGGAATTCCAACAGACTGTTGGAAGACCTGATCACCAAAGACCACGAAGATATTGTTAATGAGGAACTCTAGCATATTTTTTATTTCAACTTCAGAGTACTTGTGTGTGGAATCAGAGGTGTTTAACAAAGTAAGATTTTGAATGACTGATCACTAGATATGAATATTTCCGTTTTCCGTTTTTGTTGAAGAAGCAACTGTCTATGATGTCAAAAAGTCTAGTCTTTAATTTATCGTGAGGAATGGTCGTGTATAGTCTTGAAAAGTCATAGGTTTTAATGTTATTGATTTGGGAAAAATTCTGTGATTTCAAGTTTACTAAAAGTTCTTTAGAATTTTTTAGAATCCACATTTGATTAACACCACTTCTGGCATATGTAGTCGCACAGTAAGTTTGAAGTTTCTCCTTCACAGCTGTTAACATTTTCGTGAGGAACAAAGATAGGGGCTTGGTAGAGCACTTACTGGATCCAGCAATGTATCTTTGTTTGTAAGGGTTTTTATGTAGTTTAGGAATCCAGTATATGTACGGTAACTCATATTCATTCGACCCATTGACTGGAATATTAAATGTGTCTAAAACTGAGGCATGGTTTTGAAGAATTTCGTTTTTTGAAAGGGCAGTTGGAGTATAAGTATGATTACCAAAAGTGGAATTAATACGAAGTTCGTTTAAAAGCTTAACTCTGGTGACCAATGTAATGGTCATGTAAGGATCTCCTCTGGTCATCAGTTGATGCAAATGTCATATAAAAGTTCTCTCTGGTTACCTATTGGTGAAAGAGTCATATAAGGGTTTCTTTTGGTCACCCATTGGTGTAATGGTCATACAAGGGCTTCTTTTGGTCACTCATTGGTGTAATGGTCATACAAGGGTTACCTTTGGTCACCCATTGATGTAATGGTCATACAAGGGTTACTTTTGGTCACTCATTGGTGTAATGACCATACAAGGGTTTCTGTTAGTCGCTCATTGGTGTAATGGTCATACAAGGGTTACCCCTGGCTACGTATTGATGTAAATGTCATACAAGGGTTACCTCTGGTCACCCATTGATAAAATGGTCTGATAAGGGTTACCTCTGACCAGCCATTGATATTATTAGTTATGCAGACACTTAAAGGGGTAATACGGCAATGTATGGGGCCCTTGAAAATGATGTTAGGCGAGCCGTAAGTCGACCCCCAATATGTTTTCTTCAAGGTGTCCATATATTTCCGTAATACCCCTCTAAGTGTGTACATAACTAATTTATCCTGTCGATGATTTTACCTATACATTGATTAAAGGCATATTGACATTATTCATTCTTGATGCTTTTCCTATGTACAAATGTCATGATAAATGACTTGCAATGTGTGTATTCTTCAAATACTTTATCACAAATACAACAATTGAAAAGTGGCTGCAACATTTAAAACATTAACAACAGGATTAAAACAAGTTTTTCAACAAACTGTTAATTCAAAAATGAATTCATTTGTTTTCATATACCTATGACGTCATAGTATATAAAACTATTAGGTTAGCAAGATACAGATCAGAGGCAGGATAAAATGGCTATATACGGGTTACCTCTGTTCATCCATTGATGTAATGGTCATACAAGGGTTACCTCTGGTCACCTTAGATATAAGAATCATATAAGGGTAACCGCTGATCACTTATAGAAGCAGTGGTTATAAGAGGGTTATCTCTGATCACCCATTGATGTGAATGTCATATAGAGCTTACCTTTGACCACCTTTTGATGTAAATGATCATATACGGGTTACCTCTGGTCACCCATTGCTGTAAATGTCATATTAGGGTTGCCTCTGATCAACATTGTATATATTGTATAATTTCACATCATAGAAAGGTGTCCTGAGGTAACCGACATCTCAGTGTATGGATGACCTTAGGTCACTCTTGTTTATGATTCTACTTCTATTTCAAATACATAGCCAAGTAACAGGTTGATTGACCACTTGACCAATCTCTTCCTATGTCCGAAATTCATACTTCCCATTATCTTTTATACACGTCTTACAGATACACCTTATATATGTTATATTTTCTATTTAAAACGATTTTAATAAACAATTACAAAATCAAAATATAACATAAATTAGACAAAATACCCATGGACCATCTGGGCATAATTTAGACAATCCTTACTTAAAGTAAGCTGAAAATATGTTCTGTAGATAAATATATCTACAAACGGATGGACAAATGATCAACAAAGGGCCCATGGGCCACATCGCTCACCTGAGTCACCTTGACCCATATCTGAAGACTTTCCATATATATTTGCATGTAAAACCTTAGTCCCTATTATGGCCCCAACCTACCCCTGGAGGCCATAATTGTTACAAACTTGAATCTGCACTATGTCAGAAAACTTTCATGTAAATGCCAACTTCTTTGGCCGAATGGGTCTTGAGAAGACGAGTTTTAAAGATTTTCCCTATATATTTGAATGTAAAACTTTCACCCCCTATTGTGACCCCAACCTCACCCTGGGGGTCATGGTTTGAACAAACATGAATCTGCATTATGTCAGAAAGCTTTCATGTAAATATCAGCTCTTTAACTCATTGGTTCTTGAGAAGAAAATTTTTAAAGATTTTCCCTATATATTTGTATGTAAAACTTTGATTCCCTATTGTGACCCCATCCAATCCCTGGGGGCCATGATTTGATCAAACGTGAATCTGTAATATCTCAGAAAGCTTCCATGTAAATATCAGCTCTTCTGGCTAAATGGTTCTTAAAAAGAAGATTTTTAAAGATTTTCCCTATATATTTGTATGTAAAACTTTGATATCTTGTTGTGGTCCCATCCAATCCCTGGGGGCCATGATTTGAACAAACGTGAATTTGCACTATGTCAGAAAGCTTTCTTGTAAATATCAGCTCTTCTGGCTCAGTGGTTCTTGAAAAGAAGATTTTTAAAGTTTTTCCCTATATATTTGTATGTAAAAATTTGACCCCCCCTTGTGACCCCATCCTACCCCCCGGGGGGCATGATTTAAAAAAAATTGAATCTGCATTATGTCAGGAAGTTGTCATGTAAATCTCAGCTTTTTCTGGCTCAGTAGTTTTTTAGCAGAATATTTTTAAAAAGATTTTTCCTTTATATTTGTATGTAAAACTTTGATCCCCTATTGTAGTCCCATCCAACCCCCGTGGGCAATGATTTGAACAAACGTGAATCTACACTATGTCAGGAAGCTTTCATGTAAATTTCAGCTCTTCTGGCCCGATGGTTCTTGAGAAGATTTTTAAATGACCCCACCCTATTCTTGCATTTTTGTGATTATTTCCCCTATCAAAAGGACATGTCCCTTCATTTGAACAAACGTGAAAGTCCTTCACCCAAGGATGCTTTTGGCCACGTTTGGTTGAAATTGGCTCAGTGGCTCTAGAGAAGAAGTCGAAAATGTAAAAAGTTTACAGACCGACAGACGACTGACAAAAGGCGATCAGAAAAGCTTACTTGAGCTATCAGCTCAGTTGAACTAAAAACGTCCATGTTATTAGTCCCCTACCGACGAAGTCGATGGGGACTTTAGGTTTGCACTCTGTCCGTCTGTCTGTCTGTCTGTCCGTCTATCCAGTTTTCCGCACCTTTTCTCTCTGTTCTTGCAGATATTTATTTTACATTTGGTATGTCGCTTTGCCATAACAAGTTACAGATCAAGTTTGAATTTGATCTTGGTCCGTTGATTTTGAAAAATAGCATAAATTATCAGTTTTCCGGACTTTTTTTTATTGTGCTTGCAGATATTCATTTGATATTTGGTACATTGCTTTGCCATCACAAGTTACAGATCAAGTTCGAATTTCGTCTCGGTCCGTTGATTGTCCATTAAGTTATGACCCTTGGACTTAGAAAATATCATGGATTGTTAGTTTCATCCAAGTTTCTTATCTCTCATTAAAACTTCTAGCATAGTAATACAACAATATAGCTAAATTATTCATGATCATCTACATGTCACAGTTTATTGACTTGGTTAAAGACCTAAACCTAATTATAAATTTGTCTTTTCTCTTGGTCTAGTCTCTACTCGAATTTCCAACCATTCCTATCCTGGTTCCCAAATTGTCCCTTTTACCATAACCTACATAATAAACTTTGAATATTGGTGTGGTACCGTAATTTTTGCAACCGATAGGGGACTATGTATTACCATGCAATACTCTCAGATTGCTTGTTATTTGTCTTAGGTGAGCTTAACATTTCATCTTGACATTCTTGTAGCATCATAAAATATAATCCATAGTAATTTTCATTTCTTCTGAAGGCCATAGATGACCAGAGGCCACTCCCTACAGGTGCAGCATTATCTTACAGTGTATAATTATCTGTAACTAAATTGGAACTAAAGAGAAGGATGATATTCCGAGTTAACTTTCACTTTCGTCTCATTGTAATTATTATAGCTAGGTTCATCTCACATTCTCGTATTTGTGGAAAACTGGAGGATGCTGATAACAGTGAATTTTCATCTTTAATATTATGCTTTTTTCTCTCTAGAAATGATGAGATGTAAATAATCAATAATGGCGTATTCATTTTCGTTTGGTAGTGTGATGTCTGCATTGTACTTTCACTTTTATGTGGGACTATTTTTAAAGCGTTGTAAACTATGTAGAAAATAGGGTGACTCGGGGTCATGTTCAACTGGGGCGACCCTGGGTCCTATTTGAGAGTACGAGTTATCTTTTTGTCTTCATATGAGTGAACGATTATCTAGCGGGACGTTAAACAATATACAAACAACCGAAATTTAGTTATCTCAATTTAGCATTTATTAAAATATCTCTGAATGAATTATTACTTATGACTGTCTTCAGACTTTTATTATATCTGAAGATAGTTTTCTGAAACAGCAGTGACAAATTCTACGATTGTTATACGTCAGGTCTAATGACAAATCTTGCGATACTTTTGTGAAATCTAGCCCTGCAGGTCTTCGCCCCTAGCTGATGGACATCCACGTGACTGTACAGTTAATATATTACGAAAAACAAATTCATGGTGTGCTATGCGGCTCAGGTGTCGGGTCACCTGGAGAAAAGCGGGGATAATGACATAAATAGTGCTTGTAGACCTACGGACGTCTTAGAAATGGCATTAAATGTGACACGCTAAGCGGTTTCGTCCCAGGGACATATCAAACGCTCTGTATGAATGAGTGGTTTGCTCTACCCACACGTATTATTTATTATTTTAAAAATAACTGGCATTTTGGTGGGGTTTTTTCACGAAAGGTGAAGATAACAAACAGTGATCAATCTTGTAACTCCTATAAGCAATAGAAAATAGAAAATAGATAGCTGGGCAAACACGGACCCCTGGACACACCAGAGGTTGTATTTTTATATGAACGTTCAATATTTTGCTTCGCCTATCTATTTTTGTGATGAACTTTATTAACTATTATATACCAACACAACACAGCCATACAGCTATATATGATTCACTCACAAGGAACACAATGGTGACGATTACGGCAGTGACGCAATGTGTTATTTATACATGGATGACGAACAGCGACATAGATAATTCTGACATTAACAAGTGAAGCTTTTTTAAAAAGCTTGCCGTCTTTAGCAGCAACTCTATAAAGTGAAGTTGAATTATGTTCCTTGTCTTCATTATTGAATTGAGCTAAAATAAATAATCTCACGGACATCAGGCCTACAAAGCTGTGTCCTGACTCCCATTGTAAAAGTTTGTATTTATGAAGGGTACTGGAAATCAAAATCACTGCTCCCTGTATTAGCACTGATTAAAGCCTCTATATCAAATGAAACTGAGATTTTCAGTGTGTATATCAAAATATTTATTTTTTAACAAAGTTATGAAACAAAACAGACTAAAAAGATTTAAATTGCTCAAATTTGCATAAAAATAATTCTTGCATATTGTACAGTACAACTGCTTTAGAAACTAACCAGGATAAAGACCTGAGAATATTGTAATAGTTTTGCCAAAAATTATATCATAAAATACATAGAGTTTGATGGAAAAGATTAATAATTGTTATGCAAATTTGAGCAATTGTAAGAAAAAAAAAATATTCTGAAGGAATAGGATAGTTTTAGAACAGATGTGTTGAAAAAAACCAAAAACTTTAAGTTTACCTGATACAGACAGGGGTAATTTTAAGCAACATAATATGTAATGAAATGTTACTATCCTATTCCTTCATAAGATTAGCAAAGTTCTCAAATGCCTCTGATAATACAAACAAAAATGGCTGCATTGGAATCACTGATTGTCAACTAAAATTATCCCAAAACACAAGCAATCAAAACAAAAAACGGCGAGTTTTTCTGTTTGTATGCAAAAATGAAAACATTGCTGTAAATGAAGTAACCATAGAAATGCTTTGTATTAGTTGCTTTAAAAAAGTAATGTGTCAATTTCATGAATTGCATTTTTCTTTTGTTCGTTTTGTCGATTTTTTAAAGATTGAAAATCTTGAAAAATTGTTAAGTCGTACGAAAATTAGAACACCAGAAAATTATCTCCCTTGCCTTGAAGAGCATTTCAACCAATGAAATAATTGAAAATGTTCACTTCATGCACTTTCTACCAATGAAAAAAGAGAGGAAGTGCAAAGCCCGAAGACTTTAAAACACTTCAACTCTGTATACCGTCTTCCAAGGAAGACGGTAATAAATGTTTTCTGAAATTAAAATTCCTGTTCCATTTCATTTCATTGTGTTTTCCTAGACACGAAAATAACAAAGATTAACCCAACACGAAATTAAATAGTCTCTAGACAGTATATCATTTCATTGATTCAGAGTGGAGACGTGAAGCAATAAACTCGTAAAATCAGCAGAAAATGACGATTCATGAAGTACTGAAATGCGGAGGAAGGGTATTGCGCAGGCGTCAGATTTGTAAACAATTTAATGTACCAATTCTACAGCAAATGCATTATCAAACATTTGAATGACTCATGAAAGGTGAAGATAACGAACAGTGATCAATCTCATAACTCCTATAAGCAATACAAAATAAACAATTGATCAAACACGGACCCCTGGACACGGGTGTGACCAGTCGACAGGGGATGCTTACTCCTCCTAGGCACCTGATCCCATCTCTGGTGTGTCCAGGGGTCCGTGTTTGCCCAACTATCTAATTTGTATTGCTTGGAGGAGTTATGAGATTGATCACTGTTCCTTATCTTCGCCTTTCACACACCATTGGTGGGATCAGGTGCCTAGGAGAAGTGAGCATCCCCTGTTAACCGGTCACACCCGCCGTAAGCCCTATATCCTGATCAGGTAAACGGAGTTATCCGTACTCAAAATCAGTGTGTAAAAACGGTTTAACAATTGGTGTGAAACACGTCAGACAGCAGATATGTTGTATTGACAAACTAGATCTGCGTAATTAGGTTTATAATACTTACAAGTTACCTTTCAAGACACAATATAATATTTTAAAACAAACGAAATGTGTGTTTACCTCAGTTTCCATCTTTGTTGTCCGGACCATACCTTTTTTGTCTTTTGAAATAGGTCTTTGATATTTGATTTGCGTGTATACCATGATAAGACAGTGTATCACGGACCATTATTTTGCTGACATTTAACCGTTTATGTAATGGTCAAATAATATTTTTGGGGGCATTTTTGTTGTCCAGACCATAACTTTTTCGTCTTTTGACATAAGCCTTTGATATTTTGTATGTGGGTATACCATGATAAGACAGTGTGTCGTGTGCCATTTTTGATGACTTTTGACTTTCCCCTTTTATGCAAATGTCAAATAATAGAAGTTTTGGAGCAATTGTTTTGTCCGGATCATAACTTTTTGTCTTTTGATATTTGGTATTTTGTCAATTCTAATTTACTGTCAAATGTTCACAACACTGTTATGCTTCTTCAAGTAAATAGACAACACGAGACATCGAATTATTGCACAAACAGCCCATACCAAAACAGTGAATCTGTCTACCACCAATATGTCATCTATCAGACACTTTCATTCCATCATTATTTAAACAACATTTTAAAGCTTGAATAAAAAATGGAATTGAAAAGTAATTGAAATGCTCGATTCTTTTGGAATGTGTTTAAATACATTCAATTACTTGGAATTGAAAGCAAAGTCATTTACAGATACACCCAATTATTAAAAAAAAAATGTATCTAAATACAGCGAGTTACAGTTACATTTTCAGATACCCCATCCCTGGTAAATATTACCAATAACTTCAATCTTCAATATGATACGTACTGCATTCATTTTGCAAAATATATTTTTAAAACATACCTTCACGTCAATCCCGCACAAACGAAAGCATCAATAATGCAGAAACGCCATGTACAATTTAAAAAATCGTATCATATATCAGATCGCGCTCTTGCGCGGCCTATAATAATATTCAGATCCACAAAGGAATTCGGCCCTACGAAACAAATCAATCTCAACTATTCCCATGCAGGCAACTGAATAAAATCAATTTTGACATATCTTTGTTAAATAATCAATATTTAAATCTTACCGACTGCCAGAAATCCGAGGAACATGAGAACCTTGAAGTTCATTTTGTGGTGAGTCTGCATAAAATGAAACGATCAGTGAAAAAATGCAAAATTATACTTTCTATTTAATATTATACACATGAAATAAACGTAGAAATTGGCAGAAATATATGGCACTGAAAAGACACCATGCAACTGCGTGATGCCGATTTAACAACAACAAATAAAAAAACAACAGAATAATTAAAAAAAAACCTTTCAAATCTAAATCAAGGTAATGATAAATCTAAAAATTTTATACCAAGTAGTCACCAAAGGCGGCAACGCACGCTGAGACTAATGACCAGAAGACGACCAGGGTGTTAAATAGTGACACTTCCGCATTGTAACATGTATCTATCAAAGTTACGATACCCATCATATTACGTACACGTGATGGGTCGGGGAGAGTGAAAACGGAAGATCTGCTCGCCGAAAACATAATCGAATTATGTAAAGAGATTGAAGGGAACACATTTAGAGTTTACATGTATTTTACCTGGGTGATGAAGAATTAATAAAGTGTAGCAAAAATGATTTTAATTTCTGTTTTTAAAGCGAGTTTTTATTAAATTAAGTGATGAAATCTTATATGTGTATATGTACTATTGACTGTGTTGGATTGTGATCAAGTGCTAAAAATGAAATTTGTTAATGCTTGAAATGAAAATGAAATGTTAAAGTTTCATGTTTAAGCAGTGCTTTATCTGCTGAAATGACTTGTAAAATGCATGAATATGCATTGAATTATCAGTGCATTTTAGAATGAATGTGCATGCATGATAATTATCAGTGCCTCTAACTCACAACCTACCTGTATATACATATGTATAGTGCTATTGATTGTATTCATTCTAATAAATTAGGGACGTGTTTTATGTTTTGTATTTAACTAAACTTTTTCATTTTTTCAGCAAAATTAACTCTTTTTATGCCTAAAACTACTTTAAATGTGTTTTAAATGAAATATTTTGCGTAGTTTTCGAGTTTGAAAGCGATGAAATTCAAATCTTGCGATATGCATATTTTCTTTCGCTAGTTTACGCGCCATTATGTGTGACGTCATATACGCCCTCGGGTTTGAAAACATCTATTAGCCATTTCATAAACAGATTAGATTTAATCGACAAAAAAACAATTATGACGTTAACGGCTTGTAAATAATAATGCATTAAGATGTTTTGTGCCGTGCTCGGGTGTACTAGTTGTCGATAGAAAGGATTTAGACGGAGTATTTTTCAATTTTTCGAAGGAAGGTACGAGAAAAAAGACGTGGATATATTTTTGTTGGAGCAAGAACTTTATCTAAAAACCACACCTAGTCACCTTTTCAAAAACCGCTTGGACAGAGACCCTGATAAACTGCGAGAAAATGGATATATCGAAGCTATAAGCACTGGTAGGCCTATAGCATACATTCTGTTTTGCTCTTCAAATTCAATACACACTCGGATCAACTGACCTTCACCTTGTAACAACATATATCGACGATATAATGTAACTTCTACCAACTGGTAGATTTACAACAACAAAAATTAAAGATACAAAATAATTGAACTTTTAATTACACATATAATAGAATATTGTATTTCCTAACTTTAAATTGAACTCGTAGCATCTTGAGTGCGTCAGTAGCCTGAGTAGGCTATAACGTCGTGCTCTCACTTCGTACTTCCAGAAGACGTACAGATCACAATTCAAAAATAGTAATAAGATTGCTTTATCAAAATAAAATAATGTGATTACCACTTTAAATTTGAATATTTTTATTGATTTGTGTGTGTGTTGTCTTTTTCTTTCTTTCCGAAATGCACTCGTGACAATAGCTTAAATTGGCATAGGACCTAATTGTCAACAATTTAACATATCATAATTTGTCTAATCCAAAAATAAATAATGATTGCACTGTTTAGTTTAGAAAAACAGCGCCAATTACAGATGTATAAAGGAATAACATCACCAAACAGTTTGTAGACAGCGACCCATATAAACATTATTTACTCACAATATCGCCGATTTCATACACGCTTTACTCGCTATATTTTGGTATTTACATCGTTATATGTGTGCACTGGTGGCGAAAACATATAAAACTCGGACAATTTATCAGCATCGATTTAAATGTTTCCCATGGTAAATAAATTAGGCTCCTAAAAGTTGAGTTTATAATAATACCTCGTTGTACTTTCACAATCAGAAGGGCGCATGTGACGTCACTGTACCACGTGACTACCTACCCACATGTACATGTAATTAACTAGACTTTGAAATCGGGGCTTAGATTTAAGTCTGTATTGTGGTTAATTATCGCAAAATTTCGGCGAACGAACTATTAGAATTAATTACTTTAAGCATAAAGAATACGAAATGCATGTAATGTTGTATACTTTGAAAAAATGAGGTGTGTCCTTTAAATATGGCGAAGTAGAGTGTGTTTCAAGTCATGGCATTTTATTTAGATCTAGGTGTAGACATGTTTTCTCTATACAGATAGAATTTTTCAATCAATCTACGAAAAATAAAACAATAATGTCACCACAACACATTTTTTTTCTGTACAAAATTATAAGTTCACAAAACCCCTCAATATTTACTTTTGTATCAATATTCAGAGGGGCCTTCGTGGCCAAGTGGTTTGAGCATAACGCTCCAAATCACACGGCCTCTCACCTCTGGGCGGCGCAGGTTCGAAAGTCGGGGATCTATTCCCAGATAATAGAAACTGAGCGCCACAGTTGTGCGTGGTGGAAACGTGGTCCGCAGATATAAATTATCGGCCGGAGATTTGTTGTTGCGCATGGGAAAATGAGAAATAATTTTTAATGCTTTGATAGAATAATTTCTTATCAATAATATGTATAAAGTTCAGAATAAAAGATTAAAAGAAAAAGATATAAGTGTTCATAACTGGAATTAATACGTTTCATCCACAGGCAATTGCATCGCGTATTATACACCTGTGCTTAGACGGGACGTGCTATGGTACAGCGATGTATGTACGTCCGTCCGTTTTGGGTTTTTGTGTTTCTAATTTCATTTCTCTGTCACATACATGTATCAAGCTCAATCTTGCCATGTAGCTTCTTTGTGGATCACTCTAGATCATGGTGCAGTGTTGATCTATTTCGACCTTTCTTGTAGGAGTTGTGCCCCTTTGTTTGAAAAATTATTGTTATATGGTTGGTACATATGTTGTCAAGCAAACTCCTCCAACAGTTTTCAGTTGAGGACCTCTTGTTTTACAGAGTGTTTGTGTGGATATTGAAGATGTACATGTGGCAAGGATTTTGATTTTCTTCAATTTTTGAGAGGGAAACAAGTTGTTTTGGGGAAATATATTAAATAAAGGGCATGTTTTGTCCTTTTAACTCCTCTAACAGTTTAGAAGCTAGAGTCTTTGTAAATAACCTGAAGATGTGCATAGCGCAAGGATTTCCAGAATGTTGAACTTGGTTAATTTGGGGAAATATTTTACACACATAACTCTTGGTTTGTTTATCTACCTCTTGTCACAGTTTTAAGCTAAGACCCTTTATCCAATACAAAGAAAGCATGCCACATCCTGATGATGGTGGTTGATCAGTGGTGGATATAAGGGGGGGGGGGGCGCAGCCGGCGTCCTACCCCGAAGCTGTGCAGGGGTATCTCATTGGTGTATGATGGTTGTATGTCCTTTGAAGCGTGATCACGTTTAAGGTAAGTTTTTTACTAGTTTCCGCCATACTCAATAATTTTTCAGGTATCTGGTGGCGCCCAGTTTTTATTGGTGGAAGAGAGAACCCAGAGACAATGTACCTGGGAAGAGACCACCGAAAGTAAACTGGGAAACTTTCTCACTTACCGGCGCGAGCGGGATTTTGAGCGCGATGCTCTAACCACTCGGGCACGGAGGCTCTTAAGGTAAGGTATTATACATGTGTTTATTGTCAGTATCATGTGATATCTCGATTACACGATATTGCTGGCGCCGGAAAAGAATAATTTTGCAATATTTGCAAACATAGTGATATACCATCACCGTAAATTCTTGTTATTTTGTGGAAATGTCGTCTTGGCCGTTTAGTATTTGAACGTGTATTTACGGTATTTCAACGTTGAATTATTTTATTATTGTAGTTAACGTGTTGAACGTTAACTATTTATACATGTATGTGCGATATATTCAAACATTTGGACCATTTTGCTAGTCAAATTTGGCGTTTGAACCGACATGATATATATAGGGCTCACGGCGGGTGTGACCGGTCGACAGGGGATGCCTACTCCTCCTAGGCACCTGATTCCACCTTTGGTGTGTCCAGAGATCTGCGTTTGCCCAACTATCTATTTTGTATTGCTTATAATTTAAGAGATTAATCACTGTTCGTTATCTTCACCTTTCATGCACAAAATTCTAGCATTTCAACCTCGATGCTATAGAAGTGTTGCAGTTTTCACTTTGTTGTGTTAAGAGTTGTCACCCTTATCATGCATGCACGTGTGACAAAGAGCACGTGGGGATATACTACAACGTTTTTTCATTGAATATTCGAATTACTACTTTAAGTTTTTCATAGAGGAAATGTATGCGTGTCTTCATAAGGCTGAATTGGGCAGGAAAACATCTGCATAAATCATGGTCGAATTGATTGTGCAGAGACCGGCAACTATCTGATTATTGGGGGGGGGGGGAGCATTCGGGTAAGAATCCACTAGGCAGCACGGAATCAGGTAAGTATTGTGTCTGTCGTGGTCTGGATTCGGGCTCATTCGTGATTCAATGCGATGAATGCCGCGATTTGTTTCACAGCGCACGCGTGAATATGATTAAAGAGTACGCGGAAAAACCTTTTTTTATCTGTGCTATGGTTGTGACGATTAGCTAGTTTATTTAATAACTGTACATCCATGATGTTTTTACTGTTTTAATACTTTTGGCTATCTATTTTCTATTTCAATAACACCAAATAAATAAGTATATGCAATGTTGCATTTTACCTGCTAATGAAATTTCAGTAGATTCTGTAATTATGTTATTATTCTCTGTTTTCATCTTGATTTAAGTATTTTTAAACAGTCGATGAAAACATGGATATAACATTAGGACCAGGGTCATGTCATGTTAATTTTTTTTACTGAACTAAGTGCACAAAATTTGATATAGGTGTATAGTTTAATTATAATGTATAGTGTCCGGTATAAGATATCAAAAGAAATAAAATAAACAGTTTACAAAGTTAAAATTTTAACTTTGTGTAATGTTTATTATATTTCTTTTAATATATATATATATATATATATATATATATATATATATATATATATATATATATATAGGTAAAAAATAAAAAATGAAACACGAAGACGTTTAGTAAAGCTTTTAGCGCTTTCATTTCAAATCTTCAGAAGCTTTACATTTAGTAATAAAAATGAAAGCGCTAAAGCTTTACTAAACGTCTTCGTGTTTCATTTTTATTTTTTACCTATACTTTTACCGATCATTGCGAAAAGTAACTATTATATATATATATATATATATATATATATATATATATATATATACCGAAACCGATTTTCATTGCGCTGTTGCATAGTATGTAAGTAATGAAGTACACGTAACCAGAGTTTAATATTTTTTTTAATATTCTGCTTATTTTTATATATACACATAATATATTCTGCGGTGCTCCTTATCCGTTAGGACTTGACGCTGTTGTTGACTTTCCTGATTAACCAATGACTATAGATTCATCAATCACTGCTCTGAAAGAAAGTGTTCCAAACTAGCTGTACATATATTTAATGATAGTGCAAATCAAAAGCTTCAGTCGTTCAAATATAATCATTCCCAACTAATTATTCGAGACATCACCACTATAATTGGATGAAGATCCATTCAACTATCAAATTATGTGCTTGCAATGTTACTAAATCGTGCATTTGACTAGTATTTGTGTGGTTTTTAACTTAGCGCCTAATTCGAGGGACTTTACCAGCTATTGAAGTGCCACAAATCTGACGTATGTATGACCTTTAAGGACTTGGTACTAAGAAATATCCATCATACCCATATTAACCTTGATATGGGACCTCCGATTTTAGGGTCATAATTTGACGCGGTCACTTGCAGGATTGAATATAGAATATAATAGATATCACAAAGCGATAGAGTATACTCAAAATGTTGAGTACATTCAATCGGCTGTTATACTACTACTTGTGCAGATTTTCTATATTCATTTTTGGATTGATATTTTGACCTTCCACGCTTAGATTTTTAATTATTCCTGTTATGTATGGTATTTTACTCTTTTTCACAGATGAAGTCGTATTGGTGATCGCAGACATCATCGTTCCAGTGATAACCCTCGTGGTATGCCAAGGTCATACAGTCATTCCCGACCCCCTGGTACGGTTCCAGGGGTGCCCAGTCTGTGAATGTAAACGGCTGTCGTGTATTTATCCAAATCCAGTGTCCCTCCAAAAAGGCATCCGTTCCACCTACCCAAAAGTGCTCTGAAAACGGATCAGCATGATTAGGTATACTAAGTAATTTTTGTTTACATGTATATTTACACGTATAGTTTAAATACCTCTAACCTGATATCTGCAATATAACAAATGCGATTTCTTTTATGAAAGACAGAAATATTTATCATTAAAAAATGGTGAAAAGGAAAAGTAATATGGTTTATTCACAATTTGAAATCCACATAAACACAACAATAAAAATAATAATTTGTCCGAGCAGAACGTATCCACATGTAAAAACTGACTGACTGGCGAACTGAAACCGCTCTTATATGTATACCTAAAACCCATTGCTCGCGCAGAGCAATGTAATGTAAACAAATTCATGTTACCCATCACTCATTTGGAACAGTGGTATGTAAACAATATACTGTTACGTATATTATCGCTGCACAGTAAATTGCAGTCTCTATAATTTGTTATAAGGAAAGGGATGGAGCTACACACCTTTTAGAACTATTTTGGGTGTTTACATGCGAAAATTGGTTTCAACAGCGTGATAAATATGTTGACGTCATTGCTATACATAGATGATGAATAATTAAAAAAGATATAACACTACCTCAATTAGGTTAAAAGATTTGATGTAACTGGCGAAAATAAGGTAAAACAAACAGTGCTGCGAGAACCTTTCAGTAAAAAAAGATAATTAAACAAGAAACCATGTTTTACTTTACACTATATACTTGTATTCTAGAGTTACCTGTGACTGTTTTTAACAAATTATTCTACTTAATTACTCCTACTTCTGTTGATTATCTTTCATCTCATGGACAGCAGTGAACTGTTTTGTATTTTTTTTCGATCTTAGTAGCTGCATGGTTTGTTTTATGTATGGATAAAACTTCTATGCATAAAAATAAAATTGGAATGAAATACATTGTATATAATAATTGCACTTACTACTGATATACTTATTTCAATTATGACGTCACATTATTTCACGGATGTTATCCCAGCAAATATTTTCATGACCTGCCTTCACGTACAGACGGGTTATACTGAACACGTTTGAATGTCTACTGCAATTTCTATCGTGTTTCTCTTTTCTTTATGCTGTGAATACGTATGTATGACAAATAAACCGTATACTCGTATTTAGGGAAGATAACATATTAATATTTTTGGGAGTGCGGTTTAAATAGGATACAATTATAGAGCATACAACTCCTGATGTCAACTACAGACCTTCAATAGTTCGGAATTAGAAATAAAGTTATTAAATTGTACAAACCATTTATATGGTTCTGGATAAGGTGACTTCGTAAGAAGTTGTTTTCATCGGCAGTTTCAATCTCTACGATTTCTGCATTGACCTCGCGACAAGACGTCTGAAACACATCCCACCACCAATTTACACAAGTAAAAATGTGACATTCAACCTTGGACTTGACAGAAAGTCCAGACCTTTTACTGCCGTATGTAATAGTGATATGAAGTGAAATCAAAATGCACATGGTATGACTTTGTATTTGAATATCCATAGGCGTAGCTTGGGTTTGAATATTACCGAGGCAGGGGGTCTGGGGACTTTAAGCTATCGACATTTTAACAACGTAAAAGGTGTTGTTTTTTTTTTTTTACCGAGGCAGTTGCCTCGGTTGCCTCAATGGAAGCTACGCCACTGATATCCTATAGAATTGTAGGATATTTCGGTGTACGAAATTGTCATCGTTATCACATAAGAGATGCTAATACTTTGAAATAATTACTTCTGTAATATGTTATGATATCGGTTCTTCGATGGAAGTTTTATTTATGTGTGTAATGACAGCTGTTATTGTTACATGTATAATGGAAGAAATCACCCTACGTTCTTTGAATAGGACAATTGCTTCCATGATTAAATGCTCCTATGAATTTTATGTAGGATAATTACTTCCATGATTAAATGCTCCTATGTATCGATGTAGGATAATTGCACCTGTAATATGATATGGTGCTTTACTGGAAAATATTGCTCTAGCTAGGTCTTCTATAAGGAATTACTTGACATGAGAGGAACATTAAACTTATTTATTTTAATTAGTTACAAAGTTCACTGCATCTCCACCCAAGAAAAGTAAGGGCTTATCATTTTCAGTATGGGACATTTAGTCCCAACATGCTTTATCAATGTAGAATTATCTTAGTAATACTTAAAATAATGGGATTATCTATCGCCTTGGGATGTTCTCTCCCATGGGATTGTGTTGGATTTAAATCCTTCCTATCTCCAATAGGAGTTTTATCTATGTATATTTTAAAAGCATCTGTGATGATGTCGGTCATGCAATAGAAGATAAAGATACAAGAGGCTTCCTTGTGCATTTTGAAATGTGCTCTCTATCACCATGAATAAGGGTGGCGGTGCTCCGGACTTCGTCTTGTCCAAAGTTAAATATCACAGTGATGTTTTCAAGTTTTCTACTCGTTAAGTATGGAGTTCTTCGTGTGTTTTTTGTTTTAAAAAATGTTTATACAAAACGACAATATTCATCATAAACGTGTTGACACATGTAAACGTGCAATAGAGGATGATATAGAAGCCATAGAGAAGAGAAAAAAACCGACGATTTGAATCGCATCGAGTATACCAAACAGAAAAATTAACGTAATCCAGGATACATGTACCTGTAAAGTGCGGAACAAAATCAAAACGAAACGAAATCTACCGAAACGAAACCCACCAAAATGATATCTACCGAAATGAAACCTACCGAAACGAAACGAAACATATTGTATAACTGAACTCTTCAAATTATGATAATCAAAAATGGTATCGCAGGCCCCTGTGAAAGTTACCACATATAAATAAAATTCGCCTCCCCTTTGATGTTGGCTTTCGGATTGGCTGATGCAAAGTTGGAAAGGGGGGGGGGGGGATGAGTAAGCACAAAGTACATATCCGAAGTTGATTAAATTATACATACCATGTGCAAATAGTTTGGATTCATTAATTTCAGAACGGAGGGTTACAGTCTCAGAGGTCTGGAGAAACACACTAAACGAGGGATGGGGTCGCCGATGTTGGATCCATCTTTGGGCATAAATACATGTTTCAGTATTTTTTGCGCTAAAGACAAATCATGTATACATTTGGATATCAAAAATCACGTTTTTGAATTAGTGGCCACAATAATGAATTTATATGCAAAATCCGTGTACATTAATCTAAGGTTTTTTAACACGGATAAAACAGAAACTGTACAGTCATGTAAATTTAGAACTTTTTGATTGAGCAATCCGACCGCCACAAAATGTAGTCCATGCCATAGTCTTTCAAAACTTTTCAACGAGATAGGATTCAGGTTGATTGATCCTCATGTGATGTCATAGGTATTTGCAAAAATCTTAATAAATTAAACTTTGCGCATGATAAAAATATAGCTTACTGAGGAATTTTATTCACTGGATATAATAAAAAATCTGGTAAACTTTTAATACCGAAAAAGTATATATATATATATATATATATATATATATATATATATATATTTATAGATAATCAATTATTCATGATTCAAAAAATGTATTTGTATGTACATGTAGTATATCAAAATGTGGATTCTGAGTATGTCTTCCCGTTCTGTAATTTCTGCATCCCTGTCCATAAGCCTTTTGATTTTATAAAATGCTGACCCCTACTGATATAATTGCATAAAATAATTTCCATTTTCCGTCCCATTTTCAATTCCCCGTTTTAGCAACAATCCAAATATATAGAGTTATCTTTAGACCTATTGCATATCAATAATAATTTTTGATAATGCATGTATGTATATCTTACCGAATTTCATTCATATAATATGGTATATTATTTAATTTTTTCCATTATTGAAAGCCCTCGCACCTCAGCAGTTAGAGATAAAATTAGAGGTTAAACCTCTCCCTGCTTTCAACTTTCTCAGACACCAGCTTCTTCAAACAATGTTTGATGCTAACCGATGTACCACTTAAAAATGTATCAGTCAACCCGAAAGGCCACATCAAAGGGAATATAATTTTATTTATATGTGGTAGCTTTCACAGGGACCTGATATACCATTTTTTATTATCATGATTACACAGTTCGGTTCTATAATATGTTTCGTTTCGTTTCGGCAGATTTCGTTTCGTTTCGATTTCGCATTTTACAGGTATCCCGTAATCCATTATGTAAAGAAAAACGCTCCGTACCATAGCACCCAACCAACTTGACTTGCGGCTAGTTATGAAAGCATAGCACGACCGTCCATGTTTGAACCAATCTTGTGGACAGGAAGGTGCAGGCGCCGCTCGTATTCTTTCAACAAGAAAGGCTGCATTGGATGATAAATAACACAGCGCATGATAAACTGTTTCTGTCCTAAAAAGATTATTATTGAACCCAATGTCTTATCAAGTTTGTCCGTCAGCCTATTACCTGTAAATAGTAACGTTAAATGCGCACAATCATAGGTCTATTTTGTTTGACAGTTATTTCTCATTGCGTTTGCTGACGTAAAGTATTTGGAATAATTTGTCACCTTCACATATCTCCAATTAAAACAAAATAGGTATAAATCATCGTCCATGCTGTATAGAACTCTACAACAATGATAGCTGCAAAACATCAAAGTACCAATCTAATATTTCTAAATATTTTGTCAATTTTGTGTATCTTGTTGTGTACATTTCACACCACAGAATCTCAGTTTGTTCTGATGTGTTTTGGAGATTCCTATAATTAGATTCTGAGTGTTTATCTTGAAGTTAGTGGAGATAATATTATATAGGCACATGCTCATTGTAATTCCATGTCTCTTCTACACCTTTCAGCAGATGACAAAAAATACCAGGTTTGCAACATACGCAAATAAGATTACCGGAAGTCATATTAGATGAAAAATTTTGAAATAATTAAACATACCAAAAATTAGAAATCCGAAGACGTAACCATTCCATACAGCCATTTTGATATGTTGATGTTTGATAAGGCATTGCTATAATCATTTAGGTTATCGCAAAATATTTATAACGTCCAATGGAACTCTCGTGATAAATATAGATAATATCAATAAGAAACATAACATTTAGCCAGTCTCGGACTTGTTTGAATACTGTTGTAATTGTTACATGTGTTTGCCGTTTCCCACTTTAATTTTGTCAATTTCCTGGACTTAATACTGTATAGCGGAGTTTTTCCGCGGGTCTAAAGTTTGACGATTTGCTGTTTCAAAGGTATGCTAATAATTTTAACGGAATATATATTGGCGGAGAAGGAAGAGTTATCTCTCTTGCAAGTACTGACTTTGCCATTGGGTGCGTATTTGGTGAGTGCAATTTTGGCGGAAAGCTATCTAACTGCTAAAATAAGCCAAATTTATCACCCCGCGAAACATAAAAACCGCTATACGGTATTAATCTACATATGACGTATGCTTTGTATGTATAATAGGTAGCGGTAGACTAGTGGTTAGGGCGCTGGATTCGCAACACGAAGGCCCGAGTTCAATTCCCGATCCAGCATCGCATCATATATAAGACGTATAACCTTCGTATATGAAATAAGTGGTCCTCCACTACGCACCCAGAAGAAGAAGCGAAGGGATTTTTTTTTCCAGATCTGTTTTCACGGTAGACATTGGCACGATAAACTGTTCTCACTGATACCGCCCGGGTCGCCATACACAGCTCACCTATAGCTAGTGATGTCTCTGTGACTGACAAATTCTCAAACAAAAGCTGATTTTACAGACAGTTCTGTTGGAAGTCACACGGGCGAGTATCAGCAAACTGAGAGAGGATAATAGTATTAGTGACACGGTTAGTTAGTGACCTGATACGGACAAATAGATGGTGTGAAAAGAAAACCTGTATCGGGCGAGGTGAAGCTGAGTATCAGGTCACTAACTAACTGTATAACAAATTTATCACGTTGAAGACCTCTAACTGTTTATGTGGGGGTCTATATCATACAAATTAGTCAAATGTCTTTCCTTTTGTTTAAGAATAATGCTGCAAGTCGAACCCGACAATAAATAACTCGCTCAATACGGATATTTTTTGCATGATACGGTTTTTTTTTTTCACGGCGTCATGTGACCAAGATCTGACCAATTAGATTTCAACAATTTTGTCTAAGGCGTGATAAACTAATCTACACGGGTATATTTTACTGACAAAAGTACCTACATATATGTTTGCATGTGTACATGAAAAAGGGAAGATATTAAACAATGATCAATCTCATAATTCCTATAAAGAATACAAATTAGATGTAGAGCAAATACAGGCCCCTGCACACGCCAGAGGTGGGGTGATGGGTATAAGAGGAGTAAGCATCCCTTGTCGATCGTTCACACGCCAGAGGTGGGATGATGGGTATAAGAGGAGTAAGCATCCCTTGTCGATCGTTCACACGCCAGAGGTGGGATGATGGGTATAAGAGGAGTAAGCATCCCTTGTCGATCGTTCACACGCCAGAGGTGGGATGATGGGTATAAGAGGAGTAAGCATCCCTTGTCGATCGTTCATTGGTACATAGACATGGAGATTGAAGCGCAGAAGGTGGCGATATATAGGACATGGAGAAGAACTGCAAAGACAGCGATGAAAGAGACTGATACACCCGGAGTACCCTCACTGCGCAATGGCCAAACGCGCCGAGCATAGGCCTAAATTGCGCAGCCCTTCACTGGCAATGTTGACGTCTCCATTGGGTGAAAAATTCTCGAGAGGGAAGTCAAACAATCTATTCAATCAATCATACTTCAACGCCCCCAGTCTTCATGTCGGTTGTCAACAATGTATACCTGCAGATAAAGTTTCTATCATGAGAGGATGGGGTGCCAAACAACACACTTACGGGTATGACATTGTGTTCATCAGTTTCGGGATACAGTCTATATAACTTTTATTCAGATCCATTCAAACGCTCATAACTATAGATTTCCAGACGGTAATGTCACTTGGATATTTTTTCCACGCTATCTTACGAGACTTGTGTTCTTTCCATTCTCTACCCATAGGTGTCGCTGCTCGCCAACACATCTGTCTATGCCGAACTTTCAAAATTCTTGTAAAACGCTTTTTAAATTCTTTAAAAACTAAGTCAATAACAACAACTTAAACGCACTTTTGGGGTATACGTCACCCCCGTCGTGTATGTGTGGTCCTATGCATATTCGATTACTCTACTAAGTATGATGGATTTTGATTAAAAGTATGTAATTAGAGAGTATTTGTAATGCTGTTGACATTCATATGTACCGTAATAAAAAGAATTAATAAATTGTCAGCGAGAAAACCAACACTTGACGAGGGAATATTAAAAACACCCTAATTTAATTACTGGTAAAATTTGTTGGGTATAGGTAATTGTAAGCCGATAAGTAGATTGCATGGCCTGTGGTAGAGGCATTACAATTGTGACATCCTGTATGCGACACGCTGAACATATATACACCCCTAGTTTTCTCCTCTGTGTGTTGGTTTAAGAACTTGAGGTGAGAAATAAATTGATTTTTTTTTATTTTTCAGATTTTTTTCCCCTCACGAATTTCGCTATGACGGATCATACAACGATTACAACAAATTCCTGTCTGACAGAAAAATAAAATATATAGACTGTTTGTTAATGTATGTTGTTTCACAGTCGTCGATAAGCACGTGGTTTCGATATGATAACTGGAGTTGTTCGTCATTGATATAAGTTGAGGGTCGACATCCTGCCGTGACGTACAGTGCAGGTATCATCTTGAATCTTTTTTCACTTACAGCGTATTATAGTATCCCCTCTAGTTCACCTTTGCTTTTGTATTTGATCAGATTTTGAGGTACATGTAGCTGCAGAACTGTAGCTCTCTGACAAAAATATTGGAACAGATCTGAGAGCAACAGATCCACCCATTATAAACCCTCCCGATTTACGGCCCAGGAAAAAAATGCGCGCGGTTGAGGCCTTACATCGCTGCATTTGTGCATCGCTGTCTCATAAATCTGATATTTTAAAAAAATCATAATTTCCTGCTGTAGTTGTGCCCAAATATACCTTCAACTATATATTAAAGTCCTATGCGACCCCAAAACTCACATAATATAATAATGATATATCGATATAATGATTTAGTTTACCAATACAACCTATCATTAATTAAGATATTGGGTTAAATGCTGTCTGACTTGTTCCATACCGACTGTTACATGTAGTTAGGACGTTCTTGGCATTAACTGATCAAAACATAAGGCTCTCGGCGGGTGTGGCCGGTCGACATGGGGTGCTTAAACCTCTAGGCACTTATTCCCACCTCTGGTATATCCAGGGGTCCGTGTTTGTACAACTCTATTTTGTATTCCTTCTCGGAGTTATGAGATTAATCACTGTTCATAATCTTTACCTTTCATTATCTCTTTCTTATTTGGGGCTTCGTTTGTTCTATGTCACAGTTCGGTTTTGTTGATTTTGATCTTGAGGAATTTTCTCAGACGTGAGTTGATTAATGTCTGTTTATTGAAGTGAGTGTCCTTTCTATTCCTGTTCTGAATCATACAAGGACATCGCCTAAAAATTGTTGGTATAACGTTTTTGGTGCATAGTGTAATTTCGTTGACCATCAAGATGTCTCTGAGTTGCAGTGATGCTGCTCTGACCTTGCAAATTGTAACTTTGAGGTCTGACTGTTTCTCGTTATTAATACACTGTACGACGTGTAACAAGATACGTATAGTGAAAGGCGAAGATAACGAACAGTGATCAATCTCATAACTCTTATAAACAATACAAAATAGAGTTTGGCGAACATGGACCCTTGGATATAGCAGGTATATATAACATTAAACTTCTTCAATTCTTTTGCTGTCCAGGCTTTAAATATCATCTAATGTTGCATCGTCGGAAACCCACGGTCTGTCGCACTACGTTTACCTACCATGAGACACAAAGACGATATTTTCGCATAACTAATTAAAATACATGACCTTACGTGACCTATCGAGGATCAATGGGAATCGTCGTAATTATTCCCAGAACTGAAAGTGTCGGCAGTAATGGCGGCGCCCTTGAAAGTGTGTGTGTTTTGTTGTGTGCCACTATCAGAGATATATAGATAAAAACTCCAGATTTGGCACCCAAAATGGCTGATTAAGTTGGCTAATATTTCACTTTCACATGCCCCCTCCCCCCCCCCCCATACTTTTCGAAAATCCTGGATCCGTCACTGGGATGTTTATTATCATCCCTCCTACATAGCACGTGAATAAAATCAATCATACATGATACAATCTAAAAATTAGATGCAAATTAGAATTAAAATATGGTCTTACAATTCCGTTCACATGCCATATTGTAGTTATCGTAGGTTAGAAATCGATAGTGTTTACACGAGAGAGGTACATGTATGTAAAGAAGGTCATATTTACTGGTTCAAATTGTGCCGACAACACAAATGGAACAAATTAACTTAATACGCAAGTAAGGTTAACATACCTATAGGCATATAAACCGGTGAAATACGGAGTCTGTTAAAAAACACATTACTCCCGTATGATGGATAAAAGTGGCGAGACTACGAGTGCTGAATGTGTAAACCTGTATATAGACTGGTACACAGTAGTACACGCTTGGTAACACATGTCAGGTTTTTTCCTCCCCATTCTTTATACACACAAATACACCATCCGTTTCAATAATACAGATAAAGCATCTCGCTGAAAGCTTTGTAACTTCAAATTTGTCTAACTTATACTAGTCAAAATCTTTGCTTCGAAAGCATGTTTTTCTATGCTCCCGAACACTGAAAATAAGGTGCTTTTTCATTGGTTGAATATTGCAATAAGGAATGGTAAAGCGGCCAATCGCATACAGAAGCCGAGACACACCTTCCAGCGAAAATATCAGCGTTTTGTACCACGGGTGGTAAACGTAGTGCGACCGACAGTGGGTTTCCGACGATGCTAATGTTGTGCAAGCTCTTATCTGTCCTCTTCATTGCTTTCCCGAATGTTGCTTGTAATCCATTCCTCATGTTAGTATTTCTCCAATCCAAGTATTTCGTGTACTGAAGCTCCCTTTTAGGCAGTTCCCACACTACTCTGCTGTTATCTGTCCGCATATTTCCTTTGGAACTTGATATTTGTTTTTACAGTGATCTGATATTCCTATAATATTTGGATATATTTGAGGAGTTGGTGGTGTATTTGAATCTCTGTGAGTGTATTCTTACTTTGTTTTTCTTGAGCTTTAGCTTGATCATCGCTTTCATCTGTAATCTGAAGCTAGCATCCTATATATATCTTCTGAATTGTTCATTAATACAGATATGTCAATTTGTTTTTCAGTTGTGTGGTCTGATGATACCCATATGACTTTGTGGATGCTTTTGTGATGGAATATTGAACTACCTACGATCAGCGTATTGATTGTCCAAACGTATAGTCTGGTCCGTGTTGTCGCCTTGCCTCATCATATCCTGTTTTATCATATCTAATTTTGACACTTTGATCTACAATCAAGATGGTGACGTCTCTTTCTAAACACTCTGGAGTGTGTTGCTAATGTCATCTTTTGTTTCTTCCTCTGTATCATTTTTAGAGCTGAATACTGGACGACATAATATGTTATTCGTTTATGTTTTGTTCTAAGCATTGCTGACAGTGGCGGAGCTAGGTTTGAAATATTTGTAAGCAGGGGGTCTGGGGGGCGTCAGCCCCCAGAAGCTGAGGACATTTTTTTGTAATATGTAATAAAAATTTAACGAAAATTTTTGTAAGCACGTGCATACAGTGCTATTGTGTAACTACGTCACTGACTGATGATTTAATCCATTCAAAGAACATTCTCGTCCAGATTCGTGAGCTCTTGATTAGAGCTTGTTTGTGTTCCTGTAGGATTTGCCTTCTTACATAGTAAGATGGCTAACCCTGCGCAAAACCCTTCAGAACCAGAGGGCAATCTTCTTTGTTGTTAGTTTTTTTCCTTTTGCATAGTCACAGGTTTCGGTTATTTGAAGGCGCCGAAGACGCGCCTTATGTCAATGTCACTCATCTACCGAAGCAAATACAACAATGTCGTCAACTTGGCTTAGATTCAGTTTGTAATGGTGCAAGTTTTACATGTTTGTATATTCATTTTGTACAGAAATATTTGACGGAAAAGTATGATTCGTGTTTAGGACTCATCCTTAAGATGATTATCTATAATTAACTATAAACCTCAATGTTGTAATTGACGGATAAGATGCACCCTGGGTCCATAGGCGTAGCTTGGGTTCGAATATTACCGAAGGCAGGGGTTCTGGGGGGGGGGGGGGGGGCGAAGCTATCGACATTTTAACAACGTAAAAGGTTTTTTGTTTTTTTTACCGAGGCAGCTGCCTCGGTTGCCTCATTGGAAGCTACGCCACTGGGGTCGAAACAAATCATATAATTTACTGATTTACCAACAAATCACAGTAACGATGTCAAACATACTTGTTTTTAAAATATACCTGGTTTTGCATTCAGTTAACTAAACATTTAAAGCGAATCACAAAACAATTTTACAGGTATAGACGTTTGTCTGTAAAACGTAAACTTGTATCGAAAGAATGAAACCTGTTGTTCCTGTATATCGTCTGTAGAGAAATGATTCCGTGGTATGCTAGTTCTATTATCACGGGTCTTAATTTCATTTCCTTCTGGTGTAAACGTTTTCATTTTGTCAGCTTAGATATGTTTAATGGTCTACATTTTAGCAGTCGCTCCCCTTACACCGGAAATTGGGGGCGCGCTTATTATTGAATAATACATTAAGAAATAATATATAGTAAAGCGTACGTTACAAAAGTATGCACTTTGTCAAATTGTAGAGTTGGTGGAGGAGTGGGGGGAGGGGGTGTTATAGGTGTATTACAGTATTTGACGTTTCTTTCTGTTCAAATTATGCAATTGATACCGAGGATATTTCAATAGTAGTCTGTTAAAAGCGCAATGGAATCATGTGATACAACCAGGCAGGCATAAGAGGAGGGGGGGGGGGGGGTGTTTTCATAATATTGCCTAAAATTTCTTGACAAGTAAATTAAACAAAAAATTAAAAATAATGATAATCCAAAGCTCGAGAAGGAAGGCGGCAAAGGTTGATCTTTCAGTTCCATTCATCAGTTAAAGTTTACATTTCCACTGCCATTCACAACAATGCTGGGTTTTTTAAGAGGGAGGAGGGTAGCCTATCCGACTGCAGATCTATCTCTGCATGTAAAAATAACCAAGTTTGCATGTAATAGTAAGAGGAGGCAGACCCATGGTTGCTAAGAGACTGATGATTGTTTTTTTCTCATTTGAGTATATAATTGAAGTGCAAGAAGAGGTGTAAGTTGATGTACACAAAATTTAACTTTCAAAAGATTAAATCACACGCGAAAAAAATATTTTAACAAAAATGTTACACTAGAGATACCAATTCGAGATACTTAACATGCTTTATTTATTGACACCTAGTGTACATTTAGCAACAAGTAGTTTTGTTTTGTGTGAAATGATAAATTAATAATGTTTATATATATACATATGTGTTGGTTTTACACGTGTTCTTAGACATGTCGTATTGCATGTTTTTTGTGTGTTTTGGTTTTCGACAATATTGATAAATATTACATGTAAGAATGGAGAATTGCTGATATACATGTACTGAGGACATCATGATTCTGATCTAAACAAATCGAGGACTAGGTAATATTTACAAACTTTATCACATCAAGACCACGCATTGCTTGCATGAAAACCGCACAAGGAACACATATAAATGTAATTAGGTACTAAACTATTTTGTTCAGTTATACTATTTTTAAGTCATTATACTTAATTCTTAGAAACAATTCCTTAAGGTATTCAATGTATAATGACCATATTTCATATATCATAAATGGATGGTGGAATATTTGTAATCATGGTATCATTTTGAAGGGTTCATCAAATAAACATAATCCACCATAGGAATTTTCAAAATTTTGTTTACTGCTTGATTTATTTCACCTAGAATTTTACATTGAAGTATATGGGAAAACCATGTTTTATTACAATATTTTAAAAACAAATTATATTTTCATAATAATCTCTTGGTAGAAAGTTACATACACTTTCTTTTTAAGAAAATATGATATAAAATTAATCATTGACCACACACATTTTAGAAAATTAGATTTTTCTTATTTTTACAAAGGCAGACAACTCTTCCAAAAAGTCTTAAGTGCAAAAAGGTCAGCTTCTAATCATTTACCAGTCATGTGAATTTCATCTGCTTCACTTTCATCATTATTTAACAATAAACTTTTATGTTGATCTAAATCTGTAATAAGGGGAAATAACTCGCATAGTGACTCATGAAAAATGTAGGCGGATCCATCTTAAATTCAGGTGGATGAATATTAAACAGGTACTAACACTCTTCAATTTTATTTTTATTTTACATATGAATTTTTTTTTCTCTTTAATTTTTTTTATTGCCCCATCACATAATGATCAATACATATAGGTTTACAGCCGAGAGTGGGGAGGCTTGGATTCTGCAAAACTAAAACTATTGTTATGGACACTGTCATGTGAGGCTTTTATATACACAAAACCACAACATTTATACCTCATTCATACATGTACAATATCAATATATGAAGGTGAATATATATTCAGTACAAAATTTCCTTTTTGGCTCCTTCAAATGAGGGAAGTTGTTTTAAACATTTTTCTATATATGTGCTAATTGTTTACTATGCACATTGTTAAATTGGAAATATTACAGTTTCTATAATGTTTTCTAAGAATACAAAATTAATATATTCCTCACAATATCAACTCCAAAAAGTTCTTTTATCCATTCAAGAATAATTGTTTTTGTAAAATTTCAGTATCGCATTTTTCAGCAGCTATACACGGAAATAGATACGTGGTATATGATATCTGCATTTTTTAGTCGGATTTTTTTTTTTACACCCATCAGATATCAATCAAATCTAATTCCGACTCTACTTATTATATATTTTTCTATCTATATATTTTTTAATATTATCATCATATGTTAAGGCGAGCGCATTTGAATCTTTTCCATTCGAAAAAGTATGTACGTGTAAACATTCATTCCATTCGATAATGGAATGAATGAAAAAGTAGACGTTCCCAGAATTTTATTTCAAAGAAAACTTGGAGGGCCATAAGGTAAGTATATATATTTATATATGGGTTGTTTCAATATTTCACAGTTCATTACCCTTTCATTAATGAATCAAACTTTTTTCATGCTAGACGTATATCTTTTGTAGGAATTTTATCACTGCTATTCACGTAGAACAAATAAATTAGAAAATCATTAGAACGTGAACAGATTTATATTTACTATTGATTATATAAAAAACACTATCAAGGGTAATAACTCATATAATATTGTTTACTCCATTATACCCTGCACAGAGGAGAACTCACACCCTGCGAAACACAATCTCGTTACAAGATCACCGAGAATGGAAAAGGGATACAGTAACCTAATGAAAATCTAAGAGAATCATACAAACATACACCTTGCATTAAAATAATCTTTATAAAACAGTGTTAAACCATAATACTAAATCGAAAATCAATCATTATGAGGACAATATATTACCACACACTCGCACACCAGTGGCGGATCTAGAGTGGGTTACGGGGGTTGCACCCCTCCCCCCCCCCCCCCCCCCCCCCCCCCCCCCCCTTGGATTCACTAAAAAAAAAAAAAAAAAAAAAAAAGAGAGATGAGAGAGAGAGAGAGAGAGAGAGAGAGAGAGAGAGACTGAGACTGTAGAGTTATTAAAGTCCTGGGGGGGGGGGGTGGATATTGTTTATACAATTGTGCGTCAACGTTTCTATCAGGTGATGATAATTCAAATTATCTTTTATATAGTTTGTATCTGTAATATTTCATTTTATTTTTTAAAAAAAATGAATTACTGGGAGTAAATCGGAATGCATTTTAAAACATGATTCGTTTTAAAAGCAAGAGTGACAGATCTACGTCTGATAATTATACAATAACATTAATCCAAATTTGAATTTAGAAATACAAATTGATAGCATTCCTGTTAAGTTGTCGTTTAACTATGTTAAGGTATGTTATAACAACTCTCTCTGTAGTGGCGAATTCAACTGGCGCCCCCCCCCCCCCTAAAATTTTCAAATTTAAGGTAAATCGTGGTATATTGTTTAGATAATTGTACTAAACGATAAAAGAAGCAATAATTTCTTCCACTCCCGGAGAAATGAATGACAAAATCTTTTTGATTTCTTGAATTACTTCATTGGAAGAACTTAATTTTTTTAAGAACCCTTAAAATTTGCGTCATTTTACTAATTCCACCTTATTAAGAATGATAGAAAATAGTAAAAATGACTTAAATAGGAGACATATTTTAAGCTCTATAAAATCTTTAAAATCCGGGAGCTTCGCCCCCTGGGCCCCCACCAGGGCTTCGCCCTGGACCCACTGGGACCTCAAGGCGGCCCCCAAACCTTCTGCCTCATAAAGTGGTGCCCCCGTAACAGCAATTCCTGGATCCGCCCCTGCATTTCCTCTTCAACCCCCCACCCTTTGAAAAATTGCTAGATCCGCGCCTGCACACGACCTTCCACAGGTAACTGTGTTTTCTTCTGAGACACGAATTCTCATATTTGTACATGTACATGTATTTACGTACATTTAATTCATTAACAACACTAGTGTAAAAATACATATTTCAATGGTTCGCCATTTCATGCATTTACATGTATCTTTATTTATCGTCAACACTCGGTGTTACACAAGGAAATAGATACATTTTCTCAGATAACAATATTTTTTTTTTCTCTCTTTTTATTCACGCCTGTCAGATATCGACCAAGTCTATTTCCCTATAATCTATTTTACGTGACGTATGCGCTTTTGAATAAGATAAGGTTTATCTTAAGCAAAATCTTTGACCTTACATGTATATGACGTCACTAAAAGTTATGTTGCTTTGATCTAAACTATCTGGGATAACCCAATCATATTGACTGCTACAATCGAAATCAATTTCTTTTATGGTAGGAACTTGGTTATTGTAATGTGTAGTATAACTCATAAAACTGTGCTCAAGTACATTTATCTGAAATCATCATATCAATAATCAATAACGGGAGGCCGGAGTTCGAATCCCGACCGCGACAGATCTAAGTCGTTAAAACAGGTAGTGATAGTCCCATCGCCAAACGCTCGACATCAGGTGTGAATGTCACGGGTCCTCGGAGATGATCTTGAAAACGGATGCCCCGTGTAACAGTAGGTGTGGCACGTTAAAGAACCCACACTGCTCAATGGCCGTAAGCACCGAGCAAAGGCCTAAATTTGAAGCCATTCTCCGATCATGGTGAAGTCTCCTTATGAGTGAACAATTCTAGAGACAGAAGTTAAGCAAGACATACGATGTATTTATTAATAATTTATAACGCTTCACGCCTTATATTGTGTTAGTATTTACACACCAGAGATGAGATGAAGTGCATACGAGGGGTAAGCATACGAAGGGTAAGCATCCCTTGTTGATCGATCATAATCGCCTTGAGCATTTTCCTTTGTTTAGGTTAGTGGAGTAATCCGTGGTCAAAATCGTTACGTAATAAACGGCCCAACGTTTAATATAAAACTTGTCAGATAGCATTCAACATGATATCAGGTTGTGTTTGTAATCAAATATCTTGTTTTGAAGTCTTCGTGATCAAAGATTCGGTGACATACAGTTTTCGATATGTCCGTCTCTCGTTTTGTCCGTAAAATATTGCACAAACTTGCCCATAACGTTTGAATGGGTGGTGATAAGGCTTTCATATTTCACAGGTGTATTTTTGTGACAAGACTTCCCGTTGTGATAACAATGACTTTGCTGTCATACGGGGGCATATGTTATTCACAAATACATCTTGTTAAGATCTTGATTGTCCCCAAACAAAGCATATGGTGCATACGCAGAAGCATGTATTCGTTGCTTTTGAGTGATTTTTAATGATTTTAGCCCTAAAGGAGACATGGATCAAACGCAAAGACGGAAGAAGTCGGTACCATTATTCATGAAGAAGTTCTACGATGGCCAAACACGACCAAACATGATATTCTCCGTCATTGGCGACTCTGAAAACTTTATTCCAAAGCCTTGGTCCAAGTCTCGTTTTCAGGAGGCTTTGATATATGCGGCTAAAGCAACGGGAGGTTTGTGTTTGATATATGCGGCCAAAGCCAAGGGAGGTTTGTGATTGCATGCTACCTGTATAAACGGATCAACTATTTTCCCACAGTAAATCAGTAGCCGAGTTAAGTTATCGATAGATGCAGGATCAAAGTCTGTACTCTAGTTACAGTGCACTGAAATAATGGACGTGTCACAGGTTTTGCTATACTTGACTACAATATTAAAACTATAGCAAATCAAAGTATTAAAGTTTTACAAGAAAACGTAATAGATAATGTTAATTAATGATTCACTCTACCAAGGTTAATTATCAAACATCACCAAATGTTTTCAACACATGAACGATATTTTTGTGAAACAAATCAAAATATCTGTTTTTGTCCTTTTGAAAATTAAAGTATCACTGGTTTTACCGTACTAGTTAACTTCACAGGTAGTATGCACGCTTTTTCTTCAGAATAAACTGTGCATGCAAGCGGAGGAGTCATAGCATGCATCACATTCGCAAAGAAAACATTGATTACGCAATGCAGCATAGACTCTTTAGAATCAGTGTTGTGTTTGAGACTGTAACATTATTAAACAATGCACATACCCTGAACACACACTAAAGTACATACATGTTTATGTCTAACTTTAAAAGAGACAATCTTTTATCCGATATGAACACTTGTACACTAGTAGTTAGCAATTACATATTTCATCTTAAATGTAAGGAAAGGTGTGCCTTTAATGATATAAACTGATATCAGAGAATGATCAGTACTCACCAACACAGAAACATCAATATTTAAGGAAAACACGGAAGTAACCCTTGTAATGGTTTTTATTGAATTAACAGGGAGCTGGATACTAACCAATGGAGAACCCTTAAAAGTCTCCAAAACAATTCATGAGATGATGGAGGAATACGTGTATTTAGCCGCGAGCAACAAGAAGTCAGCAATTCGCCTGATATCCATTCCCTCTAGAGCAGTGGAGGACACTAGCCTGTACTTTGATTTGCCGGAGGCTTTTGAAGAAGACAACAGTTCTTCTGTAAGTTTCAGTGATGTGTATATTATGAAAATCATAATTTCTGTGCTTTTTAAAAATATTTCAATTTATGCTACATCGTGTGTTAAGTTATTTTGAGCTCATGGTTTATTGTATTTTTATTTTACGTCCCGTGCGCGAATCCATCACACATATTGTGAAGTACATGCATACATGACGCTTTCCACCATGGCAGTGGATGTTCGTTGTGTTGCCAATGGTAACAGTGAAATGGAAAGTTCAATTTAAAGGTGAAATCCGAAAGACCTTTGACGTCCCCTTTCTCTTGGCATTGTTAAAGATGTTAGGTTTGACACAGCGTCGGGATCGATATTTAAACCTGGGACCTTCCGTTTTTAAAGTGAGCACCCATAACACTGAACTACCATGACCTGTCTCTGAGATTAGCAGTTTATGATGTTAACGCTTTAAGTTTTACGTATGCTTTAGTTTCACGATCATTCAGTGTCACTGGCCCCTTAAACCTCTAGGGTTGCCAAGGCACTACATCAGTGAATGCTGCTCCATTTCCACATATGACAGTCATGGGCGAGATACTGGGTTGTGCGAAATGTTCCCCTGTCCACTCCCCAATATTGTCTGTCTATCTCTTTTTCTGTCTCCATCGTCATCTTTCTCCCTGCACAATGCCCTGAAGTATGGTATTTGACAGTTCACTACCTCTGGTGACAAGGACCTACCAGTTCAGCTATTTGTTTTCTTTACAGTGGTCACTAGCTCTTCATGGTGGCTCAAGTGCTGGTTCATGATTTTCCGGACTTTCTCCTTTGTGACATGTTCTGTGCACGAGTAGTCTTCTGTAACATCTCACTTCCAGTTTGGATTTTTCTCTGCAGTTCTGCTGTCAGCGTCCATGTTTCGCAAGCATACTGAAAGACTGAAATGATCAATGCATGTAGTATATTCTGTTTGGATGTGAGACTGATGTTTTTGTCCCTCCGTATAAGTCTCAGTCTTGTCAGCACTGCTGCTGTTTGAGCAGTTATAGCGAGGATTTCAGTCTTGGAGCCCTGATTGTCAAGGATGACTCATAGGAATTTGAACTGCTTTACAGTCTAATTCTGTTCCACTGACTGTACTCTTTCTTTCAATTGGTTTTGTGCTGTTTGTCATCATTTTTGTCTTCTCGGCACTGATCTCCATGCCAAATCTAGAAGATGTTTTGTCTAGGGGGTTATCGAGACTGACCAGCTCTTCTTCCTCTCCAGCCAACCCATTATCATAATCAGCAAATCGTACCCTTTCCTCCTATATGCTGACTGTACCGTGGTGATTTTTGAGGGCCTCTAACATTATGCGCTCCAGGAAGATGTTGAACAGTGTTAGTGAGAGTAGACAGACCTGACGGACCCCACCAGGTGTGTGGAACTAGTCTCCAATTGTGCCTTGCACAAGTACTACACTGCTGGCTTTTACATACAGTTGCTTGATGGTATTTATGAGCTTTTGACCCATGTTGTATTTATTCATAGTAGTCCACAGCGCTCCATGCTACATCCTATCAAACGCCTTCTTGAACTTAAAAGTTGTATGCGAAAAGTACATGGAACACCAACAAGATATCTACCAAGTCTTTGTTTAGAGTTTAGAGGATCACAGATAATCAAGCCATTTACATGTACATATATTAGTGCAAACTGTTAAAGTAAACACCATTACATGTAGGATACACATACATGTTCAATATATTAAAGTGTACACCGATCTAGGTATTATATACATACATGTACATACTATTGACGTGTATACCGACATGTACAAACTGTTACAGTGAACATCACTATGGGTATTATATACATATATACAATATATTAGAGTTTACACAGATCTATGTATTATTCACATACATACATACATTAACTCTTACAGTGTATATCGCTTTATATATCGTGTATGCATATGTATATCACGAGGATACCCAATAACAATTTGCAATGGTTGTGAAGCGAAAATAACGACTAGAAATAAAAATACTCGATCCAATCTAGACATGCTTTAAATAGAGGAAGTGAAGAACATGATATGGAACACTTTAAAAGATACATTGGCGATACCATGCACGTTTGTATGGAAAACCTTATTGATTCAATGAATATATTCTTCATGCATACTAAAGAAGTTGATTTGTGTTTTTAAAGAGATTATAATGAATAATATATCTTGTACATGTATGTCTATGAAAAGAACATCCATTAATTAGTACGATATATACATGGATATACAATTAATCTACAATGTATCTATCTATCTATCTATCTATCTATCTATCTATCTATCTATCTATCTATCTATCTATCTATCTATCACTTAGATTCTCAACAATTTATTTTCTCAAGATTTGCATTGTACATGGGTTTTAAATACTACTCTCAAATTTGGCAGATAATTTTGCAAAATTTCCCGAATTCGCAATTCCCTACATTAATTTGCAATAAAAACATGCCTCGTGCCTAGTTAAGTCACCAAAGAATGATGAAAAGAACTAAACCACGTAATATATATCTGTGATTCACTTGTTTACAGGAATTTATATTCCCACATTTATGAATCTATATATTCATAATTTTTACCCAGTAAACAATTTCTCCCCTATAATGATTTACATCTACACATAGATTATCCCCCACATGGATAATAATGTTTATACCTTGTTGTGTAAAAATAGTGGAGAAATACTGTTTCATTAACTTGATGTTATGTTTTTCTCCTAGAAATCCAAAGATGATGAGGTTTTCATGACTTTTTTCGAAGGCAAAGAGTTATCGGACGTGGATTATATTGAACACAGATTTGCAATAGAGAAAACATTGGAGAAACCGAAGCCGGGAGGTACCATGTATAATTCTAAGTGGTTATAAATATTCAAACGACAATAATGAAACTTATAGGTGAATTTCAGATGATAGAGTAAATTCTAAGATCAAATGTATTAAGGAAATTTAAAAAGTGAATGTTGGTATTTTATATAAAGACTACATAGTGTCACGGCGAGTGTGACCGGTCAATAAGGGGTGCTTATTCCTCCTAGACACCTGATCCTACCTCTGGTATATGCAGGGGTCGGTGTTAGCCCAACTCTCTATTTTGTATTGCTAATAAGAGTTTTGTGATTGATCACTATTCGGTATCTTCACTTTTCTTTTAAGCAAATAGCTATGAATAATCATCAACCTTAACCACATTCTTTCTGAAACATTTTGTATCCTAAATGTCAACTACTCATGCCTTGTCATGAATTTTATGAATTACAATGAGAGTCATTACATTGTTAGATGTTACCTGTACATTCAGTGAGTCATGACCTTGCTAGATGTTACCTGTACATTCAGTGAGAGTCATTATCTTATTAGGTATTACCTGTACATTCAGTGAGAGTCATTACATTGTTAGGTGTTACCTGTACATTCAGTGAGTCATTACATTGTTAGATGTTACCTGTACATTCAGTGAGTCATTACATTGTTAGATGTTATCTGTGCATTCAGTGAGAGTCATTACATTGTTAGGTGTTACCTGTACATTCATTGAGAGTCATTATCTTATTAGGTATTACCTGTACATTCAGTGAGAGTCATTACATTGTTAGATGTTACCTGTACATTCAGTGAGAGTCATTACATTGTTAGATGTTACCTGTACATTCAGTGAGAGTCATTACATTGTTAGATGTTACCTGTACATTCAGTGAGAGTCATTACATTGTTAGGTGTTACCTGTACATTCAGTGAGAGTCATTACATTGTTAGGTATTACCTGTACATTCAGTGAGAGTCATAACATTGTTAGGTGTTACCTGTACATTCAGTGAGAGTCATTATCTTATTAAGTGTTACCTGTACATTCAGTGAGAGTCATTACATTGTTAGATGTTACCTGTACATTCAGTGAGAGTCATTACATTGTTAGGTATTACCTGTACATTCAGTGAGAGTCATTACATTGTTAGGTGTTACCTGTACATTCAGTGAGAGTCATTATCTTATTAGGTGTTACCTGTACATTCAGTGAGAGTCATTACATTGTTAAATGTTACCTGTACATTCAGTGAGAGTCATTACATTGTTAAGTGTTACCTGTACATTCAGTGAGAGTCATTACATTGTTAGATGTTACCTGTACATTCAGTGAGAGTCATTACTTTGTTAGGTGTTACCTGTACATTCATTGAGAGTCATTATCTTATTAGGTATTACCTGTACATTCAGTGAGAGTCATTACATTGTTAGGTGTTACTTGTACATTCAGTGAGAGTCATTATCTTATTAGGTGTTACCTGTACATTCAGTGAGAGTCATTACATTGTTAGATGTTACATGTACATTCAGTGAGAGTCATTACATTGTTAAGTGTTACCTGTACATTCAGTGAGAGTCATTACATTGTTAGATGTTACATGTACATTCAGTGAGTCATTACATTGTTAAGTGTTACCTGTACATTCAGTGAGAGTCATTACATTGTTAGGTATTACCTGTACATTCAGTGAGAGTCATTACATTGTTAGATGTTACCTGTACATTCAGTGAGAGTCATTATCTTATTAGGTGTTACCGGTACATTCAGTGAGAGTCATTACATTGTTAGATGTTACATGTACATTCAGTGAGAGTCATTACATTGTTAAGTGTTACCTGTACATTCAGTGAGAGTCATTACATTGTTAGATGTTACATGTACATTCAGTGAGTCATTACATTGTTAAGTGTTACCTGTACATTCAGTGAGAGTCATTACATTGTTAGATGTTACCTGTACATTCAGTGAGAGTCATTACATTGTTAGATGTTACCTGTACATTCAGTGAGAGTCATTATCTTATTAGGTGTTACCGGTACATTCAGTGAGAGTCATTACATTGTTAGATGTTACCTGTACATTCAGTGAGAATCATTACATTGTTAGGTGTTACCTGTACATTCAGTGAGAGTCATTATCTTATTAGGTGTTACCTGTACATTCAGTGAGAGTCATTACATTGTTAGGTGTTACCTGTACATTCAGTGAGAGTCATTACATTGTTAAGTGTTACCTGTACATTCAGTGAAAGTCATTACATTGTTAGGTATTACCTGTACATTCAGTGAGTCATTACATTGTTAGATGTTACCTGTACATTCAGTGAGAATCATTACATTGTTAGGTGTTACCTGTACATTCAGTGAGTCATTATATTGTTAGGTGTTACCTGTACATTCAGTGAGAGTCATTACATTGTTAGATGTTACCTGTACATTCAGTGAGAGTCATTACATTGTTAGGTGTTACCTGTACATTCAGTGAGAATCATTACATTGTTAGATGTTACCTGTACATTCAGTAGGTCATTACACTGCTAGGAGTTACCTGTACATTCAGTGAGAGTCATTACATTGTTAGATGTTACCTGTACATTCAATGAGTCATTACATTTTTAAATGTTACCTGTACATTCAGTGAGTCATTACATTGTTAGATGTTACCTGTACATTCAGTGAGAGTCATTGCATTGTTAGATATTACCTGTACATTCAGTGAGAGTCATTACATTGTTAGGTATTACCTGTACATTCAGTGAGTCATTACATTGTTAGGTATTACCTGTACATTCAGTGAGTGTCATTACATTGTTAAGTGTTACCTGTACATTCAGTGAGAGTCATTCCATTGTTAGGTATTACCTGTACATTCAGTGAGTCATTACATTGTTAGGTATTACCTGTACATTCAGTGAGAGTCATTATCTTATTAGGTGTTACCTGTACATTCAGTGAGAGTCATTACATTGTTAGATGTTACCTGTACATTCAGTGAGTCATTACATTGTTAGATGTTACCTGTACATTCAGTGAAAGTCATTATCTTATTAGGTGTTACCTGTACATTCAGTGAGAGTCATTACATTGTTAGATGTTACCTGTACATTCAGTGAGAGTCATTATCTTATTAGGTGTTACCTGTACATTCAGTGAGAGTCATTACATTGTTAGGTATTACCCGTACATTCAGTGAGAGTCATTGCATTGTTAGATGTTACCTGTACATTCAGTGAGAGTCATTACATTGTTAGGTGTTACCTGTACATTCAGTGAGAATCATTACATTGTTAGATGTTACCTGTACATTCAGTGAGAGTCATTACATTGTTAGATGTTACCTGTACATTCAGTAAGAGTCATTACATTGTTAGATGTTACCTGTACATTCAGTGAGTGTCATTACATTGTTAGATGTTACCTGTACATTCAGTGAGTCATTACATTGTTAGGTGTTACCTGTACATTCAGTAAGAGTCATTGCATTGTTAGATGTTACCTATACACGTGTCTTCAATTGACATTTGTTGTGAAAAATTTACTGACTCATTAAGTTCATTACATTTTCATCATAGACCCCAAATAAATGATTGATATTTACGTGACTAAATAATTGGCATTTTTTTTCATTATGTGACTAGAATATTGGGGGTAAGGCAATTTCACGCAGGAAATGTCTGCAATTTGAACAGGAACATTGTATGATAAAGATGCCTGTGATTCACTATAAGTTTTAATGACACTGGTAGCTCCTGTCCTAAAGCAGGAGCATGGAAGGCCATGTGCTTCTGTTTCGTTATTTGAACTGTATGTTTTGTGGTTTAAGTTCCTGCGTCTACATGTACTCTTTGATACCATGGTTAATGTCCTTAACGAAAATCCAATGTTTAGCTTGTTTTCAAAATAAACATAGGAAAGCAAATACAAATATAGGTACCATTCAATAGATCATATTACCGTTCACGAAAACTAAAATCCTTATCTTAAAATATAATTTGTTTCTCTCCACTGTGAAATAGACAATAAATTTATGTCCTCATACGATATACTTTTACAACAGGTCTGCATGTTTGTTTTATAAAACGCCTTTTCATTAGATCATTATAAATTAAAACTTTCACTAAATTGATGATGTCAAATTGTATCTAGAGATAGTTTTAAATAGCTTCACACATTTACATACAAATGTAAAAGCATAGTAATTTAGGGAATTTAAAGGAGCGAAATTCTTTAAACATCCGTAATTTTTTCTCTATTTGTCACAGAAAAGGGTTGAATAATGAATGTATGTATATTTGTGCCATTGATATAAATGTTGACACAGTCTCTAGTCAATAATATCTACCAATGCGTGTGTGCTCAGAAGTTGAGGAGCGAAATTCTTTAAACATTCGTGAATTTTTGCCTACTTGTTACAGAGAAGAATGCCTTGGTGATAATACTCGTGGAAGGAGAATTGTCAGCTGTGGAACACGTCAAATTGGCGACAAAGAATGGAACACCTGTCGTTGTTGTCAAGGGAACAGGCGGGGCAGCAGATTTACTGGCTACATATCTGTAAACTCTAAACACAAAATGATTTTATGACATCCTTTTCAGTCACTGTTCGTTAACCTTTTACTTTGCTTGTCTTCATACTCTGATACAGGAAATGGATAGGTAATCAGATTTATAAAGGAGAATGATATACATGTGTATATAATTAAAAAGGATAATCCGGGTACTTTTTCTATTCTGAACTTATGTATTCCAGATGTTTATTTGTTGTAGGTCAGTCATTTTTGTATTTTTGAACACAATACTGTTTATATTTGAAGGCAATTTTGCTGTTAAAATGGTTATTCTATAATATGTATTATATTCGACACATTAGCATGTATTTTCTGAAGTCACTGTATTGTACCATCAATCATACAAACAGGGACCTAGTAAAGAAACAAAAGAAGATACGATTGACGACGTTAATTCCAACGTTATTCGGGATAAAGCTCGACGAAGGCGAGATGACTGATCTTTCACAGAGTCTCAAATTCATCGGAAAAAGGCATGACCTGGTGAGATTACAATTTTCTTTCCGTAATTTTTGTTTCATTTTTAATGGAGTCAGTTTACTGAAAAATAGGTCCTGAGGGATTAATAGACCTCATGGGATTTCTTAGTTTGGTAAGGAGTGAATTTGATTACAATGCATGGTATTGGATTATAAGATTATCATATTGATGTCATGATGATTTACGTATATGTAAGAAGTTACTAAAAATAGAATGTGTTGCTCAGTTAATGAAATTGCACGTTCACTAACGACTTATAATTTCGTGGAACAATGGCATACACATTTTAGCACTATTATTAACGCAATGGATTTGAAAGCAAAGTGTGTTACTGGTTTATAGCTTATCTTGGTGTAGAAACACTTAAACATGTAATGAAGTACAGTGCTATAAAACATAAGATCCATCAAGTTATGTTTTAAGTCAATAAAAACATTTGCTATCCATGCGCTATACATTTCACATAATGTAACAGCTCAGTTTGCTTGTGAGATCGAAAGTCATGCTTTGGTTGCAAAATTAAATGTGATAGTTCAAGCTTGCAGTTGATCAAATTGACGTAGAATTGGGATTATGATGTCATGGATATGCCGTTTTACTGCCAGTTATTTTGACATGAGCTTGCCATTTCTCACAGTATATACTTCAGATATGTGTATATTAGGTGCAAAATAACCTATTCGTACTTACCTGTCGCCATCTTGAACTAGGATAACACACGTTACACTTGGTTTTTTTTTTCATATTGATTGTATATTGTTTAACGTCCCTCTTGAGAATATTTCACTGATATGGAGACGCCACCATTGCCGATTAAGGGCTGCGAAATTTTAAGCCTATGTTCGACGCTTACAACCTTTGAGCAGGGAGGGATCTTTATCGTGCCAAACCTGCTTTGAAACGGGACCTCGGTTTTTACGGTCTCACCCGAAGGACCGTCCCATTCAATCGCCTCTTACGACAAGTAAGGGGTACCGAGGACCTATTCTAACCTGGATCCTCATGGGACGAAACGAAAATATCCTGGTGATGAGAAATTGCTGAAGCTTGTCAAATGTCTTTTCCTTTCGGGAATTACGTACTTCCCCATGTCTGACGTATTCATTCTAAATGTATATTGTTAACGGTAATGAAACTGCGATGGTTATAGAACTGTCTTTATCAAATTATCTTAATTACTCAAAGCGTCCTGACGAATGGCACTTTTAATTCATATACAACGTCTCAAGACGTTCAATAATAGAGCATCATGCAAACACTAAGTTAGTTCACCACTTCACCTGAATTTGTACACGCTGTCATCATACCGCAATTCATTAATAGTTAACCCACTATCTGACAATACTAATTTTACTTTCACTTTATTCAAAGTATATATTGTTAACTCGTACATAAATGCAGGTTTTCAAATATTGTAATGACGCAATATTAAAAACAACATATCACCGATTTGCTTGAAAATATAAAAGAGTTCGTTCTCTAGATCTCACAATGCTGACGAATGGCACTTTTAATTCATATACAACGTCTCAAGACGTTCAATAATAGAGCATCATGCAACACAAAATAATTCACCACTTCACCTGAATTGCTACACACCGTCATTATACCCCAATTCATTAATAATCACTATTCTAATTTTACTTTCACTTTATTCAATTTATATATTGTTAACTCGTACATAAATGCAGGTTTTCAAATGTTGTAATGACGCAATATTAAAAACAACATATCACCAATTTGCTTGAAAATAAATCGTTCTCTAGATCTCACAATGCCACCTAAGTATGCGAAGTTTGATAATCCTTATTGCAAGGGGTCTCTTTGAATGGTGCCCAGTCTTGTAGCGGACATGCACATTAGCGATGCTATATCTCCTGATCCGGGTTAGAATATGTCCTCAGTACCCCCTTATTTGTCGTAAGAGGCAACTAAATGGGGACTATCCTTCGGAAGAGATTGCAAAAACCAAAGGTCCCGTGTCACAGCAGGTGTCGCACGACAAGGATCCTTCACTGTAAAATGGCCATAAGCGCTGATCATAGGCCTAAATTGTGCAGCCTTTCACAGACAGTGGTGACGTCTCCATATGAGTGAAAGATTCTTGAGAGGGATGTTAAACAATATTAAATCAATCAATCGTGCAACGCGATGGGATAATTAAATATATCTTCATTTATTTGAGTTTATGATCATTTGATGCTCCATAAGTTTGAAAGAATTAAATCAATATTTATCTAGGTGCAGAGGGTGTGTGCGGATTTAACCCGTCCAACCTGAGGTGTGGGTATAAACCGGCGGTTTAGCCCCTGTAAATCTTTCGCAAGACCCGAATAACGAATTAATTTTCTATATAACCAATTGACATTTATTACAGTCAATCAAAGATGACAACCAACTCGTGATTGGTAACCCTTTTCTTTACACGTATGCAAAAATAACATCACATTTTTTCATAATGACGTTTTTTGAAAAACATTTTTGGGAAAGATAAGCGTCCTTTTTTGCTAGGAACGGCCCATTTCATGTAATTATTTTGTTATTGAAATAAGGTAATTCAGATGAGATGTGCTACGTGTTTGTCAAAGTAGGGCAAAGAACGTTACAATACAATGCGTTTAATCGTGAATAATGCATGCATATAATATATGTTCTACAGGATAACATTAAAATTTATGTGCGTGCACACATTGCCTTGTAACGTCACTTTATGTACCCAAAGCTTCAAGAGAGTGTGGGGGGGGGGGGGGGGTCTCCGTGGCCGAGTGATTAGAACATCGCGCTCAAAATCACACAGCTTCTCATCTCTGGTCGGCGAGGATTCGAATCCCTCTCGCGCCGGTAAGTGAGAAAGATTCCCAGTTTGCTTTGGGAAGGTCGGTGGTATCTTCCCAGGTACCTTGTATCTGGGTTCTCTCTTCCACCAATATAAATTGGACGCCATCAGATGACTGAAAAAGTGTTGAGTGTGGCGGAAAACAGCACAACATTCAATCAATCGAAAGAGTCCGAACATTTAACCGATTAGGACTCATCTTGCAAGTTACATATGGAATAAATGCTCTTATTCTCTGTGTTTGGTGTTGATTCGTTATCATTCATCGCGTTTGGCAGATTCTTACACAAAGGTTGATATTTAAACATCGAACATTCATCTCTACTGGTGAACATCTTGACCTCTAGGATATAATTTGCTCGGTATATAGTCTACCATGGTTATCAAAACTTCAATATATGTGCAATCGTCCTATCGCCAGTTTAAGTAAACAAAAATAAGAGTTCATATTCCCAAGTCAAAAGTATAAAGTTTACACACGGGATATTTTGATGATACTTTCTCGGGTACGTTAAGGCAGGTTATGAAAATTTTTACTGGGATAAAATCCGCGAAACAATGTGATGTCATAATTGAAGTAAGTATATCACTAAGTATATATTAAATTCCGATTTTATTTTTTATTCAAGTTTTATTTATGCATGAAATAAACCATGCAGCTACTAAGATCCAACGAAATTCGAAATGCTATACTGCTGTTGTGTAATTTCTGTCTGATCGATATGAAAGTAAACTGATGACGTCATGACTATACATCGAGTGACGTTGACACATGCAAGGAATTTGTTTATATGTGCCATGCAAATATCGACAAAATGTGGAGTATTTGAAATATATGACATGGGATATATGGTATATATATGTGAAACGCTGGGAATTTATTGATATTAAGATGGTATGTTGATATCTTTCATTGACAATTTTGTTTAACGGAGAAAACATTCCATTTAGCATGTCGATCCGATTTTCCTCTGTCACAGACTGAAATAAAACTGCAAAAGTAGCACATTAGGCCTCATACTTTTAGAAACTTTTTATACACCGTTTGAAAGGTCATAAACTAATGTACACGGCAATTACTGATAGAATCGTCTGTTAAGAAAACTTTTAAAGAAAACTGCATAGCATCAACCATCAGTGCAAAATGTAAAACATGGGCTAGATGGTTTCGTGTTTAAATGTTCAATAATTATTTCTTATTGAAAGTGGTAGGATTCTATCAGTAATTCTGATATACTATGGGTGTTTTACCGTAACGATCGCCAGTTAGACCAATATTTAAATCTTGGGATTATGTGTTACTTTTACATTTTCTATTAAGGTACCTCCATGATCTATTTATAACAGTCGTGCAATGACGTCATACGGAAGCGCATGTTTGTCATGTTGTTATGATACAAAATGTTCTCATGTAAACAACCAAAATAGTTTTTAAGATTTAGTAGCTCCCTCTCTCTGTGTAAGACAGATTTTAAAAATTATTGCAGTTTACGTGCATAAATGAAGCATGACCTGCCTTAACATACCCGCGTTTTCGGACAACATGTGCTCCATCTCCAAATGCTCTGCCCAAGACTGTAAAACTTGTGATCTCTTGATCAATAGATTGATTGAATATTGTTTAACGTCCTTCTCGTGCCATTTTGATGACCTTTGGCCTTAACCTTGTATGCAAAAGTAATTGTTGGGGTATTTTTATTGTCCGGACCATACATTTTTTGTCGCTTGACATAGGCCTTTGATAATTGGTGTGCGGGTATACCACGATATGACAGTGTGTCGTGTACCAATTTTGATGACCTTTGAACATGACCTTTTATGAAACGTCAATCAATAAAAAAGTTGGATATTTCATTGTCCACACCATAACTTTTCTGTCTTTTGACATTGGTCTTTGACATTAGGTATGTGATTATACCATGATAAGACAGGGTGTCGGGTGCCATTTTTGATGACCTTTGACCTTTTATGTAAATGCCAAATAATACAATTTTGGGGGCATTTTTGATGTTCGGAACATAAAGTTTTTGTCCCCTGAAATAGCCTTTTGACATTTAGTATATATATATATGGGTATTTTATAAGATAGTGTGTCACGTGTCACTTTTGATGACTTTTGACCTTGACATGTTATGTAAATGTCGAATAATAGAATTGTTGGGGTATTTTTGTTGTTTGGACCATAACGTTTTTGTCTTTTGATAAAGGCCTTTGATATTTGGTATGTTGATAAGTTTAATTTACTATCATATGTTCACAACACTGTGACTTGGTTGACGCACATATACATTTATATGAATGTTATGTTCCACATCTCGTAATTTTCCACTACAAAGACCATCCTAAAAATCTTTTAAAACTATGGAAAATGGAAGGGAAGACATCAGTTTTAGTGTGATAAAACGATATTTTCCTAATTCTAATTTTAACGACGAACTACTCTGTTTGCTTAATCAAAACAGAGGCTAACGGCAGATGCAACCTGTCTATATTCTTCCTGGGCACCTGAATCTGATGTTTAGTGTTTTAAGGATCCGTGTTTGTTTAATTCCCGATTTTGCATTGTATATAGGATTGATAACCACTGTTCTATTTACTTTTGTTAATTCAGGGATAGCAACATAACATGTTGTTATCACGAACCAAAAACTAAAATCACTAACGTACATCTGCAGTCCTTTCAAACTTCGTTGACTAGCCGGTATGCTTTTTGGGCTGATGTTTAATCGTCGAACGGTAGATTTAGGAATACGATTTTGCAGTGGTTACCCTTGTTCACTTTCATCTACAAGTGTACTTTTTAAAAGAAAATGAAGCAAATTATGGGTTTGATTTCAATGTTTCATTGTAGATATCCCCATCTTCTATACATAACAGCTTTCTCTACTGTGAGATGAATTCTTAAGAAAAAAGTTAAAAGAAATTTAAAAGACATAAATTGTGCATTGAACTATATTGAATTCCTCCGTGTACCTTGAAATTTTCTGAGAAGACAATTGAAATTGTGTACAGTCTTAAGTTGTACAATGTTTATTTCTTTTTCCAAATATTATCTAGATTAAATTCTCGAGATTTACAGCACTGGTGACACGAAATACAATTTTTCATAGGTAAATGTATTTGACCTTCATGAAAAGAATGAAGAACAATTTGCAGCGACTGTCGGAGAGGTGGTGCACATCGCCTGGTCACTTGAAGACACCGATCATTGGGAAGATGACGATGACGATGCCGGCGCACTTGGTATTTAACTTATGGTCGCCGTTTATAATTGCTACATTTGATAGATTGCTGACATCATAAAGTATGGATATATGTTAATATAAGTTTACTAACAAAGTTTAATTGTATGTTAATACATTCGTATTTCCTTTATGGGTGAAAGTCAGATTGGATTCAGTATTTGGAAGGTTTGCTGATTATCAGTATGAATGATTCAATGTAACTGACAAATTTAATAAATTATGTTGGAGGGCATACACTTAAGCCAGACATGAACACAAGTATTAGGATCAGAAAGAGCACTTACATGAAGCCAGAGAACTGGAAACAGCTGACGGAATCGTGGAACATGGCTGATGCACACGAGGCATTGTCATCAACCACCTTCTCCTCGCCGTTGTCACTTCCTCTTGATCTATTCTTTCGATATTCTAAGTTTTTAAAACAACGAAAATACTACCCGTCAACAGAAGATGAACCAAACGAGGCACAGGTAGTTATCGCTACACATTAGAATAACTTCACACATAACTTTTCAAATGAAAGCGGAAACTATGATTATACGACTCGGTGTCAAAGTATGCATACTAGATACAACGTAAATCCACCATAGAATTAACAGGTCAGGATACATAATTGGTGACGTACGAGGGTTGTCCCAACAGTCGTAGTTATGATTAATAAGTCAGCTTTTCTTAGTTGATATCAGTTTATTTTTCTTTTTATGATGAATAGGAATAGTTAATCTTAAATTACAAATTACATATATTAATAACAAACAGCTGTTTAAATAGATAAAGCATAATAATGTACGTCAGTGTACCTAAGCAACCGTCCGTTGCTTTTGCAAAAATGTCACATTAATGTTCTGTTTTAAAATACTGGTGATTGTGTGCAACATATTTCACGTGTGGCCATATCTGTTTGTCGAAGAGACTTCCAAACCATTCTTGATTGGCGGATGCATTGAAACACAACACCATCCTTCGAATTGCTTTATCCGTTGCAAATATCGGTCCTCACAATGTGTTCTTTAAAAGAAGCTCCGTTGCGTCATTTCTGGGAAGTAATGTAAATGTTGAAGCTTTTGAATTGTATTAACCAATTTAAGTTAGATTACCCTACAATGATAGGCCTAATTTGAAGTAACAGTCCTATCATGCTGAACTGCGTGACGTGAAATTACTCCTATATCCATAAACGCCCATAGCTGTTGATTTAGCCGTTTTAGGGTGCGGTGATTCCCTGGTTTTCTACACATTCGATTGAATATTTGATTCTGCTTCATAATGATAGGTACATTTTGTTCATTGTATTTATATCATCGAAAAGGTTTAGGTATTTGTGATATCTTTTAAGAATCATCTGGAATATTTTTACTTGCCTGACCATTTCATCATGCGTCAGCAGCCATAGATGTTCCTCTCATACTTAGATCATCCGAGGGAATCTTGTGAATGACTCTTGTAGTTATATGCACTATTTCTGTTATGCTAATGGTTATTTGCCAACGATTTCGACCCATAAAGTTCTGAATTTGGTAACTGTCGTTCTCCTTAAGCCCTCCCATTTCCGAAGCTAAATCTACACGGTCTTTGCATTTCGCGTGTCATTTATATACTAATGCTCTACTGATGAAGACACATACTGTTCTACACAGTGCTTTATAACATCCATGTGGGCCATGTAAATGCTTAACATCGTCATATTCCGCAGATCTTAAATCAGGTACGGTTTAAAGATGAAGCCAGGAATCTACGGCGCCGTGTATGTGATATTTTCAAATTCTTAGCAGATTTCACGTTTATAAATTTAAATTAGATGTTGCACAGATGATAAGAGAATGAACTTCAATGAAGATAAATATACAATATCACGTTTTTTAGAGTGCGCCGACACACTTTATAAGCGGCGTTCTGATAAATTATCATGATCATATTATGAAAGACATCCATATCTACTAATATTTGTTTCATGACTTTCATGCAAAATGTCGTGTTAATTGAACAAATATTTACAAAGTTAAGGACAACGTCTACGACTCTTTGGGGACAACCCCCAGTCCATGTAATCTTGGTGCCTCGACAGATGAGACCGTATTCATAATTTAAAGAAATGTTTTGAGTCTTGTTATCATGTGTTACATGTATTTGGCTTCCACTTCAGGAGTTGCTCATGGTCGCTTTAAGTGCTAACAGGACAGATTATGTGGGAGTTCTTCTGGATTTGAACGTCAATCTTTCAATAGAGCAGATAAACAAGCTTTATAAGGTAATCAGAAAATTCGTTTTCAAAACATATAATAGATACTTGGATGATATTAATACCCATGGACACGAATTGTGCTCCTTTGTTAGCTGACCTGTTTTTATATTCATATGAAGCAGATTCTATTAAAAAAAAAACCTATGCAAAAAGAGAAACTCTCCTGCTGTGGCCTTCAATTCGACATTTAGATATATCGACAACGTATTATCTATTGACAATATTCATATATCGATATATCCCAGTTAACTCGTAACAAAAGATACCACATAGTCGTCCACTTCTGCGTCATACTTAGATATTTTATTGAAAGTAGATATTAACGGCAAACTAACAACTCAACTTTATGACAAACGGGATATCAGTAGCTTGCCTCGATTTCAAACCTGACCATACCCAGCACAAGCTCTTGCGTATCGAATCATTTGAGAGATATAAACTCCATATGCAGGTGATAATGTAATATTGCTACATAAATATGGGAAGTTGATGATGGAGAAGCTGAAATCATCACATTTGTCATAAAGTTGAGTTGTTAGTTTGCTGTTAAGGTAGCTCATTACACTAAACTTTTATCCAATGGTTCGTTAAACACTTCTTATGAAGTATAATTTTACCATCGAAAGAGTGATACAAGCTCTCAATCATTTTAAACGATGTTTTTGTGATTTATCCTGGAAATATAAAAAAGGGTGCTTTGTTTGAAAATAAGATATTCTAGAGTCCAAATTTCGGTGTGATTTGATGCATAACATGAATATCTAAACAACATGCCTGAACGACTCATATAGACGTTTTAATTGTTTAAATAAAACAATGTTTATGAAATATGAAAACATTATTTTCTATTTTTTAAATATACGAATAAAATTTTCAAAACACCTGTTAATTAGAAAAAAAAAGATGTATCAGAGATATATTTCAAATAGAAATTGAAATGAATTGGTAAAAATTCAGAAATATTACGACTTTTGAAATTTGAACCAAACCCAATCAGAATTATAAAGAGTAGTCATTGTGAACATTGTGATCAGAAAAATACATTCTCTTTGATGTAAAATGGTCTACAAATTACATGAATTTATAAAGGAAACTTAATTCTTGATGAACAGTGCATGCAATTATCAACAATATGATTATTTTAGTAATTTCTTTCATTTTTGATCGGGATCGATACATACTGTACTTTTTTCTCTAGTTTGAACATAATGATATATATCGAAAATTTGGTCATTTCGTTTTAATTTCGTTTAAAAATATATTTCGTCGATATATTTCTTCTCTAACTGACATGGTTTGTAGGTTGTAACGGTAAATTTGAAAAATATTAACAAATAACGTTTTCAATTTTCCTAAATATTTCTTTCTAAAAAAATTAGAACGTTTATATCTGAGTTTTTAGATACTTTTCCGTAAATATTAATGTCATGCAACAAATCACAATGAAATTTGGACTCTACAATCTTTATTTGCAAACAAAACGCTTTTTTTTATTATTCAGGGGAAAATCACCAAAAAATCATATAAAATAAATGAGAGCTTGTATCACAATTTCGATGGTGAAATCATATTTCATAAGAGGTGTTTTAACGAGCCATTGAATAACATTTTAGTGTAATGAGCTACCTTAATATCTACTTTCAATAAAATATGTAAGTGTGAAGTAGAAGTCGACAACTCTGTGGTGTCTTTTATTTCGAGTTAGCAGGGATATATCGAATCGCCATATGAATGAAAGTTATTATTGTTGATAGATAATACATCGTCGATATATCAAAATGTCAAATTGAAGGCCACAGCAAGATATTTTGTCCTCTCATGTAGAAGTTTCTGAATAAATTCTGCCGCAAGCTACTGACAAACAAGTTGATGGTACAGGGGTTTCAACAGTCTCGATTGAAGAAAGCATTTCAAAAATTATATGGTCGTTAAAACGATCTAGTTCGTCAAAACAACCTATCATTGGATTAAATGCTGTCTGACATGTTTCATACCGATTATTATGCCGTTCTTGGCACACTGATTTTGACTACGGATAACTCCGTGTACCTGATCAGGATATAGGGCTCACGGCGGGGGTGACCGATCGACAGGGGATGCTTAATCATCCTAGGCACCTGTTCCCATCTATGGTTTGTCCAGGGTTCCGTGTTTGCCCAACTATCTACTTTGTATTGCTTATAGGTGTTATGAGATTGATCATTGTTCGTTATCTTCATTTTTCACGAATATAAAAACAGGTCTGTACTTGCTAGAGATGAGAATTGTTTCCTTAATACCCAAAACGTCATCGATAGCATTACATATAATGAGTGTAAATATAAACGTACTGTATACTTAAAGGATAACTTTATACTGCAATCACTAAGTATGCATACTATCAAATAAAAATATCAACCTACTGCACTGTCCTGTATTTCTGAACATCACAATAATAACACACAGAGTTAACACTCACTAATTTAGAAGTTTTTGCCGTTGAAAATTCATATGTCAGTACAAAACTGAATACTAGTAAGCAACTGTCCATGGCTAACAATTCTTGCTACATGTATCTGCCATAAATTTACAGGCTCTACACATAAGAATATTATGCACGAAAAATCGTGACGTCACAAACTTGTGTAAAGTCTAGTAAACAAATTGTCTCTTACACGGTCAGCTAAGAAAGGACCATAATTCGTGCATATGGGAATTCCGTCAGACTGTTGGAAGACCTGATCACCAAAGACCACAAAGATATTGTCAATGAGGAACTATGGCATATTTATCATTTCAACTTCAGTATACTTGTGTGTGGAATCAAAGTGGTGTTTAACAAAATAGTTTTTAGGATGACTGATCACTAGATATGGAAATTTTCATTTTGTATTTTGTTGAAGAAGCAACTGTCTATAATTTAAAAAAAAATGTAGTCTTTAATTTATCGTGAGGAATGGTTGTGTAAAGTGTTGAAAAGTCATAGGTTTTGGTGTTGTTGACCTGAGAAAAGCTTCACGATTTCAAGTTAGCTAAAATCTAATTAAATATGATTTGCATATTACTGCGGTGTTTAGAATACCCAAAATCGATGGATACATACAAAAGCAGCATACAATCATGCTCATCGCATTTGAATATACTTTATAAAACTTCTTTTCCAGTCACAATTCCAAATAACCGAGAAAGGCAGTCAAAAGGAAAGCTATACAGGAATGCACTGGGTTTTGAAGGTATTTAAATGGTATAGATTTAAATTAAATGAATACTTCATGAGCTGTCCATGTCAGACAATTGGAATTTTGTGACTGTAATTTATCAACCAACATGCCTTTACAAAAATATGGTTTTTATATAAATTACTAAGGATGCATGCAAGGTAAAGATAACGAACAGTGATCAATCTCATAACTCCTATAAGCAATATAAAATAAATAGTTGGGCAAACACAGACCCCTGGACACACCAGATGTGGGATCAGGTGCCTAGGAGGAGTAAGCATCCCCTGTTGACCGGTCACACCCGCCGTGATCCCTATATCCTGATCAGGTAAACGGAGTTATCCGCAGTCAAATTCAGTGTGCCAAGAACGGCTTAACAATCGGTATGAAACACGTCAGACAGCATTTGACCCAATGCGAGGTTGTACTGACGAACTAGATCGTTATAACGACCATAGAATTTGCAAAATGCTGACTTCAATCGGGACTGTTGAAATCCCTGTACCATCAACTTGTTTGTCAGTAGCTTGCCTCGATTTAAAAACTGACTATACGCAGAACAAGCTCTTGCATATCGAATAAGTTGAGATATATAAACACCATATGTAAGTGATAATGGAATATTGCTACACAAATATGGGAAATGCACAAAACTCTGGGTATAGTTATAAATGTTTTCAATCACTTCACTAACCGTATTCGTGCTGATTTTCGCGTTACTTTATGAAAATGTACATAAGTGCTACACTACGACGTTAATTCTCTGTAATATCATGATAACAAAATGAAATCTAAAACAAATCTAGTGAGAGGGATTTTTAATCCTAGGAATAATGGAGACAATCCACATTCTTCATTTTCAACTTCCCATATTTATATAGCTATGTTCCATTATAACCTGCATATGGTGTTTATATCCCCCAACCGATTCAATACACAAGAGCTTGAACTCTGCGTGTGGTCAGTTTTCAAATCAAGGCAAGCTACTGACAAACAAGTTGATGGTACAGGGGGTTCAACAGCCTCGACTGAAGTCAGTATTTCGCAAATTCTATGGTTGTTATAACGATCTAGTTCGTCAATACAACCTATCATTGGGTCAAATGTTATCTGACGTGTTTCATACCGATTGTTAGGCCGTTCCCGGTACACTGATTTTGACTACGAATAACTCCGTTTACCTGATCAGGATATAGGGCTCACGGCGGGTGTGACCAATCGACAGGGGATGCTTTCTCCTACTAGGCACCTGATCTCACCTCTGGTGTGTCCAGGGGTCCGTGCTTAACCAACTATCTATTTTGCATTGCTAATAGGGGTTACGAGATTGATCACTGTTCGTTATCTTCATCTTTCATTTAACTAAATCCTAGTAAATATATGCAATGAACTTCCGTTGATATCTTTGAAATGTTCTTCCCTCACCTTGTACAACACTAGTCTAGCTATGTTAACTAGAAGTCCAATGGTAGTCACATAGTATTAATAAAACTTGTTAGCTAGAAGAGTGCACGGGTAATACACATACCGGTTTTTCAGAGTATATGACAATAGTTTAAATCCGCTAGAAATCCATGTCGATGAGTAAGGCCGTTGATTTACACGAGACGTGGTTTACATCCCATGTCTGACAGAACCGGAGTTGTCCTAAATGTCTTACGTCGGAATGACAATGGGTGCTGACCCCAGCACCGTTGAATGGCGGTGATTTATCAACTCAAGTTTTGGGTAGGTGGGTCTATCTTCCGAGGTCGTCCTCATTGCCTCTGGAGATACTCGCGGCATGAGTAGAACGTCAGAATCTGAATTAGTGGGTGGTGCAGAAGAGGTTACCACTCGACTTTCCAAACCCAGGTTTCTTGTCTCTTTGTACGACGTATACAAATGTTATTATCTGGGTCCTGGGTCGAGGCCTCTGCTGGTGGACTGTTAGTCTCCGAGGGTCTCTACAGCCCAGTAGCTAAGTACTTCGTTACCAGCTTGAAAATACGGATGTATATTTGATTTCTGTAATAAAATTTAGAAATTCTTTTCAAAATGAAGTATTATCTCCCTCATGCATAGCTCTTATCCTTGGACGAATTTGACTCCACTCTTGGGCACTTTGTTTTCCCCTAAAATAACTCTAACAAGTTTATCGTTATTTCGGATTTCAAACATTTCGGTTGAGCATCACTGAGATATTATCTGTCGAAATGAACAGATGTGCATCAAAATTTGTACCGTATAAGTTTTACATTATCAAAAGTCGTATGTTATGTCGTATGTTAAAAATTAACTTTTTTCTTAATTCTCTTACGAAATTTTAAACAAATCAAACATACGACGATGAGAGAGATGCCAACAACTCATAATAGATAATATGACCAATATGGTCAATAAAAGTTCGAACCAGTAGGGGGAAATACATATACTTCATTGGTTTTCCAAGTCATCCATTTCAATATGCTTTATTCTCCAAAGTTTATGAGGAAACTTCAGAGGAACCTTTCAAAGTGGGTGTTAAGTGTGTGGACGAAATTAATGTGGTTTTCAAGGAAATTAGCAGCAGATATTTCTTAAAATATGGTAAAAGGATGAGTTGACCATTGGGAGTCCGACAAGACAAGGGTAGATGTAAAACGCCCTCAGGAAGTTGCGCGAATAATGTCACCATAATTATCAAATTCTTCAACAATTGTCATAGACTATCTACTGCGTGTCGGCAAAATCTCTTTAATTTTACGAAAGACGACATTCTCCCGTATTAATATACCCATCGTAGCCAGAGAAACCAAGAGCCAAAAGAGAAAACCCTAACCAACTCTCAGAAGGACCATGACTATTCTACCTTATTTTTCTTCGTGAAAAGAGATGGCAAACAGAAAACCAAGCAGAAAAACTGCGATATGTATTTAGAAAATAGTACAACCTCCCACAGTTGAATCTAAATATTATGATTCAAAAGCGTGCACATCGTCCAGGATTTAAAAAAATCATGTGGTATGGAAGAATGACATCTTACAGAAAATGGTATAGGCGTCAAAACCACAAATTTCCAATTCACAAGACTATACGTTTGGATTATTACTGCTTTGTTTCTTGGGGTCTTAACGTCACTTCCCTAGCATATCTAAGTAAGGCAAATACACATAAACCATCATCCAACGGTACCATGGTATCATTAATTTTCAGGGAGACCAATCGGCAATTCTTATCCGAATTAAAAAATGTAATTTGTATATCCTCCTAAATACTTATCATTTATATTTGATATTTGTTTGTTTTTGTTGAATAAATTTATATAGATCGATAGAATTGTTAAGTTTTGCTTTTCAGGATTCCCTATCTATAGATACGAAGCATCATGAGGAATCCCCAACATTCCAATAGAAAGTAATTCCGGAAATTATTTTTCGTTGGATATGATATTCCAACTATTTTACAACCAATAAAAAAATCATGTAACATGTAAAATTGCATGATTAAAATATCAAACTTAATCTGTCACGAATACAGAGGTTAAATACAAAGAACAAAAAATCGTCAGATATCCAGATGGTTTCAGAACTGCATATAAATTGCACTCCAAATAAAATCCACTGTCATTGATTGCAGGCAGCACTGTTTCAATATTACATTATGTGTTGCAGGAGGTAAGATTGGATAATCATACCTATGTGATACATATAATATTGCATGTTTTGTTCGCATCATTCTGACCCCCACTAGTTTAGTAACTTCCGTCATTTTCAAAATAAATGACATTTTGTCAGTCTAAATCAATTTCCTGTTTTCTTTGCCTGTATCAAGTAACAAACATGGGTTACTTGGCAAGACCATATTAACCAAGAACTAAAAAACATCGATGTGACGTTTATGCTCATAATTATTGTCATGTATTGTGTTTAGTAACGTATCGTACAATTAAAGACCCTAATTAGAACAGATATCAACCATAGTATACTGAAACATCGTAAGCTTATTCTTCTATAACATCATAGATAGGATAAAGAAAAAGCTTAAAATTGGGTAAAATCTGCACATTTTTGAATATCACAGTGGTTGATATCTATTAGGGCACTCTCTGTATCTGCACACATCCTTGATTTAAACGTTAGTAATGATGAATTATGTCTTCTGTTTTTAGGAAGCAATTGGACGAAAACGCTCAACTGATCTGTGTGATGGAGAAAACTCGCATGATCATGCGCTCAAAATATGTCGTAAAGTTTTGAAGTATCATAGTAAGAATTAATTAGATTACAGTATAATCCTAGATTATCACACAATAGTCATCAATCAGTTCCTGTTAGTACTTCCGTCATACGGTTCCTCATGTAACTTGTCTTGAACGTTTCATAGTTACATGGTAACTTTGAAAAGCAAACGCTCATTGTGATGTATTCTGATTCCATACACAAGAGCTTGTTCTGCGTGTGATCAGTTTAAAATCGAGGCAGCCTACTGACAAACAAGTCGATGTTCCAGGGTTTTCGATAGTCGCGTTTATAGTCAGCATTTTTATTGTGGTTATAACTGTAGCGTGCGACGATGGTTTCTCAATTTAGACTGAGCTACTTACTCAAAATATTGATTAGCGATGTGGGTCCTCTCGGGTTTATTCCAAGATATTGAACAGTGATTGGCAGTAAAATGATTTGAGACAATAATCAGTTCAAATGATTAGCTATTGTACAAAGAAACAACGATATTCCTTACAATTATAGCGAAATTTGATCAACTCAAAATTACTCACTTCAATTACTCAATATTGCTCAATGTTTGTCTTTGCTCAATTCGACTCAGTCTGTATAAATGAGAATAATGTAGCGGAAGTAAGGGTAAAGGTGAGTAATTTCTCATTCCTATTGAAAGTATTTAATTAAATTATATTATTACTGACTTTGTATAGGAAATACTTACTCAGCCCTGCCCATATCTTACCGTTGTTAAGCTTTCTCTTTTGATCGATGTTCTCTCGGTCGTGATATATGTAGACTGACTTGGTTGCATAGTATTTATACCCTACAGCTTAACGTTAATTGGATAGTGACTGAGTATTATGATTGACTAAAATCTAGATATTTGATTGGTCCATGTATTGGTAGCTTATAATCCACTTCCGGATTCATAAATGTAGCTTGAATAAAGGGATATATAGGAATATATATTTAGAGATCATACCGAATTTGCTTCATAACTATCTAGTTTGTCAAAACAGCTTCTCAATGGGTCAAATGATGTCTGACGTGTTTCATAATATTTATTTGATCGTTCTTTACACACTGATTTTGACTGCGGATTACTCCATTAACCTGATCGAGATATAGGACTCACGGCGGATGTGACCGGTCAACAGGGGGTCCTTATTTGCCATTGGTACTTGATCCCCTGTCTGGTATGTCTAGGAATCCGGAGTTGAGTTATATCATGACAACAATGCTGATTCGATGGAAAATTCGTTTGATTTCTTAATTTAAAAACAAATTTCGTCAGGGAGTTCACCTGCACTAAGAAAGCGAGATTCACCACTACAATGTAATTCACGGCGCACCACTACAATGTAATTCACGGCGCACCACTACAATGTAATTCACGCTGCACCACTACAATGTCATTCACGGCGCACCACTACAATGTAATTCACGCCGCACCACTACAATGTAATTCACGCTGAACCACTACAATGTAATTCACGGCGCACCACTACAATGTAATTCACGCTGAACCACTACAATGTAATTCACGGAGAACCACTACAATGTAATTCACGGCGCACCACTACAATGTAATTCACCCTGCACCACTACAATGTAATTCACCCCGCACCACTACAATGTAATTCACGGCGCACTACTACAATGTAATTCACGCTGAACCACTACAATGTAATTCACGGCGAACCACTACAATGTAATTCACGCCGCACCACTACAATGTAATTCACCCTGCACCACTACAATGTAATTCACCCCGCACCACTACAATGTAATTCACGGCGCACTACTACAATGTAATTCACGCTGCACCACTACAATGTAATTGACGGCGCACCACTACAATGTAATTCACGCCGCACCACAACAATGTTATTCACGTCTCACCACTACTATGTAATTCACCCCCACCACTACAATGTAATTCACGCAGCATCACTACAATGTAATTCACGGCGCACCACTACAATGCCATTTACACAGCACCACTACAATGTAAAACTTATATGGTACCAATTTTGATGCACCAGATGCGCATTTCGACAAATAATGTCTCTTCAGTGATGCTCAACCGAAATGTTTGAAATCCGAAATAACTATGAAGTTTTAGATCTAAATATAGCCAAAAACAGCGTGCCAAACAAGAGGAGCCAAATTCGCCCAAGGATAAGAGCTATGCATGAGGGAGATAATCCTTAATTTTGAAATGAATTTCTAAATTTTATAACAGCAATTAAATATACATCCGTATTTTCAAGCTAGTAACGAAGTACTTAGCTACTGGGCTGTAGAGACCCTCGGGGACTAACAGTCCACCAGCAGAGGCCTCGACCCAGGGGTCATAATGTAAAACTTATACGGTACCAATTTTGATGCACCAGATGCGCATTTCGACAAATAATGTCTCTTCAGTGATGCTCAACCGAAGTGTTTGAAATCCGAAATAACTATGAAGTTTTAGATCTAAATATATAGCCAAAAACAGCGTGCCAAACAAGTGTAGTTCACTCCTCACCACTACAATGTAATTCACGCCGCACCACTACAATGTAATTCACTCCTCACCACTACAATGTAATTCACGCCGCACCACTACAATGTAATTCACGCAGCACCACTACAATGTAATTCACGGCGCACCACTACAATGCCATTTACACAGCACCACTACAATGTAATTCACTCCTCACCACTACAATGTAATTCACGCAGCACCACTACAATCTAGTTCACGCCGCACCACTACAATGTAATTCACGGCAAACCACTACAATGTAATTCACGCCGCACCACTACAATGTAATTCACAACACACCACTATAATGTAATTCATGGCGCATCACTACAATGTTATTCACTCCGCACCACTACAATGTTATTCACTCCGCACCACTACAATGTAATTCACGCCGCACCACTACAATGTTATTCACTCCGCACTACTACAATGTAATTCACGCCGCACCACTATAATGTAATTCACGCCGCACCACTATAATGTACTACAATGTAATTCACGCTGCACCACTACAATGTAATTCATGCTGCACCAAAACAATGTAATTCCCAAAATGATGGGAAAACCTGTTTGCTAGTGACATGTAATTCCATGTTACATTAATATAGTTTTTGATACCAAATATGTCTTTCCAATTTTTGAAACAATTTAAGATCATGAAGAAAATCAATTTCATACAACACAGATATTTTATCAATAGCCATAACATGCTAACTTGAGGCCGTTTTAATACCCAGGGAGATATTCCATATATAAAAAAGGCCACGACTCTAGACCAGGTACCTGTAGAAGGGAATCAAAATCCAGCTTAAATCGAATTGAAAACATGCGCCAAGTTCCCGTTGAACTGCAAATGGTAAAATTGTATTTACTGTGTCATTTGCTCGACCTACGCAAAATTCTGCATTGGAGATATCAGTAAATTAAATGCGCAGGTTCGTGTCTACAAGTAGCAACTCAAAGATCCTTGTGTCCATAAGACACCATTTTACCAAGTGCAGAAATGAAAATTTTCTTTTTATAAACATCCGAATAGCAATGAAAATCTTCGTTTAGCAAAGGAAGAGTATTTCATAAAACCTTTTAAATTAAACATCTAATCGTAAACAGTTTTTCAATGTCTATTCCATGTTGATTATTATATATGCGTTGTAATATTGTTTTGGCGCAATATGTCTCAATGAACGTTTATTGTTCAACGTTACTATGTAACTTTGAACCATGCAAGACAAACTGCCGGAAGAGCCGTAAGACTAAAGTACTAGCAGGAACTGATCGTTCAACATTATGTGATAATTTTGGATTTTATTCTTATAGATTATTTAACAACTGTGACGATTTCTTCATTCATTCTTTTATATTATATATGCATATATCACTAAAAAGATCAACGACATAGACAGTATTGAATTGTTACATTTTCTAGCCAACCTGATCCTTCTTCAGGACGATAAAATACTTATATAGATGTAAATGTAACAAAAAGAAGAAACAAACTAGCACTAAATCTAAACTACAAAGGCCTGAGGTAAACCCAATGTTTGTTTCGTTGGTCATTTTTAGTGCTTTTTAATCCTTCTTCATTTGACCCCGTATCTGTAATTAAATCCAACATTTTGGGTGTTGAGTGCTGTTGAGTTACAGTGCTGAAAAGACAATGCAATACATAGCGTTTATGTTTTACACAGATGTGTGGCCACAATTAAAACCAATGCCGAACATGTAAATTATTGAGACATTGCGAATAATTGCACCATTATTGCAGAAACATCAGGTTAGTCACCAAAAATATGTTGTTTTTTTCTGAAAGCAATTTTCTTAGATAAGTCAACTATCAGGGTCCAGTTGCACGAAGATGCTTTAGCCTTGGGGATCGCCATTTCGGAAAAAGCGAGCTACACTGAGGATGTGTCAGATTTGCAAACACAATTTAACATTTCTTATAGAGAATACACTATCAAAATTACTTTTGGGTGGCACATTTGCGTAATTATAACTTTCTAAGACTTATAGTATTTCTTTTCATTTATGACACGATGTTACATTTTAAAACAAACGACACGTGTAGTTACTCAGACCAGTTTCCGTCTCGGTCGCAGCAACCCGATTATGTTCGGCAATCATCATTCCCAATGACGGTTGATACGAAACGCTCATTGTAGGTATGCTATCAAACAATAACCCCTTGTTTATTCTGCTGATTTTTTCTTCAGATCTTGGGGAGTATATTAATTATATCGATAGGTGTTGTTTGGTGCATACTTGACTTTTTGTAAAAACATTACCGTCATTTACAGCTTGCATCGCTTTAACGTCCAGTTAACGCTATATAAATGTACGAGTTAATGGGAAGTCCTGTGTATGTTTAAGTGAACTAATTGTCGTGTTACTGGGTTCTGGATATTAAAGAATGAATTATTTTTTATAAAACACTGACTTCTGAGTACTGTTTTTTAAACTCACACAACATACAAACATATTTTTGATATATCCCTGTGTGCTCGAAATAAAGGACACCACAGAGTCGTCCACTTCTGCTTCATACTTAGATATTTTATTGAAAGTAGACATTAACGGCAGACTGACAACTCAACTGTATGACAAACGGGATGATTTCAGCTTCTCCATCGTCATTCCCATATTTGTGTAGCAATACGCCATTATCACCTGCATATGGTGTTTATATATCTCAACTTATTCGATATGCAAGAGCTTGTTCTGCGTATAGTCAGTTTTTAAATCGAGGCAAGCTACTGACAAACAAGTTGATGGTACAAGAATTTCAACAGTCTCAATTGAAGTCAGCATTTCGCAAATTCTATGGTTGTTATAACGATCTAGTTCGTCAATACAACCTCGCATTGGGTCAAATGCTGTCTGACGTGTTTCATACCGATTGTTAAGCCGTTCTTGGCACACTGATTTTGACTGCGGATAACTCCGTTTACCTGATCAGGATATAGGGCTCACGGCAGGTATGAACGGTCAACAGGGGATGCTTACTCCTCCTAGGCACCTGATCCCACCTCTGGTGTGTCCAGGGGTCCGTGATTGCCCAACTATCTATTTTTGTATTGCTTATAGGAGTTATGAGATTGAACACTGTTCGTTATCTTCACCTTGCATATCCCCATAGTTATTTGTGTTTTATTTTATTTGGGTGTGCACACTTTATTTATTACACAAATGCTGTCTGATGTGTTTCATACCGATTGTTAAGCCGTTCTTGGCACACTGATTTTGACTGCGGATAACTCCGTTTACCTGATCAGGATATAGGGCTCACGGCAGGTATGAACGGTCAACAGGGGATGCTTACTCCTCCTAGGCACCTGATCCCACCTCTGGTGTGTCCAGGGGTCCGTGATTGCCCAACTATCTATTTTTGTATTGCTTATAGGAGTTATGAGATTGAACACTGTTCGTTATCTTCACCTTGCATATCCCCATAGTTATTTGTGTTTTATTTTATTTGGGTGTGCACACTTTATTTATTACACAAATGCTGTCTGATGTGTTTCATACCGATTGTTAAGCCGTTCTTGGCACACTGATTTGACTGCGGATGACTCCGTTTACCTGATCAGGATATGGGGCTCACGGCGGGTGTGACCGGTCAACAGGGAATGCTTACTCCTCCTAGGCACCTGATCCCACCTCTGGTGTGTCCAGGGGTCCGTGTTTGCCCAACTATCTATTTTGTATTGCTTGTAGGAGTTATGAGATTGATCAATGTTCGTTATCTTCACTTTACATACCTTGTAGAAACGGAGGACCCACGACTGTCTGCAAACTGCAGGACTAACAGACGAAAGGAATATCTTCGACGCCAGATTTTCTTGCAGGCAATTTTGCTATGGTGTCTTGTAGCAAACAGAACGCATATAGCTACGTTAGTTTGGAGACGAGTGGCCAATCAACTGTGTAAGTTAATGTTCACGGCCTGGTGAAGCCAAGGTGACTATATCAATTATCTCCGGTGCGATCCGCAACTAGCATAACCAGTTTCATTTTGACCAGTTTTTCTACCTTGCCAAAACCAGCAATATATGATTTCTTATAAAACTTTCGTCAATTTCTGACTGTTTAGAAATATAACAGGTAATTGGATGACGCGATTTATAGTTTGACATATCTGTATTCTCGTCGGGGATAAAATGAGTTGTAACAAAAATCAAACGTTTGGTAAATTATCAAAACATGTACTCACAGAAATCAAACTATGAAAAATATTAAACTTTATTCTTCAGAAAACTTTCACTAATCACACATCTAGCATTAGTTATCGTGCTATGGTTAAAAATAATATCATATTTAATACCATAGGGAGCACTCTTTCACTAGATTACACACTGAATGTTAACGCTGTCAAAATCAACTACGGGATTGTTCCTAGAAGAATGTTGGTCTGATCCAAAGACAGACTACCGTACTTTGTCATTCCTTCAATTACAAATAACATGAACCGATGGACTTGTATATATTTAATCATGACATGAAGTTGAGTAGTTTATCGAATGTTGTTCAATTACTTGTGATAGATACTGGACTTGTAAGTGCGTTGGTTCTCAAAAAGATGTCCTCCATAGCACGAGTGCAAGACAGGAAAACAGCTGAGAATCTGGAAAACCACTCAAAGTAAAGACGTATAATTATATTTTGGTAGATACGAGTTCAAAATGTTTAAACGAAATACTTCATACATGTATCACCTTGAAGATAAACCAACCTCTGTGTATATATGGCGAAATGGGCATAAAATTGTTCTCAAGAGCGTGTCCATGTGGTAGATCTAGCACTAAAACAAAAACCAAAATATAAACGAAATTATACTACTTTCAGAAAGGATATGTTAGATGCCTTCCGGCAAAATATCAAAATCAAGTAAGTGGTTTAGGGATATCGAGATCATGTTGACGTACACATTTCAGATCTTTGGTGCAAATTTCCCAAGCGTGCATGACTACAAGCTCAGCTTAGTATTGTAACGTGTCTGCTAACACGGTGTAATTGATTAGGCTACTTTGTTCATTGAAGGGCATACAGATAAAAGAGGCCGCTTTGGCCCTGTCGTTGTTCAAGGTCAACATTAAAGTCTAACAAGACGTTGTCATAAAGAATATACGAGGGCAATGTGTATTGTACGATATCTTAAGAGCATTCGACTCAAATAGTGAAATGAACGTTACATCCCTTCAAAGTATTCTCCGCGGTTTGAAATACATAATTTCAATCTCTGAATCCCTTTCTGAAATGCGTCACGGTACGCTGATTTAGGTAGACCTCTGAGGCACTGACTGGTGGCTGAGCCAAGGGGTTGCCGGGACTTGTAAAGACGACCAGATAAGACCTTTTTAAGTTTTGGAAAAAGGAAAAAGTCGCATAGGGCTAGATCTGGAGAGTATGGTGGGTGTGGCAAGACGGTAACCTTCTCCTACTTAAAAAATCGCTTCACAAGGTCAGATGTATGTGATGGAGCATTATCATGAAGTAGACGAACATGTCTAAATCCTGACACAGGGCGTCGTTTATGATGACATTTCTTAAGCTTGTTTAGTATAACATCTCGGTAATAATGACCTGTAACACCTTTGCCCTTCGGCACCGGAATTTGTACGGCTATACCACCACATGAGAAGAATATGCAATGTAGAATCTTCTTTGTGCTTATGGTCCTTTTGGAAACTACAGACCTTCTACCGTGTTTAGTTAGTCATAGTTTGTTTGCAATTTTTCTTACTGGTTCGAAATAGTGAACCCATATTTCGTCACCAGTAACAATGTATGCAAATTGTCTTTGATTGAATTTGGGAAACATTTTGAGCAACTGCTTAGCGGTTTGTACTCGTACTTGTTTTTGGCTATCTGTCAATATATGTGGTATCCATCTGGCAGAAATTTTTCGTACTTTCAAAATACGCTTCAAAATGAAATGCATCCGTGATGGCGATATGCAAACAGCTTTGGCAATATTATGAATCGTGTATCTGCCATCACTTTCAATTATTTCCCTGACCTTTGCGACATTTGTCTGTTATAGTCACATGTCGGCGAGGTGTTACTACATCTGTGAAGGACTCTATTCCGGTCAGAAATTTCTTTCTCCACCTACGAACTGTCTGATAAGATACCTTATCAGACGCACACACTTCCCTCAAATTAGTAAAATCTACATTATCAAATAACCTAGTTTAGTGCGAACTTTTTTATAAGCTCTAAATTTTTCAATATTCAAAACCCGTTTCCCAACCATTTTTACAACAGTGGTCAACTACTGGCTCTACTGAAATGACAATACGTTTAAAACTATATGGAGTTGAAGGCTCGTGTTTATATCGTTGGAAAGGTATTGGATAGAGCTATTCACGAAATCATGCAAAGCGTTATCGCGCTGTGGTATAATACAGACTACATATCGAATAACCCTCGTATATATATATATATGAAAACCCTACCTGAATTAGTTCAGGGGGTATTAAATAGGTCAGGTTTGTAAAAGTAGGTTAAACTCCAATGTCAAAAGATCAAACACCAATGTGTCACAATGGTTTGCCATAAAGAATCTCTAAACAAAATAGAGAAGCCCTACCTAAGATAGTAATATACTTGTTGGCTTATATTTTCTTAAACGTAGGTCAAACTCAGAGTTCAGGGCCAAAGGATATGATATGAAATGAAAGGTCTTGCCTTAATAAATTCAAATACAGGGTATAAAAAAACTACTTTATATAGATCTAGTTAAGGATTTATTGAATCGGTAAGATTTTTATTGAACGTATGTCAAACATACAGGTCAAGTTCATAAGATCATACACCATTAGATCGCATGGAAACTCTTGCCATAAGGGATGTACATGATTTATAAACAAAATATGCACTCTATCGCCGGTCGCCATGATTTCAACAAACTTGAATTTCCACTATGTCAGGAAAGTGTCATTTAAATTTGAACTTTTTCTGGCCCACTGGTTCTTTAGAAGATGATCTTAAATGACCTCACCCTAGTTTTGCATTTTCGTGATTATTTTTCCCTTTGACAAGGGTATGACCCTTCGTTTGAACAAACTTGAATCCTTTTTTTCCCATGGAGATTAAGAAGCAAGCATGAAAATAATTAAAGATATTCGAGAATATTTTTTTATCATGTTTACATTAAAATTGTAAGAAAATTATGTTTTCTGATCTTCAACAACACTACACAAATGTGTTTATGAAACGAAGTGATATACCTGTTCATTAAAACATTGAATATAAACATACATATTTTGCAAACAGTTGGATTGTTCTAATCATTTTGTCAAACCATGGTAATATTACACTGTACGTACTATACTCCGTTTTATCAATCGAAACTGCCTATATGATACAGAACACCCATATGGTATCGTAAATTAATGGCAACTGCTTTGATATGGGAATAAAATAATTGACATTATTGAATTTCGAATTCCAAATCTCGAATCTCGTATTTCGAATGAACCTTCTGTGCTTTCGCAGAAATGGAACATTTTCCATCGCAATATTTTGTATACTTTGGAATCATTAGAATTCGTGGTAGCTCAATTTTTGTGGAATTCGTGGGTATCCCTCACCCACGAATTTACATCCTCAACGAATAAAGACAACTATATTATTCCAGGATTATCTTTCTTACAATTATATAAATCCACGAAATTACGTCCCCACGAACCCGTAAAAATTCAGCAATTCACAGAAATTGGGCCCCACGAATTTAAATGACAGTAACTGGAACCCGAATGTTGTATATATATCTTACATAAATAATAAACACTGCTAAAATACATTAGAATATGTCAGCTATGACATCAAAGACAGGGGTACCATGCTACGGAAGGTTCTGGAATGGCAACACTTCCTCCCTGCTACGCAATGAGCTCTATGCATAGGTAAAAACTTGTGGTAGCTCATCTAAAGTTAGTGTCGTCTATATATAAGGGGAAATTATTGAATGCAAATGTAAAACAACACGCAATCAAATACATGCTGTTTTGAAAATATTCTATCTTTACATTTTACTTACTAATGCTATGATAATTGTTCTCAAGGATGTTCATAAAACGGGTGTTGAATATGATGGATGCCCTTTATGAGACGGACAGAAAAGTGTCATTCAAAGTTCTGAATAGCTTGGAAACTGTTTGGGAAATTCAGGCAAGGCCGATCTCGTTTGCACACGAATTCCAGATGTATGATATCATAGCACATCCATGCTCGGTTGGATTGATGGAGAAACAATGGTACAATGGCTTGACACCAAACTGTAAACGATACATTTCCAAGGACCTCTGGGTATTACTTTTTTAAATGACAATGCATTTTTTTTCTCAACCATGGATCATGGTAAATTACCCCTGATTTAATTTTGTGTGTGTGTATTAACCTCATATGTACGGAATGAATTGCTAATATAATAGAATGTGTACGGTACAGATTTTGAATATTGATCTACCATGTGTGTAATCTTATGCATATTGATGGATTCACTAAAATGTAATTGCGATAATAAAACTTATATTTTTTTTTACTTCAGAAGCACCCATGCACGGCTATGAACGCACCATGTTTCCATTTTGTTTTACACTACGTAAGTTGTCCTGATGATTGATTATATATTGTTTGAATTCCCTCTCGACAATTTTTCACTTATATGGAGACGTCACCATTGCCGGTGAAAGGCTGCAAAATTTAGGCTTATGCCCTTTGAGCAGGGATGGGTATTTGTCGTGCCACACCTGCTGTGACACGGAGCCTAGGTTTTATGGTCTCATTCGAAGGACCACCCCATTTAGTCACTTCTTACGATAAGCAAGAGCTACTTAGGACCTGTTTTAACCCGGTCCCCACGGGATTAAGTAATGTATGACTGATGTTTACTGTTGTTCAGATTTGGGAACTATGTATCCTCTCTTCTAGGGTGAGACATCTTGTTTTGTATTATCTGTACGTCTGTCCTGCTGTCCATGTTTGTCACATAATATCGTGAACGCTTCTCCTACGGTATGACTTATCGGAGAGAATTGAAACTTTGTAAAAATCTGTAGATGTGCATATTGTTGGAACGTAAGGATCCATTTTAAAAAAAGAAGTTATAGTTGATCTAAGAGGGATGTGGGATGTGAAATAGCTTGTGAGCACTTCTCCTATATAGCTAGATAGAGAGTTTAAAGTACATGTAGCATGTCCACACTTCTTTTCCTACATGTATATGGTTTATCAATTGCTTTGAAATTTTGTACAATACTTCATTATCATTAACGGTGTTCACGTTGTTATGACCTAGGGATCAAATATTTTCCTACAATTTACAGTGGATCAAAGAGGAGTGGTTTTTTTTTTACTACATGCATATCGTTTTTGATTTCCTTCCTGTATTATAACAGTCATAAGATTTGTATGAAAAGGTGAATATAACGAGCAGTGTTCAATCTCGTAACTCTTATAAGGAATACAAAATTATGAGTTGGGCAAACATTGACCCCTAGGTATACCTGAGGTGGGATCAGGTGTCTAGGAGGGGTAATCATCCCCTGTCGACCGGTCACACCCGCCGTGAACCCTGTGTGTTGATCAGGTAAACGAAGTAATCCGTAGTCAAAATCAGTGTGCCAAGAACGGTCTAACAATGGTAATTGTTACATCATAGTTGAATCTTTTCTCCATTATTTTCCTCACTGCACACAGTGCAGATCAAAATGTCTATGTACTTGATCATGCTCTCTCCTACATACCATGCGGTACATTAAGGTATGTGTGTAATTTGGAGCACTTTAAATTTTGGGAGCTAGGGAGACAATTGTTTATTATCTAAATTTTTGGGGGAATAATTTATCAAACACAAACACATATTTTGATGAAAGGATGCGAACAGTTTTTGATAACGGTTAACAATTACTTGAAACAGGTCATTATATTCCTATTTGTACGGGGAAAACAATTATTAAGTGTTTATTATAATTAACAATTATAATGGACGCGAACACAAATAAAATAACAAATAGAAAAACTGCTGGAAAATATATATTGTTTGCACAACCCTCTATTTTGTATTGCTTATGGGATTTATGAGATTGATCACCGTTCGTTATCTTCACCTTTATAAGATTTATGACATTGATCACTGTTCATTATCTTCACCTTTATAGGAGTTATGAGATTGATCACTGTCCATTATCTCCACCTTTCATGATGCTACAGCATACATCGAGTATGTTCTCTGTTATTGTTTTATTTGACTTATTCATTTTTAATAGATCGTGTTTGGCGTGGCCATTCTGCTATACAGCTATTTCCTGTTGACGAATGTGATGTACTTCAGAAACATGTCTTTCTTCCCACGATTGTGCGAAGTATTTCTATATCTTTGGACGGTCCTCGACTTCCTTCACGATGTGAAAAACGTTTTGGTATCGTATATTGTGTTGTTTTGTTTTTATCATATTAAGTGTGTACATGTATCTCACCGATGATACGCCAAATTTGTCAATTACCATCGATTGTTTGGATGAATAAGTGAAGATATCGAACCCCATCAATCCTATAGAAAATAGAACTGAGGGAAGGGAAAACACGGAGCCCCGGAAACACCAGACGTTGGATCAGCTGTCTAGGAGAAGAACAATTTCCCTGTTGATCGATCACACCCGATGTAAACCCTATATCTTGGTTTGTTAAACATAGTCAAAATCGATATGTGAAGAGTGGCTTAACCATTGTTGCATATATGAAATACATCAGACATCATTCTGCCGAATGACAGATAGTATTTGCAAATAATACCATACAATCATAGACGTTACGAAATTATGAATTTAGGCAAGATATAGCCTTTTTCCTGTTTAAAACTTGATCATACACAGACCATGCTCTCGACTCAATCAGTGCAGAGAATTGAAACGTCATATGCAGATCATGGAATATTGCTTCATAACAATGGGAAGATGACGATGTAAAAGCTAAAGAGATACCGTTTGTCATGAGGTTGACGTGTTAGTTTGTCCCTTCAAGTTTATGTTCAGTATGGAGCAGATGTGATAGTTTGTCCCTCCAAGTTTATGTTCAGTATGGAGTAGACGTGGGAGGTTGTTGTGATTATATTGTTTACCGTCCCTCTCCAAACATTTCACTCATATGACGACGTTTTTAGGAGTTCACTGGGATACATATCGACATCTGGAGTTTACCAGACAATGGGGGTAAATATGAAAAGGAAAAACTTGACACATTGTCAGAATTAATAAAAAGTATAAGTGGATTATAAGTATTATTAAAACAGAAAATTCGCCTGATCTATCCTTCCGTGTTCTCTGAATCAGAAGTGATGTAAAGAATTATATAGTTACACGAGGAGTATGCATTGATTCGAGCGGACAACATTGTCTTTATTTGCAAGGCTCGATATTACAACTGTAGTTTAAATGAACTTGTCATTCGCCTTCTATCTCATGTCCCCTCCATTTTTAAATACTTTTGATATCCCCGTCAATGAGACAAACAATTTGAGTTACCGTACCTATACTAGATTTCAAAATCTTTACAAAATCACTTACAAAGAAAGATACATTGCTGGGTCGAGTAAATGTTCTACCAACATATTTAAATATCCCCATCAATAGGATAATCAATTTGTGTTACCGTACCTATATTATATTTCCAAACTTCACAAAAACCCTCTCAAACAAAACTTTATGACTGGATTCTGTAAATTTTCTATCAGCCCTTATCTTTCCTTCTTATATAAACATTAACTGCTTTGAAGGAGAAACTTCAGGCGCATTGTGCCACAAAACGTGTGATAAGTCATGTACATGACATGTGGATTCTTAAAAAAAATCATATTTCATTAAAAAATGAAATCAAAGGATGTTTTCACAAATGAGCAGCCTCGAAACGTACAACTTTTCAACACTTTACAACACTATCTTTAACGGTCTCCCTTCCGTCACTAAAACGTTTCATGCACTTACTTATTGAGAAGGTCCCTTTTCTACATAAACTTTATGTAGATCATTCTATATTTCCGTAAATGATTTTTTTTAAAGTTTTACGTACAAATTCATGATCGTTCCAAGCTCAAATACGACTGAACTATCCATTTTTATCTCAGTCATGTATACATGCTTCTCATTACTAGCTCGTCAGAGTTATCGCGATAACTCTTGTGCGCCATTGGTAAGAAAATGAACAAATCTCGCGAACAAGTGCGATATTACCGCGATGTAAACAAAACGCTCTTAGCGTTACCACCACCCCCTTTTTAAAGTTAAATATATGGTGTATTTTGAAATAAGATCGCCATCGGCCAAACTGCAGTTTTTATTTAAATCTAACACTACGTGTAGTTTACAAGAATTAACGATGTGGGTTTAAAAAAAAACTCCATTACACATATTTAAAAAAATTCCCAAAAATTGATGTTTTCTATCCGAATTCCATCAGTATTTTGTAATTTGTTCGGATATACATTAGTTGTGTTAATTAGTGTTATAAGCGGCTCAAATTTTGGGGGGAAACCCAATTTGTCCGATGAAAAAATTATCTTAAAATATTGGAAAAGGAAGGGGTGGGGGTACTCATGCCATATGAACATATTCTAATTGTATGATGAAATGTAATAATCAGGATAAAACATCGAGTGACAAGTATCCTGTTTCTAGTGTTTTGGTGTTATTGCCTTTAAAGCATGCATGTGTGTCTATTGCGTGATTTATGTATTTAATCATAGTTGTTCCATTGATAATTCGAACAGGTGATTTCCATGTTGGAACGTGTAACATACATGAGAGTAAAAACAAGAAGAAAATCTCGGTATCGATTTCGGGCTCGCATGAACGACTTGTGGAAGTTTTTGGGACTGGTCTGTTTTGTTCTGGTAGGATGTACGTTATTATCACGACAGAAATCCACCAACGATTTTCTAATGATCACACGATTTGCTGGCCTTCTCCTGATATTCTCATACATGCGCTACATGCGTGTGTTTGTCCTCAACCGCTACACCGGAACGACGTTTATATTCCTAAAACATATGGTTAGTAATTGTTCATATTTGAAACAAATCGGAACTATTATTTCGCCTTTAGTTATAATACAGCGCCTAAGAGAACTTCGACAGAACGCTGTTAACTTTCTGTATGTGAGACTCAAACTTTAAAACAAATCAGTGACGTCATCCATTGTGTTTAGTCAGTGAATAGTTTAACTACTCAATACTTAGCAGTTGAATAGTTAACTGTTCAATGACTAAACCGTTGAATAGTAACGGTTTACTGTTGAATAGATAACTGTTCAACTGTTGGTTTAAAACTTGCAAATAAGAAAGAACTGAGGATTGCACGTAAATTTTGTTACATTTTAAATTCCACAGGCAAACACATTTCTTGATTTGCAGTACGCACTAAGCTGATATATCCACATAATTACTTATATCACGTTCATTGAAACTCGGCTCTTTACATAATCCCATGCATAAACGTCACTCGCTTCTTGATTCTGTTCACTGCTATATAACGTCACTCGGTTCATGATCCTGTTCACTGCTGTATAACGTCACTCGCTTTATGATCCTGTTCACTGCTGTATAACGTCACTCGCTTTATGATCCTGTTCACTGCTGTATAACGTCTCTCGCTTTATGATCCTGTTCACTGCTATATAACGTCACTCACTTCTTGATCCTGTTCACTGCTATATAACGTCACTCACTTCTTGATCCTGTTCACTGCTATATAACGTCACTCGCTTCTTGATCCTGTTCACTGCTATATAACGTCACTCGCTTTATGATCCTGTTCACTGCTATATAACGTCACTCGCTTTATGATCCTGTTCACTGCTGTATAACGTCACTCGCTTTATGATCCTGTTCACTGCTATATAACGTCACTCGCTTTATGATCCTGTTCACTGCTGTATAACGTCACTCGCTTTATGATCCTGTTCACTGCTATATAACGTCACTCGCTTCTTGATCCTGTTCACTGCTATATAACGTCACTCGCTTTATGATCCTGTTCACTGCTGTATAACGTCACTCGCTTCTTGATCCTGTTCACTGCTCCATGTCGACTGCATCAGAACAGCGACCATTTTTTCCACATTCAAATTGTACTGTAAGTTAGCAGCGTACATTCTAGTGGTCTTAGTTAATTAGATCAAAATCCCACTAAGCCAGTGTTTTACACAAGCTTATCTCAACTTAAAGAAATTATGTTAATTCCAACGGGCTTATCTGTGTATCATTTGTCTTTAGCTGGTTTTGTTACTGGAGCGAAAGTGCAAAGATGCATCAAAATTAGTTGTAACAAAAAGAGCAGTATTTATCTTTCGAAAAGATACTACACGTAGTACTTTCTTCTTGGAACTCATTTAAAACGCCGTTGGAATTCGTTTCCAATTCTTAAATATCAGATACATCACCATGATCACTATCAGGTCAAAGTTTGCTGAACACAATGTTCTCTAATTTCCCTCAGATTTCAATTCCCACAATAATATAATTGAAAACAGTATCTATATCCTCACCCTAGCTAACTCAATTTGTGGGGGGGGGGGGGGGGGGAATTATCAACTGAATCCATTTCCCTTCTTTCACGAAATGATGTGAGAATTTGTGTAAAACTTTTTTATAGACAGTATTACTGTCGAATAGAAGAATGGTCCCATGTAATAGACAATATGAAGGTGAAGATAATGAACAGTGGTCAATCTCATAACTCCTAGACGCAATACAAAATAGAGAGTTGGGAATACACGGACCCTTGGACACACCAGAGGTGGTATTAGGTGACGAGGTGGAGTAATCATCCCCTTCAGCAAATGAATTTATTAGCAGAGGCTAAATTAAGGGATTTATTAATGTAAGATAAATAACCAATACTTAAGAGAAAACAATCCGAACTCGGGCCTTCGACCCTCGGTGGCAATGCTTTCTTTCTACTATCCAACACCATCTCGTTATTTATCCATTACATAATGGTCAGCGCTATCCTGAAATTTTATGACAACCAAATAATGATTTTGTGATTTTTGTTTCTCAGAACATATTCATCGACATCCATTGTGTTTTTCTGTGTTCAGTACAATGCTGTCTAGCTCTATGCTATTTTTTTCCAGATCGTGCACTTGCTGCAGTTCTGTTCGATGACAATATTCTTTGTGTTGGGTGTTGGCACTTTCTATCACGCCATCCTGCATCAACGTTGTCCAGACTTGTTTTCTGGGAGTTTTTACCATTGGCACATCTGGTTTATCTTTTATTACCCCTACTACCAATTCTTTGGAGAAACATTTGAAGAGAAGATGGGCATAGATGTAGGCAAGTATGAACTGTAAAATCAAATGTAAAGCACAGCACAAGGTAGGATAAGGACCCCATTTTCACGACCAGGAATGAAAAATATAAAGCCACGGGACTAACACAGCTTTGATCACATTTAGGGTGTCAGAAGTTATTGAGGTACTTTGTTTTAAATTTGATGTACATTTAGCTTTTAGGAACATTTATCACACGTTTGCCAATGCATCATTTCTGATGTACAAAATATGCAAGATTAAGAGGTACATGTACAGTAGACAAGTGCGTGTTCTATATTTTCTGAAACCATATATTCTTCAAATATGTATACTAGCGGAAAAAAGAAACTGTACATTATAAAATTTAGTATAAATTTTCTATATTTATTGTTTATATTTATAAAATCTAAACAATCAATAAACGTGATGTTTTGGAACAATATCGAATAGTACGCGACTCAGATGCATGGACTTTCCCATGGTTAGTGAACACATGTTGTTTAGTGAAGTGTTCGTACGTACGAGTTTTACTAGCCAATACTTTAGTGTAAAAGGTTTGTTTGGACACTTTTCGTTAAGGAAAACACTTTAGTATTGACAATATTTACCCTTCTGTCATACCACAACTCAGCGAATATCAACGTGGTGTTTGGATGCCCCAAGCTTGAATGGCACAAAATATCGTAGCAAGACACTTTGGAGTTCATCGGACACCATCCTGTCATTATGGAGACGTTTCCAACAATCTGGTAACACTCGGGATCGACCACGTTCTCGGCGTCCTCGTGTGACGTCGCGTCGACAGGACAACCACATTAGACTTGTGCACCCGAGAAATCGTTTCCAGACAGCAAGTAGACTGCTCGTAGCCTTCCTGGACTTCAACCAATCAGTCCAAGAACTGCATAATCGTCTGCGCGAGCACAACATCAGATCAAGACGTCCAACGTCATCGTACCGCTAGACTAGCGTGGTGCAGACGACATCTGCGATTCATAATACAGGACTGGGCCAATATTCTGTTCACTGATGAATCCAGATTTTATTTGCATAGCAGTGACGGCCGTTATAGAGTGTATCGTCGCGTTGGGGAGCGATACTAGGACGCTTGTGTTGTGCAACGTCGACAATTCGGTGGAGGTAGCGGTATGGTGTGGGGTGAAATAACAGCACGTGGAAGAACCTCTCTACAAATTATCAATGGAAATATCACTGGTGTACCCTATTGAGACGAAATTATTCAGCGCCATGTGATACCCTTCATACAGAGACAGCAAAATCACATCATTCTGCAGCAAGACAACGCAAGGCCACATATTGCACGCATAGTCAGGGACTTTTGTGTTCAACAGAGTGTCGATGTCTTGCCATGACCAGCTGTTTTCCCCGATTTATCGCCGATCGAGCACGTCTGGGATGAAATGGAACGACGTCTACGTCGTTTACCAAATCAGCCAGTGACATTTACTGATTTAGGCCAAACTTTAACCAACATCTGGAACAACATCCCTCAACCATTTCTGAACACTTTAGTGGCATCAATGATTCGCCGTTGTCAAGCATGCGTGAATGGAAATGTTGGTAACACGCGTTAACTTTGTTAATTCAAATTCGAATACCAGTCTCTTTTGAGTGTGCTGAAATTGACGTTATTCAACGTTAACATTAATTGATTATGAATTGTTGTAACGAATACATTTGTTAACAGTAAACCAAAAAAAATTGTTCATTGTTATTTTTTATTATTTTTTCATATATTAAATAATACAATCTATCATTGGGTCAAATGCTGTCTGACGTGTTTCATACCGACTGTTAAGCCGTTCTTGGCACACTGATTCTGACTGCGGATACCTCCGTTTACCTGATCAGGATATAGGGCTCACGGCGGGTGTGACAGGTCAACAGGGGATGCTTACTTCTCCTAGGCACCTGATCCCACCTCTGGTGTGTCCAGGGGTCCGTGTTTGCCCAACTATCTATTTTGTATTACTTGTAAGAGTTATGAGATTGATCACTGTTCGTTATCCTCACTTTGCATAATGCACAGTTTCTTTTTTCCACTAGTATAAAATAAAGATAAATCAATCGCAAAATGAGGAAATTCGGAATGTCCATTAAATGTGTGATCTTCCTGTCAACTTGGGGTACATCGTATGTTAAAACAGATGCTAATTTTGAGAATCTTGTTTACTGACAATAATGTACCATTTTTGGCTCATGATTTCGGGTTATCTGCAAATTCTCTCTGTGGGAAATCTGAAGTCTTAAGTTACGGTGTATAACCTATCATTGTATACCCACATACCAAACATCAAAGGCGTATGTCAAAAGACAAAAAAGTTATGGTCCGGACAAAGCGTGCTCCAAAAATTCTATTATTTGACCTTTATATAAAGAGGTCAACGTAAAAGGTAATCAAAATGGCAAACGATTCACAGTCTTATTATGGTATAGCAATATATCAAATATTGAAAATGGAAAAGAACAAACGATAATCAGCGCATGAGTATTTATAAGCACTGCAAAACCCGCATGAATTAATAACCAATCACAATAGATACTTTCATCCCATAATTACCAGCCATTCAAGCATAGTCTCTATCCCGTAACGACATCTCAAACGTGCGTAATCATACGAGATATGTTTCATAAAGTATCAATAGATTAATAAAAACTTCACACGACACAGTTATATTCTAAAATGGAAAATGTCGGCAAAAGAATTATGAAAAATCAAATACTCCGTCAAAATGTGCTGAATGTCTAAAAATGCACAAACACTGGTGCATCATGGGAAAAATACAAACAACAAGTATGGCGGCAGTGGACGGATAAGCAAATGATCCAGTAAAATCAATGAAAATACAATGACATATCAATGTCAACAACAAAGGAGTTATAATAAAACTAGATCGACAATTTCGGCTGTAACTATCAACAAAACGACATAACTTATCAAGGTGAAACACGAAAAAAGTAGGAGGGGTTGTACTATGATGTGACAATGTTGCAATATTCACATTACCACGATCAATAAAATAGTTTTAAACTAATGCACACACATCAATCCAATTATATATGTGCAGTTTTTATAATCATTTCCGTTCCAGTCACTTAGCGTTATTGTACATGTATGTATGGACACCCCATGTACACAAATCCAAGCACACTAATTTCGCTAAATGTCGTTCACGCCGAAGTTGATACATTTACAGTGTGAAATTTTATTTTTGTTCAGGACACTCTTTCTGCAAATAGTTTATTTCACATTTATTTTAAATCACTCACAAGGTAATGTACTTCGTGTTTGTTTCTTCAGAGTCTCAGGATGGAATATTGATACAAATATAATTTTCAGGTAATGCAGAGATTGATTGGAGTGTGAAGACCGCAATAGCAATCTACATGCTGGTAGCAAATGTTCTAATCGTCAATGTCAGTATTGCAATTTTCACGTGAGTCACATTGCTATTAATTAGATGGGGTTTATTTTAATCTCGAATCTTTTTGTTCATTGGGATTGGATTGTTTCAAATATCTGAAGTGAGGTAACCACAACACATGGAAATGGTTGTTCTTTTCTACCCTCCATCTGAAGTTTTGCCTTTTAGATGAAACGCACTGTGATATAGTAATACCTGTACCTATGGCCCATCTTGATCTCATTTGTGCCGATTTGCATTTAGTTTAGTTTAATGAAGCCTTCAAAGACATGTCATTGGTATGGTAGAGTTATATTATAATCAAATAACAATATACTAGTGAGTATAACCATGTGAAAAGAATCATGTGGCTAAATATGGAGGATGGACAAAGATATACTATCTTATAAGTTTCTTAGGCTCAGTGCCTATTTGAAAGTTATTTTCAGAATTACGTACACAGATTACTTTTGATTTCAGGACAAAGTATGAGGAAGTAGCAAAAGAGGCGGAACTCATGTGGCAATATGAGAGATACCACATCGTAGAGGATTTCAAAAACAGGATGTTTGCCCATCTCGATTTTGTCTTCTTCCCAATACTCATGGTGTATAAATGTATACAAAAGTGCAAAAGTAAGCTTCATAAAACATTTTCATTTGCTAATTAGTCCCCTACCGACGAAGTCGAAGGGAATTTTAGGTTTGCGCTCATTCCGTCTGTCTGTCTGTGTGTTTGTCAGTCAGTCCCGCAAATCAGTTTTCCGGACTTTTTTCATGTGCTTGCAGATATACATTTGATATTTGGTACATTTCTTTGCCATGACAAGTTACAGATCAAATTTGAATTTCGTCTCGGTCCGTTGACTTTTCACTAAGTTATGGCCCTTGGACTTAGAAAAATAGCATGAATTATTAGTTTTCCGGACTTTTTCTTTTTGACGTGCTTGCATATATCCATTTGATATTTGTTACATTTCTTTGCCATAACAAGTTACAGATCAAGTCCAAATGTCGTCTCGGTCCATTTATTTTTCACTAAGGTATGGCCCTTGGACTTTGAAAAACAGCATGAATTATCAGTTGTCCGGACTTTTTAGCTCTTGTGAGCCAAAGGTTCAAAGAGCTAATGCTATGGCCATTTGTGCGGTGTGCGGTGTGCGTAAACTTTTTAGAAAAAGGGCTATAACTCAAGAACCCCTTGGCCAATTTTGTTACAGGGTATCATTTTCCCAAGGGCTTTCATACATACTAAATAGAGGGATGTGACCCTTTAACAAGGGGAGATAATCAGGAAAATACAAACAAAAGTAGTGGTTGCTAAAAAATCTTCTTCTCAAGAACCACTGGGCAGATTATCACCAAACTTACACATAAGAATAAGGATATGTTGTAGATTAAAAATTGTTCAAGGCATTACCCTGGGGCAAAGGGCGTGGTCTCAACGTCACTTCAAAGTTGACCTAAATTTATATTTTCTTAAATCTTTGATATTTTAGTCATTATAAGGACTAGGATCATCAAATTTTGACAGTTGATGCATCTTAGGACCTTGTGTCAAGTTGTTTCAAAAGTAGGTCACGGTGACCTACTTTTGAATTTTGCAGGTATTTATTTTAAAATTAATTTTGATGCATATCTTGAACACTTTGAAGCCTATGATCATCAAAACTTGTCAGTTGGTGGATCATGGGACCTTGAAATGCGTCAACTGAAAAATAGGTCACCGTGACCTACTTTTTGAATTTTATGGCTTGTCATTTATAGATATATTCTAAGTTGTTATTTCAAATACCGAGAGGTTTAGAATCATCAAATCTTGTAAGTTGATGCATCTTGAGGCCTTGAAACATATTTACAAAAAAGTAGGTCATAGTGACCTACTTTTTGAATTTTGCAGATATTCAAATTTCACATTTTCAATTTTAGATGCATATTTTGGGCACTGTAAAACCTAGGATCATCAAACTTTGTCAGTTGATGCGTCTTCAGTCTTCGGTTTGTGTCGACCAAAAAGTAGGTCACCGTGACCTACTTTTGGTATTTGACAGCTAAATTACTATATTTCAGACACTATTTGACCTACAATCATCAAACTTTGTCAGTTGATGCATCTTGAGTGTTCGAAGTGTATCGACAAAAAAGTAGGTCACTTTGACCTACTTTTGGAATTGGACGGCTATATTTATATATTTCAGATACTATTTGACCTACAGTCATCAAACTTTGTCAGTTGTTGGGTCTTGCATGTTCGAAGGGTTTGGATCAAAAAGTAGGTCACCTTGACCTACTTTTGGAATTTGACGACAATATTTATATATTTCAGATACTATTTGACCTACAGTCATCAAACTTTGTAAGTTGATGGGTCTTGCATGTTCGGAGTTCGCTGACCAAAAAGTAGGTCACCATGACCTACGATTGGAATTTGACAGCTATATTTCAATATTCAGATACTAATTGGCTTAAAATCATCAAACTTTGTCAGTTGATATTTCTTGGGTTCTCAAAATGTGTAAACCAAAAAGTAGGTCACATTGACCTACTTTTTTGAATTCTTAGGATTTAACTAAAGATTTAGAATACTAAGAGGCTAAAAATAGAAATGGTGGGGTTGTACAATTTATCAGAAGAGCGATTCTATGCCCTTGGGCCTCTTGTTTTATATGCTTCCAGATATTCATTTGAATTTAGTTCATTGCTTTATCATAACAAATTTCCGATCAAGTTCGAATTTTGTCTTGGTTTATTGATTTTTCACTAAGTTATAACCCTTGGACTTTAAAACAAAACATGAATTGCCAGTTTTCCTAGCTTTTTTGTTGTTGTGCTTACAGATATTCATTTGATATTCAGTAAATCATGATGGTTGCTTTGCCATAACAAGTGACAGATCGATTTTGAAGTTTTCCTGGTCTAGCCTTTGTACCTGAATATTCTGGTTTCCCAATTTTCCCCTTTACCATAACCTTAGTCTCATAATGAACTTCGAATATTAATACAGTCGAATAATTTTTGCCTTCGTTTGGGGACTATGTATTGCTATGCAACACTTCCAGAATGCTTGTTATATTAATTTTCATGAGCTCTATAAATAGATAATCAAACGCGTGGTTTAATTCATCAATTAAAGATTGTTATATGTATTAAATGCCTATACATATAGAATCAATGCACGGGGTGGGAACGTATTATAATTCTAACTATCAAAACCTCTTTTAAATCTGCAAAAACAATTTCAGTCAACCATAAACATGAACTTAATTAACATTATCTATTTCATGGAATTAAATTTTTCGTTTTAAAAGTCGTAGTTCTTGTAATATCTTTGCTCTCTGAATGTACATATGTAAAGATTAGTTCGAACATGTTTCATGGCATATTGGTTTTGAGAAATATGCAGGATATTGATGGCTTTCAGATTTTGTACACAGAGGAGAAAATCAAAACTGATTGTTTCCCTCCATGATTTCGTCATTCAAACGGTTCAGTGATTTCCGAAGATGTTTGTACTTCATTATAAGGATAGACAGACAATGAACAGGAGAAAAAAATGTTGTCAATTATTTATTATTCATACTTGATCTTAATAAATGAAATCCACAACACATATATGGCAAATACATGTTGGATTCTTGCCAGTGTACACAGGTAAAATTGATTACCATATATGTTTTTATAATAATATAAAAGGAGCACACAATGTAAACATATGTTTATAGTATGAATAACATGTTTACATTACTTTATGATAAACTTACATTTTGTTCATATGATATTCACATGTTTTTTCTTATGAGTTTCATATCATTTACATGTATAAATGAAACATCATGTTTATATTCAACATATGTTTAATATAGGATTAAACATTATTTTTGAAAAATTTATCGATGTGAAAACTCACAAACTGAATAAAAGTGCGAAGCACTTTTATGTTAAGTTTGTGAGTAAAATATCCGGAGTTTACACATCGATAAATTCTTTAAAAAAGAATGTTTGATTCTTATAATTCCAATTCATGCTCTTTATTAACAATTGCAAAAATTTGTATAGTTTCCCAGCATTATGTTATTTGTTTTCAGGCGTGTATGAATACATCGCGTTTTCGTATTTATTGATGAGTAAACTCTCGTTCAGCTTTATTTTTGTCCAGTCAAAATAATTGTAATAATTAACATTGGAATTATGATATATTAAACATATGTTTAACATATATGAAAAAATATGTTTAACATATGATTAATATATGTATAAAATATATCAAACATATGTTTAACATAGATTAAACATCTGTATATGATACTTTAAAAATATACTCGACATGTTTTAAAACACGATAATCGTGAAGGGACACACAGCATATATGTTTTCGAACATGTGTTGATAATATACAGTAGATAAAATGTCGGTATAACTCCGTGATAGATAAATATTTATTTTGTTTACATGATGTTGAAATACAAGCAATCAACGTTTACCATCTTTTGGACATACATGCCCTTTCAAAGTACCTCTCCAGAAAAAAGAAAACAATTCACGTCGGAAGGAACCAGCATTTATTTAATATGTCTCTGAGTACATAGTTATTATATTCAGTTTGCGCTGCACCTGAAATGAAAAGAGGAACAATCTATACCTTTTACAGTACTTCTGCAACAGCTCTCTATGACATTTCTTTTGTTTTTCATATTATAGACACATATAGCTGTACATTTATTTGTAATATCATGATAAAATCACATGTTTAACGTATGTTAAACATACATATCATATGAATATCCAATCATATGTTAAACATATGTTGCAATTTTACCTGTGTAGGTAGTTTATGGGCATGGAAGAATTAACTTTAATGAAAATCATTGACAATTGAAAATTGAGCACACATTACTATGATAGCCGTTTGTTATGACTTACACTGTAATGGTATAAGCACATCTATATCAACAGTTCAAACTACCAAGGAACTGTACAAATCGAATTCATGCTGATTTTTTTATGAAAAGCATGGCAGAGTTGGCGAGAAACGGAAATTGGCGGGAAACGGAAGGAAAGAAGGAAAAGTGAAGAAAATGAAATAAATTATCCCAGCAGTTCTTTTTTTAAGTTGCTGGAGTTTGTGAGCCTTATTACAATGGTGTTATAGTGCATCCAATAACTTCAGTTGTTATAAAGTGGACCAGGGTCTCTGACACAATGGATTTCAATTACGTAATTAGTGTTCTACTTATCCTTGATGCAAATTGCAAAATCGTCCTCAAATGATTTAACATGTAGCTTCAGTCATTGAGACTTTTAAACTCAATGTTGTGGAAGCAGATGCTACTTCAGTTCCCATTGTAATGTCCTTGCTTAAAAGTGATTATTTTCTGAAACGTTTTTGAATCCGTTTTACCTAGACATTTTATCCAACTATGCAAGAATGCAGTTTCGTACGTATTTTGTGTCGTTGAGTTGTTTTAGGGCTATTTCTCAATATCTGTCCTTGTCCATTATTTTTGTTACACCTGATTTTTCAACTAACGAAAGCTTTATTTATCATTAAATTTTTATTTTGTTATCCAAAGAATGTATGGACTATATATTTCCCTTTTCATTTTTTTTTCAGAAGAAGCAAATGTAAAAGAACGATTCAGGAAAATACGCCATCGCCAGATTCTTGAGTACATCATGGCCGGCCGATCGTTGAAAAGTGTGTGAAAAGAAAACTAACCCCCTTGACAAATTGAACGTGATTGCGCTCTTCTTGTTTAATCTAGTCATTTTTACTTCTTTATGGTAAACATGAAGGGACTAATGGAAATAGTATCTTTATAAAACACCAGTGGTGTGAATCCACAATATCCCTTTTCCGGTAAATCCAGCAGGATTGTTTGACTGTTTTTTTTTCTACTTTAGCATCAAGAAATCATTGATAGCTTGTCAAAATAGTATGGTAAAATATCGATGTACTTTGCAGTCTATCGAAGAAATAAATTTCGTTTTTTTCTTCTAAATTCTTGAGGGTAGAGACTGCAACTCATCACGCTGACGTGAAGGATTGGAATTCATATCTCCATGAACTTTCTAAAATGAAATTTCTTTTTTCTTGTCTTTTTTGACAACTCATTTTGGCCGGGTTGCGCAACGTGCATCCGGCTTATAGAATGGTGAATGGAGGATGGGTTGGCGGGCGGGTGTTCCTGTAATAGGGGACTTACTTTGTGTAATCAACTCTTCTAACATCTCTAACCCAAACTGTGTGCAGTTGTTATGATATACTGAAGATGTGCATTTGTCGTTTTAAAAGTGATCCGACATTTTTTAAAAATTATTTTATTTGTATTTTTTTCGTATTTTTTATTAGTCTGATTTTCACTACTTTCACTTACATTTGCACTATGATTTACATTATGGATATAGAATAAGCGTACGGTGGGAAAGCATATATCCACGCATTTAATTATTTCCTTTCGATAATTAATATCTATTCGTATAATATACCTCTCGTCTTTGCTCGATAAAATCTTCCACGACGCAAAGTATTGAAATAAACAATAATGTGAAAAGAACAAGATCCCCCCCTCCCTGAAATTTAAAATTCAACTCTGCAACCCATTTTAAGCAAGATATTTGATTGCAGGTATCTCTATTTCAATATTCCATTATGTGTTTTAGGGAGTCGATCGTAATTATACCTGCGTGATACACATGTTCTTGTATGTTTTTCCGAGACATTCTGACATCCATTAGACCAGTTTTCTATGTAAAGCAAAATATAACACCAAATCCCCATCTACTCAAAGTAAACGTCCCACATAATGTGTTTTGTGTTATTGGTTTTAAATGCCTACTGTCAATGTGGAGCACGGCATAGAGCAAAAACTGATAAGTAGCTGCAATTTCTAATTGTGCGTGTTGTATATTTTTGTTTGCACAAATAAATGAATATGTTTTTTTTCCTTTTACTGCATGCAAGGTACATTTATTGTTAATAAATCTTTTAGAGAAATTTTGCTTTAGTTATGTTGACTGTTTTACTAAAGTCTTAAATGATATTTTCCCCAACAATGGATTGCATTAGTTTTAATCAGAATTTGATTTTAGATTGATTTGACTGATATGATATTAAGATTATTGCAAAAAGCAATGTCAAATGGGGAGTGAATTTCAAAATATTAATAACAAGTTTACGACAGTAACGTATTTCAGTTATGATTATTTTTATATAAGATATAAAATATATAGATATAAAATATAAGATATAAATATATTTTATTTCGTTCTGAATGAACACAATGCTCTGCAATTCGACGCCATTAATTTTTCCCATAAAGATGAAATATACTGACGAAACTCAAATGAAACATTTTTGTAGTCAATATCGGCAAGTATCAAACATTTCATGAAAACGCAGTTTCCTCTAGAAGGGCTATTGGTATATTGTTGATATTATTCCACTTAATTAATACACAAACCAAACTAAAAATTAATGTGGACAAACATATCCCAGTGGTCTAATATCCAGGGAAATTAATTTCTTTATTTAAAGGTGTACACATTTCTATAAAAAGCATTACTGTTTAGATTGCTCACAAACCAAAATACTCCAGTTGACATTATGGAATAGGGATTTCTCAGGAACTACAAAACCGCATGGCAGCGTACACTGTGTGAAGTCACAGTAAAATGACGCAAAAACATAACATCAAACGCAAACAATTCAAAACAAGAATGTCAACATCAAGCGAAATGCAAAATTACATTAGAATGGGAATATTTTTCTTCGTATTTCTTAGAATCCATATTTTTATTAATGATTTTAATGGCAATATTTTCAAGTTTTAACTACAAACTATTTCTTTAATGTTATTTGTCCGCGTGAGATCGCGGATTCACAATATAGAAATCTGTTTCTGTACTGCGTGAACCGGGAGAGGTCTTTATCTAGATAGGCCTCGGCGGGGAGTTTGATCTTAGGGAGGCATGTTTCCTCCACGTAATATGATGACATTTTGTCACCTCACCCATTCATTCCTTTTATTCGCTCAAACCACAAAAAAAGTAGTTTTGTACATAAAGTGCAATAGAGAAACATCATGCATTACTACATAAGTACATTGTAATGTCACAGGTGTGCCAATACACAATATCACACTGAAATATATACCAAAAATAGAACGAACTAATCCATATATCCAGTACATGTAGCTACAGTGCAACATATTTTATGTTTATAAATACCCATGCATGTTTAAATTGCCTTTGAACCTAGTCTCACATCAACTGGAGATCAAGTGCGCAGTTACCCTTCTACTCTGGAACCCCCGTGGGGATCCGGGTTAGAATAGGTCCTCAGTATCCCTTGCCATCCGGGGCGACTGAATGGAGTCGCTGTGGTTCTTTATGTGAGACAACAAAAACCGAGGTCCCGTATCACAGTAGCAATCATAACAACTCGGGTATTTCTGTAACAGCCAATCAACCTCGTTTGTAGAACGACGTCATTAAAAAATGTTATGTGTACATAAATGTAACTATGACGTTTATGAAGGTTATAATGGGTCCACAGTACCCCGTGCTTGTCATAAGAGGCGACTAAATGGGGCGGTACTTCGGATGAGACCGCAAAAACCGAGGTACCGTGTCACAGCAGGTGTGGCACAATCAAGATCACTCCCTGCTCAATGTCCATAAGCGCCGAGCATAGGTTTAAAGTTTGGAGCCGTTTACCAGCAATTCTGACGTCTTCATATGAGTGATGAATTTTCGAGAGGGACGTTAAGCAAAATAAAATCAATCAATCAATATGAAGCACGAGTGTTGGGGCTAAATCAATTTCATTTAAGATAGCATACATATATATCTAAAGTGTTCTATCACTATCAAATTCCACTTGCATGTTTATGTTTTAGAGTGAATAAGACGTTAATGATACTAAAGTCACTCTGTGCTGAAAATTTTAATCTTACTTCTAAATAACACATCCGGTTCTAGCCTTTTAACTTCATGCACACTCCCGGCAAATAAATGCGTAGATTTTATGCAATTTGTGCGCCGATCCAAGTTCGACTCTTTTTCCGGTTACGGAAACGGACGAGCGTGATCCGAATGTCACAGTAGTTGATCCAAAATGGACATGGCATTACTGGTGATGTTCATATACTGAAGATAAAAATTTATTTTAAAAGGTCTTAAATTCAGAGAACTACGGCTGATTGATTGATTGATTGATATTTTCCGCCACATTCAACAATATTTCAGTTATCTGGTGGCACCCAGTTTTTATTGGAGGAGGAGAGAATCCAGATACAATGTACCTGGGAAGATACCACCGACCTTCCGAAAGTAAACTGGGAAACTTTTTCACTTACCGGCGCGAGCGGGATTCGAACCCACGCCGACAGAGGTGCAGAGAACTACGGTCTTTCAATTGGCGACATAACTTCATCTCTATTATGAATTCTGTCGAAGATGAAGTCAGACGTTGGGCTAAATATGAATAGGAAGAACTGATACATTGTCAGAATGGATTAAAAGTATAAAAGGAATATCAACAGCCCGCTTTAGACACATCAACAAGTGGGTACAATATATCCGTCTGTGCTCAGTAAACCAGAAGTGATAAAAGAACTCAATAGATTACACAATGAATATGTTTTGGTTCCAGCTGATAAAGCTATTAACAACATTGTCATTATAAGGCTCATTATTACAAAATTTAATGTATTTCATAGGAACTTGGCGTTAATTCCACATTTGGTAATCGTACTTACACTCCAACTGCCCTTTTAAAAGATTATATTCTTCAAAAACATGCTTCAGTTTTAGACACATCTAATATCCCAGTCATTGGGTTGGATGACTATGATTTACCGTACCTATACTGGCTTCCTAAACTTCACGAAAACCTTTATAAAGAACGATACATTACTTTATCGAGTAAATGTTCTACCAAGCCCACATATTTACTCCTCATGAAACTATGAACAAGTTTGAAGGAGAAACTTCAAACGTACTTAACCACAATATATGCCAAATTTATGTGATGCAAAAAAATGCAGGTTCTAAAATTAATTTTAAAAACAACTTTTAGGAAATGTGAATACACAAAACTTTTCTCAATTCAACAGCATCAAAACTTGACTTTACAACACTTTGCACAACCATTCCTCGCGAGAAATTAAAATAATGATTGACTATACTTTTTAACATCATAGACAGTTGCTTCTTCAACAAAAATGGAAAAAGGCAATATTCATATCTGGTAATCAGTCATACAAAAACTTAATTTCTTAAACACCACTCTGATTCCACGAACAAGTACTATCAATTTGAAATAAAAATATGCTGAAGTTTCTCATTGATAATAATTGGATTTACATTATAAAATCCTTTCTAATTGCACGGGAGATGGGGAATATCAACTGAAAATATGTAAAATGATGCATCAATAAAATCTTATAGTTGATGTTTAAAAATCTGCAGTCACAGGTAGTGGAGGCACAGCAATGATAACAACAACAACAACACACCCAACAACAACAACAACAACACACCCAACAACAGCAACGACAACACACCCAACAACAACAACACACCCAACAACAGCAACGACTACATAATCAACCACGCATTTCAGAATTGGGAATCTTTGAGTTTTCGAGTTGTAGAGTTACGATGGTCACGAGGCACTAAGGTTCGTGTATGAAACTCTACAACTAGAAAATCCAAATGTTCTGAATTCTAAAATGAGTCGCTAATGTTGTTGTAAGTGGTGGTGGCGGTGGCTAACGGGAGCGGTGGTACTATTTTTGATATGCTAAATAGTGTTAAGTCATGGGAATCAAACAGCCAATCTTATCTCGTGGGGATCCAGGTTAGAATGCGTCGTCATTACCCCCTTGCTTGTCGTAAGAGGCGACTAAATGGGGCGGTACTTCGGATAAAACCGCAAAAGCCGAGGTCCCGTGACACAGCAGGTGTGGCACGATAAAGATCCATCCCTGCTCAATGACCATAAGCACCGAGCATAGGCCTAAATTTCGCAGCCCTTCACCGGCAGTGGTGACGTCTCCATATGAGTGAAATATTCTCGAGAGTGACGTAAAACAATATTCAATCAATCAATCAATCAAACAGCCAATCGATGAGTAATTTAGTAATCATCGTTTCTCAGAAGCTCAGTAAAGCGAACTATCAAATTGTTGTTTGAACGTTCGTAGTTACTGTAGTTTCGTTTCTCAGTTGTTTACGCGTGGGTGATTCTTCTGAAATATTTGTAAATGAGTATATTCAAGCTACTATTTCATCTACCTATAGGCTTACTGACATGACACGCGCTAGATTTAGATTCATTAGATTCATCGTACAGACTAATTAATCATAAGTATGGTGACTACTGATCCCTTGACGTTGCTATCAGTGGTCAATAAAGGTAATATGACCTTTTGTATCCGAAAACAGGAGGCGTAATACGATAGGCAAGTCTGGTGTCTCTCTCTCTTTCTCTCTCTCTCTCTCTCTCTCTCTCTCTCTCTCTCGCTCTGTCTGTGTGTGTGTGTGTGTGAGAGAGACAGAGAAATAGTTTTTGTGTGTGTGTGTATGTATGGAACAGAAATACGTTGATTTAGAGTCCGTATTTGTCAAAGCAGGTGTAAGCTAAAAGATCGTAATAGTGAAAATGATTAGAGTTGACAGTTTTAATGTTTATATGACAGGGAATGTTGTGAGGGAGTGTAGTACTGCTGCTTCTCTTGAGAAAAGGTTTGATCCTCCACCAATGAAGCACATTTAGTTGGATCTATTGCTTGTACAATACAGTGTACATCACCTGCCTTCTCAAGCCAAAATAAATTTGAGCAGTTTCAGTTTCGATACTATATCTTATATTTTATTACATTATCTCGATGGACAAATGTAACTATGGGTAACTATGTTGGTTGTATCGCAGCCATGGCATATTTAATGAGCTTTCAAAAGCTATTATTTACTTCCATCAATCCAGAACGTCCTTTTGGAGCATATATCTTTGTAAGGCATTTAAACATGCAGTAACTTTGAACTGTGACTCAAGGAATTGTGATCTGGTTACGAAGATTATTTCAAGTTAATATACAATCATGTACATGCATGTGCAGCGGGATAACGTTTTCAATAGCCAGACCAACATCGAAGTCTGTACCGTGTCATGTTCACACAGATATATTATAATCAGAATTAATATTTTGCGTTAACGGGATAAGGAAAACACCCAGATACATATTTCAACGAATTGATGATGGGTACCATATTCGAAGGAATACTTGATCCATATTTCACAATGATATTAGAAGGACTATTTCATTCGTGTTTCATAATCGGAGTGGTAATTGTGGCAGTTGCATTAGCATGTTTGCTACTCTACTGGAATAAATCTTCTTCCAAGTTAAGGGTGAGAATAGATGATTCAGACACTGAAAAAGGAACCCTAACTATTGTATACAGTAGTTGTTTAGAAATATATCTTTATCTTTAATTTCAGGTTAAGGGAAAGCCGCACTTTATGGATGCAACCCACTCCTCCTTTACTATATCTTGGGACAGACCAATATTTGCAGTTCCGGAATACTACATTGTTTATTTCAGAAAGGCGTCTACACCAGACAAATGGAAGTCGTTAAAAACGTTGGGTGGTGCTTGTACTATAACTGTAACGCATCTTCCACCGAATACTAAGTATAGAGCAAGAGTATGTGCATGTTTAAGAAACAAAATTGGGCCTCCTGGGGAGGATAGCGATGAAATCAGTACAAGGACTTTAGCTTTCAAGATAAAGCAAAATTCTACTTTGTGTCAAGAGGGGACACCAAATATTTTGTCCAGATATGCTGTTCAATGGAATGCTGAAAATTATGTACGTTTGAAGATACGGAAAATATTCATAGGTAAACGAAACGGATCTTATATTTTTGTTCTTCAGCATAAGAACATGCGTATTCAGATATGTAAAATAATTTTATCCACAATGGCTGCATTTTGCAATTTTTAAACAATAATCTGGTTTGCAATGACAAATTTTAAACACATAGGAGACATGAAAGATTTTTAAGGATTGGTTCAAAGTAAACGAATCTGTCATGTGAAGTAAACTTAGTTTGCAGTAATGATTGTTTGTTTTCTTAGGAGATACAAATGAGGGCCAACGACTAATAGCTGGGAAAAGTATACTACTGATCAGTACACCTCATTCCGGTAAAACAACCCTCATTGAAGGGATTATGAACTATGTCCTCGGAGTTAGATTCGATGACGACTTTCGATTTTGCTTACCACTGGATATTTCCGATCAGGTATGAAAATATTGCGATCATATTTATTACTCGGGAAATGTACTTATGGACTACCATATTACCAAGAAATTATGGTTAATCATGTGATATAACTTCAATCCTTATACTTTTCAATGTCTTAAAAGAATTCGGGCTACTTATTTATCAATAGCTTTAATGCCTATGAACTTTCTTTCTTTCTTGAACAAATATTTCACACAATATTTGGGCTATGATAGAATAACTTTTGTTTATGAGCATTCAAGGACAAAATGTCCCCATTACAGCTGCATTGCCTTTGTTTTGTAAAAATATCGATCGAGTCAAGTCAAAACAGAATATGATTGTATATCGGATTTAAAGGAGAGGAAATAGCACCGCCTTGTGATCCCCTGTCAATCAGCTGAATTAAAGCCTTGGATTGGATACTACAAAATAATAGTAACTAGTCATCATGTACACCTTACCTGGCGATCAACGCGTTCGTCAAAGTAACTTTCGGTCGTTTGATGTTTACAGCGAAAACCAGCTCGATAATGGAACAGCTTTGACGGGAACAATTTGGTTCTACACTGTATGCTGTAACACACTCTGCCATACAATTACATGAATTATAATAGATTATAACATGTGATGCCTAGGCATTGATTAAAAAGAAAGAATAAGATTAACAGGATTTTTGTAGCTAAAATACACAAGAAGATGTACGTATAATCAAGTTATCACACAATGACATTAGCTCGTCATACGTTGCAATTAGTGATAATAAAATATGCAAAGATAATATTAACAACAAATTAAATTAACATTAACTGTACGATTGATAATTTTGGATTGTTGAAATAGAATTTACACGTACATTGATTTTATGCTAAACCGAAAGTACCGACCCTCAATGGAAAGGCCGTGTGTTTATATATAGTTATGTTTATCAAATCTTTAGATATGAGTTAATACCTCATGGGAACCTTGCTTTAATTCTGTTAAAAGTTCATAAATGTCCCTTTCCCTTGAAACATGTGTGGGATTTTGTGATATTTATGATAATGATAATTATTCTTTATCTTCACTTATCCATACCCAAATTATGGAATAGGGTGTTGTTGTGTAAATGTGAAGTTTTCTATTATTTTAGCAAATAACAATGTAAATTCTTCATGAATTCACAAAATGTACAAAAAAATATATTTTTGTGAAAGATTTAGATTATTTGATAATCATTTAACCATTGAATTGAAGTAAAGATTGATTGATAATGGACGCATACCTAGGAGATAATGTGGTATAATTGGGGTTAGGCGACATTAAAGCGTTTTCAAGTAGTATTACAAAATTCTATAACAGTTTTATTTCGGTATCCTACATATATTCCCTTCCAAGGAATCGAATGCACATTTACATGTACCATGCGCAACAAGTTGAGAAATCGGGTTATGCATTACATACTGTCCAACTAAATCACGTTTTATATACAAAATTAAATGCTGTACACTTTCTACATGTCCACACAAACACTTCCAGTATGCAATATAACATTACATGCATCCGTGTAGATCGGAATTCAAATAATCGTTTTGTTTTTATTTTGTATAAATAAATGTTTAAAGATCTTTTACATGTGAAATATGTCGGAATTTTAACAGCATTACTCTTGATTTTATAATTTACTGAGGAGGTGGCATCACTTGTGTGAATATTAACTGAATTCCGTCTACGTACCATATTTGGTAGGAATTTTTGTTAGTAATCCATATCATATTAGAAAATGAAGGGAAAAAAATTAAGCCTACATTTTTCTTTCAGGATTACGGGGATTGGATTAAGATATACCAATTTAACGAGTACGAAGTTGGAAGAATTTCGTTTCCTTTAACGATAATCGACTTTCCAAGATTAGAATCATTCACTAAAGAAAATAATGGCATGATACGCGAACTAATGGAGTCACTTAGCAATTCAGACTGGAAAAGAATCAATTGTCTTTGTTTGGTCTCAAAAGGGAATGATTTTGAATTATCACCAGAGCAGATAAAATACATCAAGTCCATTTTGCACTATTTTCCAGATCATTTAATGTCAAAGCTCTGTGCGTTTTACAATTCTGATGATGCAGGTGATGCTAGAATTGAACAGTTTTTTCGGTATCATAGAATTGCTCCTAATTCGTCGTTTTCCGTTAACTGGTCTGCCATTTTTCACAGTGATGACGAGTACTCACCGTTTCTGTGGCGAATCAATGATAAACGTCTACGTTTATTTTTTGACTTCATTACAATAACGTCCCCAGAAGGCATCAGAGCAAACGTACAAATGCCGACTCCCACAAAAAGAGAGGAGCTAAAATCAGATATCGCAAATATCCAACCAGAGGTAAGTGATGATCTTGTCAAACTGGAAGAAATGAAAACTCGAGTAAAAATTTTCGCTAAAGATCGAGATATTATCGAGTCTAGTGGCGACACGTCCTTTACAATAGAAGAAATCCGACAAATCAAAAGCGATCTAGAACCAGGTAACCATGTTACAAATTGTATGCAGTGCTTCTTCACATGTCACGAGGACTGTAGGATTCCGGATGATGACGACAAAATTCGCTGTGTAGCAATGTCGTCAGATGGATACTGCACAGTCTGTACTGGTCACTGCATATGGTCTGTCCATAAAAACACCCCATATGTTTACAAATATGTCAGTGAAAAGGTCACCAAATCCTACAAAGAGATGAAGGCGAATTATGAACAAGAAAAGGGTAGACAGCTAACGTATGATGAATATCTGGGATATCTTAATAGCGACATAGAAGCATTTCTCCAAAGGCTTCATGATAAAGTCCAGAGAATCACAAAGTGCAAAAATGAGCTGCAAGGTATTAGCAAGAGTCCACTGGCAAATTCAGTTGGTGATACCATTGATGACATGATTAAATCTGAAACTTTGAAACGGGAACCTGGCTATGAGAAAAGAATTGCAATGTATCAAGAATTACAAAAGTACTCAAAAATGTTTAAAGTTACCCGGAATTAGAGTGATTATGAATCCTACATGATATGCTATTTCAACAGGATTCACAGCTGAGTTCATCGATCAGCGTTTCTTACTATTTGACGAATCAAAATATGAGAGTAAATAAAAAATCCATAAAGTTAAGTGAAGTGCTTGTAGCGGCAGTTTGTGCATTAACTAGCTTTATGGTTAATTCAGTCGAAAATATTACATTTTCTTTACCATGGTTATCCGAAAATGTGAAAATAATTCTATAACAAAAACTGGTATCCAATGAACTGATTTTGTAGTAATAGTCTCTGCTTTGTTTATTTCTAAGCGCAATTGTGTATATAATATAAAGCTGTTTGTTGATGAATCAACTTATAAATGATATGTTCATGTGCTCCTTTGCTAGCTGAACTGTTTTTATATGCTTGTAAGGCTGAATTTATTTAAAAGCTTCTTTTTGACAAGACAAAATACGTTGCTTTGGCCTTCCACTTGACATCCAGATACATCGACGAATTTTCATCTATTAACAATAATGATTTTATTCATATGTCAATTGAATATATCATAGTGTATTTGAAATAAAAGGCTTCATAGAATCTTCCTCATCTGCTTCGTACTTAGATATTCTATTACACGTACATGTTAACGACAAACTAACAATTCAACTTAATGATAAACGGGATGATTTCATCTTATCCATCGTCAACTTCCCATATTTATGTAGCAATATATCATTATCACCTGCATATGATGTATATGTCTCTTAACTGATTCGATACGCAAGAGCTTGTTCTGCGTATGATCTGTTCTTAAATCGAGAAAGGTTATTGACAAACAAGTTGCCGTTAAAATGTTTTCAACAATCTTGTTTAAATTCAGCATTTCGCAAATGTTATGGTCGCTATAACGATCTAGTTTGTCGATACAACCTATCATTGGGTCAAATGCTGTCTGACGTGTTTCGTATCGTTTGTTAGACCGTTCCTAGCACACCGATTTTGACTGCGAATTACTCAATTTACCATCAAGTTATTGCGCCCACGCCAGGTGTGACCCATCGACAACAGTTACATGCAATCCATATAAAATCATTAATGATTTAGTTTTAAGCACAATTTATTGCGACGTTACTTTATACGAATGAGAGTTTTCCGTTCATGTTAAATCACTGGTAGCCAGAGCATTCACTCGCATTGATACAGCTACAAGATTATACATAACATGTACTAAGAACTACCAATATAACGGGTATCTTCTGCGGTTGTCCATTTCTTGTGGAATTTCGCGGATAAGAAAATTCCAAAACAACTACAATTGCAAACATATACATGCATTCAGACAAATATAGGGACATTTAAATGTATAATGCAACCGCAGATACTGGAAACGCAGACATTCAATATAATTTGCTACCATTTACGGATCAAAATCGCAAAACTTTCTAACCACAGAAAATACCCATTTCACGGTAATGTGGTTTCTTTAATTTTCTTGAGTATCGCATGTACTTTAACAAAAGAAAACCTCTATGTGCTTTATTGGACATTTTCAGTATATTATAAATTTGTGATACGCTGCTAACGCATTTTAGAACAGAACCGGAAGTTGTAGCACAAAAATATAATGAAAGTGCATTCATTGAATTCTTTAATTTTTTTCTCCTCACATATTCTATATACTTACCATTCACTCAGCGAAAGTTGTTTGATCAGCTTACAACAGCTGTGTATTTTCGTGGTTTCCCCCCATGATTCTTTGTATATGTAGTTTATTTTGATTTATAAATTTGTGTTTGATTAGTGTACAACAACTGTGTATTTTCGTAAGTTTTTGTATAACTCTTTGTATAATTTTTCTGTTTGCTTTTGTTGATGTCCATTAGACACGGGTCATGACCCGATCAATTAAATGTTCTTGGACACCGGTAGCACGCCAGTTTCTCATGGGTGCACATGAACTTTTGTTTACCGGGCACTTATCCTTTACTCAATCGGTGAAGTCTGTTTATTGACCGTTTCCTGTCCGGTACATGTCCGGAAATCAAAGAGCTATTACCGAATACCTACTGGACTGCCTTGGGACACACTTTTCAACCTTTTGACGCCATTTTATGATATCTGGTTAGCTATAACTGATTTTTTCTAATAATTATGCATTTATTTGTTGATACGTGAAATATTACTATAATATATATTTCAAACGAATTTAGTTACATGCAGTATGCTGTTCTGTCAGAGTGAAAATATTAATGTACAAATCTCTAATTAACCTTCCTGTAATTGTTGATTTGTTGCATCTATTTTATTAATGCATAAAAGTCTTGTATATATTAGGAATGATGGTGTGAAATGATTTTCAATAAAAGTATTTCTTTTCTTGAATTAAATGAAGTGTTTTACTAATCACCCTTTCCTCCAACTAGATAGCGAAGTAAGGGCATTTTGAGAGTAAAAAGACTGCACATATCCATCCAGCACGACTTAAGAAAAATAACGAAGTATATCTGAAATCAGCATCGCATATTGGTTCAAGTTTTTCGAAAGAAATGTTTTTCAATGTCGATGCTATAAATTGAAGATACAGCTCATTTGATGTTGACAACCAAAATTTGGGCCGTCTTAATGCAAGGATAAAGGCAATATCTTAGCTTTGATTCTGTGTTATGTAAACAAAGACTCGAGTTTTTATGCAAACAAACAAACCTGTGAAACGTTACGTTAATTTTGTAATTTAAAACATCCTCATTTTGTACAATCACAAATTCTAACTTTTAAATGGCATATGTTACCTAAAGTATACTTGAGATGTGATATATATAATAAACTCAAGGGTCAATATCCATTTATTTTGAAAACCCCGTAAACATTAATACACCTCAATCTTGTTTTCAAAACAAATAATAAACTCTCTATAATGAGCTTCTGTCATTATGAATAACATTAATTTTTTTTGTGTGAAACCTTATAAACATATCAGACTGTAGATTTTGATCATTTAAAGTGAAAAAAAAATGTGGAGGAAAATCGTGCATCAGTCCCGTGAACCATGCCTCTCCTCAAAACTAATTAAATATGAACTGCGTTCACACGGAGATTGCTTAAAATGCGCATTAGTTTACTTCGAATTAAATTTACCTCGCGATTTAATTAATGCGAATTTTTACTTCGCATTAGCTCAGTGTGAACGCAAAGCGAAGCTAATTCTCATTAAATGTACACGCATGCGTAATGGTAAATTTGGGTCACATGCATCTTACCCGTGGTCAGTTATATATCTCAATGTTAGATTTGTGCGAAAAACTAATCAAAATGATAATAATCACTAAAACAAGCATGTCATTAGATAATGTAGGACGTAAACATGATCTCTGCCTAGGCGTACTGAGTAATGCAGATGGAAGGAATTGCTTTTAAATAAGACAGAGATGTTTTAAAATAGTGATCATATGACTTTCTTTTTTGTTGTTGTTACATTTGTACAAGTATTCCGCTCATTATTAGTTTTTTAATACTATATGACGTCATAGTAGACTTAGAATGTGTATTAGTAATTAAAAATTACATCAGAACAATAGGCAGCGAAATGGTGTAAAGACGTTCAGAGGTTTTTAAATGGGCTCATGGCGAAGCAATATATTGTCTAGAATGAATGCCTGTCGTCAGAGGAAATAACAAGTAATTTCTTGGAAACATACAAAAACAAACACGACAAAATTCCTCGTATGTATGTCAGTCATGTACATTGTAAACATGTACACTATATATAGACCTAATGTTTTGAACAATGAATTCTGTATCTACCCAATATTCATTAAGATATCTATAAAAATAATTTTCAATAATATAGTCTATCCTTTAATTCATTTCCCGCACCCTTAAATTTAGAGATGCATTGAATGCCAAATTCACGATAAACGTAGTAAATATATTATACACTTAAAGGACACAACGCATGTTTCTAAACTTTTTTCTTCCTTTTTTCAGCAAAATTGATTTTTTTAATGCCTAGAATTCATTTAAATGTGTTTAAATAAAATATTTTGCGTAGTTTTCGAGTTTGAAAGCGACGAAATTCAAATCTTGTGAGATATATATATATATATATATATATATATATATATATATATATAGTTTGTAAATAAAGAATTCGGTATTTGATAATGTCTGAATTCGGTATTTGATACTGTCTGAAGAGGCATTAAAGCCGAAAACGCTAACAGTGAAATGTTATTCGAGTTTTGTGTTTCTTGACTTTTATTATTGGATATATATATATATATATATATATATGTGTGTGTGTGTGTGTGTGTGTGTGTGTGTGTGTGTGTGTGTGTGTGGTTGTGGTTGTGTGTGTGTGTGTGTGTGTGTGTGTACTTTCGCTATTTTAAGCGCCATTACCTAGCTGTATGTGTCACGTTATATGCGCCCTTGAGTTTGAAAACATTTATTAGCCATTTACAACTGATTAGATTCAATCAACACAAAAAAAACCAAAACAATTATCACGTTGATGATTTGTAAATAACATTGCATCAAGGTGTTTCGTGTCGTTTAAGGATGTACTAGTTGTCGGTAGAAAGGACTAAGACTGAGTATTTTTAATTTCTAGAAGGAAGGTATGAGAAAAAGACGGGTAATTGTTTAGTTGTAGCAAGATCTTTACCTCAAAGAAAACACCCAGTCACCTTTATTCATGTCCTTGGACAGAGACCCAGACAGACTGTGAGAAAATGGATATATCAAAGCTTAGCACTACCAGGCCTACATTATGATTTTTTTCTTCTGACATTTAACGACACATTTATATATACATGTACCTACAAATCAAATTTTATTCATAACTAAAATATCAACTCTCTTTACCCGTAATGCAATTTAAATTTTCTTTTACGGGGCAATGCATCTATCTAAAATGTATGAATTTTATATATATATATATAAACATCTTTTCAAGTCCATAAAAATCTCATATGCACATTTACATCGCCACACACTGTCATAACTATTAAATGGACTCCAGGTGTATTCATTCGTCGGTGGGATCATTTTCCATAAAGCACTGAAATAAATAAAATCAACACCACTGATTCTACATTGTAGTTGTAGTGGTCCTGGAGGTGCTAGGCACGAATTGACCTGCCACCTTCGGACCACTACATAGGTATACAAAATCAACACAACTGTTATACAGTGAAATTTATATGTGTATCTCTACATATACTGAATATTTTCTCTTCATTGACATTGCTTTCCTCTGTGACAATGAAATTATGTATTTTGTTGCAAACTAGTTCGATCCGGTTTTTTTTAGTACCATCATTACCAAATATGGAGCGTCATCAAAGTCAAAGGGTGCACTGGCTGTTTAAAGTAACGAATGGGTCAACCACATGATTAGCACTTCAACCAAGTTTATACCTTACAACGTTGCATAGAAATATAATCAATAAAAATGTCTTTCTTTTATTGTTTCATCGGGTGATGAAGGTACAGGTAGCAATCATTGCAGGGGGAAATACTTACGTAGGTTACGATGTTTTTCTGCAATGTTAGATACCTTCATCACTCAATGAAATAACTAAGAAAGCAATTTATTGTTTAGATAACATTAATTTTACGTTGTTTTTTTTTTTATCAGATAATAAGATTAACATTGAGAGACAAAAGAGAGAGAGAGAGAGAGATAAAGTGAGGGAGAGAATCAAAACGTGTATGACATTTAAACGTTATTTTTACCAAATAAGATTATCCTTGAGAGAGGGGGAGATAGAAAGAGAGAAAGAGAGAGAGATCGATCAAAATAATGATTAGAATATTGAATTATTTGTGTGCACAATATAATATGACAAGCATTCTTGGGTAACGTGTATCATTCAATAACACATTTTACCATTCTCTACCCAAAGTTGTCGTTCCTTGTTCTCGCAAAAACCTCTGTCATCGTCTCTTGGATTTTGTAAAATGGCACGTATACTCAAATAAAGTATGGTTTCGACTTCAGTTACAAAAATATACGTAAATAAATAAATACTGAGCAGATGCCAAGTCTTTTTGTGACACAAGAAGCATTGATTTGGGTTGAAACGCGGATATCGGGTTGTTCTATACGCAATTTCCGAGTTACCCAATAATTCTTTCCCTTTGTGGAACTCTTACGCACACTGAGACACAAAACATACTATCGTCCACACGCATTGGGTACAAATGCTTATCGCTGCCTTCATACATAATATATTGCCTAAAGGCCGATTATCAGACATCATGCAACCACCCAAACTGTAGGGGCACACAATATCAGAAACATTAGTTGCAATTAATAATAAAACAGGTCAAACAAAAATCGATAATCACCATTTTTCTTTGATTAGAATATCACCCGTGCAGAAGAGGATATGAAAATAATTTCATATTTAATCTAATGGGCTAATTCAATCAAATATTATTCTTAATATTGTCAGTTTAATATATAACAACAGCTGATATAAACAAAATTTACACTTTCATTACTTTTATCCGTATTTATATAGCTAGTCTATAGTATATGCATACATCTTGTACCCATCCAAGCGTTCAGCAGAACACTAAACGCACCTCTATCACAGAAGAGGTGATATTTCGGAAGTTGCATATTGCACCGGGCCTATACATAGGTACACTGTACAAGAAGAATGTATAGTAATGGGGGGAAACTAGAGTCTACATATAATTACTTGTCCTACATTTTCACGCTAGTTTATAAAGTAGTTCTTAGTTTTATTAGCCGTAAAAAGGTGGATTTACATGTGGAATAACAAGAATGCTTATTTTTAGACGTTGACAGAGGTATATATAAGTGTAAGGAACGATAACTCTGGGTGGAGATTGCCATTTACTTTCTGTGAAGTGAAATTAAGTACATGAATTTCAGGTAATGTAAATTACGACTTTACCAAATATACTTACTAAAGCTACCCAAACTACCACCCAAACAGGAAACAGTAGAGAGATGAGGAGATGCAAGTGGTATTTTTCTGAGAAGCGCAATCTAGTAAAAATCAAACATATCATGCACTGTATTTGTAACCTATAATTTACTTGTTAAAGATAAGATCAAGTGATAAGTTTACTTATTGATGCTATTGTATAGTTAAAGCGTGTTTACTTACACGTGAAGTCCTTTATCAATTTGATGAAATCGAAATTCCAATTTCCGCATCGGGCCGTAGTAATGTTTCTCCATGTAGAACGATTTATAGTACATCACTTTCAAGACTGACGATCTTTCTCCCCTGACGATAACATCGTCCGTGACTGCCAATGACTTTTCCACCTGCTCTATTTTGTAAAATTTGTTCGCACTATTCTTGCACATCTTGTCGTTTTCAAAAAGACACTTGTTAATGAAAAGCGTGGGTCTTAATGCCCGCGCCAATATCAGCACCATATCGCTCTCCTCCGTGGACAGTGCTGCGTATTCCTTATATTTAATCAGTTTGTCAACGAAGTCTCGATCGTTTTCCTCTAAAATACCCGAACATATATCGTAGAAGTTTTACAAAACACCTTTGAGACACTTCAAATAAAACATCAGATGGGCTTTTGGATCATCTGGTACATCGCTTCGAGATGAGGTTTCTACCAGTTTTGTCGTCGTTTCCAGTGCAGCCACATTGCCTTGGCTGGCGGCTACTGCGATGGTTCTGGTACCGACACCACCAGGTACCGCCACGGCGGTGGAAGTACTCGCCGCAACATCTGTCTGGTTGACGGCGGCTGCGGTAGTTTGATGAACAATGCCGCGATTAGGTACAGCTTCTACACTGCGGGTAGTTGTTATCACAGGTTCCATGAACGTGTGTGATAGACATATAACAAATCTGGAAAGTCCAACCCGCTTATCGTTCAGTCTATATATACTAGATTATGTTATTTCTCGTCAAGCAAGTTTCATTTCCATGAACTTTCAATTCCCTTTAATAAGACGGTGATGGCTTCAATCTAGATTAAAGAGGTTTAAATCCGGTTTGTAGTCTCTCAAGCAATACAAATGAACGATTTAAAGGATTTTCAATCGATTCCGATTGACAATAATTGTGTCACATGTGGTGGCTGATGTGTATCAATTTACATTTTCTCACCTTTTCGTTTTTCCGAGACGAAAGGATGACAAAACGAAACGACAAAGAAAACCCAGCAAATTCGCGACAAATTAAATCCTCTTTTCCCCTGGTGTTTCGTTGTCTTGTTATTATTTCGAGGCGAAATGACGACAAAACGATATCATAACTAACCACTTTTCGTCCCTCCACATTAGATAAATAGTCTGTTATTAATTGTATCAGGGTTTGTATGGTGTAAAGGAGGCGATTTCAGTACGTTTTACAATTCATTCACATCAGTGTTTCCGATTTACCTGTGCGGATAGCCTCGACAGGTAACACATGCATCTCCAATAATAATGTATAAGGTATAGCACTGTAACGTGTTACTGGGTTCTTTACAAGAGATGGGGATTTGATGGCAAAAGGATGTAGTGTTTGAAATGACGACGATTATCGTTGCTCTAGTGTGGAGTTGAATGGTTTCAATTGTATTCCCTTGCGGCAAAATCATTCATGAATTGATTTATGTAAGTTTTCGAACGATTCACATCAAATGTAAGCTGAAATAAATTCAAACCGAAGCGCGACTGATTTCCCACATACTTTATGAAGGCTTGGACAGAAATGAGAGGGGGGGGGGTAGGAAAGACCAAATATAAATAACCCCCTCGTTTCCACAGAAATGACCAAGTTTACACTCTATGTCAGACAAAATGTCTGAGTTTTTCAATCTCGGAGTAGACTTATGTTGGTCTTGATTTGGTGTAGTGACCTCAGTTCCAGTAGTGGCGACTGATTCTACTTTGGGATGATTTGCGTAATTTCTGTCATGATATTGTTTTATCATGTTAATGTGGCAGAGCTGTTAACTATTGCGCCGACCAGGAGTTTTGATAATGTAATTCAATTCATTGACCTTTTGCTCAACTCCAAATGGACAAAGGTATTTGGCGCGCAATGGCGTACCTGGAATAGGTAGTAAAACAATGACCTTGTCTAATGGATTAAATGTTCTGGTCTTGGTACGTTTGTCATACCACGTTTTCATATTTTTTTTTGCTTGACTAGCCTTAAATTTTTCTCTTGCTAATTCCCAGGTTTGGGATAGCCTCTCTTTGAATTTTTTCTACATAGTGTAAAACTTATACGGTACCAATTTTGATGCACCAGATGCGCATTTCGACATACAATGTCTCTTCAGTGATGCTCAACCGAAATGTTTGAAATCCGAAATAACTATGAAGTTTTAGAGCTAAATATAGCCAAAACCAGCGTGCCAAAAAGTGGAGATTGGGCTGACTTTCTTCACCTAACCATTTAACTTTTAGCAACTTCAATGGTCCTCGCACAGTGTGACCATCAACAAGTTAGATAGGACTAAAACCAAACGATTCTTGCTTTGCATCCCTTACAGCAAATAAAAGAAAGGGGATTCCCTGATTCCATTCTTTTTCATTTGACAAACAATAGGTTCGCATCATATTTTTCAAAGTGTGAAGAAACCTCTTCAGGTCCCCCTGTGACTCTGGATGATAAGCACTAGATGTATGATGTCTACCCCCCAACTCCTGCATGACTTGTTTAAACACCTTAGAAGTAAAGTTGGAACCTTGATCAGATTGTACTGATTGGGGTAAATCAAAATTTGTGAAGAACTTAGTCAATGCATTGACAATTGTTTTTGCTTTAATATTGCGAAGCGGAATTGCTTCTGGGAAGCGTGTTGATGCACACATAATTGTGAACAAGTACTGATTACCTGTCTTGGTTTTGTGTAAAGGACCTACACAGTCTATAATGACCTTGGCAAATGGCTCATCAAAAGCAGGGATAGGTTTCAAAGGAGCGCCAGGGATTTTTTGATTATGTTTCCCTCCGACTTAGCACACATGGTAAGACTTACATTAGTCCACTATATCCCTTCTTATCTTTGGCCAGAAGGTTTAAGGTAGGTTTTCTTGACACCCAAGTGATCCGACATTGGTGTGTCATGGGCGAGACCTATGATTGTTTTACGGTATGTCCTAGGTACTACAATCTGAGGGTAAATCTGCTACTCATTTTCTACTAAAGCGTCTGGGGGGACGCCATTTCTCATGAGAACACTCTGCTTTTTATAATAACAAACAGGAACCTTATCTGTCTCCTCTGGAGAAAAAAACCTGTTCATTAAGACCTTGCAATTCAACATCCGACTCTTGTTCGGATATCAACTTATCTCTAGTAAGAGGAGTGTTGTCTAACATTTCCTGTAAACCAAACGCGTCGTTTTCAGACCGAGATTGTTGGTTCTCAGAAGAATAACTTTCTGCTTTTAACAGATCTGACAAAAATGTATCATTGAGACCTAAAGAAGAGTCATCTTCTATATCTAACTTCTGACTTGCCGTCTGTTCAGCATGCCCAAGTTTCTTAGCCATAGACCTTGTCAATGCACAAGAAGGAAACAATTCTTTATTCTCTTCATCCAAAATAAGACTAGGCTTTTCACAAATAATCGGGTCAGGTACAACCTTATCTCCCGCTAAATCATTTCCTAACAAAAGAGAAACCCTCTTAACTGGTAAAGTAGGTCTGACCCCTACCACTACATGCCCAGATACTAAAACTGACTCCATGTGTTCTTCATGAAGAGGAACTTTAACAAGCCCTAACTCTACACCCTGAATCAAAGCATCAGAACCAGTATGTGTCTTCTCAGACAGTGGCAGCACGTCCTCTAATAACAAAGACTGAGAAGCACCTGTATCCCTCAATATTAAATAGGGTGTAAGGCAATACCATTTACATACACTAAACCTTGAAATGCAAAAGGTCTAAATTCCTCTCTAAGAACAACATGCTCTGGCTTTGGTTTACCATCCTCAAAACTACTACAGGCAAACTTGCCTGTCACAGATTTAAGGGCACTGTGGCTTGGCTAGTTACCAGTATTAACAGGCTTTTTTCTGTAATGCCAAACATTCTGACCTAATGTGACCCTTCTTTTTACAATAGTTACAAGTTGGAATGTGGTTGAATGTTTCAGTATTCTTGAAGTCATTACCTTTGATCTCCGAGTAGCCTAACTTAGAAGGAGTTCCTTGTGTAGGGTCTAGCCCTCCTCGAGAACCATCAGAGTTGGTTATTTTCTGTTGATTATTTGGTTTCACAAAAGACACCCTATGAGTAAGTGCATAGTCATTTGCTGCAATCACAGCTTGTTCTAGATTTTCAACGTTCCGTTCATCTAAGTATGTTCTAATTTCAGGATGAAGGAAAGGTGAAGATAACGAACAGTGATCAATTTCATAACTTCTATAAGCAATACAAAATAGATAGTCGGGCACACACGGACCCCTGGACACACCAGGGATGGGATCAGGTGCCTAGGAGGAGTAAGCATCCCCTGTCGTCCGGTCACAGTTCTTGAATTCTTCAACCAAAATAATTTGTTTCAACCTTTCAAAGTCTGAGCAAAATTTTTTAGAAGTGCACCAAAAAAGAATCCAAGTTAAAAATCATATGAACTGGTGTGTTCAGAATTAAATGAACTTCCTAATTATATATTGTGATCAAAATATACAAGATATCGCTTTTGAAATTTACCAAAAGTACTAAAAGTTCGATTATCCCGAACGAGCCCCCAATTTGTAACGTGGGCTGAATACACAAATCTATTTATAGCGAGTTCAATTGACACACTTACAACAACATCAGTGAAAACGATTTGAAACTTTTACAAATTCTATTCTACATAATTAGTCACAGATATGATTGATTGATTGACTATTGTTTAACGTCCCCCTCGAGAATATTTCACTCATATGGAGACGTTACCACTGCCGGTGTTGTAGAGTGAGCCTTCCCCCATAATGAAACTTCCCCCCCCCCCGGAAGCCTGGCTCTAAAATGAGCCTTCCCCCGGAAGCCTGGCTCTAGAGTGAGCCTTCCCCCGGAAGCCTGGCTCTAGAGTGAGCCTTCCCCCTTGGGGAAGGCTCACTCTAGAGCAGGAGAACCCCCGGGGAAGTCTCACTCTAGAGATAGACTTCCCCGTGGGTAGACCTACTCTATCACTGGTTGTAGAGTTAGACTTCCTCCCATAACAGGACTTCCCCCTCCATTTATTCCTGGTAAACTACTATCACTTTATGGAGATTGTTTAGTAACCAAGACCTTTTTCAGCAGGGCATTTAATGATTTTGCTTAAGTCGTTCATCAAACTCAAGAGAAGAAAACGTTGAATAAAACACATTGGAATTGATAATCAATTTTGTTTGACCCATAGACCTTGAACTTTGACCCACACAATACCTATGTCTTGGTTAGTTTTAGAAGTTTGAAAAATGAAATGAGGAAATTTCGAATTTATGTTTCTTTTCATCTGTGTACACATATCGGTTATGCTTTTAAACTTGTACAACTTCAGGTAGAGAGGTAGGTAAGTTGGTAGGTAGGGTACTTTTGAAATAAGACAATAATAGCTCAAAAAGTTCTTTGTACTAACCACATCTTTTATATCAGTAAAGTATTTGAATGTTTCATTCTGCAAAACTAAGTCATTCAAGGTCTTAATGCCTCTGTCAACCCAATTTGTATTAAAATTCCATTTTTTTAAAATATCAACTAAGTTTCTTATATCTAAATTCAAATAATCTGTAACAGAAAGAGAGCTTTCTTTAACTCTTGATAGAGCTTTAAACACATCTTTCCAAAACACATTGTCAATATGATTTACAAATTCATTAAGTTTTTTCTTTGGATAGGTGAAAAATGAAATACACATTTCTAAGATTTAAAATACTATGCAACATATGTTGCCATCTACCCTCATTATCAGCCAGGTACCCATTTCAGCTTAATATAAGATATAAAAGATGCCAAATGTACCATACTTAGTCCCCCTTCATCATAATTATCCAAATTGTATTTCTTTTCAACTTTTCTACTTTGTATCCCCAAATGAATTTAAAAAATATTTTATTCAACTTTTCCAGGCAATGCTGAAAATAAGTGTATGAGCTTTGGGAGTGCTAAAGTTTTGATAATTGTGATTTTACCTATTGGAGTTCAATCCCGTTTAGTCCACAAACCTAGCAATTTTTTAATGGCATTGATTTTAGATTGATAATTACATAAAGTCATGTATTCCAGATTTTATGTAAATACTATTCCGAGGAGCTTAAAATTGCTATTTCCTCATTTCATTTTCAAATCATTACACAAAGTTTCCGCCGAACCTGATATGCTCCCCAACCAAATTGCTTGTGGTTTTGAAATATTTAAACGTAGTCCAGAAATCATTCTAAACATATCAATAACTCTCATAGATTCTCTAAGTGATTTTTCAATGCCATCTAACGTTAATAAAGAGTCGTCCGCATACTGGCCTAATTTGTTTTCTTTTCCAGCCACAGTTACGCCCTTAATATTTCGATTTTCTTTAAGTGCTTTTGCCAACAATTCTACTGTAATAATAAAGATATATGGTGTCAATGGATCTCCTTGTTTACAGCCTCGTTCAAGACTGAAGAATTTATACAAGTTTCCATTGTTAATTATACAACTGGTACTAGAGGTGTATAGAGTAAGAAACCATTTTACAATAGATTCCCCAAAATTGAAGAACCTGAGTGTCTTTACAATAAAATCCCATTCCAATGAATCAAATGCTTTTTCAAAATCTAATAATAATAACAATCCTGGCTAATTTTGCTTTTTTAGATAGTCAATCAAACCATACAAACAAAAAAAACGAGTGTTTTCACCAATAAATCGTCCCTTTAAAAAACTCTTCTGAGAGTCACTTGTGATGCTTTTTAGTACTCTCTTTAAACGATTTGCTATGGCCCTAGAACCAATTTTGGAATCAACATTAATAATGATATTGGTCGCCAATTTTTTATATAGCGTCTATCTTTTTCTTCTTTGGGAATGCAAGTTATTACACCTTGGGATTGAAATTAAAAGAAAAATTGCTGATTTTAAAAACATTGCAAAGTACATCATGAATTGTTGAGTCCAAATCAGTGTATTGTACAGAAAATGAACTCTAGTTCTTATGTTAAATTTTTATATCAAGTTTTGAAGGAAAAGAAGTTCATAGCCCCACAACTCAAAAGAGAGAAGTGAGAAGCTTATCTCAGTGAAACTATTTCAGAAAAATGTTGGTAACTTCATTATATGAATGCATCTTTATGCACAAATTAGAAACAAAATTAATTTATTTTCAATACCGTATTCTTATGTGTTATATACATGTAGCTACAATTTCTTTCCTTCGCAAACTTAAACTTGTAGATAATGACTTGTGTTCATTTTGAAAAAAGAGAAACAGTCACTCATATCTTTTATGACTGGGTATATGTATCTGTCTTCTGGAGAGATTATGTGAAATGGTACAAAGGTTATAAAATCACAAAAAGAAGTGTGTTACTAAGCAATATTGATGGAAGTTGTTTGGAAAATGTTCTTCTTTTGTTAGCAAAAAACACATTTATTACTCCAGATCACGGGACTCAAACCCCAAATTGTCAGATGCCATTAATTTGTTTAAATACTATAGAAATTTAGAAAAATATTGTCAAAATGTTTTTCATTGCAAATCCAAAATGCTTGGTAAATGGGCATTGTATGATAATATAATGGACAAGTATTTTGTTGAAAATCATAATACATTTATATGAAAAATAAAATAATTACCTTTATCTTTGAATGTGTATATGTATATATGTATTTTTATGTGTGTATATATTTTTATGCGTGTGTATGTATATATTATACATGTATATAACATATATACAATTCACTGTTATTGTTGATACAGAAGGTGCACAGAGTAATTGCAAGTGTGTATGAGCGAGTGTAGATTACAGTTTGAATGTTTGTATGTATAAATGTGTTGAAAATACAAAAATAAAACATTTTTTTTTAAAAGTAGGTAGGTATATAGGTATGGGTAGGTAGGTAGGTAGGTAGGTAGAGGGGTAGATAAGTAAGTAATGCCCTGCCCGATAAATTAAAATTTATTTTATAGTTTGTATAGGAGGGGATGAAAGCGGGGGTGTCCCTCTAGAGCGATACTTCAAGAGGGTGTCATGGCTCTAGAGTGAGTCTTCCCCCTGGGGGTAAGGTTTATTCTATAGCACGTATGCTGGGGGAGGCTCACTCTAGAGCGAGACTACCGGGGGGAAGGTTCACTCTAGAGCCAGACTTCCGCGGGGAAAGCTCACTCTAGAGCCAGACTTCCGTAGGGGGGAAGGCTCACTCTAGATCCAGACTTCCGGGGGGAAGGCTCACTAGGGGGGTGGGGGGAGTATGGCTCTATAACACCGGCCATAATGCGTATCTGAATACATGTCTAAATATGCCTTGCCAGTCATAATATTCTAACGTACGTTTAGGCTAATTATAACTTATTGGGTATGTTATATGTGTAATTTCAAATGCTATTCTAATATTGTATTAAGCTATATGTCAGACACATCTAATGATTGTCCATCTGAAAATAAAAAAAAAACCATTCATGATACACAATATGTATGTTATTAAGTTTGAATTGTATTATGGCTTTGGCCTGATTTTTAAAAAAATGCACGTCTACAACCGATTGCAATCTTTGTTTATAAAATAAAAAGTTTAATAATATATCGAAAATGAAAGCGCGATAGCTTAATCGGTACCTTTACATCAGAGCATAATAGTGCGAGAGTTCGAATGCAAAATTCGGTTATATTTTCCCCGTAAAAATTGAATTAGTAGCAAGTCAAACATACAGGCTTTAATTATATACATTTGAAAATCAATTCATTACAATATAGTCTTCATAATTTACATGCTGCAGTACCTGTATTTTTATGACATGTATGTTTCCTATCAAAACAATTCCAATTTCATCGATCTGTCGTTTAAATATTACAAAGTTGTCGAACTCATTTAGAAGAGGTTACTTCATGATACATATGGTAATGAAATATTCGCATCTACCCTGCTATAAAAGTGAATGTTGGTAGTTGATAGATGAACGATGTTGTATCTAGATATCTAAATTATTACTCATTTGTAAGCTAAAAGATAAAGTATATGCTTTTATTGTGTGTTCCAAAAGGACAAACCCGGTGAACCCTCATTATTACATGTAAAAAAAAAATAGATTTAAAAATTGTTTAAAGCTGTATGACCCGATGTTCTTGTATTATTTTTGTACATAATTACTTTAAAGCAGATTAATTACTTTATAAAGTTATTAACTTTTCCTTAATTACATGCTTGAAAACATCTGTATGTAAAAGAAAACAGTGAGAATATTGTTTAGAACGTAAATATAGCGGGTACATGTATAAATCATCCCATAATAGACGTCTATCAATAGACCCACGCGCGTCAGGGGAATCCCAACATGATGTATTAACTCATAAGCAACTGTCTAGTTTTAAGGCTGAAAGAGCGTAAAACAACGAATTACTAAGAGGTATTTGATATTTTTATTTCTATTAAACTTATGGCACGGTACTGTTGAAACAAAATACACAGATAAGACCAACGATGATCTGAAAGTTTGAACTGGTCACGTGACTGTCACTTGAAATGGCAGGGTGACTCGGTTATTTGTAAACATCGATTTAAAATCAAATAATTTGGGTTAAAACAGATGAAATAATGTAGGATATGTCATACAGCCTTATAACTACATACGTGCGATGATTTAATAGCATTTTTACGAGATGGAAAAAAAATATTGTAATTCGGACCATACAGCTTTAAGAAAATATCTTTAGTAGAAACGAAGAAACGAACGACTCTGACTGCATTTGCAATCAATGTCAACAGATCTACAACTCAAATCGTTTCATGCTTAAAATTTGCAAGCATTCAGTTCTACCATAAGGGGGGGGGGGGGTAAATCAAAATTCTCATGTAAAATTTATGGGAAAGCTACATTCTCAAAACAAAGGAATGTGTGGGCCAAATTCTCCTGTTGCTACGTCGCTGTAATAATTATTTGTTTATAGAATCACCTGACATTTGTCGATAACTGACGCACGTGTTCTTTGACATAGTCTTATTTAAAAATACATGATAGCTAGTCATTGGTTACTATTTTCATCATTAAATCGTGGAACTGGTGTTGAAGTATTAAAACGCGATATTCATACATAAGGAGAACTTTCTTTTCCTGCATTTACACTCTAACCATCCCACTCACCGTCGGTCACTTAGCATTTAGTGGCATGTGCACAAAACACCGCCTAATGACTATATCCTAATCATGCGTGGATCTAGAGTGGAGGTCCGGACACCCCCTCCCTTCTGGAATTGAAGTTGTATGAAGTTGCATGTAATTTGTGGGCAAAGTAATGAGGACTAAACCAGATCACAATATTATCATGAAATCATCTGTATGAAACTGGAACGATTGTTTGATATCCTTTTCCCAATTTACATAATTACCGGTGATTAATGTAAACATTCTAACCAAGCAGTATTCTTGGCTTTTTTCAATTTCGCTAGAAATCTTTGTGGAAATAATGCAAGTTCTCAACAAAGCACAAGAATTTGGATACAGCGCGGTAATAATATATTAATTTCAACAAAGCATGATATTTTGTAGCATTAAAGTTTGAACATTCGATATTTTCTTTGTTTAAACTTCAAATAATTCAAATAGACGAAATAAAGTAAAAATATTGAACAATTGTTCAATGTGTTGTAATCGTACACTACCATTATTTGGAGACGGTAGTGAAATGAAGAATTCAAACATAGCTCTTTGAAATTTCGCTATTTCGTACAAAACAACAATGTTTCAAATACAAGTAGTAGGTGTGACGTTATTTGTTACAAAAAATCAATGCAATGAATTCCACTTTAATTAAAGCAGAATTTTGTTCAGTTTATAACGATAGGAATAAGATATTTCTGATGTGGATTTTTAAAAAAAAAAATCGTAATTTGATTCATATAGTCAATTTGACCGGTCTCTGAAAACCCTAAGGTTTTCTCTTCTCATCTGCCGCTGTCTGCGTTGCTTCAAAATCAACACCGTCGCCATTATTCGTGTAATTGTTTACAGACAAAGAGTTACGCCTAGTCATGAGCAGGCCTAAATTTAAGCCATATTTAGTCGGGTGCAAACGTAGTCTGTTTTATGAAACGCGACTTAGTCCTGTTTTATGACTTTGTCGTGTTTTTACGCCCGACTAAGCTTACGTCTGGTCGTAGGCCTTTTTGTGAAACGGGTTCCGGATGTCGAGCGTTTGGCGATGGAACTGTCACTACCTGTTTTAACGACTTAGGTCTGTCGCAGCCGGGATTCTAACAAAGCCCCTGGAGCCTCCTGGATTTTAATCATTTTATAGAGCTTGAAAAATGTCCTAGATGTAGTAGTCATCTTTAGTATTGTCAATTCAACAAAGTGAAAATAATAAAATGACGCAAATTTTGAGGGGAAAAATGTAATTTCTCCCAATAAAGGTAATTCAACAAATCAAAAGATTCTGTCATTTACTTTTTCGAGAGTGTAGGAAATTATTGCTTCTTTTATCGTTTACATTATTTCTAAACAAGAGACCAAAATTTGCATCGAATTTCATTTTTTTTTAGGAAGAAGGGGTGGCTACGCCACTCCGTCAATCCGTCATCGTATTCAAAGTACATAGAACCGTGAATATCAGCCTCGTCGTCTTGATATAGAACATGATATTTACAACGAAACACATACTTTGTAATATAATTTCAAATCTTTTTAGAAACGAAGAAAAACGCCAATGCAGAAGCTGAGGGTGGGTGGCTGTAATCTATCGTGTGAAAAGCTCAAAATGAATACGCGTAAGTTAACTCAATAGTCAGCCACGTGTTCAGTGAAACACGTGAGATTTCTATCGATGAATACGATATGGAGACGATAATGCTATCTTTAAATGTCAAACACCCATCTTATATACACATTGCATTATTATCGATTTTCTGAAGGCCCAAACTACCTGGGGTTATTAATCTAATCTACATGAGATCTGTCTGCACTAAAGCGGCCTGGCGCTGATTGAAATAACAGAACTATTTGCATGGGTAGTCTATAATACTACTAATAAACAGACAGGTAAACAATTAACACACAAGACATATATTTTCACTCATTTATTGCAAAAACTTTTGTTTATCACTTTTGATTTTTTTTTTTCACTTAGAAAAATCGCCTTTAGCATTTAAATTGCAGAATCACAGCTCGAACTTTGGTATATCATTTGTCATTTACAAATCAATTAAGGGGGGGGAGGGAGTATCTTCAGGGGTTTGAAATATGACTGCTTGTCTTCATGTGGTTTAATATTTCGTATCTGAATATTGCGAGAAAAGTTTGTTCAAATCAACCTTACAGCCAAAGCGTAAAAAATGTGGCATGGATCTACAATATTCTGACAATTTCATAACTTGTGTGTGGAGTGGATATTTTGAAATGATAATTTTAGCTGAGCACTTCATAATTTACAGTAGCGGATCTAGCAGGTGGGTTTTATTTCAACGTTAGGAACCAAGAATTATCAGCTTTTGCTCTTTTGCGGTCTTCAATTCAACCCCCCTTTAGAAAGAATTTTCTGGATCCGCCACTGATTCGTGTTCATTTATACCACTACAAATCTACAAGAGTTGTCTTTCTTTAAGAAGCAGAAGACACTTGCTGTGAAAGCAAAAATGGATGCCGAATTCGGAAGAAAAGCTTATTTTAGGGTACTTAGCAAAACAGACTGTCGGGTACAGTGTTATTAGGTAATACACTGAATATATTGTCTGGTCAATTATCTATATATATGTGAGTTGCATAAAAGAAATATCTATGGGATTGTCACACAGACACTTGTTTCATAAGGAGGGGTAAATAGGTACCTACCACAGGCACTTGTTTCTGTGAATGATTTATGACCTCTGTACACTAATGTTATTATTAGTATACAGAGGTCATAAGTCATTTACAGAAACAAGTGTCTGTGGTACCTACTCATGTATGAAACAAGTGCTTGTGGATTGTCAACCTAGGCCTAACGTAACTTTCAATTTGTTTACACCAGTGGCAGATCTAGGCAATTTTGAATGGGATGCGACCTAAATGTGGACTTTTTCCACCCAAGACCATAAAATGACTAAAAATTCTTTTAAAAAAATCATTCAACCAAATGTGGAGGGGGGGGGGGGCTGTAGATCCGCCACTGGATTAGGTCACAGCTGTCTCTGGGGTCAATGATGCATGAGGTACGCTATTTGATATAAAGGTTCAAGTTGTTTAATTTGTGGCCTCTGTGTTAGGAGTAAGGACTTTAGAAAATTTTAATTTATGCACACCTATGTGACCACCACCCACTCATTAGGCCTAGTATGGGACAGCATAAAAGTCTAAAGTTTTATATAGAAATGCATTTTGAAAGAATTCTTTCAAAATGCATTTAAAATCAACAATGATGCAAGGTGAAGATAACGAACAGTGATCAATCTCATAATTCCTACAAGCAATACAAAATAGATAGTTGGGCAAACACGGACCCCTGGACACACCAGAGGTGGGATCAGGTGCCTAGGAGGAGTAAGCATCCCCTGTTGACCGGTCACACCCGCCGTGAGCCCCATATCCTGATCAGGTAAATGGAGTCATCCGCAGTCAAAAACAATGATATATATAATTAGTGTTCGAAATTGGTTTAAAACTTGGTATAGACCACGGTTCCATACCAAAACATGATGACATAGACCTCAATGATATGATTCTTTATGTTGTAATGTCCGCACCCTCATGTAGTGTAGATTCCAGTTTGTAGACACAATGATCTCGGACAGTGGCTACAGAAATACAGACATACAAAAGCTGGTGTGAGCAGTAAGGCTCATCAAGTCTCTGTCGTATATCTTAAGAACCATAATGGTTATTGGAATAAATATATAAGTTAAATTAATATACATGCATCCTCATGAAGTGTACATTCAAGTCTGTCCATACAATGACTACTGAGGTCAGGGTGAGGTCACAAGAGGAAAAATTGTTTTCTTCCAAAATAAATTTTCTTTTTAGGAACCACAAATTTAAATTCATTTTCCAAATAAATATGCAAGCATCATCTTGTACTGTAATTTGTACATAACACGACTCTTGTGTTCAAGATGAGGTCACTAGGAGGAATACACAGAACTGAGGTTTTTGTTTTTTTAAAAAGAGATGTCAGATGCTGCAACTCAGATGGGCATCCTCACTCACTGTAGATTACAGTTATTTCATGTTAAGATGACCTCTGGGATTAGGATGGAGTCACAAAAGAGTTGTAATACAGAACTTTCGGGATATGCAGGAACGACCGATTATATTTGACGTTTATACACCACGGTCACGTGATAACAACCAATTGTAGGGCAAAGTTGACATCCATACATATGGTGTTTCACTAACAGACAGTCCGTAAAGAGCTATGCGCAGTCCCACGATGACGATCCAAGTCACTATTAGTGCCTAGTACCTGAGTGTAAATTAGATGGAGGGGAAAAGGTGCATTTAGACGCGTACCATTGGATGCAAGGCGTGAAGTTTTACCGATATCCTCAAGATATTCCCTAGATTTATTACCCGCACCGACTCGCCTAATTTAATCAATGGTATTTTCCTATAAAATGGTTGTAGTGATTCCTTTCTTTCAAAGATAACATTTAAATGCAGGAAATTGATAGCAATTGAAATATTCCATGTTTGTTTACTTAGTTGTTATTGTAATCCGGAAGTGGCATGCCCTACAATTACGTTCAACGCGCGATAAAAGTCAGAGTGGATCCATATCTCGAAAGTCCCATATTATTAGGTATGAATAAAGTATTTTTAATGAAAATCTTTTAAAGGACCAAATCATGATGAATTCTATTTTTTTAATTATGTGTACTAGCATCTCCATGTCTTGTAGATTCATAGTTAACATCGCGACCCCTGAGTCCAGGTAGGGGAAGATGCACTATATCCACCTGTGGGATTTTGTTGTGGGGCACAACATCAAAACTGCATCATTTAGTGTAATAATTAAAAGAATATTGAAATCAAAGAATTATTGTAAAACTTAAACGATTTGGATCTGAACGCTGCTCAGGATGTCCACTTTTTTGTCGCGGGCTCGTAATCCTGTCTACTTTGTGTCAGTGTTGCTTGTTTTGTTTTTGTACTGAGCTAATTGTTTATGTTTAAACTTTTTTATTTAATTCGTATTGTCTGTTTTATCTAGGATGTTGTCCACTAAGCTAATGATGGGGGATTGTAGCACTACCCTGCACACTGTGAGACATGGAATGGATCTGCCTAGTCCATTATCAGAAGAGTGACCGGGACTGTTCGTCCCATCAGAGAAGTTTCTTGAGAAGCATTACAAGGTACAGAGCTACATTATTTTAAATAAGTTTCACTTGGCCGGCTATCAACTTATATTTTTAAATAATCGTTTGAGAACGTTCACCGCCCCTTGTGCCCAATGGATATGAAAACGGATGGCTCAAATTTCATGATTGATGAATGTAATGAAATACTAAATTTATTAAAAACAAGTTCTTAGATTTCAAGCATTCATTGTTAAACTTACTAACACTTAGACATAGTATATATATTGTACCTAATAACCATGTTAACTGCTAGTAAATAATTAAGAAAAGAAAATAATATATATACACGGTATTCATAATCTCTAGAAGAAATAAATCAAGTCTTTTTGTTACATAATTTAAAGATACTATTTAAGGTAGAGATTGATAGGTTGATGCTAAAAAAAATAACCATTGAATTTTTTTTATTTTGATATATGTTTATAATGAAGCTTCGATATAAAACATAATAAAAAATCAATGTAGGTAATCGACCTTGTTTTTGAGAAATATGGCGATTTTAACAACACCTTCTTTAGTCCTTGTAAAGCGTAAAAAGTGAAGAAAAATAAGTAGAGAGCAATATACAAATAGAGCTATAACATTTTTATTGTAAAAAGGATAATAACTTGTCATATATGGTTCCAAACAACCTTTCACATAATTGTATATTACACATCAATTTCAAGTTCAGCAATCATTATTAACATGCAACAACATTACTTCAACAGAGCTACATTGGCCAATTACCTTAAAACAGTGCACAATATTTGCACACAGGGTCATACCTTTGCTTACGCTGCAAAAAAATTACCCATCAAATTTCTTATTTTATTTCATTAAGTGGTCAGTCTATTAGTAAGTAAAATATATGAAAAAAATCATACACCATAATGGGGTTCAATATGGAAGTAGCAAAAAATTCCTAACCCCACCCCCTTTTAACAAACTACACATTTTCGTAAGAAAAAGGGTTATTAAAAGATGTTGTAAACAATCCATCAAAAACAGCTTGCTGAAATTCGAAGATTCTTTGTAATACCTTTTTTAAATTAATAAATATAATACAGAAAGTATGTATTTCAAATTTTAGCTTATATTTTGTTGTAGTTCTTGTTGTTGACCTTTGTGCACTTACACTCAGAATATAGATTTATCATACGTCATCATATTTGATGATTAATATCAAGAGTTTTCCCAAATAAAAATCCCCACAAAAAATTGAAATACAATTTATATTTGTTAAAACAAATGTCTCCATTACATCCCAACCCCTTTAATATACTGCATGGTATGGAGGAGAAAGAATGAGCAGGAACATAGACGTCATGAATTGCACTCGGTGCATTGAGAAGAAAGATTCAGCCAGCAGAGATAAACTACTGACCTTTTTATAACTTAGAATGTTTAAGCATTCCCAAATTACCTCTTTGAAAATTGAACATGACAATAAGAAGGTTTCTATAAGCTATTTCAGGGGCGGATCAGGAATTGAAGTTGGGAGGGGGGGTGCAACTGTATGAGGCAGGGGTCTGGGGGCCGCCTTGAAGGGGGCGGGGGGCGATTCCCCAGAAACTCCTGGATTTTACAGATTTTTTAGGGCTTAAAATATGTCTCCTATGTAGTAATTTTTATTATTTTCTGTCATTTTTAATAAGGTGAAATTAATAAAATAACGCAAATTTTAAGGGTTTTTGGAAAAAGTAGCAGTTCTCCCACTAAAAGTAATTCAATAAATCAAAAGATTTTGTCAGACATTTATTTCTCTGAGAGTGGAGGAAATTATGGCTTTTATCGTATATATTTCTCTAAACAAGAGACCATGATTTACTTTAAACTTGAAAATTTTAGGGGGGTCGCGCCGGTTGCCCCCTACCCCACCCCACCCCACCCCTTATATCCGCCAATGCATTTATGTATGTGCTCTTGCGATTGACCTTTTTGCACTCACAATGATTGCATTAATATTTAGATATTTTTCATACATTTTTTTTATAATAACCAGACACGATTACCTATTATAAGAAATTGATATGATTATACAGCATAGTGCACCAAATATGTTTAAATAACAACTTTATATTTAATATCAATGGAAAGATTTCCACCCAATCGACCCATGGATTGATTGATTGTATCTTGTTTAACGTCTCTCTCGAGAATTTTTTACTCATATGGAGACGTTACCAAGACCGGTGAACGGCTTTAAATTTAGGCCTTTGCTCGGCGCTTACGGCCATTGAGCAGTGAGGGTTCTTTAGCGTGCCACATCTACTGTGACACTGGGCATCCGTTTTGAAGGTCATCTCAAACACATTGATTAAAGTTATAGAATTGGTATTTTATTTTCATTTAGAAATGTTTACTGATTTTGATATATCAAAAACTTAGAATAATCAACAATGACACTTCCTCTATATTGATACAATATTATTGTCTTTAAAAAAGACATGTAATACATGAGTACATGTACTTGTTTTCCATTAAATTCACACTTTAGTATGTTGCACAATATATCCATTGCTCTGGGCTCACAAATACATTATTGATTCTATCCAAGTCCCACATTTTGCAGAAGTTCTTGAATTTTCTCTGTAACCTGTAAAGTTGTGGGGTCCAGGGGATATGACATCATCAATGTAAATGAAGTACCTGTTATAAAAAATATATTCTGTATATTCAAATATTGAAAAAGAGATGAATATCTAATATACTAAGAATTGTCTTTATAAATGTCTGGTGTTAAAATGAAAAATTCTATCTTACTAAGATAGAAAATATTGTACCTTTCTTGCTGATTTTCATGGCAAATTGCTGTTGAAGTTGTTGGCTGGAATCCCATTTCAACTTGCACTGGTCCTTAGGATGATGCTTAGAAAAAAATCATCATAATTAATATTTGCACAGTCAGTATTAATCATTAATTATACTATGTCAGACAATGTCAATTTTAAAATTGTGTGTCTCAATGCATGTTTAGTGAACTTTAAAATGCTGATATATTGAAAATTACACACATAACATGTATTTTATTATGTTAATTTTGAAAATCTTGTCTGAAATCAGTATTACATATGTAACACTACATGTATGTTAAATGTGTGCAGTGCAGCAATGTGAACTCTTGCAGTAGTAGTACATCTGCATGATTGTTATTTATTTCATATTGTTATAGTTACTTTCTATTTAAACTGTACATACCCTCCCACCCCCGGGTCCTTAATGAGGTGAATAAACATCATAATTATCATATTACAATATGAGATGACAGATATGTTTTCATAAACTGCCAGTTCATTCTAATAATATCAAAGTGTGGGTCAAGAGAAGGACATACATATCTTATTTTCATACAATACATTTATTTGCCTATGAGGGGGGCTTGTGATTTTACAAATATTTTAAATAAAGTTTTGTAGACCTACATGCTTGCATGAAACATGAAACCCCAGATTTGAAACTTGTGAGAGCCCTATTTTTTTTTCAAATCTGGCATATAATACATGACATCCATTTACAATTACATGCACATGTAGGAGTTATATTTTGGGCACATATGGAATACATAAATGCACAAAAAATGAAACAGCTCCAAATTGTGCGTTTATAGACGTTATTATAAAATCGCGTTGTGAAATAGCAGAGGAAAAGTGGGTTGAATACAAATTCACAAAAATGAAACAGCTCCAAATTGTGCGTTTATAGATGTTATTATAAAATCGCGTTGTGAAATAGCAGAGGAAAAGTGGGTTGAATACAAATTCAATTTGCCATTTTTTTCACTTACCAAACGAAATTATGATTTCGTTGTCCATTTGAATACATCCATCGAATTCCTCTTCTCAGAAGAAACTTTGTTTAAACTCTCAATGACTACATAAACAGTATTGAAACTCGCAGCACTCGGACATCACGATCACGCTACATCAACAACTTTGTTTACGTAGCGCAGCTATGCATGGTGGTGGATTTCGTGAGGTAAAAAGTGCCATTCTGCACGGACGAAACATTTAGTCCACTATTATTACATTGACGTATTCCTAATCTAAACTATGGCCAAATTTCTATATCTTTCGTCGAGACGACCCTCTCAATCATCGATTCAGTCACAGCAACAACTTGTACTTTCGGAACCCCTTTTTGTTTTTCAACTACTCTATGGCGATGTACGGAATTCCGAAAAATAATTTCACGTGAAAATACACGATTTTTACTGATCACGAGGTTGCTATCGGTCTCTACCTTAAAAAATGAGTCTGAGCTAGGTTTTGTTTGTCACATAAAACTAACTGTACCAGGTCTGGCGTTCGTATAGTCTGTACTTAGCGTTGTGTTTATTTTATTTTATTTTGATAGTGGCGACTTCGAAACGACCCAACTACACTATGATTTTAAACTTGAAATAGATTCAAATAGAAATGAAAATAAGAGAAATAACACTTTACGAATTTATTAACAGTATGAATGTGACAAATACACACTCCTAAAGTCTAGAACTTAGCCTAGAATCTATCAAGAAATATCCCAACCCAAAAAGGTAATAATAATAATTTAGTAAGTAAAAACGGCAAAGTAGACGAACAAAACATAATACCAAAATAGGAATAATGGAAGGAGAAGAGTAGCTAGCAAGGCCAGCTGTCTCGCTTCGACGAATAGTAAGCTGCATGGCTTTATGTAGCAAATTAGACAATAGAAACTGTCATTAAAGTGATTGACAAAAAGATAAAGTGGGCGTGGTCAAATACAACGGGTGAATAATTTACATCGGGATCGAAATCCAGAAGTAAAAGTAAAACCCAAACTACCACATAACACAATAGTCAACGTCATCTTCGTTTTCTCATTCACTGATCATTGTCATCTAGTAAGTGACCATGTATTCGGCAAAGTTCATTCTTTGTCACCATTTTAATTACATGTATTTCATGCTTTGAGGTGACACTTTTAAGGAAGGAGTACACAGTTTGTATTGCTGGCTGCGAGCACAAATCACCCACCCCGAGTACATAATGTGTACAGGGGGTTATAGCAGGTACCACTCACTCTAAACAGGGATTTCATGTAGGGACTCATTTCTCCTGAGTGTCTTGACATTCACCAGCTGGCAACATGTGACTCAATCAGCTCAGCCTCATTTATATTCTCAATTTTGGCAATAAATTATCATTAAATTTTTTTAGGAACTTGTATGAATGGCGCAGAAGGAATTTTCTTAACTGACCACCCCGTCATTGCCTGGTGTTGGAGACTGAAGACTTTATTGAAAATTGATGGAGTGTAGCAATCACTGGGTGTCCTCATTTGCCCTGAGGAGAGTCAGAGAAGTATTCATTTTTATTGTAAAAAAGTTTAGTTCAATTGTAATGAGTATGAAGGCAGATTTTACAGTTATCTTCCTTACACTATGTAACTTATAATACAGCACTTGCTAATGATGTTATTTTACATATTAAATGTTGATTGAATGTTGTCAATTTGGTTCATAGTCAAAGACATGAGTTATAGCTGCCTGTATTGTACCAGTTTACATACAGTTACCTACAGAATTAACAGTAGATTAGATGTACTGACTCCCCAGGTTACCTGAGTGATTATTGCTGTTGGTCTGCATCCATCACTGTGTTTCGTCTGTCGTGCATTACCCAATATTCAACATGTTATATACCTGTCTTTAGATGGGACGTATTAACTTAAGGTACAGCAATGTCTGTATGTCCGTCTGTAGATGTGGAGTATTATGGTACAGCAATGTCTGTGTGTCCGTCTGTAGATGGGACATATTATGGTACAGCAATGTATGTGTGTCCGTCTGTAGATGGGATGTATTATGGTACAGCAATGTTTGTATGTCCATCTGTAGATGGGACGTATTATATGGTACAGAAATGTCTGCATGTCTGTCTGTAGGTAGGACGTATTATGGTACAGCAATGTCTGTTTGTCCGTCTGTAGATGGGACGTATTATGGTACATCAATGTCTGTATGTCTGTCTGTAGATGGGATGTATTATGATACAGCAATGTGTGTGTGTCCGTCTTTAGAAGAGACGTATTATGGTGCAGCAATGTCTGTATGTCTGTCTGTAGATGTTGTGTATTATGGTACAGCAATGTCTGTATGTCTGTCTGTAGATGAGACATATTATGATACAGCAATGTATGTATGTCTTAGGATGGGATGCATTGTCCTCCATCTGAATACTCTGTTATGATGTATGAAATGCCCTCTAATTTTAGGGGTTTTAGGGCACTGAAATAAGGTTTCATTCCCATGCTAAAACAGCAGGTATTTTCCCATTTTGTACTTTGAAATTCCCAAACAATGAAAACAAATCAAAGCAGGGTAGCCTAATTGTTCATAAATCTTCACTGGCACATAGATTACAATTTTTGCCTCAAAATTGTTATGTAAACCTAATATTTTGGCCTCTGCTTATTTGAATGAGGTATGCTTTGACCAAATTGAAAGTCAGAAAGAATCCAGTGTTACCTTTATTCACTCTGGATTGGTTTTCTCCCTATTCTTTGTGTGAAACATTTCTCCCAAGTTCAAACAAATGCCATTATTTTTCCCAATTGGAAAGGCCCAGGCCCTTCAAATGAAGACCTTAAAAACCCAGAATTTAAAATGTAAAATCCATTGCCCCTCTGTCAGGGTCAGGCTCCAAAACAGGGTCAATATAGGAAACTTATCTCCTTATTATTACATGTAACCAATGCTCAGGTGACCAAGCTGGCTTCTATTGACAAAATTCATGACGACTTTAATTTGTTGAAAATTTCATTTACCTGTCTGATTTCTGGTCGTTCCAGCATTCATTGTCACTTTGGTTTTTCAGCTCCCTGGGCCTCATGAGATGGTGACACCCTGCAGTAGGAACAGTTCCTACCGGTATCTCTTAAAAGCAGACAGAGGTTCTCATAGCATCTGATCCATTTCTGGAGACAAACTTTTGTATGGAGTTGGTAAAATTTCTATCTTTTTTTTTTTAGCTTGTTTGAGCTATAAGCTCAAGTGGGCTTTTCTGATCACCCATTGTCTGTTGTACACCTGTCTCAGTCTGTAAACTTATTTTCAACTTCTCTATAATCACATAGCTCAATTTCAACCAAACTTAGTACCGTTAAAGGGACTGGTTCACGATTTTTGATAAAGATAATTTTCCTTTTTTATGGTAAACATTAAAAATATAACTAATTTAATGCTGACAGCCAAAATTTTGACTTTCTGAATGCAAGAATAAAAGCAATATTTTAGCCTTAAATCTGTGTTATGTAAACAAAGACTCGAGTCTTTGTAATATAAAACATCTTAATTTTGCATAATCTCAAATTTGAACTTCTAGATGATACATTTTGCCCCCAAAATGCTTGAAATGTGAAAGATATAATAAACTTAGATCGATATCCATTTCTTTTAAAAAATTTCGTAAACAATAACATACCGCAATCTCTGTTAACAAAACAAATAATAAACTCTCTAAAATGAGCTTCTGTGATAATGTCTAACCTTAATATTTATGTGAAATCTTTTAAACACATTAGACAGTACTGTAGATTTTTATCATTAAAAGTGAAAGAAAATTTTAGGGGAAATCGTGAATCAGTCCCTTTAAAAGATTAAATTCGTTAAATTAAAGACCTTCAAATGTTAGATAATCAACAAATGAACAAATATAGCATTGGGTCATTTAAGAATCGTCTCCATAACTACTGAGCTAGAAATGATGAACCCTCTATAAGTCATGTGAAACCTTCCTGACATATTGTAAATTGTTTGAAGTCTGGCTCCAGGGGATAGGATTTATAGGGTCATCGGTGCCTGGAAAGGACAAACACAATAGGCCACTGACTCCATTTATGGTAAAACGGTGGGGACATTCCGAAATTTCTTGGGCTGAATTAATGTACATTGGGGCCATTTTTATTTTTTTTTACCGAAATTTGTCCATTTTCCTTCATCGTTGTTGTAGGGGTCATCATAAACTTTTCACATTTTCATCTTCTTCTCCAGAGCCAGTGGTCCAATTTCAACAAAGCTTGGCACAAAGCATTCTTGGGTAAAGGCAATTCAAATTTGTTCAAATGAAGGGCCACACCCTTCTCCAAGGAGATAATAGTGAAACTATATTAACATTTATAAAAAATCTTCTCCAGAACCACTGGGTCAATTTCAACCAAACCTCTCAAAAAGGGATTCAAGTTTGTGCAAATGAAAGGTCATGCCCCTTTCCAAGGGGGTTAATAGCGAAATAGTGAAAATACATTGTTGACTTGAAAATCTTCTCCAGAAACAATTGGCCAATTTCAGCCAATCATGGCACAAAGCATCCTTGGGTAAAGGGGATTCAAGTTTGTTCAAATGAAGGGCCATACCCCCTTCAAATGGATGATAATCACAAAAATCCAAAAAATAGGGTGGGGTTGTTTAAAAATTGTCTTGTCAGGAACCACTGGGCCAGAAGAACTGAAATTTACGTGAAAGATTCCTGACATAGTACAAATTTAAGTTTGTTAAAGCATGACCCCCGGGGTTCATTACGGCCACAATGTGGGATCAAACTTTTATAATCAAATGTATTGGTAAAATCTTTAAAATCTTCTCAAGAACCGCTGTGCCAGAAAAATACAAATTTACATGAAAGCTTCCTGATATAGTGCAGATTCAAGGTTGTTAAAATTATGGTGCCCGAGCGAAGGATAGGACCATAATAGGGGATCAAAGTTTTACATATCAATACATGTATCGGGAAAATCTTTTAAAATTCGTCTTCTGAAAAATCACTGAGCCAAAAAAGTTTGCATTTACCAGAAAACTTCTTGACATAGTGCAAATTCAATTTTTTTTTAAATATGCCCCCAGGAAAGGTTGAGTCAAAATAAGGGATCAAAGTTTCATATACAAATATAAAGGGAAAATCTTTTAAAAATTTCTTCTCAATAACCACTGGGTCAAAGAAGTTTACATTTACTCAAAAGCTTCCTGACACAGTGCAGATTGAGGTTTACAAAATTCATGGACCCTGGAGGTAGGATGGGGCCAGAATAGGGATCAAAGTTTTACATGTGAACATATGGGGAAAATCCTTATAACCTTAGGATAGGAGAACTATTTTCTGAACTTTACATTGAGACATGAGGGGGTGGAGAACTATTGAAATTTTCTTAAATTTACGCTGGGAGGTGAGGGGCTGGAGAACTATTTTCTGAACTTTACGTTGGGTGGTGAGGGGTGGAGAACTATTTTCTGAACTTTACGTTGGGAGGTGAGGGATGGAGAACTATTGAACTTTACATTGGGAGGTGAGGGATGGAGAACTATTGAACTTTACGTTGGGAGGTGAGGGATGGAGAACTATTGAGCTTTACGTTGGGAGGTGAGGGATGGAGAACTGTTTTCAGAACTTTATGTTGTGAGGTGACAGGAATGAGAATTATTTTCAGAACTTTATGTTGTGAGGTGACAGGGATGAGAATTATTTTCAGAACTTTATGTAGTGAGGTGATAGGGATGAGAATTATTTTCTGAACTTTACGTTGAGACAAGAGGGGATGGAGAACTATTTTCTGAACTTTACGCTGGGAGGTGAGGGGTGAGAAACTTTTCATTGATGTTGTATAGGACTTGAAGTATACAGAGATTAGATATTGTGTTATGAGTGTTTTTAAATTGAGGTTTGTTATCAATGTGGTACATTTAGAATGATTACCGTACATGGATTTTTTGTAGACATTAGTGTTCTAATAGCATAATATAATGGTGGGAAGAAATCACTTTGGTTACCTAGTACTTAATGTTGAAATCAATTTTACAGGGTAGCAGTTACTTGAGATGTCTGGCTGATTGATGAGGATAATTTCCCTGAGACTCTAACATTTTGTTGGACTTAGATAGCTCTATTGCTGTAGAAAATGTCAGGTTTGTTAATGAAATTATGTAAAATGTGTTATGCCTCATTCATGCAATGGCTGGGGCATATAGTATTAATCCTTTATAGCGCACATGAGCTGAAAGCTAAAGTGAGCTATTCTGATCACCTTTTGTCCAGCATCAGTCTTTTCGTCTCTTCATGCACTTTCAACATTTTCGACTTCTTCTCAAGCACCACAGGGCTAATATCAACCAAACTTGCCTCAAAGCATGCTTGCGTGAAGAGGATTCAAGTTTGTGCAAATTGGAGGACCGTGTTCCTTCCAAAGGGGAGGTAATTAAAAAAATAGGGTGGAGTCATTTAAAAATCTTCTCAGCAACCGCTAGGCCACAAAAGTTGAAATGTATAGGAATGCTACCTAACATAGTGTAGATTCAAGTTTGTTCAAATTCTGGCACCACGGAATTAGATGGGACCACATAGTAATATATAGACATAGTAATACATAGGAAAAATCTTCCCTTTTTGTAAAATGATGACCCTTGAGTAAAGGCAAGTGTAAAGCTATGACACAGATAGTTTTTTTTTATAATTTCAACTGGTTGTCATCCGTCGTCGTGTGTTGTGCGTCGTCCGTCATGCGTTAACAATTGAACATTTTTAACTTCTTCTTGAAAGCTACCTGTTCAATTCTTTTCAAATTTAATATGAAGCATCTTTAGGACAAGGGGGACATAAATTGTAAATTTCAGGACTCCAGCACCCCTTGGGCTTTAGGGGCGGGCCAAAGACTGCCCAAAATTGACCAATTTCCAAAAATCTTCTCCTCAAGAACCGCACGTGTAAGAAAAACTAAATCTATGGTGATGTAGAGCAGGAAGGCCTCTACCAAAATTGTAAATTTTATGATCCCCGGGGTGGGGGTTCTAACCCCAGGGCGGGGCCAAACTTGGTATATAGTGTTTATGTGTAAAACACTTAAATAACATCTTCTTTAGTGTTATTGATACTAAATTGAAAGTATAAATAGTTATTTAGAAAGAACAGGAAGTCCTTTACCAAAATTGTAAATTTGATGATCCCAATGGTAGGGGTTTTTGGTATCAGGGTGGGGCCAAAATGGTCAGTTCTTAAATGTGTGAACAATGTACATTTTTAACTTCTTCTTGATAACTGTCCTTCCAATTCATTTCAAATTTGGTTTGAAACATATTTGGAACAAGGGGAACATAAATTGTAAATGTCAGGATTCCTGCACCTTAGGGGTCTTAGGGGCAGGGCAAAAACTGCCCAATGTTGACCAATTTTCAAAAAAATCTTCTTCTCAAGAACCGCACATATGTAAGGAAAACTAAATGCATAGTGATGTAGAGCAGGAAAGTCTTTTACCAAAATTGTACATTTCATGATCCCTGGGGTAGGGGTTCTGACCCCAGGACGGGGCCAAACTTGGTATATAGTATTTATGTGTAAGTTTGCTGTTACTGTATAAAATCTAAATGCACTTTGGAATAACAGAAAAGGTTGTACAAAAAATTGTGAATTTTACAACCCACTGCCAGGGTTATGACTTTATGATGGGTCCAAATTAGTCATACAGACCCTGAAACGTGCTACTACACCTTAAAAACGAACCGAACCGTTCCGTGCAAGAAACGAACCATACCGTTCAAGAAACGTACCGTACCGTGCAAAAAACGAACCGTACCGTTCAAGAAACGTACCGTCCTGTTCAAAAAGCGTACCGTACCGTGCAGAAAGCGTGCAGGATAATATTATGCAAACCCCGCCCCCAAAAGCCCGAAAGCGTACCGTACCGTGCAGAAAGCGTGCAATTTATGTCACGTGACCCACTTTTTCAGCCACAGTATATTATTTTTACAATGGCGCCCGATGGGAAAGGAGGTCGTAGGATAGGAATATATATGTATTATCATCATTTTATTTGATTCAAAGACAAATGCAACAGATATCTAACATTATTAATTATGAATGACTGAATGTTGACAAAAAAGGACGTACAAACTTCACGTGCAGATATCCTGGATCTTTCATAATGCCGATGATAAATCACAATAAATGTGAAGTGCAGAAAATAATCATTGTGTCATTTGCGACTTTAGTGTATTCAAAACAAAATTCACTTCTTCTTAAAAACTTTTCCAATTTAGGCACTGTAATTTATATCCGGAAACTTAATACGCTTTGTTTTTACACTTACGCACGCCCATGTCGGGGAGCAGTTCATGTAACAACTTTTTATAAAATCTTAAATTAATAAATGTCTGATGAGAAATGAAAAACAAATTGAAACGTAATAACAACCATTAATACTTAGACTTAAGCAAATTCTAAAAACTTTTATTCTTAACTTTTATGTACGTTATCAATATGGAATTATTCCATCGAAGCAATCAAAAATAACGTCTCATTTCCCCATGTGCACATTCTAACACAACCACAAATCCTGCAGCCGATAATCAAAGAGCCGAATAAGACCGATCGAGTGAAAACAAACTATCGAAACGTACAATTTATACGAAGTCAAAGCGTTCAGGCCTCGCCCACCTCATTAATAAAACGTGCAAACCGTTCACAAAGCGTGCAGCTATTTTTAGCAAACCGTACCGTGCAAGAAGCGAACCGTACCGTTCAAGAAGCGTACCGTACCGTGCAAGAAACGAACCGTACCGTTCAAGAAACGAACCGTACCGTTCAGTACTGTGACTCTAAGATCTGAGCACCAAAACAACAGGAACGTCGATCTCGAACGCACTTATGGACGTTTATAAAAGGATTAACTCGGAGGTTAATATTGTATGCTTCTGAAGATCTTGAATGCGAAATAAAATATGGTGGTCTCTTTTTCTTCTGTAGGTGTCAGAAATTGAATTGTTTGCAACTGTGATGTGTTTAGTTTGATTAAATACTATTGAATAAAATGGAAGATCATTTTATGATATATTGGACGGACTAGTGAAATGCTTTGCAGACTAGTGAACATCAACAGTGACTAGTCCGTAAGGACTAGTGCTTGAAAAAGTTAATTTCGAACCCTGTAATACACCTATAAGCCTTTCATCGGTGTATGCACTTTTGAGGGCGGTAAAGTTTTAAGAACACTTCTTTTTTATACTGTTGCTGAACATTAGAATTTAGCTTAGATATTCAGAAGAGGAGTTTTTTTTTTCTAGATTTCATAGCCTATGGGAGTAGTAACGATACTTTTTTCACTAGTATTCAGGTGACCAATAAGGCATGTGGGCCTCTTGTTTTCAAAAGTAGTATATTATCGGAGATAAAAGTGAAAAGGATCCACGCTACAGCTCATTTTCATATTCTAATCGAGTATTTTTAAATCATGTATCAATAAAATGATATTGATACTGCCAATTTATAACATTGAACACATCAGAGTGCTCTCAGCTACACTTTGAAGATCATCCGGAATTCAAAGGTTTCTTCATGCTTACTAGGACATTTTATCTCGCGTGATTTAGAATGACAGCTAATTTGTCATATAGAAACTTATTTAAATACCCCTTAAGGGATCCACACTTACTTTTCATATAATTAAGAAATTATAAATCATACCCCTAGCGGAAACCATTCCATATCCCTATTAACCAGACAATGTTTGTTAAACAATCGTGTGACATGTTCAGGTAAAAATAACACTTACTTTTAAAGACCTGTATGTGTTTCTCGTAGCTCTTGGTTACGGTTATACTGATCCACACGTAAATTTTAGTTCGCGTATGAATTGTACGTATCTCGTTATTCTCGCATAGTACATGTGTATGTAAAATACTGGGTCTACCTTTTTTCGCTTTCTCTAACTGGAAGACAGCACTGTTCCTTGTCATTGGTCATGCGTCTGAACATTATTGTTGGAGGCTCAATATTTTTTGCAAGGACCGTCAGAAAATATTGATTTTAGCATTTAAACGAGAATTTTCAACTTTAGAAATGTATCAAAATTGCAAACTTCATACCTTCAATAATGCAACAAAATTTTAGAACGTTCTAGGAAAGTTGTCATTTTGTGAGTTATTTGGGCAAAATGAGCTGTATTATCTCTTTAAAGAACTTACTTACTTACTTAGTCCTCTTCACACTGGTCAGTGCATAAGGCTTCCACAGCTGCTCGCCATCTGTCTCTGTCTTGTGCCTTTCTTTCCACCTCTCTCATTGTTGTTCCAATTGTTTTCATTTCTGCTTCTACAGTTCTTCTCTAAGATCCTTTAGGTCTTCCCCTTTTTCTCTGCTCTTGTGGTGTCCATCTAAAGCCTATTTTTGGATGTCTGTTGTTTTCCATTCTCAGGACATGCCCTATCCACGTCGCGGTTTAATTTGTGTATTGATGTCTCCTACTCCAGTTCTTTCCTCTACTTCTTTATTTCAATTATTTGTGGCCATTGAACTTTAAGAATTTTTCCGAGACATCTTCCTTCAAATCCTCTTCATTTTGATTCTATTAATGTGTCTGAAGAACTGTAAGCAGTAAAATCTCAAGAAGTTAAAAAAAATCGCTAATAACAAAGAAAAGGGTGTTGCTAAAACGCGGAATAGAAAACGGAACGGAATTTAAGAATTAAAACGTGTAATGTAGATAAGATAATGCCAAAAACCAAGGGAAAATCAATCATTTTGATTAAAATCAACAATTTGTGAATTGTTTACAAGCGATAAAACAACTTTATATTAAAATTTTGCATCATGAATTGATTAAAAGCGAATTAAGTTAAATGTTTGTATCAGAATATTCAAAGCGTTTTACAAGAACTTTGAAATTTTGGCATTGACAGAGGTGTTAGCGAGCAGTGACACCTATGGGTAGAGAATGAAAAGAACAGTGGTTTATATACAGTCCCCCCTCCCTCCCCCCTTGGCAAAACGTCATTAACGCACATGTACATGTATTTAGTACAACAGGGAGTGTGATGAAACAGCGATAACTCATGATTTTATTAAGTCAACAAGTTCAACATCTTGCGTTTGATTTATTATTATTTGAACTAACAGAGAATTAGTGACCGCAGCACTCCAATTCTAAACAGGGAGGATTTCTGGCAGTTTATTTCTACTCTAAATACTTGTATATCTTAACAGTGAGATGACTTTTAGTTCCATTCAAGCATAAATTCTTTGTTAGCCTTTTAGCAATTTCATATATTATGAAATAAATATGTTGATTCCTCTTAAAGTTCACCCTAGTTTCCATTGATTCTGTTTCAATCTTTCTTTCCCACTGGATCTCTTCAGTTTCAACACTAATCTGCAGGATATTGGTAAATGTACGAACATTCACACAGATTCATCCCAAATGAGGCAAACCTTTTCTCCACACCAGACTCGTTCGTTTTGAAATTTGATGTGATACATAAAATTAATGTACATTTTGTACCAGGTGTAGAACAGGGGAAAATTGTTCAAAAGATTATTTTATTTTTTACAATGTTGTTTTCGGGAGGGCTTTTATTCACTGGGTAGGCTCATAAAATCTTTTCTTAGGGTATCAGCCAAAATAAAGTACTCTAATTTGAAAGGGGTTCAGTTATCAAGTCTTTTTCAGTATATTTATCTAATTTTTTTCTTCATTTGTGAAACAACAGACTGTCACAATCTCGGGGGATGGGTAACAAAGCTGGGAAAAGGGATGGTACCAACAGGCACTTGCTTGGTATTTTTATTAAAACTTACTATGACAAATATTAAGCAAGCACCTGTACATTAGTACATTCATCTACAAAATCCACCATATAATGCAATCTCTGTAATTTCTGCTTCCCTTGTTCATAATAAGCCTTTTGATTTTATAAAATGCTGACCTCCTCATAACATTATTGCATCAAATATTTTCCGTTCCGTCTTCCATTCCGTTTTCCGTTCCGTGTTTTAGCAACACCCCAAAGAAAAAACTGTAGTCAAAGACCATGTGTAATTAACTCTCTGCATTAAGTGTGGACATTTTATTAACACATGGGTATTCTTCTACTCATCAACTAAATTTGATGTTTTAACCAAAAAATTAGGTACAAGTTGCTAAATCCTAGAATGTCCTCTAGCTCCGACTCAAGAATTCAGCATGAAGTGATTGGTCATATAGAATTGTTCAAGGTCTCTTGGATTTAGTAAAATGAAAGATCTCTTATTCACTAGTATTTAAAAGTTATCAGTAAGTTGAAGTTTCAATAAAAGTTTTGCAGCTGGAGTGAATCTTCAAGGTCAAGGTCACAGTATCAAATATCATTTTATCAAAGAGTCTTGCGACAAAGAATCTGATATACAAAATATGAAATCCCCAGCTTAAATAGTTCTGGAGATATGACCTTGATGAGGTTTTCTTAAAAGTTGGACAAACTCCAAAGCCAATGTCACAAGTAAAAACTTTGATAGCAAAAAGGTTTTGTCACAAGAAATGCACACATGAAACATGAATGACCTATCACTTACAATTCAAAAGTGATGAGCAGCATGGTTCAAGTTTCACCTAAGTTTTGAAATATAAGTCAACCTTCAAGGTCAAGATTGCAAAGTCAAAGACAATGGTGTGAAATGAAAGGAAAAGGAATCTATATACAAACTCTAAAGGCCGTATTTTAAATAGTTCAGGGGATACTGTCTAAGTTTTGGTTTCTTTAAAAAAATAAAATGCTAAGGTTTAGGTCACAAGGTTGAAATCTCTGGTAATATCAGGACGGTCTTTTTACATAGAATGCCGATACATGGAATATGAGAGCCATATGACTCACAATTCAAAAGTTAGTAGCAATGTTAAAGTAGGGGGCAGATATACAGGACAGGACAATACCCCCCCCCCCTTCCCCTGCTATAGTCTTAGACATATAAAACACTTGAATCCACAAACCTGCTACACTTGCAAATGATTTGTTTAAGTGAATTACCTGCACTATCCAAATGTGTTTGCATATTAACTTGACTTAAACAAGTTATATTGTTTTATATACATGTATATGTATATATACTTGGACTGGGTATATACACTGGGACCAGTGTGTGTGTTATTGTTATGAAAACATCACCAACCCACCCCCTCAAATGTTTATTCAACATTACACATTATACTAATAAACTAATCATGATCCTGCTGTTTTAGATGAAGATTTTCAAAAACGTTTCCCTATACATCCACTTAAAACTTATTATTGTTATTCACCCCCCACCCTTCCCCGAGGACCACATTTTGAACAAACTTAAATCTGCACTACCTGGGGATGCTTGCATATTGATATGATTAATTATGACCTTTTCGTTCTTGTGAAGAAGATTTTCCTATATATCTCCGTGTAAAACTTTGACCCCCTGATGAGGTCCTACCCAAACCCAGGAAGGCCATGGTTTTAACAAACTTGTATCTAATCTATACTATATCAGGAAACTTTTACATCAATCTCATTTTTTCTAGCCCAGTGGTTCAAGAGAAGATTTTTAAATGACCCACCCTATATTTACCTTTTTTTAGCTCACCTGAGCTGAAAGCTCAAGTGAGCTTTTCTGATCACCCATATTCCGGCGTCCGTCCGTCTGTCCGTCCGTCTGTAAACTTTTCACATTTTCAACTTCTTCTCAACAACCACTGGGTCAATTTTAACCAAAGTTGGCACAAAACATCCTTAGTTAAAGGGAATTCTAAATTGTTAAAATAAAGGGCCAGGCCACCTTCCAAGGGGAGATAATCAAGAAAAGGTAAAAATAGGGTACCAGAAAAGATGAAATTTATAGATAAGCTTTATTAGGTAGATTAGGTAGTGCAGATTCTAAATTGTTAAAATCATGGCCCCCGGGGGTCGGATGGGGCCACTATAGGGGATCAAAATTTTACATACAAATATATAGGAAAAATCTTTAAAAATCTTCTTCCCAAGAACCACTGAGCCAGAAAAGCTGAGATTTATATGAAAGCTTCCAGATATAGTACAGATTCTAAATTGTTAAAATCATGGCCCCCGGGGATCAGATGGGGCCACAATAGGGGGTCAAAGTTTTTTGTTGTTTTTTGTTTTGGGGGTTTTTTTTCTTCGTTTTTTGTTGTGCAGATTCAAGTTTGTTAAAATCATGGACCCTGGGGATTGGATGGGGCCTCAAGGGGGGCATCAAAGTTGTACATACAAATTTATAGGAAAAATCTTTTAAAATCTTCTTATCAAGAACCACTGAGCCAGAAAAGCTGAGATTTATTTGAAAGCTTCCTGATATAGTGCAGATTCTAAATTGTTAAGATCATGGCCCCCGGGGGTCGATGGGGCCACAATAGGGGGTCAAAGTTTTACATACAAATATATAGGAAAAATCTTTAAAAATCTTCTTCCCAGAACCACTAAGCCAGAAAAGCTGAGATTTATGTGAAAGCTTTCTGATATAGTGCAGATTCAGGTTTGTTAAAATCATGGCCCCCTGGGGTAGGATGGGGTCACAATAGGGGATCAAAGTTTTACATACAAATATATAGGGAAAATCTTTAAAAATCTTCTTCTCAAGAACCATTGGGCCAAAGAAGTTCACATTTACATGAAAGCTTTCTGACATAGTGTAGATTCAAGTTTGCAAAAACCATGGCCTCCAGGGGTAGGTTTGGGGCCATAATAGGGACTACGGTTTTACATGCAAATAGATATGGAAAATCTTCTGATATGGACCAAGGTGACTCAGGTGAGCGATGTTGCCCATGGGCCTCTTGTTTGATTATTTTCCCTTTCACCCTTCATTTGAACAAACAGTACCGCCGTGGTGGTCTAGAAGTTAGAGCGCACTCCCCACATGTGGAAGCCCGGGGTTCGAATCCTGGCCACGACAGACCTAAGTTGTTAAAACAGGTAGTGACAGTTCCATCGTCAAGCGATCGACATCAGGTGTGAATGTCACGGGTCCTCGGAAACGACCTTAAAAACGGATGTCCCGTGTCACAGTAAGTATGGCACGCTAAAGAACTCTCACTGCTCAATGGTCATAATTGCCGAGTATAGGTCTAAATTTAAATGTTAAACAAGATACAATCAATAATTTGAACAAACATGAATTCCCTTTACCTAAGGATGAATGGTACCAGTTTTGATTGGAATTAGCCAAGTGGTTGTGGAGAAAAAGATGATAATGTAAAAAGCAGGTTTGGGCATTTTAATCAGTGGTTTTAACTGGTTTTAACCATCCCGGTCAATACTCCCCAAGTGGTCAATTGTGATTTAAACTGTCCATTTTCCTATCTTTGTACATTTCTTGCAAAGATAATGATAACTTCAGTCTTTTCATTATGTGGATCAATTGTTGCTTAATATTTTGGTACCATGGGGATCTGGGTGAGAATAGGTCCTCAGTACCCCTTGCTTGTCGTAAAAGGCGACTAAATGGGGCGGTCCTTCGAATGAGACCGTAAAAACCGAGGTCCCGTGTCACAGCAGGTGTGGCACGATGAAGCTCCCTCCCTGCTCAATGACCATAAGCGCTGAACATAGGCCTAAATTTTACTTAAAGAATTTGAACAGAAACTCTTACATCTTCCCCAATTCAACAGAGTCATTTGTACATTATTTATTTGATATTGTGACTTATAAGTATATTATAAACTGATAGTGCATGTTATGAATTACAGTATTTACCATAATGGTCACTTGAACATTTAAGATAAATAACACAGACTATAATGACCAAATAATTTTCAATCGACCAGTATTAACCAGTATTGACCGGTTTTAACCAGTATTGACCGCCGGCTCGGTCAATACCCATATTGACCACTTTTTTGCCAACCCTGGAAAATTCGATAACAACAGATAAATTTCAGTTGGAAAAGCTCACTTTGTATTGTGGATATTGGCCTGGATAGTTTTGTGTGTTTAGAGCACCTGACTATTACATATGTAATACAGGGGTGTCGGGTTTGATTCCCGGTCCAGTCAAACCATGGATATTGGTTTGGATAGCTCAGTGGTTGGAGCACCTGACTAGTAATACAGGGGTCTCGGGTCCAATTCCTGGTCCAGTCATATCATGGGAAAGAAGGGCCTTGGATTCGATTCCCGGTTCAGCCATATCTTCTTTCCTTCCCATTACATTTACATATCACAGACTATCCTTGACAATTCAGTTTGATATGATTACTCTTTGTTTATTTTGTAGGACGGTGGAGATTTAGATAAGTGGTGTGATGTTATTGATGGTAAACAGAAGACTGTGACCTTGAATCTGAAGATCTGTGATGAAGACTGGACGTTTGGGGTCACTCTCTGTTACAGTACTACAAATCTAAGTAAGTACTCAGTAATAATGTAAGACTGAACTCTGTATCATGTTTATCTAATATAAACATTGGAAAATCAAACACATATTGAATTAATTCACAAACAAAATAATGTTCTGTTAAACTCACAAACACAAGTACATGCTACACATCACAAACAGAGGACTGTAATTAACACAGGACTGTAATGTACATAGGAATGTAATTAACACAGGGGTGTAATTAACAAGCTAATGTAATTAACAAGTAGAAGGAATTAACACAGTTTTGTAAATTACTGTGTTGAGCTGTGTAATTAACACTGTGTAGAGCTGTGTAATTAACACTGTAGAGATGTGTAATTAACACTGTGTCTATAGATATTGGATTTTCTTCACTTTAGCAATGAACCACTCAACCACAAAGAGGTTGTCTCTGATGTCCACACATAAACCTAATGGACATTTTAAATCACAGTGAATGTAACGGAGGAACTGTCCGTCCTGATCTAGGATGTGGATACGGTGATAGTCTGCTGTCAGGATGTGACTCTGGCTGTCTGTAGTGATGCCGTGTGGAGTAAATGGTTGCTTGGTATTAGAGGGATGACCAGTGTATCTAAATCGGAGTTTTCCTGACTGATTGACCACCACTACTGCACTAGCGTCAAAGTCAGCCACACAGATATCCAGGTTCCTGTTCTCACTGAGGTATTTAGTGTAACGACCAGATGAATAGAGAGGACGACCCTGGTCATCAAACTGAATGCTTTGTTTCTCTGTGGAGCCGGAGTAACGCACGACTTTGGATTGTTTCCAATCATCACTGAGCATGGTAACCAGGAGATCGTTACCCGCGGTACAGCAGACATAGCGAGGTATCCACCCCTGTAGTGTGATCACGGTCTGTATCTGTTTATTCCTAATTAAGTTTATAGTTTTAGTGTTACTATCAGTATAAACAAGATCTCCGTCCCGTGTCACTGCTATGTCCCGCGGTGTGTCCCCTGACTTGGTTTGTATTGATGTCAGTAGTTTACTCTGGAGGTTGAGCAGCTTCATGGTGTTGTTATTCCCGCATGTCCAGACTTGATCTTCACTCAGACAGCTAACACTGGTTAGATATTCATACCCAGTGTCTATGGTGGCGGTGACGCGCGGCTCATCAAGCAGTGGTTTGACTGGAGGAGACGATACAGCTTCTGCTGACTTCATTGTGTCGCCATGTTCTGTGTTAATGGATAATGGCGACAGAGAACCGAACATTTTATTGAGCTGATCTTTGTTTATTTTCTGAGGAGACAAACTCGGTAATGTGACTCGGACTTTAGGCGGTAATGTTTTAAATTCGGAATTCCTAGATTTGTAAGTAGAGGTTAAGGAGACGTCGTTTGATTTTAGGATTGATTTCAAGTCGGACATGATCTGTTTGAGTTCAGTCATTTTCTGTGTGATTTCTTCTGTATTTTTATTTAGCGCGTCCAGATGTTTAATTTTCATCTCCGCAATGGCGGATTTCCGCTGGTTGACAATGGCGGTAATCTCTCGGTGTAGGATTTCTCCTTGTTCATCGGCATCTGTCGTCAGTTTCCCGTAATTCCTTTCTAATTCAGCTTTCTCAGTTTCGACATCAGACACCATTCCTTCATATCGGGGATAAAATCTGGTCTCGAGTTCTTCTAGATCTTTTTGTAAACTTTCTGTTTTAGCGCTGAGTTTTTCCAGAATATCTGATATTTCGTGACCTTTGTGTTTTCCTGAAGTCACGCAGGTAGAACAGACAGGAATGTCGCATTTTTCACAGTAAAATTCACAGTGTTTATCGGCGTGGTCTGGACATTTGTGAGTAGACTTTCTGTGTAAAAAGGGCACGACATTGTGTCTTTTAGACGAGTCCGAGAGGTGCTCCCCAACACAGGCCTTGCATAAGTTTATATTACAAAGTTCACAGTGACTCTGTAGGGGGACAGTTTCACAGAGGTCACACAGTAGGACTTCCTGAGCACTGCGTCGGGGATGCATTTCTGATGCCGGGATCACACGAGAAGTTTACTGTTGATTAAATAAAAACGGAATTTATTTAAAGATTTTGACAGATTAAAACAATTAACGAAATAGAATTATAATATGGTATAAAACACAGCGGGCATTACTATAATAATAATTTAGTCTCACCTTAAAATCCAACATGGCCTCCCTGTTCTTTCGACCTTCCGTCTAGTCCTGAGAATTAAATACCTGTGCGGCGTGTCAGCCTGTATACACTATCTACGTGTTATCGCTTGAGTAAATACACAGTTTTGCTAACATTTACGTCAGACGTAAAGATTTCTTTTCATAAAACAGTTAAAACATTGGAATCTGCAAACAATGCATATATATAATTAGATATATCTTCTTTGATTATACCCCTTTTTATATTGAATTCGGCCTTTTGTACAAAAATATAATCATATATATTGTTAAAAAACGATTAGCAATAGTCATTGGACGCAAGGGGGGGGGGGGGGGGGGGGGGGGGGGTCATACAGCAGGCGTCCGTTTTTGTTACTCATTACATATTTGTGTTTTGATATGCTTAACATTTTTTTTTTTCTGTTGTAGAATGAGTTGAGTGGAATAATGAACCTCCAGATGTCCATGTACACGTGTATGAATAAATTGATGTACTCGCACATGCGAGCTTATCCAATATTATGTGTTGGAGTTTTAGGATTTGTAGAATTAGCGCTGGGGCGGATCCAGGAAGTTTTGAAAGGGGGTCTACCATTAACTTTGGTTTTCAAAGGAAGGAGGGGCCCACTCTCAAAATGCATTATTTGATTAAAGATCGAGAAAATAAGCACCGCCTTCAAAGTTACCTGGTCTCTGAACCCTTGTCCATCAGGAGAAATCAAGCTTCAGATTGGATGTTAGAAATTGATGGACATTTAGTTAATAGTCTTTTGTGTGTAACAGGAAGGGAGAAAATGCAACGGATCAGACCGGGATTCGAACCCTGGCCCCCTGGATATCTAGTCAGGTGCTCTACCAACTGAGCTAACTGGCCACCGGCGATCGAATACGGCTGACCGCTGCATTCCTCCCTCCTTAAATGTCTTCACACCTGAAGACATCCACCCAAGATCTTTCTCCTGGCAGGCATTTTCACCGGGCAGGTCTAAGGCACCAAATGTAACAGGAAGGGAGAAAATGCAACGGACCAGACCGGGATTTGAACCCGAGCCCCCCTGAATATCTAGTCGGTGCTCTACCAACTGAGCTATCTGGCCACCGGGGATCGAATACGGCTGACCGCTACATGTGTATACCTTATCTATCTTATCTGGCGATCGAGGGTACTTGCAATCCTTTGATGCTTACCGCGTAATCCAACTCGAGAGGGAAACGGTTTTGGCTTTTTCATGTAGATAATAGTAGTAAATTTTGCATACAATGACATGAATTAAATAGAATATAGTAGGTTATGCTTAGGAATGAGTACGATTGATAATTATCATGGATTGTTACATGTAGAAGATAATCTACACGGACATCGATTTTATGATAAACAGATTGATTATGAGTTAATACATTGTACGGTAATGAAATCTTGTTTACACTCCGTTGAAACTTTATAAGCGAAATTTTCCCTCGAATCATGGCGACAAAAGTACACTGTAACTGTCAACTTATCCGAAAAGAAATTAGCCGCTATAAGGGCTCATTCTTGTGTATAATGGTTTGAATTGGGATCCAGAGGAAGAACATCTTCTTCGTCTGGACCAGTTATTGAAGGAACTGTCGGAAAATCCGAATATCCTGACTGTTTTTGTAGGCCATGCGTTAAGGACGAGTCACACCGAGAACTTTGGTAGCCAGATAATTCTGGTGTGCGGTCCAGAAATACTTATTCAAACAGAAGAGAACTTTCTAAGCAGTTTTGGAATATGTTTGGTCATCGTGGGACGATGATCGGTACATAAGCTGTACATAGCCAGAAAATCTGCGCAGTACGCATGAACTCCCGTCGGAAACTGTATGTTTGACAGTCATACATCGTCAAGGCGGTCAAATAGATACAAGAAAATGTAGAATAAAGAATATTCGGCCTATTTTTTCAATGGCTGAAGTTCTCGTTTATATCTTTTGACGAAAGGGGTTAAGGCGTCCTTAACACAACTCCCAGACCCCCCTCTGGATCCGGCACTGTAGTGAATTACAACTCCCAGACCCCCCTCTGGATCCGGCACAGTAGTGAATTACAACTCCCAGACCCCCCTCTGGATCCGGCACTGTAGTGAATTACAACTTCCAGACCTCCCTCTGGATCCGGCACTGTAGTGAATTACAACTCCCAGACCTCCCTCTGGATCCGACACTGTAGTGAATTACAACTCCCAGACCTCCCTCTGGATCCGGCACTGTAGTGAATTACAACTCCCAGACCTCCCTCTGGATCCGGCACTGTAGTGAATTACAACTCCCAGACCTCCCTCTGGATCTGGCACTGCAGTGAATTACAACTCCTGGATCCGGCACTGTAGTGAATTACAACAAATTATAAATAAAAAAAGGACTTCCTTCCAGTGATCAGGGGCGGATCCAGGAATTGCGGTTAGGGGGGGGGGGGGGGGGGGCACTTTATGAGGCAGGGGTCTGGGATTTTACAGCAATCCGTATATAATTTCACAGATTTTATACGGTTTGGAATATGTTTCCTATTTAAGTCATCTGTACTGTTGTCAATCATTTAATAAAGTGAATTTAGTAAAATGACGCAAATCTTAAGGGGTTTTGAAAAAAAATTAAGTTCTCCCAATTAAGTAATTCAAGAAATCAGAAAATTTTGTCATTTATTGACCTGATGATATATGTACATCTAATAATGTAGGGAGTTGGGAGTGGAGGAGATTACTGCTTCCTTTATCAAGATTTACCTAAATTTGAAAATTTTAGGGAGGGGGGGTGCCGGCTGCGCCCCCCCCTCCTTAAATCCGCCACTGGTCATTTATTTCATAATGATGTGCTTGTTGTTATATGGCGGATCCAGAGGGGTGTCCCCTCCTTTTTTTGTGGACCAAAAAATTTAAGTTATTCCATTCTAACGAGACTAAATCACGTGAAAGGTGGATACTTGCATGTAATTGCATTATTCAAATTCATTAACACCAGTATATCATTTAATTCTACGGTAAATAAGACGAAACACTGATATATACAGATTACGATATTTTCGTCAGACACAAGTATCACTTTTAAGGTAGCTCACTACACTAAAATTAGCTCACTGAATTATTTCATATGATTTTTTTTGTGATTTTTCCCGGAATGATAAAAAGGTGCTTCGTTTGCAAATAAGAGATTCTTGAGTCCAAATTTGGTGCATGATATGGATATCTAATAAAACATGCCTAAAAGATTCAAATATAAACATTCTAAGTTTTTTTAGAAAAAATATTTATGAAAATTAAAAACGCTTTTTTCTAAGATTTTTTAAAGCTACGAATAAAATCTTCAAAACACATGTCAGAAAAGACATATATCGAAGGAATCTATTATAGAAAGAAATTGAAACGAAATGAAAAAGATTTAGATGTAATCACTATATTCAAACTGGTAGAAATCACTAAAATAATTATATTGTTGCTGATTGTATGCACTGTTCATCAAGAAATTAGTTTCCTTTATAAAATATTTTAATTTGTAAACCACTTTACATCAAGCGAATGCAATTTTCTGATTACAATGTTCTCTATGACTTTTTTTTTTTATAATTCCGATCGGGCTGGGTTCAATTTAGAAAAATCGCAATATTTGACCATTTCATTTCAATTTCTTTTTTAAATATATTTCTCTGATCTATCTTTTTTAGCTCAGCTGAGCCAAAGGCTCAGGTGAGCTTTTCTGATCAAAATGTGTCCGTTGTCTGTCGGCGGCGTCGTCGTCGTTAGCGGCGTCGTAAACTTTTCACATTTTCAACTTCTTTTCAAGAACCGCTGGGCCAATTTCAACCATACTTGCCACAAAGCATCCTTCGGTGAAGGGCTTTCAAGTTTGTTCAAATGAAGTGCCATGTCCCTTTCAAAGGGGGGGGGGGGGGGGGGGGGTAATCACAAAGATGCAAAAATAGGGTGGGTCATTTTAAAATCTTCTCAAGAACCACTAAGCCAGAAAAGCTGAAATTTACATGAAAGCGTCCTGACATAGTTCAGATTCAAGTTTTTTTTTCTTTTTTTCTTTTTTCAAATCATGGCCCCCAGGTGTTGGATGGGGCCACAATAGGGGATCAAAGTTTATAAGAAACATCTTTAAAAATCTTCTTAAGAACCACTGAGCCAGAAAAGCTGATTATTATTACATGAAAGCTTTCTGACATAGTGCAGATTCAAGTTTGTTTAAATCATGGCCACCGGGGGTAGGGTGGGGCCACAGAGGGGGGGGGGGGTGTCAAAGTTTTGCATACAAATATATAGGAAAAATCTCTAAAAATCTTCTCAAGAACCACTGAGCCAGAATAGCTGATATTTACATGAAAACTTTCTAACATAGTGCAGATTTGAGTTTGTTCAAATCATGGCCCCCGGGGGTAGGATGGGGCGACAATAGGGAATCAAAGTTTTACATACAAATATAGGGAAAATCTTAAAAAATATTCTTCTTAAGAACCATTGGGCCAAAGAAGTTGACATTTACATGAAAGTTTTCTGACATAGTGTAGATTCAAGTTTGCAAAAATCATGGCCTCCATTGGGGCCATAATAGGGACTACGGTTTTACATGCAAATATATATGGAACGTCTTCAGATATGGGCCAAGGTGAGCGATGTGGTCCATGGGCCTCTTGTTTCAAATTGACATGTTTTTAGAAGATTTTTTTTCCGTAGATTAAAAAAAAAGCAAATAATATTCTGGATTTTCATCAATATTTTTTTGTCTGATCGTTTAGGCTTGTTTTCTTAGATATTCATATTATGCATCAAATCAAAATGAAATTTGAACTCTAAAGTATTTTATTTGGAAAAAAGTGCCTTTTTATCATTCCGGGATAAATCGCAAAAATTCAAATAAAATAATTGAGACCCTCTATCACTTTTTCGATGATGAAATCACACTTTACAAGAGGTGTTTTAACGAGTCATTAATTAAAGATTTAATGTACCGGTAATGAGCTACCTTAAGATTTCTTAAAAAGTGTGAGAAACATAAAGGTTTTGTTCAAGAAGCAGACAATTTAAAAGTGAAAAAGAAGTGCCAGGAAATCCTCAGAATGCAGGATTTTACACCAATTACAGCAGAGCTTCTGGGGGCCTAGGCGGTCCCAGAGCCCTGGCCTAATTAGAGTAACCTTTAAATCATCCTTTTTAAAATTTATTATCAGATCTGAGTATAGCGATAACAATGGCTAGAACTGAGGGACAAGGAAATTAATAAGGCATTTTCATGTATGAAAACCGTCTCAAGATCCTCCTAAGATATCATGTACACAAGCAAAGGATTTAAGGGGGGGGGGGGGGCGATTGTAACTAAAGGATCAATACCCCCCCCCCCCCCTTTTACAATTTCCTGGATTCGTCTATGTGTCTACACAACAATCTTCTGAAACCAAGCAGCACAAAACTTCTGTTTGATCAAAATAGGTACATCATACAAAAGCCTATTAGTATCATGTAAAAAAAAATAATTCTAAATTCACATTCCATTTGCTCGTAATTACGAGAAAAGCTCTCGTAATCAATTGAAAATTTTCTCGTGATTACGAGAAAATATTGATATAAAGCCGAGTTGCACAACTCATGGATAGTTCTAGAAACGCGTTTGATACTATTTCCCTCTTTGTTGATTGGTCAGCAAATCGAAATGATCTTCTTCAAAGTGTGTGTGACGGTATATATTGTCGTCCGGTGTCGCATGACTTAGTTACGGATAGTTTAGAGTTCCCATAGAAACGCTAAATACCTATGATTTTCGTACCGGGTAATAATTTACGTTCCGGTCATCCTAAGTTTAGTTCCGGTCATAATTACACTTTTAGAAATGTGAAATGCATATGTTTATGCATATTTCAACGGGTTCTACAATAATCAAAGACGACTATCATTAGAGCCTAGTCATTTACATATGTATACGTCTAAGTTTGTGTTTTCAAAATTTGTCAGATCAACAGTGCTTATTCTTGTTTCATTACGGAGGTTTGATCTCCAATTCAAAGGATCGTAAACTGGAGGTGTGAAACCAGTAGATAGAGTTGTTACATGACTCCTTCTAAAATATGTACCGACACAAACACTTACCATTATTAGTAGACTTGCTCAAGTCTCTATGTTTAATAATAAGTGCTCTCTTTAATACATTTTAATAATGTCAAACATATGTTTGATGACATTTAAGTATATGGTAGAGAGTAGATATTTAGCTTTCTAAAACAGAAAATTTGGATGAAATGATAAGGTAATAAAAACAACATAGAGACTTGAGCACGTCTACATTATTAGATGTACATATAGCATCAGGTACTGATCCACACACCCTGAAGCGTACTACTACACCACTTGCACGGAACAGTACGAAACGATTCTTGCACGGAACGGTGAACGGTTTGCACGAAACGCTGACCACTTTGTAGGCGTGGCTTGCACGCATTGTTAATGGTCTGCACGAAACGGTAGACGTGGCCTGCATGCTTTGATTTTTTGGTATTATTTGGTTCAAATAGTTTCAATATAATTGCAGTATTCTAGATATTAAAAAGGTTGCGAAAGAAATTATAATGATTCATTTTAAAACGATTACTCATTACGACGCGGTAAATTTTATTTTTGCTTATTAGATCTATAAATTATGAACACGTTGGAATGAAAACAAATGAATTCTTTTTTTAATTTCGGAAATAAAAGAAAAATATTCAAAATTTACATCGTCATGGAATATTGATTAATCAAATTTTATCGATCCATTGCTCTATTAAATTCATTGAAACTGAATATGAAATGGTCACGTCTGTTTCGCTATTTTGGTACATTCATTCCGCGTGTCGTTAAAATACATTTGCAATTTGTATATTCCAGTCCTCTTCCCAAAGACAGATGTTGAATAAACCTATATATTTTATATACACGTGAATGAAAACAAATAAAATGATTTAAAGAAATTTCTCGTCAGGAAAGATTGAAATATTTTTGGGCGGGGAGAGGGTTGTGAACGGTTCGCACGAAACGCTAGACATGACCTGCACACTTTGATTTTTTCCGGCATCATTAGAGATAACAAACCTTGATAGCAAACAAATATTCGACTCCGACATCTCCCCTAATGGTAGACATCCTGATTGGCCCGGGTGAAGTGTGTCGTAGTCTGTATAATGAAGTGTGAAGACATCCTGATTGGCCCGGGTGAAGTATGTTGCAGTTTGTACATATAATGAGATGACAACGTATTGTTTTGTCCAGATACTAATGAATTTTATCATTTTGTTTCGTGGATTTATCGCAATAAATAATATCTAACAAGCTATCTATCTTCGGCAAGTCCACATCTCCGGTTCTGGGTAAATGGGTTGATGTATTTTCTAGGCAAACATATATCATGTGCATTACCTAATCATAGGCATCTGTACTTTATAATTTCTAATTATATTTCATGCTCTTTGCATATTCCGTTCTATGTCAGTAACTGGCAAATGATTTCTCCGCCCTTATTTCAAGTTATCGACGTCATAACTGCAAATGCTTATATGCAAGTATGCAAACATAGCTTTATCACATTTTCGTTTAATTAAATTATTCTAATTTTCAGACTGCTTTGTTTGTCCGATTTCTACATTGACCGCTCTGCGGTACGACATTCGTTATATAGATTCTTCACAGGGTATAACGGCCCGAGAGAAGATAAACTTGGACAGGGAATGCGAGTCCATATACCTTGCCAAGAATTCATATAACCACTAATACATGTATGTACAACTACATGTGTATACGATCTGAAAGAACTACATGGCAGATAAAATAAGAAATAAATCTGGTTCTCTTGTCGTCTTTTCGCTTGTACTTTGTCATCTTTTCTACTTTCCACGTTGCGAATTGTAGTCCTTTATCGTTTATCATCTTTTTGTCGTATGTTCGTTGTGTATTTTTTTTTTTTTTGCCTCGAAATAACGACAAAACGACAAACCGCCAAGTAAAAAGACGACAAAATTGGTCGCTAAATTGCGAGTTTTCTTTGTCGTCTTTTCATTTTGTCGTCTTTTCGTTATTTCAGGGAGAGAAGTTGCCAGTTGTCGTTTTCTCGTTTTTTGTTTCGTCATCTTTTCACCTCGAAATCACGAAAAGACGACAAGATGTAAAATGTCACATATCAGTCACCATAGTAACGAGATATGTATTATCGTAACAGACTTAGATCATCAGGTTGTGGAAATAGAATTATGCATGTATGAAACATGTCGCCTCAATACTACAGAATTCACAAATAGGTGTTCATTCATCTTGATTTCTACATGCATGATAGCAGGTGTCTTCAATAAGACATTTGGTAATATTTCTGTCCGATGGCTGATACATTTTGCATATCCTTTTTATACAAAATTCTACTGAAACTTACGGAATTGTGGTCAAAACAGAAATATGAAAGAAGAATTTTAAAAATATTTGACGTAGTATATTACATGCTGATGTGGTTAAAATCGCTTTTTAATGTATGTTTCGCTTTTTAATATAATCATCCAATCATCATCCCTGCATTGTCAATTCTGTAAGGGAAGGAAAATCACGATTTAGTTTCAGTTATCTTTTGAAAAATACCTGTTCACCTTCAACAAAAAACAAAATACTTGAAATATTTTTTTCAGAATACATATTCATTTAAAATACCCTTACTGTCTCACTTTTTTGTCAGGAAACAAAACATTGTAGGCCGTTTCGGAAACTCATGCCGTCACAGTGACCTAATTTGTAGCTATATATAAAAGAAAACGATCGGCTATATATTTCTGAGCCGTAGTAGAATAGAAATAAAGTTCTTGTTTTCGTGTATGTTGCAGGATAACCTCCTTGATCTCGAATGTCATTTAAAATATAAAACAACATTTCTCGACCTCGGAGGTTATCCTGCAACATACACGAAAATGCAATCGTTATTTCTAAGTATGAAATAATTTTTTCATTCACCATTGAATACACATTTGAACAACTTGTATCAACAGGAACTGCATGCAAAGATACGCATGTGATCCAATCATTTAGATACAGTCTCTACAGTATGCCTCTAAAAGCATTAGGACTGGTGGAATATTTGGTCTCGGTAACACTGAATCATCCACCCCGTAGCAGAAGTGAGCATTCAGAACTGCTTTTGATATGACAGCTCTACCTTCTGAAACTTTAGAGGAGTTTATCCCCAATGACAATGCACAACACCTGCTCAGACCAATCAAAACTATACGTTTGTTTTTGGTTGGTAATTTGTTTTAACCCCACCCTCGTCGTGATTTTTTCACATAAATGGAGACGTCATCAGTTGTAGGTGAAGTACCAAAAATTTAGACCTATGCTGAGCGCTCAGGGCCGTACCAGTAAGGGCTCTTTAACGTGTAAACGTCTGCCACAACACAGGACCTCCGTCTTTAAGGTCATACCCGAAAGACCCAGGGGCCCGTTTTACAAAACAACTTACGGCAAAGTTGCAAATCTTAAATTGTATTACACAGTTATTACTTAAAGTAAATTACGTAAAACTTTTCTTAGGTTTGATTTTCAACATTTAATTTTTTTTTTTTTTTTTTTAGAGTTAATGACCTTACAACAAACCGGAAAATTCCAGTATGTAGAGTTTGTCGTAAGTCGTAAGTTCTTTTGTAAAACGCGCCCCAGGATTCCCACTTCTAGATGTTGAGCGTTTGGCGAATGAACAATCACTACCCGTTGTCTTAGTTTTGATTGCACAAGCGGGGTTCGAACTCACGACCTCCCGGTTACGAAGCGAACGATCTGCCACTTTTATTTTGCGAACATTATTAGATCTATCTATCTATCTATCTACCTATGTGTGTGTGTAATGATAAGCTGCACACTGAGATATATACTTACACACCTGAATACCCTAGTGCTTAGAGCATTCGTTCCTCAACCTGGATTTGATCCTGGTATCTCGTCGAACTTAAGCATTGAACACAGGTAGTAACAGTTCCTTTCCCAAGCACCCAGCATTAGAAGTTAAAGGCACGGGTCTTTCGGACACCACCTCAAGACGGAGGCCCCATGTCAGTGGCGTAACAAATAAAAGAAAGCAAACGTGAGCAAGCTCACATACTCCACGCTCTAACATTGCTTGACAATGTCTCACATAATGAATGGTAATGCTATGCATTACTGTAAGAACAGGACACGCGGGCTCGAAATTCTGAGTTGAAAAGGGGCATAACTCCCAGAAAAATTATTGAATCAGAATTTTCTGGGAATATGCACATCTACACAGTGTGTCCTTTTTAACTACAAAGTTTCACGAAATTATGTTGAACGGTCTTAGATGAGTTAATTGCGCTGAGAAGAAAGGGACTGACGGACTGACAGATTAACGGATGGGTCAAAAACATTATGCCCTCTGCAACTTCGGATTGAAGCATTTTGAAATGCCATAAGATGCCTGTTTTATATTCATATTGATTCAGACTTGAGGGAATGTTTTAATCCCCTGATTTTAGTCTAGTCCAAAGCTTCCCAAGACAATTAAGATTAAAGCTAGGGTACAGAATAATACAATTATGTACGAAAATGTAATTAAACGTTATTTTTGTTGGGGCTCTGCACCCTTACTGAGATGTTCTGGTGAATTCGCCGTTCATTGAAGAACCATATCGTGGGGATTCGGGTTAGAATAGGTCCTCAGTACCCCCTTGCTTGTGGTAAGAGGCGATTAAACGGGGTGGTCCTTCAAATGAGGCCACAAAAACTGAGGCCTCGTGTCACAGTAAGTGTGGCACGATAAAGATCCCTCCCTGCTCAATGGCTATAATCGCCGAGCATAGGCCTAAAATGTGCAGCCCTTCACCGGCAGTAGTGACGTCTCCATATGAGTGAAATATCCTCGAGTGGGGCGTTCAACAATATTTAATCAATCAATCATTGAAAAACCATGGGTCGCCTTGATTGTTTTTTTTTTTTTTTTGGTCCTGCCTGGGTACACACCAATTAGGCAACTTTTGAGGGAAAATATATTACTTTCTGACAATTTGTTCAGAATAAACTATTTCTCACCAGAAAGTGCGGGGATGGCCATCTAGACGACTTATTTTTTTTAAAGTGAAAATTATGTGTAAACCCGGACTTTTGTGCTACTGTTGACGTTACGCCCCTGCATGTCACGGTAGGTGTTTGTTGATAAATACCCCCTCTGTTACTTCTCTGACACTTCATTTACCATGTATAGCTGGTGACGTCTTAACATGTTTGACAAATTATGGAAATGGGCTTACAACAATATACAAGCAAGAAAACTTACTCTCTTTCGCATATAAAGTCGTATGCTTTGCTGCAGAAGTCATCATTCCAGTGATAACCCTCGTGTTGGGCTAGCGCCATACAGACGGCCTCCACTCTGTGTAATCAAGAGGGTCTTGTGTAAATACCCATACCCACTTACCTTCTGCAAACGCGTCCGTACCTGCAACCCAGAAATGTTCTGAAAAAAGGCGGTATGTGAGAAATATGAAGATAGTGTTACCTACAGGGAGAAATTATGATTAAAAAATATTTGTGCTGTAGGAGGATAATTAAACAGTACATGTTGTGCCGTGAAACAATTCATATAATTAGTCACCCACTTACATAAAATGTGCAAAGAAAATTTCAACCTGAGATATGTTTCGCTGTTAAATGCGTTCTTAGAAAATTATCCTCATCTGCAGAATCAATTTCTGCCAGCTTGGAATTTGCATCGTGGCAGAATGCCTGTAACGAGATGATTTCTACAGAGTATATAATAATCACAAACCCAATCTGCCCGTTCTAAGTATCAATAAAAAAGATCGCGACTTTAAACACAAATATATCAAAGGGTACTTCACCCCAGCATCAATCCAGTTTGCTTTGAGATTGGTGACAAACGCATAACACGAAGTCCCATGGTGAACCCATTGAGTCGGACAGGGATTTTGTGCAAAGGCATGCACGCCAATCATAACCACTGTTGGGGAGATAAATTCAATATATAAACACCCAGAATGGAGATTATGAGAGGCATTAAAGTTGTAGTTACGCTTATCAAGATTAGACAAGGGTAAATCCATTAAAGGTATAAATTCCTAACAAATCAATAAATACGGAAATATTACACGCTGTATTCACTCACTGTCCCAGCATGGTGTATTCAGCTTGATTAATGATAAAATGATTGATTGATTGATTGATTGATTACATATTGTTTACATTTCCTCTTAAGATTATTCATATATTTATACTCATATTGAGACGTCACTATTGTCGTTGAAGTGCTGCAAAATTTTGGCCTATACTCGGCGCTTATGACCATTGAGCAGGGAGGTATCTTTATCGCGCTACAGTAGTTGTGAAACGGGACATCGGATTTTGCGGTCTCATCCGAAGGACTGCCTCATTTAGTCGCCTTTTACGACAAGCAAGGGGAACTGAGTACCTATTCTAATCTGGATCCCAAGAGAAATATGAAGAAAGAAAAAAATATATCAAGAATCTATTATTATAAGTTATATACCAGTATTATAGGCCTATGAAAATCTCTTTTGGCTTCCTGATACTCGAATTGTAAAGCAAGGAATTTACCCAGTTTTATAGGGGTGATGTTGTGTACTACATTGTGACCTGATTGTTTTATAGGGGTGATGTTGTGTACTACATTGTGACCTGATTGTTTTATAGGGGTGATGTTGTGTACTACATTGTGACCTGATTGTTTTATAGGGGTGATGTTGTGTACTACATTGTGACCTGATTGTTTTATAGGGGTGATGTTGTGTACTACATTGTGACCTGATTGTTTTATAGGGGTGATGTTGTGTACTACATTGTGACCTGATTGTTTTATAGGGGTGATGTTGTGTACTACATTGTGACCTGATTGTTTTATAGGGGTGATGTTGTGTACTACATTGTGACCTGATTGTTTTATAGGGGTGATGTTGTGTACTACATTGTGACCTGATTGTTTTATAGGGGTGATGTTGTGTACTACATTGTGACCTGATTGTTTTATAGGGGTGATGTTGTGTACTACATTGTGACCTGATTGTTTTATAGGGGTGATGTTGTGTACTACATTGTGACCTGATTGTTTTATAGGGGTGATGTTGTGTACTACATTGTGACCTGATTGTTTTATAGGGGTGATGTTGTGTACTACATTGTGACCTGATTGTTTTATAGGGGTGATGTTGTGTACTACATTGTGACCTGATTGTTTTATAGGGGTGATGTTGTGTACTACATTGTGACCTGATTGTTTTATAGGGGTGATGTTGTGTACTACATTGTGACCTGATTGTTTTATAGGGGTGATGTTGTGTACTACATTGTGACCTGATTGTTTTATAGGGGTGATGTTGTGTACTACATTGTGACCTGATTGTTTTATAGGGGTGATGTTGTGTACTACATTGTGACCTGATTGTTTTATAGGGGTGATGTTGTGTACTACATTGTGACCTGATTGTTTTATAGGGGTGATGTTGTGTACTACATTGTGACCTGATTGTTTTATAGGGGTGATGTTGTGTACTACATTGTGACCTGATTGTTTTATAGGGGTGATGTTGTGTACTACATTGTGACCTGATTGTTTTATAGGGGTGATGTTGTGTACTACATTGTGACCTGATTGTTTTATAGGGGTGATGTTGTGTACTACATTGTGACCTGATTGTTTTATAGGGGTGATGTTGTGTACTACATTGTGACCTGATTGTTTTATAGGGGTGATGTTGTGTACTACATTGTGACCTGATTGTTTTATAGGGGTGATGTTGTGTACTACATTGTGACCTGATTGTTTTATAGGGGTGATGTTGTGTACTACATTGTGACCTGATTGTTTTATAGGGGTGATGTTGTGTACTACATTGTGACCTGATTGTTTTATAGGGGTGATGTTGTGTACTACATTGTGACCTGATTGTTTTATAGGGGTGATGTTGTGTACTACATTGTGACCTGATTGTTTTATAGGGGTGATGTTGTGTACTACATTGTGACCTGATTGTTTTATAGGGGTGATGTTGTGTACTACATTGTGACCTGATTGTTTTATAGGGGTGATGTTGTGTACTACATTGTGACCTGATTGTTTTATAGGGGTGATGTTGTGTACTACATTGTGACCTGATTGTTTTATAGGGGTGATGTTGTGTACTACATTGTGACCTGATTGTTTTATAGGGGTGATGTTGTGTACTACATTGTGACCTGATTGTTTTATAGGGGTGATGTTGTGTACTACATTGTGACCTGATTGTTTTATAGGGGTGATGTTGTGTACTACATTGTGACCTGATTGTTTTATAGGGGTGATGTTGTGTACTACATTGTGACCTGATTGTTTTATAGGGGTGATGTTGTGTACTACATTGTGACCTGATTGTTTTATAGGGGTGATGTTGTGTACTACATTGTGACCTGATTGTTTTATAGGGGTGATGTTGTGTACTACATTGTGACCTGATTGTTTTATAGGGGTGATGTTGTGTACTACATTGTGACCTGATTGTTTTATAGGGGTGATGTTGTGTACTACATTGTGACCTGATTGTTTTATAGGGGTGATGTTGTGTACTACATTGTGACCTGATTGTTTTATAGGGGTGATGTTGTGTACTACATTGTGACCTGATTGTTTTATAGGGGTGATGTTGTGTACTACATTGTGACCTGATTGTTTTATAGGGGTGATGTTGTGTACTACATTGTGACCTGATTGTTTTATAGGGGTGATGTTGTGTACTACATTGTGACCTGATTGTTTTATAGGGGTGATGTTGTGTACTACATTGTGACCTGATTGTTTTATAGGGGTGATGTTGTGTACTACATTGTGACCTGATTGTTTTATAGGGGTGATGTTGTGTACTACATTGTGACCTGATTGTTTTATAGGGGTGATGTTGTGTACTACATTGTGACCTGATTGTTTTATAGGGGTGATGTTGTGTACTACATTGTGACCTGATTGTTTTATAGGGGTGATGTTGTGTACTACATTGTGACCTGATTGTTTTATAGGGGTGATGTTGTGTACTACATTGTGACCTGATTGTTTTATAGGGGTGATGTTGTGTACTACATTGTGACCTGATTGTTTTATAGGGGTGATGTTGTGTACTACATTGTGACCTGATTGTTTTATAGGGGTGATGTTGTGTACTACATTGTGACCTGATTGTTTTATAGGGGTGATGTTGTGTACTACATTGTGACCTGATTGTTTTATAGGGGTGATGTTGTGTACTACATTGTGACCTGATTGTTTTATAGGGGTGATGTTGTGTACTACATTGTGACCTGATTGTTTTATAGGGGTGATGTTGTGTACTACATTGTGACCTGATTGTTTTATAGGGGTGATGTTGTGTACTACATTGTGACCTGATTGTTTTATAGGGGTGATGTTGTGTACTACATTGTGACCTGATTGTTTTATAGGGGTGATGTTGTGTACTACATTGTGACCTGATTGTTTTATAGGGGTGATGTTGTGTACTACATTGTGACCTGATTGTTTTATAGGGGTGATGTTGTGTACTACATTGTGACCTGATTGTTTTATAGGGGTGATGTTGTGTACTACATTGTGACCTGATTGTTTTATAGGGGTGATGTTGTGTACTACATTGTGACCTGATTGTTTTATAGGGGTGATGTTGTGTACTACATTGTGACCTGATTGTTTTATAGGGGTGATGTTGTGTACTACATTGTGACCTGATTGTTTTATAGGGGTGATGTTGTGTACTACATTGTGACCTGATTGTTTTATAGGGGTGATGTTGTGTACTACATTGTGACCTGATTGTTTTATAGGGGTGATGTTGTGTACTACATTGTGACCTGATTGTTTTATAGGGGTGATGTTGTGTACTACATTGTGACCTGATTGTTTTATAGGGGTGATGTTGTGTACTACATTGTGACCTGATTGTTTTATAGGGGTGATGTTGTGTACTACATTGTGACCTGATTGTTTTATAGGGGTGATGTTGTGTACTACATTGTGACCTGATTGTTTTATAGGGGTGATGTTGTGTACTACATTGTGACCTGATTGTTTTATAGGGGTGATGTTGTGTACTACATTGTGACCTGATTGTTTTATAGGGGTGATGTTGTGTACTACATTGTGACCTGATTGTTTTATAGGGGTGATGTTGTGTACTACATTGTGACCTGATTGTTTTATAGGGGTGATGTTGTGTACTACATTGTGACCTGATTGTTTTATAGGGGTGATGTTGTGTACTACATTGTGACCTGATTGTTTTATAGGGGTGATGTTGTGTACTACATTGTGACCTGATTGTTTTATAGGGGTGATGTTGTGTACTACATTGTGACCTGATTGTTTTATAGGGGTGATGTTGTGTACTACATTGTGACCTGATTGTTTTATAGGGGTGATGTTGTGTACTACATTGTGACCTGATTGTTTTATAGGGGTGATGTTGTGTACTACATTGTGACCTGATTGTTTTATAGGGGTGATGTTGTGTACTACATTGTGACCTGATTGTTTTATAGGGGTGATGTTGTGTACTACATTGTGACCTGATTGTTTTATAGGGGTGATGTTGTGTACTACATTGTGACCTGATTGTTTTATAGGGGTGATGTTGTGTACTACATTGTGACCTGATTGTTTTATAGGGGTGATGTTGTGTACTACATTGTGACCTGATTGTTTTATAGGGGTGATGTTGTGTACTACATTGTGACCTGATTGTTTTATAGGGGTGATGTTGTGTACTACATTGTGACCTGATTGTTTTATAGGGGTGATGTTGTGTACTACATTGTGACCTGATTGTTTTATAGGGGTGATGTTGTGTACTACATTGTGACCTGATTGTTTTATAGGGGTGATGTTGTGTACTACATTGTGACCTGATTGTTTTATAGGGGTGATGTTGTGTACTACATTGTGACCTGATTGTTTTATAGGGGTGATGTTGTGTACTACATTGTGACCTGATTGTTTTATAGGGGTGATGTTGTGTACTACATTGTGACCTGATTGTTTTATAGGGGTGATGTTGTGTACTACATTGTGACCTGATTGTTTTATAGGGGTGATGTTGTGTACTACATTGTGACCTGATTGTTTTATAGGGGTGATGTTGTGTACTACATTGTGACCTGATTGTTTTATAGGGGTGATGTTGTGTACTACATTGTGACCTGATTGTTTTATAGGGGTGATGTTGTGTACTACATTGTGACCTGATTGTTTTATAGGGGTGATGTTGTGTACTACATTGTGACCTGATTGTTTTATAGGGGTGATGTTGTGTACTACATTGTGACCTGATTGTTTTATAGGGGTGATGTTGTGTACTACATTGTGACCTGATTGTTTTATAGGGGTGATGTTGTGTACTACATTGTGACCTGATTGACACCCGTGACCTAGACAGGAATCGAGACGTTCTATTTTTAGAACGATGTTTGTCAATTCGATGTAAACATTACGTGACTCTATTTATTTGAGTTATAGGAAACCTTTTTAGTATAAATATACTGCACATGTGTGTGGTATTAACCACTTGATTAAGCAATCCATTCGTTTGGATATCACGCACTCTACTTCTTTTGAGGAGACTGGTGACTCAGTTTCATTACAGGGTGTTAAGACAGATGGGATTGATATTATTGTACATGTATGTATATGCTCTTGCATAGCATTTATCTGAAATAAGATTTTATTACAGGACCAGTTATCGTAGATATACATCTAAGACCTACTTTTCCTGTTCATGTAACTTCCTTGTTGCTAGACAACGATTTACCTGGAGGCAAAGTTGCACCAGATCCCATAGTATGTGAAAAATTCACAGCCAACGTCGCATTCGATTATGAAATTGACGTTCCATATCCAATCTGTACTGTTACCAAGTTTATGGGATACCAAATGAAAGGAAATCGAGACTAACCATGTTGAACCTCTTCACACGGCTGGCTCATCTCATGGAATGGAACGCAGTGATACTTTCCTATCTGACCTTGATAGCAGTTCACATGAAAACAGTCACATGAAAGGTGAAGATAACGAACAATTATCAATCTCATAACTCTTATAAGCAATACAAAATAGATAGTTGGGCAAAAACGGATCCCTGTACACACCAGAGGTGGGATCAGGTGCCTAGGAGGAGTACGCATCCCCTGTTTCATTGAGTCTCCACTGAAAACCAGTGATGATGATGCTATCATTTCGCAGTTATACCAGAGCAAGGACTTCCTAAGTCGAGAGCAGTGACTGGTCCTGATATTAATTGTCCAATGTAGCAATAGGGCACTTCCACCAGATTAGGCTGTTAAAACCGGTGAGTGCTTCTACACCAATGACGGTATCCTTATGCGAAAAGGGTGACCACCTGACTCACCCTGGATGATGCATGATGTGTTGTTCACCAGATGGTGGTCCTAGCGATTTATCGTAAAAAATATCAGGGGTTTGGCCCACAACACACCCATGACAGGTCATTTAGGTGTCATTAAGACTTGTAACAGAATTTTTAATCATTTATTTTGGCCCAAGTTGATAAAGGATCTTTTTGAATTTTGCAACATTTTGCCACATGTTTGCTAGCTGGTAGATAAATTAAATTAAATCCGAAAATTCCATCTGGCCGTCTCCAACTCATTCCATTTTTTTTAATAACCTTTTTGTCGAGTGTTGGTGGATTGTGTAGGACCTTTGGTCAGGGAACCAGTATTTACCTTCTAGTATGTCTATACCCTCAAGATTCCCTGCAGCTATGCCTTTTGGGAATATTAAGGCAAAGACAAGGCCTTATTCAACTATTCCAGTTTTGTAGGAGGGCTTACGGCTATTCAGTTCGATCAAGATTGGAATGTTATGTCGGGTTTGTTTCAACATCTAATGCACGAGTTAGGTGTTGGACAGTAGAAGTCTACTGCTTAGTGCTGATAATTCCGAGTCTTAAGGGGGCACTACAACCCTTAAAACTACGATGAAGACTTATTGTTATCATTATGATAAAAACTAGGATGAAGGGGTTTATCTTGTTTTATTTGCTGCACGAGATACCGTTCAGGAGTCTCCTAGATTCAGTCCCTTGGTATTAGTATTTGATGTTATATATGATTTGTTTCTATTGAATCACTAGTTTAGTAGATGAAACTAATATAGGTAATACAGAACGTCATAGCTTAGTTGCTCTCGTATGTAAACTGGTACAATATCTGCAATACAATTTCGTCCCATTGTCAACACTCCTTAAAAAGTGATCCCGTGGGGATCCAGGTTAGAATAGGTCTTCAGTACCCCTTGCTTGTCGTAAGAGGCGACTAAATGGAGCAGTCAAGTGTCACAGCAAGTGTGGCACGATAAAGATCCATTCCTGGTCAAAAGTCGTTAGGGCCGAGCATAGCCTTAACGTGTGTAGCTCTTCACCGGCAATGGTGACGTCTCCATATGAGTGAAACATTCTCGAGATGGACGTTAAACAATATACAATCAACCAATCCTTAATAAATATATTGACTTACTTAAAAGTAGATTAGTTCCAATCATATTGTGCCAATGGATAATATTCCCACCGTACACAGGGCTTTGAGATAAGGACATTTCGTTTTATTGTGAAATACCTCTATCTCTGTAGTATTGGACAATACATTGTATGTAAAGTATTCTGTGACGTTTTGATTCAGTATTTAGCGATGTAATCGAATAGTAGTTTTGAAGATCCAATATTTTAAAACCAGCCACTAAAACCACATCACTACTCAACAAGGACTTTATATTGACTTCAAATTACGTTACATACCAAACATCAAGATATTATCAAGATTTACCAATGAAATGTATGATAACATCTTAATGGGTGTCTTTTACAAATATGAACACAACGCTCTGAACAGGTACTCGCTCTTTCGTAGGTGGAGAAAGAAATTTCTGACTGGCAGAGTCCGTCAAAGATGCAGCACAATATGGCCGACCTGTGACCGTAACAGGCAAGGCAGATGTTTAAAAAAAATCATGGAAATAATCGAAAGGGATATTGCCAAAGCTATTGGTATATCGCTATTGCGGGTGTATTTCATTTTGAAGCGTATTGTTAAAGTACGAAAGATTTCTTCCAGATGGATACCGAATATATTGACAGATGACCAAAAACGGGTACGATTACAAACTGCTAAGCAATTGCTCAAAATCTTTCACAAATTCAATGAAAGACAATTTACAAACATTGTTACTGGTGACAAACATGGGTTCACTATTTCGAAACACTAAGAAAAATTGGAAACAAAATACCGCGGGGTGATAAATTTGGCTTATGTCAGCTGTTAGATAGTTTTCCGCCAAAATTTCACTCGCCAAATATATACCCAATTGCGACTTCGGTATTTGCTAGAGAGATAACTCTTCCTTGTCCGCCAAATTTTTTTATTCCGCTAAAATTATTAGCCTACCTTTGACCCTGCACATATCCAAATATTAGACCTTCGGATAAAAACTGCTATACGGTATGACTAACTAAACACGGTAGAAGGCATGTAGTTGCCAAAAGAACCATTAGCACAAAGAAGGTTATTTATTGCATATTCTTCTCATGTGATGGTACAGGTCCTATTACCGAGATGTTATACTAAAAAAGCTCAAGAAATATTATCATAAACGACGCTCTGTGTCAGGATTTAGGCATGTTCATCTAATTCATGATAATGCTCCATCACATACATCTGAGTTTGGGAAGCAATTCTTTGAAGTCGGAGAAGGTTACTGTCTTATCACACCATACTCTTCAGATCTAGCCCCATGTGTCATTTTCCTTTTTCCAAAACTTACAAAGTTCTTATGTGGTTGTCGTTACAAGTACTGACAAGCCCTTGGTTCAGCCATCAGTCAGTGCCTCAGAGTTCTACCTAAATCAGCGTACTGTGACTCAATTAAGAAATGGATTCAGAGATTGAAATTATGTATTTCACACCGCGGAGAATAATTTGAAGGAATGTAATATTCATTTCACTATTTGAGCCGAATCTTTTTGAGATATCGTACAATACACATTACATATCGAACAACCCTCGTATGTACAAACGAAACTGGTGTATTCATAGTAGATCTAATTGCTTCAATTTTCTCCCCAATTCTTTTTTTCTCTGTTTCGAGCCGGAAAGTCGTTAATCATCGTTTCGTCGTCTTTTCGTTTTGTCGTCTTTTCGCCCTAAACAGACATCAAAACGACAAAACACTAAGCACAAAGACTACAAAATAGGTCGCTAATTTGATTATAGACTTATGCATGGTAGATCTAGGATTTAAGTTAAAGATGTCGATTGGCAAACATCGTGGTGTTTCTGCCCCATGGTTTGTTAATTCTATGTAACTTACTTTTTAGTGCATGGAATGTTATAGGGTCTGTAAGTCTCGTTTGGTTTCACTTTCGGTTTTACTACTTCCGGGTACAACAACGTGTGGAATATATACAGTCGTAACAGAGAGTCGGCGCTAGTATGTAATTTTGTGTATTGTTAAGCGATCGGCTGCATATACGAGACTGGGAAAACTCTGTCATGTAGTTTATTTAGGTTCCTAGTCGATGCTACAGTAAGGAAGCGGTGGATACAAAGATGTAGGTACGTAATATTATCATAATTTAACGAACAATCATGTCAAATTAACACACGTGTGTATAAACTGACAGAATATATTGGACGTGTTGTTTAGATATTTCAGAGGTTGAGTAGGTCTACAAAAGATTTTGACAGACGAACTGATAAAAATAAGATAATGGAATTTTTTTTACATGTACTACAATTTCATAAATGGGGGGGGGGGGGGGGTAAGTTTTTCTTCGTTATTGATATCAACATTTATTAACATCTTTTACTACATAATTCCCTTCCGCCTGAAAAGGTGAAGGGACACTAATTTATTGTATCAATATAGAAAAAATAGCCTTGCTAGGAAAAGGGGAAAGGGTTGACAGTACACCCTTGATACTACTTGCCTGTATATAGGCTTCTGCATGATTAAATTTCAAGAGAACTGACACATATTTTTATTGTATAATTATGTAAAAGTGACACATGACCTTGATAAGAATGACTGTAACACTCATATTCTGTGCTTATTTCAGAAACGACAACTTTGTCGTGTAGTGAGCCACTTTAAGTCAATAAAAACAGCAACTTATGGTATATTACTTTTTTTCATAGACTTCAGAGTTATTTCGGATTTCAAACATTTCGGTTGAGCATCACTGAAGAGACATCATTTTTCGAAATGCGCATCTGGTGCATCAAAATTGGTACCGTATAAGTTTTACACAAAGTTACGAAACCTGCTGAAGCAGAAGCATTTGCTTCAAATGTACATGTAAGAACCGAAGTTGATACTGCTACCAATATATCTGTACCAGACAACAATGGAGTGCATCTACATGATCACGAGTATACAGCATCAAACCCTCAACATTTAAAAAGGTACAGTGTATGATACAAGTATTGCCAATACCAGATACTAGTACATCAAACCAGGAAGTTACAACGGTTGTTAAGTTTAGTGTCAGGTGGTTTTTCTGTATTTTCATCATTCTCATTTCAGTGTTATCTAAATTTATATGCACACCAAATACTATAATGGCATTGCTTTTGTTCTTACAGCTTCCCTTGAAGACTAGGATGTTGTAAACTTTCAGTGAGAAATATACTTGCTTAATTTAAGGAAACCATCCATGACAATTGGGAAGATCATAACTGAAAGACCCTGGAAAGGTATGTTTTAGCGGTTCTTTAAGGAAAAATGAACAATGCACTTTCTATACACTGACTAGTTATCAATTTCATAGGTCAGCGCAGATTTCACAATATTCAATTACCTAGTAATTTTTGGGGAGTATAAATGTTGCTGTATACACCATTTTCTGTGGATATTTTTCATATATTCATGAAATTTTGTTTGAAGGGATCATGAACACTGTTGGGAGTGTCCATTCAACTGAAATATCAAAGTCAGAAGAATTGAAAATCGCAATGGAAGCAACAGAAGTGACCTAATATGACCAAATTGATATGAATAGCCAGACTTTCGCTTACAGTAATTACAAGTGTCGCCACAAAGAAAAGACTTTAATGTGTATTACACAGGGGATGCTTACTCCTCCTAGGCACCTGATCCCACCTCTGGTGTGTCCAGGGGTCCGTGTTTGCCCAACTATCTATTTTGTATTGCTTGTAGGAGTTATGAAATTGATCACTGTTCGTTATCTTCACCTTGCACCTAATGCAGCTCATTTCCAATCTGTATGCTGGATACAAATCTGATTTGGCCATTGTGAACCATTGTGGCATTTAGAGAAGTTGCAAGTTGGTGATATATTCCTGACGGACAAAGGATTTGGTAGATTTGACAAACTTCCAAATGACATGACACTTAAAGCTGACATGAATTAATAAATATAGTATAATTCTATATGTCCGCCATATTTCTCTGCTAATCCGCCATATTAGTTGGAATTTCCATTGTTATATGTATCGGGGTTCGCATGGTATATAAGGGGACGAGCTTTGCTACGCTTCACTTTACCTGTACGGGTAGCTTCGACAGGTAACACGTACATCTCCGATACTAATTTATAGGACATCAAGAAGAAATTAAATCACGTTTTGGAACACCATGCAGTGCTCAAAATTATAATAAACATATCGTACAGTAGTAAATCATTCTAAATATATATATTTGGATAAATTTATATATAGAATGCCTTTTCTTTACGTGAACGTGCGTACATTTGTGGTAAATATGTAAAAACTATACAAAAATGCGGAGAAATATTTCATCTTTTATCTATTGATAAAATGGAATAAGCAAAGAGTATACAAAATTACTTCAAGTAAAAGGCAAAGACATAAATACTACTGTACTTATAAAAATGGCATGTATGCTCGCCATGAAAACGCATCGAATGCGGACGACTATTTACCTGGGCCTACTCGTAATATCTGTAAAGGACCGCAGATGTACGTGTACACTTGTCGAAAATACTCTAAGTAGTAGTAAAACTTTATTTGCATAATCCATGAAACAAAACGATAAACTCCATTTGCATTCCAACAGTAAACAACATTGTCCATTGTACAGACTGTGACACACCTAGCCCGTGCCGATCAGCTATCTTCAATCAGGGGAAGTATCAGAGTATAATATTTACCCGGTATTGTTCATGAATCCTTATACCATATGATTTACTGGTCAGAGTATTACAGATTTATAAATCAGGAAATCATTTAGGTACATAAATTTGCATATACAACACTGTACGAGTGTATGGGATGAGAGAGCGAGAGAGAGAGAGAGAGTGAGAGAGAGAGAGAGAACGACGAGAGAGAGAGAGAGAGAGAGAGAGAGAGAGAGAGAGAGAGAGAGAACACCGATGATCTTGTAATAATCGTGCTCTTATTAAGACAAATGATATCGTTAATTCAATAAAAAGAGAACAGTACTAGTAACTCAATATTGCTCTCATTAATTGATAATACAGATTTATTTGATTCATTTAAAGCACGCATTAATTAAAAATTAAACATATTTTTAAATAATGTTATTTTCAATTACTTCATTTTATGCTAATTTGGCGCTCAATAGATCTTATATATCTATGCCATTTTGCGTTATTACATTCTGCGTCGAACTCGACGCAATTTGTACCAATGCAAAATGTAATAATCGAATTTATCATATTATGCGTCGTTATCAAACATCAAGGGGAGAGGACAAGAGTGTCTGTCACCCACCTTTAATAACAATATCCATTTTTTCTTAGTTTGTAATGCAAATAAAAGATACATTGAGTGACAAACCCTCCCCCACTTACCCCAGCTTGAAAGTTCTGATATAATAGTAGAAGACACACACCACCAATTAAGAAAATGAAGATATGAAGCACTCATAGTAGAGGACTCTAACCACCCCATCCGACCCCCAACGATTGAAGAAAATGAAGTGTAGGGGGAAATTATTGAGGTAGTCAAAGTAAAAGACTCTTTAACCCTTCACCCCACATTAGGACTTTGAACATCGGACAAAACATCTTGGTTTGTTTGGGTGTTTTGTTTTATTTTATTGCTGTTTTCGTTCCTCTTTTTTAATTATTATTTTGAATGGCAAGAAATTTTGAAGAATCCAATTTTCCATTTTTTCCCCTGTTGTACCCCCCCCCCCCCCCCCCCCAATGAAAAATGACGATACATGTCTGGTTATTACATGTACATTTTGTTTTGCAACACATGCATGTATACTAATTGTATGGTGCATGTAGAATTGCACCCTTTACCAAGTTTTCCTTCATTTACACAGTGTAAGGAATGGTAAACTAAAATCACAAAACAAAATGCATAAAGACCAAGATATTTTCAAGCGTAGGAACTTCATTCATGAATATATAAATACATGTATTCAGAAAAATCGCATGCATGCATTGCAGGACTATAGCATTTGTGTGTTTTAACGTTTCTGTAACATGCCATAATGATTACTCTGAGGCTTGAGTGTAATTTATTCATAAATATTTTCATTACGTAGATCTGGCGCAATGGCCATACCGCTGTACGTAGAAATTTCAAATTCATATGTATTCTATAAGATGTTGGTATGCATAAATCAGTAAATTTCGTGTTGAGCTTTTATTTGATATGATACAATGTCAATATACTGTAATGCATTAGTAGGATATACAGAAGGCAAGAGTATAAACATTTTCTTTTTTCATTATCAGTATCAAAATCTATATGGTCACGAAAAAACATTATATAATGTATATTCGGATTCATTTATACCGATTTAGATATCAATAAAAACAAAGCTGCAGAGTTTGGGAGACGGGTTTCTAATGAGTCTGATGAAAGTAAAAGAAGGAACCCAACATTTACATTCAAACTAGATATACTTCAACATGAATTCATTTCTGCTCTGACTGAAAGCATGATTCTAAATTCGGGAACGAATCTTGCATACAAAATAATTAATAGGGGAACACATAAATTAGAGCTCTTTTGGAATTTAATGAAATGTAGATATGCACCTTTCTTTCAACACGAATTGATATGTTATTTCAGGCAAGAAAACAGGGGGTTGGGGTGGGAGGAAGCCTGGTCTGCTTTTCCCACTTTTTTGACAATTTACTTTCCCCCCGTTATTCTAACATACAAAGTAAGTATTTTCTACATGCACAGTTCAAACTAATTTTTTTTTAAAAATTTGTAATGAATTCAATTATAAGCATCAACTCCTGTAAGTTTCCAATATATTGTCAATCACAAATTTTTAAATAGCTGGAAATTTTTAATGCTTGAAAGCTTACATTTATATAAGTGATCAATTTTCTTTCCTTCTGTGAAATGATATGTTATGAATCGAAGTAGGACAGTCGCTCGCTCTCTCTCTCTCTCTTCTCTCTCTCTCTCTCTCTCTCTCTCTCTCTCTCTCTCTCTCTCTCTCAATGAATATGGACATACAGAGACCGTAAATAATTATGTGGTTCCAAAAGAGACAACAAAACTATATTTTCGTTTATAAATTTCCTTTCATATGTGTCTTTGTGTAATGAAATGTTTATTATGGGTTGCAAATGTAATACACGCATTTGCACACAGATGTATATTTTCGATCATTATTCCCTTATTTGTATATCCAAGTTTGTATATGATCATCGAGAAATTTTGAATTGTGCACGCAATATATCCAACCAGATATTAGATTCCCCATTTCTATAAACTGCAAACCCTCGACCAGACAAGCATTCAATACAGGAAAATTTTTCGACTCTGACATCTCCCCTGATTGAAGACACACTGTTTGGCACGGGTGAAGTGTGTCGCAGTCTGTATAATGGAATGAGAACGTGTTGTAAAGTTCTAACGAGATACAAATGGAGTTTATCATTTTGTTTCGTGGATTTATCAGAATAAAGAGAATCTAATATTTTCGGTAAGTGCACATCTCCGATACCTGTTGAATAGACGCCCGTATTTGATACTTTTTTTGGCGATTATACCTTGTGCATTGCATATTATGCATATGGCATGCACCTTTATTTTGCAAGAATTGATATAAATAATATATTTTATGTTCTTTGCCTATTCCATTCTATCAGTATGTAATTGGCAAATGATTTATCCGCATTTATTTTATTAGAAAATGCAAATACTTGCATGCACTTACAAGTATGCAAGAAAAGCTTTTTTTCTTCTTTTTTTTTTTTGCATTTTTGTCTAACTTATCTAAACTTTCAGAATGTTGCATTAGTATACAATCAATATTTAGTAATTTTGAGCAAAGCATAATGTTTTAAAATGTTATTTTATTTGTTTCTCATTCCCTATATATTACTATCGGAGATGTGCACTGGTCGAGTCCACCTAGAAAAATCACTCAGGTGTGACAATCACATTTGGGGTATATACGGGTAGAGTAAATTAGGCTACCTGAAAGAAATTTGGCGGATAAGATGAGAAAGGTGTACGTATTTATTAATTCATGTCAGCTTTAATATCCCATTCTTTCTTACAAGTAAATCCCACTTCTCAAAAGAGGATGCACAACTTTGCTATACAATTTCCAGATGCAGAATCCATGCTGGATGGGAAAATGAGAAAATATTTTTTTTAAAATTCCTTAGCCATATTCTATCATAGTATAGATATTGATCTGAAAAAATATTTCAGCTTTGTGTGGCCCATGCGATTTTGCAGGTTCCTCTTTTGAAGGAGATTGCAGATAAATCCTACAAACTTATTAGATTAATTGCATGTATATATATACCTTAAATCTGCACATACCTGCCACATTGAATTAAGTAATGAATACCATATATGCAATATAACTTTTCTACATATTTATATAAATATAAAGCCTTTTATCTTCATATGAATATAAAGTTTTTGGAACGTCTCCATCAGAATGAAATATTCTAGAGAGGGACGTTAAACAATATACAATCAAACATAAAGCCTTTTGCTCTCCTTCTGAAGGTTTTCAAATCTGCATTATTAAAAAAGAAGTAAAATCCATTGTGTTTAGTAAATGCATGTAATTTAGTGATTTTTGTAAAGCTGGACACTGTGTCTATACATATTTTGGTTAATCTAAAATAAGGAAAACTCTGTCTATAATGTTTATTCAATAAATATACATGTAATTACATAACTTTGATAGATGCACCACTGATATCATAATAAAGTATATGTACATGTGGGTATGTGTGTGTGTTTTAGACTGCAAAAATACTTCATTATTATAATTAAACTCTATCACGCTTAAAAAGTTAACCATAATACATCTTTGTCAATGTGAATTATTTGAGTGTCACTAGGAATCCCCACTAGCAAATCAAAGCATTTGGGTGTCTTTCAGATGTTGATGTCCTTGAATGTGATGCCAATATTCATATTTTTTAGGTGCAGCGAACCATCCCTTGCATCACATTCTAAAATTTCAAAAGTCATTACATGTATTGATAAAATATACATGATTTACAAGTGCTCTGATTAGTGGTGAAAGTATTATACTGCAATATGCATACTTATTTTGACATAGATGTACTGCAGTATTCAAAACTTGATGCAAGTAAAGTTTATAAAGAACATTAGCAGTTCAATATTACAATGAAGCCTAAGTAGTATTTGTATTTCATTCATAAAATATTACTTTAAAGTTATAATAAACCTGGATACATCCATAATAATATATATGAATACATATATGTACAGCTAATGTACATGTATTAGGTACACATACACATAATTGTTCAATCTATAATGCTGACTTACCAAGAGGGAAATCCCAACATTTGCACAAGCCTCTTAATTGTCATTGTTCGAGCTGAAAATGGGCACTTAGCCTCAATTAAGAATTTCAAGGGTTGCTGAAGATGGCCTGTTGCCCTGCGGAATGAAGATGCAGTTAATTCCTCCATTGTTGTTATGACCTTTGACTGTGCCGACTTTGGATGTTTTATCCAACTACTGGCGTATTTTACATTGATCAGTTTTATTTGCCTTTTTATATCTGAAAATTTCCAATATATCTACATGTAGAAATGTTATTTTCACAGTGCGAACCCATTTATTACCTACTTTGGGTATAGATAGCAGAAGATAAGTTTATTCCAATTTTGAGCCCATAGGGCACAACAGCAAAACAGTTTATAAAAAAAGAAATTTCTAAAAAGAAAGAAAGTTTACAACATATAAACTTATAATTATTATAATCATAATAGATATAGATCCAAACATGTATTGACATTATTTTTATCTTTAAATTGTGTACCTGCCTTTGAAAATTTGCTGCCATATGAAGATCGACACTTATACTGCCCCATTATGGGCATAGTGACATCAGACATCCACATTAATGATGACTGCACAATGAACAACACCTTTATCCTCAGATTCAAGGCATATCTATAAAATAATTTTAAAATATTAAACAATCTTAACCCATCTGTGATGTAACTGATATAGATAGGCACATTTAATGCGCTTTGTTTATTGAATATATATACAACTGTACACTGCAGGTACGTACATGTAGTATCGTTGTTCACCCCCCCCCCTTTCCGATGCCCCCAGTACGTTCGTATAAACACAAAGCAAGTTTTATGCATAATCCGTTTTTATTTTTAAGTATTTTAAATATATTTTCAATTGGAATGATTTGAGAATATAAAAACGTTTCGTACATCTCTCTAGCTCATAGATTACGCTTTTACCAACCTGCTCTTTATCTGCAAGACTGGCGGTTATTACACGTAATTCGTCAAACACGAAGCGAAGAATCCTCGAAGACTCCACTAATGCTTCAATTTCCATGTTTATCTCGTTAAAACCTCTACACAATCGATTGATAACGCTATATATATGTATACCACTCTCTACACAGTGCAATCTGAGATGTTGATGTACCCGGACGAGATTTACAGACCCTATTGCAGCCCACCAACTCATAAAAACGAAATACGTATCTGAAAGATTTTAATGATATACTCTATCGGTATATGATCATACAGAGTATCACAATCAATATTAAATGCATGTTTCGCTTTGCACTAAGATCATCCTAAGACTTGTGCGCCTGAATTTCCAACTCTGAAAGAGAGACGAACACATTATTTAGCTTGAGTGTTCTTAAAATGTTGTCATATAATATAAAACAACATTTATTAACAACAATTTACTAATGTTCATGTACAAATATATTTGATTATACGTAGATGAAGAAATCATTTCAGTTACTATAGAATGCAAACGTTTTAAAACATTGTATCGAAATTACATGTAAATATACATTGATCACGATATTTTTCTAACCCCTTTGCTAAAGACGGAATTTCATTTTTTTTAAAAATATTGCATTCGGATGACCTTGTCACAACCACCCTGTAGCCTAAGTGACAATCCAAATTCCATTAAAATGCCACATGTCTATCGCCCTCAATTTGCAGAAGTGATACCCGAGTACTTCATGAAGCACGTTAACTTAGCTCTTAATGTAAAATATGCTTCTTTGTCATCATGAAAGGAGAAAACAACGAACAGTGGTCAATCTCATAACTTCTATCAACAATACAAAATATAGAGTTGGACAAACACGAGCCTCTGTGTGCACCAGAAATGGGATCAGATGCCTAAACATCACTTACGTAGTGGTCAAACCAGCCGTTAGCATTATATGTTGATCGGGTAAAGTAATTTGTAGCCAAAATCAGAATACCAAGAACGACCTAACAATCAGTATGAAACATGTCAGACGGTACTTGACTTAAAGGTAGGTTGCATTGGTAAACTAGACCATTATAACAGCCATATAATTTGCAAAATATGGACTTTAAAGGAGACTGTCAGAATCCGTGTAACATTAGTCTCGATTTCCAATCTTACGAAGAACATGCTATTGCGTCTTCAATCAGCTGAAGTTGGTTGGCTGTATATTGTTTAACACGCCTCTCGATAATTTTTCACTCATATGGAGACGTCACCATTGCCGGTGAAATGCTGCAAAATGTCGGCCTATGGTCGGTGCTTACGGCGTTTGAACAAGGAGAGGTCTTTATCGTGTCACACCTGCTGTGACACAGGACCTCGGTATTTGCGGCCTTATTCGAAAGACCGTCACATTTAGTTGCCGCTTACAACAAGTAGGGAATGCTGAGGACCTATTCTAACCAGGATCCATATGGAACTCAGTTAAGAGATATAAACACGATACGCAGATGATAATGAAATATTTATATATCTACTTTAGTATTTAATTTAACGGTAGAAATGGCCTCGTAAAGTGTTGAAAAGTAATAAATTTCGATGTTGATTTGAGAAAAGTTTTGCGATTTCAAATTTACTAAACGTTCTTTAAAAAATTTCAGAATCGATATTTAATAAAGATGTCTTCTGTCATATGTTGTAGCACAGTGCGTTTCAAGTTTCTCCTTCACATCTGTTGATGCTTTCATGAGGAACAAGGATAGAGGTTTGGCAAAATATCTACTGGATCCAGCAATCCATCTTTGTAATGGTATTTGTGAAGTTTAGGAATCAAGTATAGGCACGGTTACTCGTATTCAACCTTCCCTTTAACTGGGATATCAAATCTCGTTGAAACTTAAACATGGTTTTGAAGAATTCTTTTAAAAGGGCAGTTGGAGTATAAGTACAATTATCTAATGTGAATCAATTGATACTAAATACTGGCAGAATATCTATAATTTGCTTTAATTATGCACTGAAAGCAATTGCTTTACATGAAATGATTGAGACTGATCAGTGGATCAGACACAACTATCCTCTCTCTCTCTCTCTCTCTCTCTCTCTCTCTCTCTCTCTCTCTCTCTCTCTCTTCATCGTTCTGAACTTAAAAACCTTTCACACTATATATAAATCGCGTTTAAAGGCAGCATTTCGCAAAATCTTTATTACACCTTTGCCCTTTCTTTAACCGATTTAGAGATAGACTAATATGATTTGAATATACTGTCAAATTTTTGGGAGTATTGAGTTTGGAAATATTTTGTTTTGTAATATTTCGATTTATTTTTGATTAATTGGACCGATCTTTAAATTGCTGAATATACATATAAGTAATTAGAAATAATATTTCTTGAATAAAAGATAATTTTAATTATATAATCTCAAGTTGGTTCAATGAAATAGTATCACGTCAATTAAATGTGTCCAATTCTACTGCGGATAAAGTCAAATAGCGGGCAATTAAAGATGGATTTATTTGATGTATAAATATATGTGTGACTAAATAAAACCTCCACATCTGTTATGAAGATGTTACAAAGTATGAACACTTAGCTTTAATTCAACCCTACTATTGCTTCTTCATCAAAAAGAAAAACAAAAAATATACATATCCAGTGATCAATCATCTAAAAATTGCTTTGTTAAACATAACTCTGGTTCCAAGCATAAGTACTCTGAAGTTGAAATAACAAATATGCTTGAGTTCCTCACTGACAATATATTCGTAGTATTCGGAGGTCGGGTCTCCAACAGTGTGTTGGAACTCTCATGGGCACGAATTGTGCTTCTTTGTTAGCTGACCTGTTTTTATGAAACAGAATGTATCCAACAACTTCCAAACGAGAAGAAAAAATATCTTACTGAGGCCTTTAACTCGACATTTAGATGTGTCGGCGACTTGTTATCTATTAACAATGACCATTTTCATTCATATGTCGATTTGATATATCTCTGTGAACTCGAAATAAAAGACACCGCATATTCCTCCATTAAGATGTCTAAATGTCGAGATTTATTTTATGTACCTTGATCATTTGCAAGAAAATAACACACTTACTCTCTTTCGCATATAAAGTCGTATGTTTTGGTGCAGTAGTCATCATTCCAGTGATAACCCTCGTGTTGGGCTAGCGCCATACAGGCAGCCCCCACACCGTTGCTGGGTTCCCCGGGATACCACCCTGTGTAGTCCAGAGGGTCAAGTGTAGATATCCACACCCACTTACCTTCTGCAAACGCATCCGTACCTCCAACCCAGAAATGTTCTGAAAAAGGAGGTGTTTGAGAAATATGAATATAGTGTTTGTTATAGTTAGAAAGCAATGGATATATGTACTGGAGGAGGACATTTAAGCTGGTGAGTGGAGTGTGTTCAGACACGTATTAATCAATGTCTGGTCAACTTGCATATGGTATTACAAGTTGTGATTGACTTACGTTGGTCACATGGAAAAGGTGTGTTATCTGTACTTAGGCGGTTAGTTTGAAAATATGTTTTGCATTGTTAAAGTTGTACACGTTTGGTCACAATTTTGACAAACTTTGTTCATCTTGTGTAAAGATTATCGCATGTAAGTATTTATTAGACTATGCCATGTTATACATTGTTTCCCCTCTTTTGACCAGAGTTATTGCGAAGACGTTGAGTTATACGCAAAAAATTCATAAGGGATGTTAAACCGGGTGCTATGAGGAAAAGTTATAGTGGACGAAGCCCTCTCACGGCCTGAAGGGCCGTGAGAGCGGAGCTCTCCCTATAGGTAACACGTATATACATGTTTAAAAGGAAAATATAGGAAAATAATGAAAAATTAAACCATACCTATGGAACTTGAAAAGTTTGGTACCAATGGCGTCGATTCGAATAAATGCACGTGGACATGTATTTCTCCATTTTGAATCTCGTGTACCGAAGTTAACGTCGTTCTGAGATGTTACATGAAATCCGTAAAAGCATGTAGATCTAAATCTTATTTTTTTTAAAATCATATAATAATACTTCCTCGATTTAAAACGCGATGGTACAATGCAACGTCTCCCTATGTTTGTGTATTTGCTAAACACCGACGCTGAATATGACGTCACAATGCACTGTTTACATCAGTTGCATAGGTTTTCCCACGTTCAATGAACATGCGGATCAAAAATGTCTAAAGTTAGAATACTTTGATTGAGCTCTGTCCTCACACGTTAGATGCTAATTTTTTGAGATATTTTCTGTCCTGTTATGGATCTAGATACTAATGCCAATATTGTTTGCTCCGCCCTCAAACACGGTCACGCCGTAAGACATATTATTGTGCATGCACATGTTTTCACTAAAGTCAATCGGAAACCTCGCTAAGCTCTTTTAATTAAATTGGAAATCTTCTCTGAAAAAGACCGAGCGATGTTCAAATGCACCGGAAGTTGATCACGCGACATATTTTTTAATATATTGTCCTGGGGGTCAGCTTTTCGAATGTACAAGTAAGTGTTTATCGGAATCCGTGATACATAAACAAGTATCAAGAGGATAAGAAACTACTGTAAAAACCGATTTTTGTTTTCTTGATAAAAATTATTAATGTTATGGAGTCGAATTTATCCATCTGTACATAGTTACCTGGTAACATAATTAAATAGCAACGCTTGTCAAAAGAAGTGATGTTATTGTTTGTATCTTCTGTGAAGACGTGTTTCATGCCGAGGAAGAGATATTATTGTTTGTATCTTCTGTGAAGACGTGTTTCATGCCGAGGAAGAGATATTATTGTTTGTATCTTCTGTGAAGACGTGTTTTATGCCGAGGAAGTGATGTTATTGTTTGTATCTTCTGGGAAGACGTGTTTCATGCCGAGGAAGTGATGTTATTGTTTGTATCTTCTGTGAAGACGTGTTTCATCCCGATTGTTAGGTCGTTCTTCGCACACTGATTTTGACTACGGATAACTCCGTTTACCTTATGAAGATACAGGGATAAAGGCGGGTGCGACTGGTCTACAAGGGGTGCTTACTCCCCCTTAGCTCCTGATCCCACCTCTGGTATATCCAGGGGCCGTGTTTGCCCAACTCTCTGTTTTGTATTGCTAATGGAAGTTATGAGATTTATCAATACTGGAAAGAAATTGGGTAAAGAAAAGTTGAACCTGAGATATGTTTTGCTGTTAACTGTGTTCGTAGAAAATTATCTTCCTCTGCAGAATCAATCTCCACGAGTTTGGAATTTGCATCCCGACAGAACGCCTGCAAGGAGATAATTTCTCACATAGTATATAAATATCATAAATCCAATTTTGCCCATCGTAAATATAAATGTTTTTTGTTCATCGTGAATTTAAACACAAATTTAACAAATAGTACTTTACCCCAGCGTCAATCCAGTTTGCTTTAAGATTGGTGACAAATGTATAACATGAAGTTCCATGGTGAACCCATTGAGCCGGACAGGGATTTTGTGCAAAGGCATGCACGCCAAGCATAACCACTGTTGGGGAGATAACTTCAATATATGTACAACCAGAAACGAGACTAGGGAAGACACACATAAATGGTGTGTACATATATAAATGCTGTCTGACGTGTTTCATGCCGATTGTTAGGCTGTTCCTGGCACACCTGATCAGGATATAGGGATCACTGCGGGTGTGACCGGTCGACAGGGGGTGATTACTCCTCCTTGGCACCTGATTCTACCTCTGGTGAATCCAGGAGTCCGTGTTTGCCCAACTCTCTAATTTGTATTGCTAATAGGAGTTATGAGATTGATCACTGTTCGTTATCTTCACCCTTCATAGCAATGAACAAGGAAATATTACACGGTGCATCGATATATTAGCCGGTGTGCACACCCTGAATAGCGATAGTTCAAGATATATTAAACCATATACAATACATTCAGAGTACAATAGTTAGGAGGAAATATCAGATGGTGTTTTCACCAAGTATAGCAATGGTAATACATATATATAATTTCGCATTATTTGTAATGATTGCCGACACTCATTACTAAATATAATATTCACTTACTTAAAAGTAGATTGGTTTCAATCATGCTGTGTCAATAGATAATATTCTCAATGTACGCAGAGCCTTGCGATAAGGACGTTTCCATTTGTATTGTATATCTGTGTTATCTGTGTTATGGGACTACGCATTTCACGTGTTTATAATGTATTCTGTGACGTCTTGATTCAGTATTTAGCTATACAGTAGAATAGTACACTGTAGTCTTGATACACCAATTTAAGAAGAATCAACGTTGTAAACGTATCCTGTAAAATGCGCAATTTAAGTTATATATCAAAATTCTAAAGATTATCACGATTTACCAATATTATATGTGATAATAGTTCCATGGATGCCTTTTACCGATATTAACTGACGTTTAATGCGAATTAAATTCTTCCGTGTGAACGAGGCATAAAATTTCCGTGTGAACGCGGTTCAAATTTAATTCTCATTAACTTACGTTATGTTTAATGCGAATTCTTAGTGTGAAGAAGGTTCGTATAAAATTTTGGAAGTGTTTTACGAGAATATTGTAATCGCGGCACTATTATAGAAATACCTACTATGGACAGATAATGGAAAGAATAAGTTATCAAATGACGATCACATTTTCACAAGAAAAGAAAGAAAGAGAGCAAAAACAACAGTTGAAGAAGAGAAAAAGAGTTTGCAATTGTATCTATCTTTTCAATGTTGTTTTTAAATGCTTTAAATGTAGCTTCACATACAGAACAAGCATACGAATGTGGTTATAAAATTGATGTTTGTAGGTCAGTTAGCTGGAAGTATAAATTAGTGGTATCAATAAGTTAAATGTTTCAGAACAATTTGATTTTCATGTTATTTATTCAAATGGTTTATTACAGGCACTCAATCACCATATTTCATATTGGCAGGTCAAGCTCAACATATTACATTGTGTAGCTTTATAATGAATCAATGATTATCAACAAAATAATGGAATGGTAATCATATTTCACATTCCACATCATACTAATTTATGCTTCGATGCACACGTGGTAGTGGACAGTTCAGAACAGAAAAGAAATTCTCTCATCTTGAAAATTCTTATAACAACATACTAACGTAGGTTAGTATTGCTCTGAACTCTAAAATCAGTGTGCCAAGAACGGCCTAACAATCGGTATGGAACGTGTCAGACAGCATTTGACCCAATGATAGGTTGTATTGACGAACTACATCGTTATAACGACCATAGAATTTGCGAAATCCTGACTTCAATCGAGACTGTTGAAACCCCTGTACCTTATAGGAGTTTTGAGATTGATTACTATTTATTGTCTTCGCCTTTCGTGAATACTCATGCGTGGGCGAGACATCTAATTTCAATTTTCAATGAATATATTTACCAAGGAATATTTTATCAAAGCTATGACGGTGGAAAAATGTATTTTAGTCTTACCATGTTTATTGTAGGGAACAGAAGATATCTACCCTCAACGATTTCCTTCAGATTCAGCTGAATATGTAAGTATCTGTAAATCCTACATCTGAGTCATGGCTTCAAGTAAGTTGTTAAAAAAGAAATTCAAATTTGTATCACATATATGTGCAGTCATCAGTTCTTAGCCTGAGTTATTTAATCTGGGATTCCTCTGACCATTTACCTCCACTTTTATAAATATACATGACTGGGTCCATCAATTCTTTATATATATATATATATATATATATATATATATATATATATATATATATATAAGAGTTGGGGGGAATGTCAGATTAGTCTGAGCTGAAGACTTATTTAGATTGTCATTTACTGCTTTTTGAATTTCTAATTCCTCTCCAACATCAAGAAGCCAAGTTCAAAACCAAACTTACCATATTGTAAATAAAGGGGATAAAAAGTCTACACAGAAAATTAGTATCAAGAACAAATATTGAACATTATATTATCAGCATTAAATATATAGGAAAAATCTTCTCTTTTTGTAAAATGATGACCCTTGAGTAAAGGCAATTGTAAAGATACGACACAGCTATTTTTTTTTTAGATCACCTGAGAAAACTCAGTGACCTAATGCAATTGGTTGTCATCCGTCGTCGTGCGCTGTGCGTCGTCCGTCGTCCGTTAACAATTGATCATTTTTAACTTCTTCTCCAATTCTTTTCAAATTTTGGATGAAGTATCTTTAGGATAAGGGGGACATAAATTGTAAATTTCAGGACTCCAGAACCCCTGAGGCCAAATACTGCCCAAAATTGACAATTTTTCAAAAACATTTTCCTCAAAAACCGCACATGTGTAAGAAAGACTAAATGCATGGTGATGTAAAGCAGGAAAGTCTCTACCAAAATTGTAAATATCGTGATCCCCAGGGTAGGGGTTCTAACCCCAGGGCGGGGTCAAAGTTGGTATATAGTGTTTATGTGTAAAACACTTAAATAGTGCTATTGATACTGAATTGAAAATATAAAAGATATTTAGAAAGAACAGGTACATTGTAGTTCTTTAAGAAATTTGTAAATTTGGTGATCACAGGGGTAGAGGTTTTTATTCTCACATTATCACCAGTGTGAGATAGACTTTACCCATGTGAGACAGCCATGTGAGATTCTTTTGTCTCACACTGCTGCGACGTCATATGATTGTGACGTCATATATTTTTTTATGATTTACGTTACACGGTGAAAAATTACGTTACACGGTGAAGCAAAAATATTTTGCATTATCTTTAAATTTTAATGTACATTGTATATAGGTCTCTGTTGGACAACCTTTGGTTTTTTTAGTTTACACTTATAGTGTAAACCATTTTCGGGTATGCTCTCTTTGCCCATCTAATTAGTTTTTGCATCAAAATTCAAATGAGGATTTTGATAATTTAGAATGTTCTCAAAGCTCCTATTTATGCACTAAACTGTAGATAAAATGTGAGAAAAATAATCCTTCATTATTTACTCTTGTGGGATAGGGAAGTTCCATCTCTGGAACAGGATTCGCTGTCTAGGACTCGGCAAAGCCTCCTCCTAGACTGCGAATCTTGTCCCCTCGATGGAATTTTTCTATCCCACACTCGTACTAATGAAATATTCTATTAGTGTCAGGGTGGGGCCAAAATGGCCAATTATTAAATGTGTGAACAATAGACGTTTTTAACTTTTTCTTGATAACTATCATTCCAATTTTTTTCAAATTTGATATCAAACATATTTGAAACAAGGGGAGCATAAATTGTAAATTTCAGGATTCCTGCACCCTTGGGGTCTTAGGGACGGGGCAAAACTGCCCAAAGTTGACCAATTTTCAAAAAAAATCTTCTCAGGAACCGCACATATGTAAGAAAAACTAAATGCATAGTGATGTAGAGCAGGAAAGTTTCTACCAAAATTGTACATTTCATGATCCCCGGGGTAGGTGTTGTAACCCCAGGGCAGGGCCAAACTTGGTATATAGTGTTTATGTGTAAAACACTTAAATGATATCTTCTTTGATTTTAACTTGAAACTAAATGGATAGAGCAGGTAGTCCTTTACCAAAATTGTAAATTTGATGATCCCCAGAGTAGGGGTACTGACCCCAGGTGGGCCAAATTTAGTGTGTATTTTTTATGTGTAAGTTTGCTGTTACTGTATAAAATCTAAATGCATATATAGGAATAGCAGAAAAGGTTGTACAAAAAATGTGAATTTTACAACCCAGGGTTATGACTTAAGGATGGGTCCAAATTAGTCATATCTTTTAATGTTAATACACCCATTATTTAAAGCCTTTCATCGGTGTATGCACTTTTAAGGGCAGTGAAGTTTTAAGAACACACCTTTTTTATACTGTTGCTGAACATTAGAATTTAGCTTTCATGTTCAAAACAGGATTTTTTTTCTAGATTTCATAGCCTATGGGACAGGGGACCAATAAGGCCTGTGGGCATCTTGTTTTCAAAAGCAGTATATCATCGGAGATAAAAGCTAAAAGGATCAACACTACAGCTCATTTTCATATTCTAATCATGTATTTTTAAATCATGTATCAATAATATGATTAAATCATATTGAAACTGTCAATTTATAACATTGAACGCATCAGTGTGCTCTCAGATACACTTTGAAGATCATCGGGAATTCAAAGGTTTCCTCATGCTTAGTCAAACATTTTATCTCACATGATCACAGTATCACCTGCATATGGTGTTTATATATCTCGACTGATTCGATATGCAAGAGCTTGTTCTGCGTATAGTCAGTTTTTAAATCGAGGTAAGCTACTGACAAACAAGTCGATGGTACAGGGGTTTCAACAGTCTCGATTGAAGTCAGCATTTCGCAAATTCTATGGTCGTTTTAACGATCTAGTTCGTCAATACAACCTATCATTGGGTCAGATGCTGTCTGACGTGTTTCATACCGATTGTTAAGCCGTTCTTGGCACACTGATTTTGACTCCGGATAACTCCGTTTACCTGAACAGGATATAGGGCTCACGGTGGGTGTGACCATTCGACAGAGGATGCTTACTCCTCCTAGGCACCTAATCCCACCTCTGGTGTGTCCAGGGGTCCGTGTTTGCCCAACTATCTATTTTGTATTGCTTGTAGGAGTTATGAGAGTGATCACTGTTCGTTATCTTCACCTTTCATGAGTTAGAATGACAGCTAATTTGTCATGTAGAAACTTATTTAAATGCTCCTTAAGGGATCCACACTTACTTTTCATATAATTAAGAGACTATAAATCATCCCCCTAACAGAAACTATTCCATATCCCTATTGACCAACTAATGTTTGTTAAACAAACGTGTGACGTGTTCAGATAAAAATAACATTTACTTTTAAAGACCTGCATGTGTTCCTCGTAACTCTTGGTTACGGTCATACTGATCCACACGTAAATTTTAGTTCGCGTATGAGTTGTATCTCGTTATTCTCGCATTTTTCTACCTATTTTCGCTTTTTCTCACTGGAAGACATGCAGCACTGTTTCTTGTCAGTGGTCATGCGTCTGCGCATTCTTGTTGGAGGCTCAATATTTTTGCAAAGACCGTCAGAAAATATTAATTTTAACATTTAAATGAGAATTTTCAACTTTAGAAATGTATTAAAATTGCAAAGTTCATACCTTCAATAATGCAACACAATTTTAGAAAACTCTAGGAAAGTTGTTATTTTGTGATTTTTGGGCAAAATGAGCTGTATTATCTCTTTGAAGAACTGTGAGCAGTAAAATATCAAGAAGTTAAAAAAATCGCGAATAACAAAGAAAAGAGTATAGTCAAGGACGATGCGTAAATAACTATCTGCATTAAGTGTGGACATTTTATTAACACATAAGTATTCTTCTATTAATCAACTAAATTTGATTTTAACATTCATTATTTTCCAGAGTTTCAACAAAAGAATTGGGCACAAGTTCCTAAATCTTAGAATGTCCTCTCCGACTCGATAATTCAACATTAAATGATTGGTTATATAGCATGTTTCAAGGTCTCTTGGATTTAGTAAAATGAATGATCTCTTATTCACCATTCAAAAGTTATCAGCAAGTTGAAGTTCCAATAAAGGTTTTGCAGCTGGAGTAAATCTTCAAGGTCGAGGTCACAGTATCAAATATCATTTTATCAAAGAGTCTTGTGATAAAGAATCTGATATACAAAATATGAAAGCCCCAGCTTAAATAGTTCTGGAGATATTACCTTGATGAGGTTTTCTTAAAAGTTGGTCAAACTCCAAAGCCAATGTCACAAATAAAAACTTTAGATAGCTAAACAGGTTTTGTCACAAGAAATGCACACATGAAAAATGAATGACCCATCACTTACAATTCAAAAGGGATAGGCAGCAAGGTTCAAGTTTGACCTGTAGTTTTGAAATATAAGTCAAATTGCAATGTCAAGATTGCAAAGTCAAAGACTGTGGTGTAAAATGAAAGGTTCTTGTCAGAAGGAATATATATACAAAATCTAAAGATCGTACTTTAAATAGTTTAGGGGATACTGTCTAAGTTTGGGTTTCTTTAAAAAAAAATCAAAGGCGAAGGTCTAGGTCACAATGTTGAAATCTCTGATAATATCAGAAATTTCAAAGTATTTTTAAATAGAATGCCGATATATGAAATATAAGAGTCATATGACTCACAATTCAAAAGTTAGTAGAAACTAGGGGGCAGACATACAGGACAGGACAATATGCCTCCCCTCCCCAGCTATAGTCACAGGCATATAAAGCACTTGAATCCACACACCTGCTACACTTGAAAATGATTTGTTTAAGTGAATTACCTGTACTATCTGAACGTGTTTGCATATTAACATGACTAATCATGACCCTGCTGTTTTTGAGATGAAGAATTTCCAAAACATTTCCCTATACATCCACTTAAAAACTTGTGTCCATTATTGTGGTTCACCCCCCCCCCTTCCCCCGAGGACCACATTTTGAACAAACTTGAATCTTCGCTACCTGGGGATGCTTGTATATTGATATGATTAATGATGACCTTCTCGTTCTTGTGAAGAAGATTTTTCCTATATATCTCAATGTAAAACTTTGACCCCCTGATGAGGTCCTACCCAAACCCAGGGAGGCCTTGGTTTTAACAAACGTGTATATATACTATATCAGGAAACTTTTACATCAATCTCATTTTTTCTGGTCCAGTGGTTCTTGAGAAGATTTGTAAAAGACCCACCCTAATTTTGTCTTTTCTTGATTATTTTCCCTTTGACCCTTCATTTGAACAAACGTTTCCGCCGTGGTGGTCTAGAGATTAGAGCGCATGCCCCGCATGCGGAAGGCCGGGGTTCGAATCCTGGCCACGACAGACCTACGTCGTTAAAACAGGTACATGTATGTAGTGACAGTTCCATGGTCAAACGCTCGACATCAGGTGTGAATGTCACGGGTCCTCGGAGATGACCTTAAAACGGATGTCCCGTGTCACAGTAGGTGTGGCACGCTAAAGAATTCTCACTGCTCAATGGCCGTAAGTGCCGAGTATAGGTCTAAATTTAAATGTTAAACAAGATACAATCAATCAATCAATCAATCATTTGAACAAACATAAATTCCCTTCACCTAAGGATGAATGGTACCAGTTTTGATTGGAATTGGCCAAGCGGTTGTGGAGAAGAAGATTATAATGTAAAAAGTCAATAACAACAGATAAATTTCAATTTGAAAACCTCACTTTGTATTGTGGATATTAGCCTGGATAGTTTTGTGTGTTTAGAGCACATAGCTATTACATCTGGAATACAAGAATATCGGATTTGATTTCCGGTCCAATCAAACCATGAATATTGGTTTGGATAGTTCAGTGGTTAGATCACCTGACTAGTAATACAGGGGTCTCGGGTCCAATTCCTGATCCAGTCATATCATGGGAACGAAGGGCCTTGGGTTCGATTCCCGGTTCAGCCATATTTTCTTTTTCTTCCCATTACATTAACATATCACAGACTATCCTTGACAATTCAGTTTGGTAAGATTACATATTGTTTATTTTGTAGGATGGTCGAGATTTAGATAAGTGGTGTGAAGTTATTGATGGTAAACAGAAGACTGTGACCTTGAATCTGAAAATCTCTGAGGAAGAATGGACGTTTGGGGTCACTCTCTATTACAGTACTACAAATCTAAGTAAGTACTCAGTAATAATGTAAGGTTGAACTCTGTATCATGTTTATCTAATATAAACATTGGAAAATGGAACACAAATTGAATGACATAATTCACAAACCAAATAATGTTCTGTTCAATTCACAAACACAAGTACATGTTATACATCACAAAGAGAGGACCCTGATGTACACAGGACTGTAATGTACACAGGATTGTAATTAGCACAGGACTGTAATTAACACAGGACTGTAATTATCACAAGATTGTAATTAACACAGAGCTGTAATTAACACATGTCTGTAATGTACACAGGATTGTGATTAGCACAGGGCTGTAATTAACACAGGACTGTAATTATCACAAGATTGTAATTAACACAGAGCTGTAATGTACACAGGGCTGCAATGTACACAGACTGTAATTAACACACTGCTGTAATTAACAAGTAGAAGGAATTAACACAGTTCTGTAAATTACACTGTTTAGAGTTGTGCAATGAACGCTGTGTAGAGATGTGTAATTAAGACTGTGTTTATAGATATTGGATTTTCTTCACTTTAGCAGTTTTCCACTCAGCCACAAAGAGGTTGTCTCTGCTGTCCACACATAAACCTCATGGAAAATTTAAATCACAGTGAATGTAACGGAGGAACTGTCCGCCCTGATCTAGGATGTGGATACAGTTATTGTAAATGTCTGCTGTCAGGATGTGACTCTGGCTGTCTGTGATGATGCCAACTGGATCAAATGATTTTCTGGTATCAGAGGGATGACCAGTGTATCTAAATCGGGAGTTTTCCTGACTGATTGACCACCACTACTGCACTAGCTCTATAGTCAGCCACACAGATATGCAGGTTCCCGTTCTCACCGATGTATTTGATGTCACCAGTTGAATAGAGAGGATGATCCTGATCATCAAACTGAATGCTTTGTTTCTTTGTGGATCCAGAGTAGCGCACAACTTTGGATTGTTTGAGATCATCACTGTTCATGGTAACCAGGATATCGTTAGAGGCGGTACAGCAGATATTGCGAAGTTTCCAACCCTACAGTGTGATCACGGTCTGTATCTGTTTATTCTTAATCCGGTTTAAAGTGTTATAGTCGGTATAAACATGATTTCCGTCCCGTGTCACTGTTATGTCCCTTGGTTGTTTCCCTGACTTGGTTTGTATTGATGTCAGTAGTTTACTCTGGAGGTTGAGGAGCTTCATGGTTTCGTTATCCCCTCATTTCCAGACTTGATCTTCACCCCGACAGCTAACACTAGATAGATATTCATACCCAGTGGCTATGGTGGCGGTGAGGTTCGGGTCATCAAGCAGTGGTTTGACTGGAGGAGAAGATACAGCTTCTGCTGACTTCATTGTGTCGCCATGTTCTGTGTTAATGGATAATGGCGGCAGAGAACCGAACATTTCATTGAGATGATCTTTGTTTATTTTCTGAGCAGAAAAACTAGGTAATGGAACTCGGAGTTTAGGCGGTAATGTTCTAAATTCGGAATTCCTAGATTTGTAAGTAGAGGTTAAGGAGACGTCATTTGATTTTAGCATTGATTTCAAATCGCAAATTATCTGTTTAAGTTCATCAATTTTCTGTGTGATTTCTTCTGTATTTTTATTCAGCGCGTTCAGATGTTTAGTTTTCATCTCCACAATGTCAGATTTCCGTCGGTTGACAATGGCGGTGATCTCCCGGTGTAGGATTTCTCCTTGTTCATCGGCTTCTGTCGTCAGTTTCCCGTAATTCCTTTCTAATTCGGCTTTCTCTTTTTCTCAGTCAGACACCATTTCTTCATATCGGGGATAAATTCTTGTCTCTAATTCTTCTAGATCTTTTTGTAAAATTTCTGTTTTAGCGCTGAGTTTTTCCAGAATATCTGATATCTCGTGACCTTTGTGTTTACCAGAGGTGACGCAGGTAGAACAGACAGGAATGCCACATTTTTCACAGTGTTTATCGGCGTGGTCTGGACATTTGTGGTAGTTAGGAGTAGACTTTCTGTGTAAAAAAGGTACAACATTATGTCTTTTAGATGAGTCTGAGAGATGCTTTACTGCACAGTTAACACAGAGATTTATATTACAAAGTTCACAGTGACTCTGTAGGGGGACACTTTCACAGAGGTCACACAGTAGGACTTCCTGAACACTGATGCCGGGATCACACGAGAAGTTTACTTGTTTTAACCTGTCAAAATCATTAAATGAAATTCCGTTTTTTATTTAATTAACAGTAGTCTTCTCGTAAATGAAAAGAAAACTGGGAAAGGTAAAAAGAAGAAAAAGAAGACAGTTTCAGAAAATGATTATATGGAATCGTTAGCCTTTGCTAAGAATGAAGACAATGCTGATGGCCACGAATTAAATTACTTCTATGACGATTTGAATTAATTTTGTACCATTCAACATCATATCTTTCCATCCACAAAGATATGATCAAATGGAAGTATGGGCAAATTGAATTCGAAACGGACAATGGACAAATGATGCACTCTGAATTGAAATTGTACTGTATCGATCCATATGTTTAACAATAATGCCGCTTTGTAGTTACAGATCCTGTACTATTACACCAAGTGAATCATTCCATTTTCAACTAGCATTGATCCGTTCCCAAACCAAACCGTTGCCTTCAAACTTGTCAATGTCCGGTTCCCACATCAAACTATTCAATGTTCCGTTCCCACATCAAACTATTCAATGTTCCGTTCCCACATCAAACTATTCAATGTTCCGTTCCCACATCAAACTGTTCAACGCTTCGTTCCCACATCAAAATATTCAATGTTGCGTTCCCACATCAAACTATTCAATGTTGCGTTCCCACATCAAACTATTCAATGTTGCGTTCCCATATCAAACTATTCAATGTTCCGTTCCCACTTCAAACTATTCAATGTTGCGTTCCCACATCAAACTATTCAATGTTGCGTTCCCACATCAAACTATTCAATGTTGCGTTCCCATATCAAACTATTCAATGTTCCGTTCCCACTTCAAACTATTCAATGTTGCGTTCCCACATCAAACTATTCAATGTTGCGTTCCCACATCAAACTATTCAATGTTGCGTTCCCACATCAAACTATTCAATGTTCCATTCCCACATCAAACTATTCAATGTTCCATTCCCACATCAAACTATTCAACGTTCTGTTTCCAGACCATAGCGATCATTTCCCATCTAAAACCGTTCGTTCTGGATAAAGCGTTCGTTCCCTAAAACCGCTTGTTCATGCATGATCATTCGGAACTCATCTAGAATTATCGGGTTATTGTAGATCAACAAAGATTTTTGTCAGATCGGGTCGAATTAAGACAACATAACTGTGGTGATGAACAGCAATATGTGTACATACACGAAATATGTGACTGTTTACTGATCAGTCAAACCCGTACTTCTAACCAAACATAATTCTAAAACATGCTTACTGTAATTTTATGCTTTTAACTCTTAGAGTGATATATATAATTGACACGTTTAAGTGAAAAGTGTTGGAAAATTAAAATGAATCAGTTACTTATCATGATTTACAACTGTTGTCGTCTTCAAGTGACAACTTGAAATGAGAAACTATGAAGTGATAGGGCAACAGTGTGCTTTCCTATGGATGAGTGGACACGAGAATTGAGGGAATATCGTACGTTTCCATCTGACGCCGAAGCGACCCAAATCGTACCTTCTACATTTTCAAACGTTCCATTCTCGATACGAACTATTCCATTCAGTGTTTGTTCCCTTAATAAAAAAAAAACGCTCGCTTACAAACGGTTCAGCGTTCGTTCACCGTTCCACTGATGGAGTGCGCTTCAACGCGTCAGGGTCCATAGACTATAATGTATAATGTGCAAAACCATTTCCATACTAAATTCAAGTTAAAGTAATCATTTCAGTAAATCGTTTTATCTACTGTCTAATTTTATACATTGCAGCATTTTTATCTTTTATATACATTAACACCAAATAGTTCGATTTGTTTATCAGTTGTTTTGTAATGTATTTTACGTTTTATTCGAGAATTGTTCACTTACATAGAGACATCATATATATTCTAAGTGCCACAAATGTTGACCTTACCATGACCCTAAATGTTGATCTTACCATGACCCTAAATGTTGACCTTACCATGACCTTCTGTTGACCTTACCATGACCTTAAATGTTGACCTTACCGTGACCTTCTATGACCTTACCGTGACCTTCTAAGGCTGTAGAAGTGCTGGCTTGGATTTCTCGAAAAAAAAATCCGAGTTTTCGTTTATTTGCTCCGTCAATATTTTAATAAAATATCAGAATCTAATACGTCCAATTTTTAACTTAATTTTGTTTTCTTCTTCCGGAAATCGAGACCAGCTCATATCCGAAAGAAATGAAATATTGAAATACAAATGTTATGTACCCTCGATATGCTAGGACTGGGAGTATCGTGGATTCGCTTGTAGATTGGAATTATGATGTCATTGAATTTATCTTCTGCACCTTGTAAGTATTTGCAATACGTCATATCATCTTGGAGAGTCCCGTATTGATATCATTTAATTGTAAATCGTACTAACTCCTACTGAGTGATATGCGAACTCCAGTTCGAACGTCATATCCAAAAGACACGTGTGTTTTACAGTGTACTCCTAACGCTGAACGATTGATGAAAAAATATTCTATCACAAGTGAATTAAGAAGAGATTAGATTCAAACAGGGCAGACTTTATTGTTCCCCTTCTCAGGACTGAACATTGCCATACTTTTAGTAAAAACTATTTAGGGCGTCATGGACTTAATTTTGCAAAATCGTATTTCATACCGAAAATCTCAAAGAAATGAAAACCTGAAATACAATTATGAAAGGCAATATTCAAGGTCGATATGGTGGGAACATCTTACATTCACATCTACATTGGAACTATGCCGCCATTGAAGATGTATTCTGCATCTTGCAGGCATTTGAAATACATTTCCTCATCTAATCCCGTATTCATACCTTTAAATATATAAAAATTGATGGCAGTTTGATGATATTAAAAACAAAAAAGTCCACAAACCTTATCGCCCATCTAAGTATCAATTAAAAGTATAATTAGCCCCAAAAGGCAATGGAATCTAAAATGATTTTCCCTTTCTCCTTATCTAAGCTAGATTTAATATTCAGCAGCAAATATAAAACAAGATGTATTAAAACAAAAATGCCTCGCAAGGCCCCACAATATAATACGTTATATTAACATCATTTGGCTATTTTGGGCCCGCACTAGAGTCAGAACCCCAAGGTTGCAAAATTCACAATTTTCTGTTTTTCCTAAATCATAAGTATGCATTTAGTTTTCATACAGTATCAGCAACATTGAAGAAGTCTTTCAAATGATAATATTATCGTCTTTATCATTTGAAAAACTTCTTCAATGTTGCTGATACTGTATAAAAACTAAATGCATACTTATGATTTAGGAAAAGCAGAAAATTGTGAATTTTGCAACCTTGGGGTTGTTGTCCCACCCTCGAATAAAACCCCTGAGATCACGAGATTTACAGCTTTGGTAAATGACTATCTGGTCCCTCTAAATACCTACTTCGCTTCAATTCAGTATTAATACATATAGCTTTAAAGGTGTTTTATTTAAATGATTTACAAAGAAACACTATACGCCATGTTTGGCCCCTCCCTAGGTCAGAACCTCTACTCTGGCCCCTCTCTGGGTCAGAACCTCTACTCTGGCCTCGCCCTGCGTCAGAACCTCTACTCTGGCCCCGCCCTGCGTCAGAACCTCTACTCTGGCCCCGCCCTGCGTCAGAACCTCTAATCTGGCCCCTCTCTGGGTCAGAACCTCTACTCTGGCCCCGCCCTGCGTCAGAACCTCTACTCTGGCCCCGCCCTGCGTCAGAACCTCTACTCTGGCCCCGCCCTGCGTCAGAACCTCTACTCTGGCCCCGCCCTGGGCCAGAACCTCTACTCTGGTCCCGCCCTGGGCCAGAACCTCTACTCTGGCCCCGCCCTGCGTCAGAACTTCTATTCTTGGGATCATGGAATTTATAGATTTGGTAGAGGCCTCCCCGCTGTATATGACTATACATTGTGTGTTTCTCCCTGCTTCTGTGTACCCGTTGCAAGAGTATGATATTGAATATAAAAGTATACTACATAGCTCAGTTTTTGTGCTTCTTAATATGTCAATCACATTTTCTGATATAAAATTAAGCCTCCTTGACTTTCATCGCAGTTTTCATGAAAGCAAACATTGCGGTTAACATTATATTTGTCTCAATGTTCAAGATATTGAAAGATAGCACTGTAATTCATTTTAAAAGCCATATGGCGAAGGTTGGTCGAAAAGGACTTCAAAGAACAAAACCCCCTTTATGCTGTAAAAATTGCACATCTTCGTAAATTCTTGATATACATACAAATACACGAATCTGCATGTGCTACATGTACTCTGGATTTTCATAATTCCGGTAGAATCATTCATGCTCTTGATACAAGAAACTAAATGCTTTTTTCTGTTTAAAACATATTTCGGAACGAACATTTTTGAAAGTTTCGATCTGACCCCCAAGGCCACATGACGGCAGTGAATATGGTATCATGACTTCCCTCTACCCCTAAAGATGCTACATGTAAACAGTTTCTATGACAAATAGACAAGTGTTTTCTGAGAAGTTAACTATGTTCAACATCTCCAAATATCTCCATGCGAAGTCGGAGAAACTTTTCTTTCTCATGCTGTAAATGAGTTGCTTTTTGTACGTATTCGTTTTGAGGGTTATCAATTCCTAAATAGTCATGCTAATTTGTGTTTATTCTAAAGTAGTCTATACTGATCAGCTCTAAACTGATTATCCAGAAAAAGACTGAGTTATCCCGCTGTACGCTGTCCTCTTTCTAACAAAACTTATAAAACGCTGATCGTGTTGTGTAATTTTCATCCGAGATTCCCCGAGTAATACACTTGTTGAAATCATTCAATGTATTTGAGATACACACAACGACGGAGTGGCATGGTACATAATTTAAATCTTCTGTAATAATTTATAATACATTGCCCATTTTGGAATACAAGTGATATTTGTATACAATTCCCAGAACTGAATGCTTATTGGCATAGACGTGGAATACATAAATATACCGATGGCGATTATTATTTCCTTATAACCTCTTAATAAAACCAGCCATACATAACTTTCCTTTTACGTGCGTGTACAAATACATTCTAAAAGTAAAATAACGTTTCCGATTCCTCGAAACTTGACAGATCCCTTAAGTCGCATATATTTCGGAATGGTACATGTACAATGAAATAACTGTTAAAAACTGTGCAGGTCACATTTCTGTCTAACAAGTTTTCCTTAAATCCATCATATCAAAAAGTATCGAAAATAGCAGAGGAAATATTTCAGAACGTGCCACAAAATGTGAAAGAGAAAGAAACACAACTAAACGCTGACCTTGACCTGTTTGTCTAAACACAACTAAACGCTGACCTTGACCTGTTTGTCTAAACAAAGAAACACAACTAAACGCTGACCTTGACCTGTTTGTCTAAACACAACTAAACGCTGACCTTGACCTGTTTGTCTAAACAAAGAAACACAACTAAACGCTGTCCTTGACCTGTTTGTCTAAACAAAGAAACACAACTAAACGCTGACCTTGACCTGTTTGTCTAAACAAAGAAACACAACTAAACGCTGACCTTGACCTGTTTGTCTAAACAAAGAAACACAACTAAACGCTGACCTTGACCTGTTTGTCTTTTAAAGACACGGCACTTCCAGAATACCCCCCCCCCCTCCCACACACACACACACCAGAACTGGTTGTTCAGATGGACACGGCACTTCCAGAATACCCCCTACACCAGAACTGTTTGTCTTATAACACACGTTCAGATGGACACGGCACTTCCAGAATACCCCCTACACCAGAACTGTTTGTCTTATAACACACGTTCAGATGGACACGGCACTTCCAGAATACCCCCCCCCCCCACACGCACCAGAACTGGTTGTTCAGATAGACACGGCACTTTCAGAATACCCCCTCCCCCTCCCAACACACACACACACCAGAACTGGTTGTTCAGATATACACGACACTTTCAGAATACCCCCTCCCCCTCCCAACACACACACACACACCAGAACTGGTTGTTCAGATAGACACGACACTTTCAGAATACCCCTACACCAGAATTATTTGTCTTATAACACATATTTAGATGGACTTGGTGCATGTGAATCGAGTCATATTTATTATTGTTTAGAAATGTAAATTGTGTAGAATATTAAAACATAAATACGTTAAGTACATACGGCTTGAAAACTGGATTCACAAAGTTAAGTCCACAACTGAACATTTTGTCAAACGCTTTGACCCAGAATTCAGTGTAATACGTCATTCAAATACACTTTTTTCTAAATTAATGATAGAAACAAAACAATAATCATAATCAAGCTGCGTTCTTGATTAAAAAAGAAAATACCTAAAAGTATAAAAATGTACTTAATATACTTGACTAAAGATAGGCTTTGAAATATCATTATCTGATACAATTGAACTGCATGTATACATGATATAATAAATCAACAGGAAGGACTAGGCGCCGTATTATCGACATTATGAATAACTGTCGTTAAAAATGCCATCTTTTTAACTTATCCATTAATTGTCATATCATTGATTCTTGTTTGATTTATCGTATGCAGTGGGGGGGGGGGGGGGGGGGGGGGGGGGGGGGGGGGGGGGGGGGGGGGGGGTATCTTCATGCAGGGAATATTCAAATCTTAAACATAAATATTATTTACATGTACAGACATTGCATGTGTTTCAAATATTTATTTACTTGCACTGGGAAGCTATATGGCTTTTAATTCAGTCTGGTGATATCAGCAATGCACAATTTATTCACAAATATTTCCTATGTAACTTGATTATGTAATAAGTATGATGTAAGGAAAACATCCGAGATAGTCCGAATAAATCGTTCATCTTGCGTTTACCTTTCACTTTGCGCTCGTGTTCAGCGTTCGTTCACCGTTCACCATGTTGCGTTCAACGATTATACACCAATCCACCGCTCAAATGGGAAAGTAGAAATGTGGGATCCACAAAGTTATCACTTCGTATAAGGGGGGCGCCCCCTTAAAATTTTCAAATTTAAGGTAAATCGTGGTATCTTATTTAGAAAAATGTACTAAATGATAAAAGAAGCAATACTTTCTTCCACTCCCGGAGAAATAAATGACAAAAGCTATTGATTTCTTGAATTACTTTCTTGGGAGAACTTATTTTTTTCCAAAAAATCTTAAAATTTGCGTCATTTTATCAATGTCACGTTATAAAAAATGATAGAAAATAGTACAAATGATTAAATAGGAGACATATTCCAAGTCTTGTAAAATCTGTAAAATCCCGGAGTTTCCGGAGGGTTGGCCTCCTGGGCCCCCACCAGAGCTTCGCCCTGGACCCACTGGAGGCTTCAAGGCGGCCCCCAGACCCCCCCCCCCCTTCCTTCATAAAGGGGCGCCCCCCATAACCGCAATTCCTTGATCCGCCCCTGGCATATGATATAGATAATGAGAAAAAAAAAACATTTCTTAAAACCCAAGTTTAGGTCCTACTTCTAAAGCTCACATGGGTAAGTGATAATGAAAATAAAATCGTATTGTTCTTCTAATGGAAGACCGATAAACTCAAATAATTTCAAATAATTGATGTTTTCAATTACTTAAAGAAATCATAAAATTCAATTATTGCGCGCAATAATTCAATTGATGCGATCATCAAATTGATTTGATGATCACATGAATTCAATTATTGATTATGTCAATTGAATGAATGCGATCATCAAATCTCCATTATCAATTATCAAATCTCTTATCAATTGAATTGATGTGTGCATCTCGATATCGTCTGCTAGTTATGGGCAGCTGCTATGAATATATATAAATAATAATATGCTAATAGTATGCAATGTCTTCCAAGTTCATTGAAATATACAAGATATAAAATGATGAAAAGACTCCACCGTGCCGTGCACCTTGTAAAACAGGAAACAGATTGTACTGGGTTTGGCTGACAGAGATGGCACTGGTTGTACGACAATCGTAATACTCATTTCATATAACATAGTAAACGTTAAACAGACTACGTTTGCACCTGACTAATTTTTATGGCTTAGATTTAGGTACAGGGGCGGATCCAGGAATTGCGGTTACGGGGGCCCACTTAATGAGGCAGGGGGTCTGAGGGTCGCCAGCTTGAGGTCCCCAGTGGGTCCGGGGTGAAGCCCTGGTGGGGGTCGTGGGGCGAAGCCCCCCAGAAGCTCCTATTTAGTCATTTGTACTATTTTCTATCATTTCTAATAAGGTGAAATTAATAATATGACGCAAATATTAAAGGTTTTTAGAAAAAAAGTACGTTTATTCAAGAATTCAAAATTATTTTGTCATTTATTTCTCCGGGAGTAGAAGAAATCATTGCTTCTTCTATCGTTTAGTACAGTTTTTCTAAACAAGATACCACGATTTACCTTAAATTTGAAAATTTTAGTGAGGGCGCACGCCGGCTGCGTCCCCCCCTTAAATCCGCCACTGAGGTCTGCTCATGACTAGGTGTAACTATTAGTCTGTAAACAACTAAATGAATATTGGCGACGGTGTTGATTTTGAAGCAACGCAGACAGCGGCAGATAAGAAGAGGAAGAGCTTTCAGAGATCGGTCAAATTCACTTTACATCAAATTATGATTTTAAGAAATCCACGTCAGAAATATCTAATTCCTATCGTTATAAACTGAACAAAATTCTGCTTTAAAGTGGAATCCATTGCATTGATTTTTTGTAAGAAATAACGTCACACCTACTACTTGTATTTGAAACATTGTTGTTTTGTATGAAATATCCTGGGAACAAACTTGTAGGCAACTACTGTACATGTATATCTGATGATAATAGTGGAAACTTTCAATTTTGAAAAAAAAAATTAATTTGACTTTCATTCGTATGAAAATCACGGGACGTGAAACGCTACAGGTATATTTTAGAATAAGTCTACATGTATTTTAGAATAAGTCTACATGTATTTTAGAATAAGTCTACATGTATTTTAGAATAAGTCTACAGGTATTTTAGAATAAGTCTACAGGTATTTTAGAATAAGTCTACATGTATTTTAGAATAAGTCTACATGTATTTTAGAATAAGTCTACAGGTATTTTAGAATAAGTCTACAGGTATTTTACTACCAAGGAGCATTAGAATCGACCGTCTAGAAATGTATTCCGTCCAATCAACCAAGTTTTAAAAAAAAAGAAATTGTATCCACTGACCTATAAATTGCAATTTTTATATGCCCCAAATTGTAATGATACATGTAATTACGATTATAGCTGGATATTTAATTTATTCATGCTTTAAAAACTCATATGTAACAACTACAGCTTAGTGAATTCAAATTTCTATAGAACTCAAGGGGGCTGAATCAACACACCGGTACGTGTGTTAGTGTATTGAAATGTGCCGTACTCTTCAGAAGAACAAACGACACTATTCAATAATTTCCTTGACGTTTCCTTGCGGTGGGTGGTCATTTGCTGATGTAATTAAAATTCCTTTATGAAAAATAAATCAAAGTTGATGTTTTTTTAACAAAAAAGTATGTCCTTAATTCTAATTCATATGTTACGCACATAACACGTCTCTAATGAAAAGTATTTGCTTTAAGGTAATCATGAAATATTGACTTATTTATCCATTAGGGACCGGTTGGCGAGTTGAGGCCGGTGCAAAATGCGATAAGACGCATATTTCTTTGGCTTACATACTAACAGAACTCCAACTTGTTTTATTTTAGCACTGATAGGACAGCAATATTTTTATTGCAAATGTATCAATTTGTCAATGAAAAATGAAATGTAAAAAAAAAAGTATTTCTAACTTTTAACTCAAATCCCAGAACTTATTTATCTTACAAACAATAATTCTGAATTGAATGCCTGTCTTATTTCATGTCCAAGTTGAATATACTAGAGACAATTTGCAATAAAATAATGGATCTTTGAACATTTTTAATATTAAAACATGTAATTAAAGATCACAATAAGTATTCAGTTGTGAATACCATTGCAAATATTATATGTAAGCTTTGCTTGGAGCGTGGATTTCAATCATAGAAAATAAAAATGGTATATCATGTTGGTCATAACTTGAAGGATGCAGACCTGGGGCCCGTTTTACAAAACAACTTACGACAAAATCGCAAGTCTTAAATTGTATTACACAATTATTACTTTGAAATAACGAAGTAAAACTTTTCTAAGGCTTAATTTTCAACATTTTTAAAAATATATATTGCATTTGGAGTGAATGATCTTACAATAAACTTGAAAATTTCAGTATGTAAAGTTGGTCGTAAGTCATAAGTTCTTTTGTAAAACGCACCCCAGATTTTAACTAAAGTCTAAACACATGTTTAATGTATGATTTGATAGAGAATACTGGGGTGTGATAATGAAATTGAAAATTAAATCTATATACCACCTTCAAGGAGGAGAGGAGTAAAGGTTCTAGACAAATTCAAGGACTATTATACCACCAATAAATACTGACCGTTCTCTTACATTGCATTTGTAAGTATATTTTGTTAATTTCTCAGCAAAATTCGTTTATAATTCATTTAGAGCTTTTGAAACCATTTTGATCAATCTCAATGTTTTAAAATAGTATCAAAACCAAAAATATATAGCAATTGCGCATGCTCAAAGTCTGGTCTTAGACAGGTGTACAGATTCAGGTTTACACCCAGTATTACGCTTCTCTCTGAAACGCGATTTAGGCCGGCCTAAACTTTGCCGTAAATTAGTTACTTGGTACGCCCTAAATTTACACTAATTTGTGAAACGGGCCCCTTGGGTCTGTATTCAAACCTCCATATTTGTCCAAAGTGAAGCCCTGATGGATGCAGGGACATAGCCTCAGTCCTGTAGCTGCCAGGGCCGTAAATTAACCTTCAATTTGGAGGAGGCAGGAAATTAGGCGGGGGTCATTTTGTGCACACTGAACACGTTTCGTGCAAAATCCTTGATTCTAGGGCCTTCTAAGATGTTACTTGACTATATAAAAATAAAGAGAGAGAGAGAGAGAGAGAGAGAGAGAGGGGGGGGGGAGAGAGAGAGAGAGAGAGAGAGAGAGAGAGAGAGAGAGAGAGAGAGAGAGAGAGAGAGGGGGAGAGAGAGAGAGAGAGAGAGAGAGAGAGTATGCTTTTGCGTGCGTGTGTGTGAAAGAAAGAAAAAGAGAGAGAGATATATTATTTGTGTTAGAGGTTCTTCATATATAGAAAATAAAAGACAGGTCATTCAAAGTACATCTCTTGCTTCAAAAATCGTAAAATATGTATTTTTCAGGTGATTGTTTCATATCTATTCACGAGTCGATGATAGTTATGGTTGGAGGGTTTATACTTATCAGTGCCAGATTTAAATTAATGAAGGGGCCAGGAAGCAAAGTTGTCTTGTCTAAAATTCTTCACTAGCAAATCTAAATGGAGGAGGCTGTCCGAACTCTAAATCCTACATGTAATTCGTGGATGGGAAGAAGTTTTTATTAGCTAAAACTGTCTCCCCTCCCACCACTGACTTCTATTAATATGAAATAGAGTGGGGGATCATCCTTCGTAACATGGGTTCAATTCATACCTCCAAGCTTACTGGTTAACTACATGTACTATCGGAAAGAGTGGGGAGCTTTATACTTAATATGTACCATCATTTACATATGAAAATAACGTGTATTTAATATTGGATTATTGGTAATGAAGATTTAGACCAACATTGAGAAAATAAATACAACACAGAATCACAACTTTTTCTGGACAATAGGTATTAAGTTGACGGACAATACAATCAAAACTTCAGTTCGACTTACCAGAGGGTTAAGTACTTAGAACTGACGAGAAAAGGCCATCGACGTCCACGAGGGTACTTATATGTGAGTATATTCATTAGATATATACATACTCACAGTAAGTAATGCGCCAGAGAAATTTCAGAATCACAATTAACAATGTATCAGATACATATCATGAACTCAAAATCAGACATATTTCTAATTGATATCATAGACTATTACACACTAAAAGTAAGGAATATATATGAACCGCATATATATCAGAGTAAAAATGTTGCCAACTCCCCTCCCCTTCTGTGTAAGTCAGGAATTGTAAGACATATTTCCACCATTTATGCTGGGTTCTTCCAACCGAATACGTACATGCATAGCATAGCTGGTCAAATACATCAACGCCTCGAAAAGAAGATTGGTCTGAAGAAAAATCAGAACATGCCTAAGTTTTACATTAAGTTATCACAGTATTTGTAATTCTATTCCAAAATGAATTTAAAAACCCGAATTCTGAACTTAGATATACAATACAAATATTTTTTTGTGTTCCGAGAAACAGCCAACGAAAAGCAGTCATGGTGTGATAAAAGAAATCATACCGTTTGCAAATTAAGATTTAGATATTGAATTATTATGGGATACATGTATGATAATTATTTTGACAAATACCTACTTACAGTGATCCAGTAAAACATGGAATGATATAGACACGTCTTTAGATTTAGTTAAAATGAATGATTACCCGGTACATAAATCACAACTAAAACCTAGTCTTTGGATATTTGATAAATGAATTACCGTTATTGAGTAACGTGCGAAAAAGAAACAAATTCTCGATGAATCTTCTGGATTTTGGGTTTTTTAAAAGACCATTCAGTTTTTATATATTGCATCCGTCTTGTTTAAGTGCACATTTTTATATATATGTATATATGAGTGTGCAATGAAAGGTGAATATAACGAATACTTCCCGTCTTCCAGTGCGCCCGAGTCTTAAATATTCATGACCTTTATGGTCAATTTAAAGCGATATGACAATATATTTGTTGTCTTTGGTGATAAGGTATTTGAGCAGTCTGTTGGAATTCTCATCGGTACGAATTATGCGCCTTTGTTAGCTGGCCTAACCATAGGGGAAGTATGCAGACGTCATGATATGACGTATTATATTACGCCGAAGACACCCAGATCTATATCATCGCTGAACCTGGTGAGAATCGGATCGATATGTCTCAAAGACTTTAAAGTTGTTTATCGGACATATATATGTGAATGAATATCAATCTCCTAAAATTCAATAAAGATAAAACTGATCCTGTAGTCATTGTACCAAAAAACAGACTTGAAGATACATGTATGAGCTGTTTTGATCTTGAATTTGGTAACTGTGTTGTTAGTGATTCATCTTTTGTAACCAAAACAATAAAAGGCGTATTCTTTGACAATCTTTTACCATGGAAAAACACTGTCTCTCTATTTCCCGCTCAGCATATGCGAATATTCGCAGAATTGGCTGTATCCGTCAATGTATCAATGATGAAGCATGTAAAACTTTAATAAACTCGTTACTTACATCCAGCTTAGATTACGGAAATGCATTGCTTTATGGTGTTCATTCTCAACACACCAGGAAACTTTAGAGGGCACAAAACACAGCTGCAATATTGATAACACGGTCAACAAAAATCAGACTATATTAATCCTGTTCTAATGAAAGGTGAAGGTAACGAACAGTGATCAATCTCATAACTCCTACAAGCAATACAAAATAGATAATTGGGCAAACACGGACCCCTGGACACACCAGAGGTGGGATCAGGTGCCTAGGAGGAGTAAGCATCCCCTGTTGACCGGTAATATATCTTCACTGGCTCCCAGTTAAATCCAGAACTCAATATACACGTAAGATCCTTCTTCATACCTTTAAGTCTCTCAAACACCTATCTCCAGTTTACATAAAGGACATCCTTTGCAATCCCACACGATCACTAAGATATGAATCTCTCATCTTCTCCAGGTACCTCGGACACGTACGAAAACATATGGGGATCGACGTTTAGATAAGGCCTCATCGAGTCTCTGGAAACTCGCTGGACTTTAAACTCAGACAATGTACCTCACTGTCTATCTTTAAAGCGGACTCCAGAACGCATCTTATCAGATTAACTTTTAATTTACGATTTTTTGTGAAAAAACAACACTTCAGTTGCTATTTGAACTGTAGCTTGTTATTATACTTATGTCCTATGTCCTTTTTTATGTATTTAATTATTCATAAGAGTTATTTTAAATTGTTTGATATGTTCTTAGAGTAAGTATATCATTACATTAGGCGATATGTATTAATGATAATAATTATGCATTTTAATTCTGACACTATGAATATTTTATTCACATACATGTACACATCGTTTTCATATTACATTTGTAAAGCGCTTTAGGGAACTAATGTTGATAAGAGGCAATATAAATCTTTTAATTACAATTACAATATACTTATGAAGCATAATCTATTTTTCAAAAGCTTCTACCTGAAAAGAAAAAAAAATTATCTTGATGTGGCCTTTAATTCGACATTTAGATATATCAACGACGTTTTATCTATTAACAATGGTAAATTTCATTCATATGTGGATTCGATATACCCCTCTAAATTCGAAATTAAAGACACCTAAGAGTCATCCACTTCTGCTTCCTACTTAGATATTCTATTGAAAATAGATATTAACTGCAAACTATTAACTCAACATAAAGACAAACAGGTCGATTTCAGCTTCTCCTGCATCACCTTCCCATACCTATATAGCAATATTCCATTATCACCTGCATATGGTGTGTATATATCTCAACTGATTCGATATACAAGAGCTTGTTATGTGTATGATCGGTTTTTCAATCGAGGCAGTCTACTGACAAACAAATATCAATCAGGTAAATCGGTGGTTATGTCAACATTTTGTCTTACAGCCCGGAATAATAATAAATATCTCAATATTTTTCACTGTATCAACGACAAAACGCAGTAAAACATATGCCCATTGAAACTGTGTTAAAGTGCGTGGTATATGCGTTAAAGTGCATGGTTGTCAGACAAAGGTATATATGTTAAAGTGTGTGATGTGTAGAGAAAGGGTATATACGTTAAAGTGTGTGATGTGTACAGAAAGGGTATATACGTTAAAGTGTGTGATGTGTAGAGAAAGGGTATCTACGTTAAAGTGTGTGATGTGTAGAGAAAGGGTATATACGTTAAAGTGTGTGATGTGTAGAGAAAGGATATCTACGTTAAAGTGTGTGATGTGTACAGAAAGGGTATATACGTTAAATTGTGTGATTATGGTAATTATGAATCTAGCACTGCTAAATTTTACTATCATTTGATTTTTCAACAATGGGCATTACGGAGGTTGTTTCCATGCAAGGTGAAGATAACGAACAGTGATCAATCTCATAACTCCTACAAGCAATACAAATTAGATAGTTGGGCAAACACGGACCCCTGAACACACCAGAGGTGGATCAGGTGCCTAGGAGGAGTAAGCATCCCCTGTTCCATGTGTCTTTTGGTCAAACAGGAGAGACCCCCTTCCTATGATTAAGCTGTTTTCATAAAAATCTAATTATTTTTCTTTCAGCATCATATCCCCTTAAGAGGGTTTACTATAATCCAAGGCTACATACAAATTACTGACAGAATGGAATTCCTTACCTTTATTAGATTTATTCAGTGGTTTACATGCGTTCGATGGATAAATGAATAACACAAAAAAACAACAATCAAATCAATAATGAATAGACGAAGTTTATTTAGATTGATAATAATACAGATACAATTACTGAAGAACAGTGTAAGACGCATGTCAGTTAAACAAAAACGTCACAAACACGGGACAAATTAACACATCACTGAAATTAACAAGCAGATGTAATTAACAAGCAGCTGTAATTAATAAGCAGCTGTAATTAGCAAACGGCTGTAATTAACAAACGGCTATTTGCTATTGTTACAATGTTCTATGAATTATTAATTGTAGATATATCTTATTGTGTAATTTTCTTTTGTTAGTAAATTCTGCTGCGCTATAATAAGGGTGTTTTTTTTTCCTACCCATAACAGAAAGAACAACTTTTCATTTGCATGTGGCAAAAAACGATACCATGACCCAAGTCCCTTCTTGCATTTTATGTAAACTGATTAAACTTTTCATTGTTTTTATTAATCTACCACTCAATTTAGATATTAAATATGCATTACTAGTTTAAAACTATTTACTCGCATGCATATAAAAAATAAATGAAGGGCTTCAAGAAAATCTGGGTCATGTCTTTTACTGAAATAAGATATTGAATTTATATTGACAATATGCGATATCCCAGATAATCATAGAACAACCAACTGTTGTGAACTGGAAACGCCCTCAAAGTACAAAAACCATGTTTATTACATTTGTACATGCATGTATTTACGTAAACACAGTGCTGTATTTCATTTTAGCACTTACAAATATACAAAGTTTTTCAGTACACATGTGGGTGGTGCTAAAACTACCGATGTTATTATCCAGATCACCTTGTAGAGATAAGAAAAAGAAATTGGGTAACTGTGTCATATATATATATTATTACTACAGTAACTTGATCCGAAGAGTCGGATCACGTCGAGTTGACAGACGCGGATCATCAGATCACACGAGACGCGAAGCGTCGAGTTTGATCTGATGATCCGCGCCTGTCAACGAGACGTGATCCAACTCTTCGGATCAAGTTACTGTAGTAATGATAAATTTATTATATACCCCCTATGCATTTTAAATCCACATTTATATGATACTAAATGTAATCCAAATTATCAAAAATACAGACATACAGTGAAATTATGTTTTGTGTGCAGTTTTGTTTGTGACGCGGCCAATATTTTAAGTAAAAAAACGTTGCGTTGATGCATTGTGACGTCATTGTGACGGCATCAGTTTCAGAGGATACTGATACGGAATCAGAAAACCACAGTGTGGTGATCCGGAAAACCGGATCACACGCTGTGAAATCCACAGTATCAACAAACGATACATTGATGGGTATATAATAAATATATATATATATTATTACTACAGTAACTTGATCCGAAGAGTCGGATCACGTCGAGTTGACAGGCGCGGATCATCAGATCACACGAGACGCGAAGCGTCGAGTTTGATCTGATGATCCGCGCCTGTCAACGAGACGTGATCCAACTCTTCGGATCAAGTTACTGTAGTAATGATAAATTTATTATATACCTCCTATGCATTTTAAATCCACATTTATAAGATGATAAATGTAATCCAAATTATCAAAAAAGACATACCATGAAATTATGTTTTGTGTACGTAGTTTTGTTTTGTGACACGGTCAATATTTTCCACAAATAACGTTGCGTTGATGCATTGTGACGTCATTGTGACGGCATCAGTTTCAGAGGATACTGATACGGAATCAGAAAACCACAGTGTGGTGATCTGGAAAACCGGATCACACGCTGTGAAATCCACAGTATCAACGAATGATACATTGATGGGTATATAATAAATATCTATATCACCGTATCAAACCAAATTGTCCAGGTAATAAGATTGAATGTAATCACGACTAGATATTATAATATATGCCCAACATTAATTCATTCATCTCGACTTCTGAATGGATGGTGTATCAGTTGTTTTATTGATCAAAGTATAATTGAGTTAACGAATAGGCTTATGTTTTTATTTATCTTAATGTATATGATTTTGATTTAAACGTGTCGAATTTAAAACATTGTGTGGTATTTTTGTTCCATTGCTGATTAATATTATGTAATTTACTTTTTATAGAATTTTATTGCAACATATCAACTCATAAAGACAAAAGAAGCATCAACAAGATTTTACTTATATTCTACATGTATATCAATATATGATCGTATAGAACACCACGATCAATATTACATGCATGTTTCGCTCTGCAATAGGATCATCCTATGACTTGTATGCTTGGATTTTCACTTCTGAAAGAGAGACAGAAACAATATTTAGTTTGCGTTTTCTTACAAACTGGTCGCCGAATATCTGTAAACGATGTTTACAAACAACAATCTAATGATTTCCATATACAAATAATTTCTATTATATATAGATAAAGAAATCAAGTCATTTACCCTATAATACAAACTTATTTAAATGTAAAACTTATACGGTACCAATTCTGATGCACCAGATGCGAATTTCGATAAATAATGTCTCTTCAGTGATGCTCAACCGAAATGTTTGAAATCCCAAATAACAATAAACTCGCTGAATCTATTTTAGGGAAAAACAGAGTACCAAAATGGAGTCAAATTCGTCTAAGGATGAGAACTTTGCATGAGGGAGATAATCCTTTATTTTGAAATGAATTTCTAAATTTTATTACAGCAATTAAATATGCATCCGTATTTCCAAGCTAGTAACGAAGTACTTAGCTACTGGGCTGTAGAGACCCTCGAGAATTAACAGTCCACCAGCAGAGGCCTCGACCCAGGGATCATAATGTAAAATTTATACGGTACCACTTTTGATGCACCAGATGCGCATTTCGACAAATAATGTCTCTTCAGCGATGGTCAACGAAATGTTTGAAATATAATGAATTTTGAGTTTTCAATATAATGAATCGGAATTACAGGCAAACATACATTTGTAAAATACCGGTGTTTCATACCGATTGTTAAGCCGTTCTTGGCAGATTAAATTTGACTGCAGATAACTCCGTTTACCTGATCAGGATATAGGGCTCATGGCGGGTGTGACCGGTCAACAGGGGATGCTTACTCCTCCTAGGCACCTGATCCCACCTATGGTGTGTCCAGAGGTCCGTGTTTGCCCAACTATCTATTGGGAGTTATGAGATTGATCACTGTTCGTTATCTTCACCTTGCTTGTATTCTGATTAATTTAAACGCTTTCGTATACAACAAGTGCAGGATAGTTTTATAAAATCCTTTGATAAACACGAAATTTTGTTTTATTTGGAGGTGAGGGGGATACTCGGTGACCTTGAGACAACCAGTCCGTAGCCTAAGAGATCATACAAACTATTTTCTAAATGTATGCCACGTGTGTATCTTAATTCTGCTTTCTTTGAAGCTTGTCCTTAGTGACAAATTGTCAGTTATAAAATCATATCATTCAAACGTATACTTCTGAAGACATTTTGACTACAATAAGGAATCTAGACGCATATTTATCAATGTCGTAATCATCTTGAGAAACGTGCATGGTCATTATTAGATGTTTGTCTGCTACATTGAAATATATTCGCATGGTTAAGATGGCTCTCTATTTCACAACGGCACAATTAGAATCAAGAACATTTAAGAATTGTCATTAAATCCAGTGTATATAATTTTTTTAATGCATTCTAATTGAAATATATTTCTCGAACTTATTCATACACCCATGTAAAATGAAACTTTACACTTTTATTTCTAGAACTTATTCATACACCCAGTGAAAATGAAACTTTACACTTTTATTTCTAGAACTTATTCATACACCCAGTGAAAATGAAACTTTACACTTTTTTTCTAGAACTTATTCATACAAGCAGTGAAAATGAAACTTTACACTTTTATTTCTAGAACTTATTCATACACTCAGTGAAAATGAAATTTTACACTTTTACGCTATTTCCAATGACGTAAAGAATGTAAAGATAACGAACAGTGACCAATCTCAGAACTCCTATAAGGAATTAAAAAGATAAGAGTTGGGTACAGATTGACCCCTGGACATACTAAAGTACTTGTGCGTGGAACCAGAGTGTTGTTAGGTAATTTTTGGATGACTGATCACTACATACGAATATTCAAGTTTGGCTCCTAACCCACAACAACAAAATATCATAGTACAGCTTATTATGGTAAACTAAGAGGAAGGTATTCAACAATGAAAAGTACGATTATGAAAATTATCGTTATCGCTTCAAAATTATAAATATGTACAATATACCACGATCACGTGCAAGAAATTAACATGCTTACTCTCTTTCGCAAATAAAGTCGTATGTTTTAGTGCAGAAGTCATCATTCCAGTGATAACCCAGGTGGTAGGCTAGCGTCATACAGGCGGCCCCCACGCCGTTGTTGGGTTCCCCGGGATTCCACCCTGTGTAGTCCAGGGGGTCCAGTGTAGACATCCACACCCACTTACCTTCTGCAAACGCATCCGTACCTCCAACCCAGAAATGTTCTGAAAAAAGAGGTGTGTGAAAAATATGAATATAATATTACTTACAGGGAGAAATTATGAATAAAGAATATCATATATACCGTAGGGTCGTCATTAAACAATCGCCGGTCGATTTATACATCTAACCCGCTACAGACCAATTAGCAGTTATGCGCTCAATGGCCTTGAATTCGTCACAAAGGTGTAACTAGTGTTATTAGTGTAAGAACTATCTTTCTAGCAGTTGGTGAATCAGATCAATTACTGGATGAAGTTTTAAGAGGGTTATGTTGTCATTGCCAATGTAGAGTGTTGTTTTTTTTTTCTGTAGACAGACTAGAATTTCACCGATTTGTATTTAATTTAATTTTAAGTCCCAGAAAAGTAAATGTTCTGTACGTGAATTATATTTATGATGGATGTATATTGTTTAACGTCCCGGGAAGGGGCGTAGCACAAAACAAACTAAGAAATCACCCGCTTGATTGAAATCACATTGATAGTCATCCTATCAGCAGTATGCATTGTATATTGTTTAACGTCCCTCTCGATAATTTTTCCTCATAAGGGGACGTCAATATTGCTGGTGAAGGTTGCAAAATTCAGGCCTATCCTTGACGCTTACGGCTTTGAGCATGGGTGGATATTTATCGTGCCACACCTACTGTGACACGGGGCCTCGGGTTTTTGCGGTCTCAGCCGAAGGAAAGCCCCATTTAGTCGCCTCTTGTGACAATCAAGGGGTACTGAGGAGCTATTCTAACCCGGATTCCCACGAGACTAATTGTTCTCAGTCTTACAGTCTTACAGGCATGTGTCCAAACACTGAATGATACTTGTCACTATATTTTACACGGATGGAAGTAGTATAAGTTGACCGAGTATCATCCCTTGCATGGTGACCTAATGACCGTGCATTTATAGTACATTATTAAACATATGCTGACAATTACAAAATACGTGTCATGTAGAAATATTTGTGTTGCATCATTATTACACTCTGATAGTTTGGCAATGCATTGTTTTATGCGGTGAAACTACTATTATCATTGAAGATCCATATAATTAATCACTAATTTGAATTAACTATGTAAAGAAAAAATCAACCTGAGATATGATTCGCTGTTAAATGTCCTCGAAGAAATTTATCTTCATCTGCAGAACCAATCTCCACAAGCTTTGAATCCGACAGAATGCCTACAAAAATTCAATTTAGATACTATTACAAGACAGTGATATTCGCACGTAATAGTTATTTCACAATTTATCTTAATATACATATTCAAATATAGCACAAAATATATAGGTGAGGATACGACTTTTGGGCCTCTATATTGGTATATTGCCAGAGGTTACCATTTCTATCTCAATTTTAGGTGTTATATTTCATACCTGTTATTAATTAAAGCGCTGCTTGACGGTAGCGATAATGTATACCTTTTATACTATTTGGACGAGACGCTCATGTTGCGGAATGTTGCAAATGCAGTTGCAATTTAAGGGTGATCGATCCTCATGTGACGTCATAGGTTTTTGCAAAAATCTTAATACATTAAACATGATAGAAATATATCTTTCTGAGGAATATTATTCACTGGATGCAATAAAAAAATCTGGTATACTATTAATACTGAAAAAAATTATATTTTCCATAGATAATCAATTATTTATGATTTTAAAAATGTTGTCAAGGGCAATAACTCGTGTACTGGAATTTCCTCAACTGGATGTCTATCATACATTGGTTTCCCCAATATCCATGATTAATCTATACATATTTATGAATTAGCAGTTTTTTAAAACTGTTGATATTTAAATTTTGTCATTTCAACAAGTTTTTATCTATTTTTATTATTCTGTTTAATGAAAATGTGTGATTTTCTGATGTTGATATATACTTCTGTTTTTGTATGTCTGACATCTTTAAAAAGGTGGTAACATATGTAAAACTTATATGGTACCAATTTTGATGCACCAGATGCGCATTTCGACAAATAATGTCTCTTCAGTGATGCTAAACCGAAATGTTTGAAATCCAAAATAACTATGAAGTTTTAGATCTAAATATAGCCAAAAACAGCGTGCCAAACAAGTGGAGCCAAATTCGTCCAAGGATAAGAGCTATGCATGAGGGATATATATATATATATATATATATATATATATATATATATATATATATATTCTTTGGTTATATATACGAAAATCCCGCATAAAGTCAACACGAGGCCTGATATTCACCAGCAGAAAGTCGACACGGGATAAGGTCAACACATTCGTGTCGACTTTGTACGTTGCACTTTTTTAAATGGCTATAACTTTTAGATTACTCTATGAATGGCCATTTCATTATCATTCTATAAAAATTCAATGTTTCTAGGACTATTTAAACATAAATTTAGTGGATAAAGGTCTTGTTTTAACGAGTATCGATCATTTATAAAGAGGACCCTTTTTCAAAGTATATATATCCACCTGAGAATCTCAGATACAAAGTCGACACACCGGTTTTTTGGCTTTATCTTTTTAAAAGTAGGTATATATAGAAAAACGAAAGAGTGCATGAGGTTACGGATTGTTTCATTTAAAAGTTCTGATCTTATCTCCGGGATTTCTGCAGAAGATATTTAGTTATCGATGATTTTCTATCGCCGAGGCTACAAAAATCGGCAATCTGAACAATATATATACTTTGTGACGTCAGTCACTCATTTCGGAGAGAAAATAATGGCGGACAGTGTTCGCTTCGAATGAAATTATCTGTATTTCTTTGGTTTTGTGGAGCATTTAGGATTATTTAAACACAACAATATAATGGATGTACAGGCCATCGTAAGTATTTATCAAATATTTTTCAACAGTATCCCTTCTAACACCTACATTTCACCATTTCTCTGCAGCTACCTTCGTCTTTGTTTACACTTATTTTCTGTATGCAGATATTACTCTTTGATCAGATATTATAACTAATGAATTACTTATAAAAAGGACATATCTTTATTCAGTATTATCTATAATACATGTAGATGTGCGCTATGTAATTCCCAATCGGAATTGAAAAGATACTTCCGTGCTTCACCCTTGCTTAATTGGTATGCAGTCTGGCAGTGTTACATGAAGCACATATTTCCTATGTTACACTGAAGAGTCAGTAAGAGTACTAAATGATATTGCACATTAAGAATCAATACATATTACCAAACGATTTTTTTAAACGCATAGCCATGATATCTCAAGCGTTTTCTCTTTTGCTCATACACACACAACCATTTTTTTTTAAAAACACTTGCTTATCTTGAAGAGCCACAGTCTTCTCTATTCATAATCAGTTTTCCAATTCTTTCTCTCTAGATTGATTTTTAAAGTTTTTAGAAAGATGTGAAAACTTTTATTTCACTAATTTAAGTGCCGCATGAGACGTACAAGTTATAAGATGATGAACGAGCACATGTAGTATATGGAGGAGAATCTCGGAAATAAAAATTAATGTTCAACATTTAATAACACAAGATCATTAAACAATTTTTTCTCATAATACAAAAAATAGAATTGATAATATTTTGAGAGAACAAAGAAAGGATTCCAATGAGTTGCTGTTCCTGGCTAAGGAATGTAAACATGTTGTCTAAAAATAAATTGTAAACAAAGGAAATTTTCTGAAGAGTTACTTTCCATACCCTATTGAGCAATCATTACTATGTTGCTATAAATTTGTATAAGCTTTTCATAAATCTTTATTTGGTCGTTTTAAATTTATCCTCTTGTCTTGATGTTTGCATAATATTCTAAAAATTAATTTTGAGCTCCTTTAACATTACATTTAGAATTAATTTGCTAAGTTAATGCTTAATTGCATTGAAACCCCAAAATTGAACCATTGAACTTCTTGGGAAAAGTATACTCTAGAAAATATGTTGTATGTATTTGAAAACATCAATATATCAGTAATGTTCTACCCACCCACACCCCTCTCCTTTACTGGTAAGAAGTATTTTGATCTGAATTATTTATACACTGTAAATTGATAAGTTAAATTCCAGCTCTGGCAACCATGGGTGCTAAAGGTTTACATGTAGCAGCATGTTTCCAAAGTAAAATATCAAAGGACATATCCTCAATCTACATGTTTTAACTTTTGGTAAATTGCATTTAGATTAATGGTTTATTGTGTTGTTTATTTTTCAGGTTGCAGTTCCCTTCCTTGAAGACTCTGTGGTGATTGATTGAAGTATATGATCAGTCTTGACAATCAAAACCATGCTGATCTTGTACTACTTTCTGTTGCTACTTTTAATCATCATCTTATCCACAAGAACGTTTTTTGTTAAACTGTTATTTTAATAAAAAATAAAAATCTGATGATCAATTTTAACATTGTATTCATTATATAGTTATCCGCTCAGAATTTCTTGAAGAGTGCTACCATTTTTTTTAAATCACAGAACCATGCATGGACCATTAATGCTCTCTTGGTGGTCATGATGACCCCGAACTTTACTTCTGAAAAAAGGCCGATTCTTCTCAAAATTCAATGAAATATGATTGTATGTTCCTGGAACAATAACATATTTCTCAAAAAATATTCAACTAAATATACTCTTTTTTCCGTTTTCTACGCTGGTGGCGATTGAAAAGCATATAAAGGTAGTTTAAGAAAATATTTAATTGTCTTCGTTTGTGTAAAGGGGAAAGCAAATACTCAAAATACATTTGTAAAATTTATTAAATGATAAAATGTAAGAAAACAACAAATTTGGAATAAGTTATCTCCCCCTAGACTGTTGTAATTTTTTCTCTCTACATAAATGGTGCATGCTGTTACGATATGTGGTATATGCTGTTATGGTAATTACAATTTTATAATTAAATACAAAATCAAACACCGGATGCATTGGACATATAAGTCACTCTAGATTAGAAAGGAATAGCACTCCAGTTTTTTGTACATCACAGTTGAACGTATAAATTTTGCAGTTCGTCTTTAAGCAATCTAATTAAAATTATAACTTCCATCCGCTCCCTAGTTTTCGATACAGTATCGAAAACTGGGGAGCGGATGGAAGATCTAATTTTAATTACATTGGTCTTTAAGAATTCGTTGGGAAAAAAAACGATACTATCAATCTTAGATATTATTTATGTGGGGTTACATCCAATGGTAGTGAACAATTTTCTTCGATTTGGGGAAACTCACTATTGCATGATGTATATAATTATATTATGGTGCAAAGACATAATACATGATCTATCGGCTAATGCCCGTCCGTTTCTATTGTAATTGATATTACACTACATCTGTGCAGGTGTAGATCTATCACACTTTGGAATATTCATATGTAATTCTCTGTATCAAAATTCGTTTTGATATCTTTACAAATGTCATCCAGTTAACTGTTTTATCTATCAGCTCTATTTCATAATCTTATAAATGTACAAGCTGTAAATATATTAAGGATAAACACCAAATCTAATTAAACTCACTTTTCATTTGTTGTCATGGAAGGCTTTAAATGTCTTTTGACAGATATCGATATCATTAAAATTTTACAGGTTTACGGAGTTTAAATTTGAACATAATGCATGTATGCCGAATAATATTTTTTCTCATTCATCAATAAATTCATACATGGAGGTTCATTCCAACTTTACATCCAAACTTCTACATCTCTGTACCACCTCGCCAAAATTGCGATTTTAACACTGCAATATGTGATTTCTCAGGCATAAACTTACTGTTTCTTTATTTCGTGAACACTCATATCTATTGAAGAAATAATATTCGGGCATTGCAGGGGTGGATGTGATTAACCCATAAATGAAAGAAAACGTGCTTAACATGTTTTGATATATAAAGCTTGACAAAGATCGAGTAAATGATCAAAACGTTTAGAAATTTAGAAATAAATGGAAATAACGAAAATACGTTGGTATACGATATATGGAAAATCTGAAATATTTATAAATCGATTTGATGAAAATCTCTTATCTATATTTCTCACTACCCATGGTAATTAGTAAAACACAGATTTTTATTACGGATATAGGGTTCACGATGGATGTGACCTGTCGACAGGAGATGCTTACTCCTCTAAGGTACCTGATCCCACCTCTGGTATATCCAGGGGTCTGTGTTTGCCCAGCTCTCTATATGGTATTGCTTATAGGAGTTATGAGATTGATAATTGTTCATTATCTTCACCTTTCGTTGCAAATGAATAAATTCTATTGTTCTCAACCTGCACCCAATTCCCCTATCCAGAACAGTAATTTCAGAATTCTGCTAATTAAAAGAACATTGCTCTCTCTCTCTCTCTCTCTCTCTCTCTCTCTCTCTCTCTCTGTTACGGTACATATTTTTCTCTCGCAGTTGGGGATATTTTATTTTTTCCATCTTTAATTTGGGCTTTGCAATTAAACTTATCTGACAGGGGATATAATTGATTATAAGAAGGACGAACGATAAATGTTTTTTTCAAATTTCTAAGGGAAGGGGACTGTTTATGTTTACCAAACTATGATCTGACAGGGGATATAATTGATTATAAGAAGGACGAACGACAAATGTTTTTCAAATTTCTAAGGGAAGGGGACTGTTTATGTTTACCAAACTATGCAATCATTAGGCTGCAGAATAATATATATCTTTGAAACTTTCTAATCGTATAATCTCTTATACATTTTCATTATATATGTGCATCATACTGTTTTAAATACTAGTACAGTATATAGAAACAAACACTAATATGATTGTATATGTTTGAAGGTCAAATCAAATAGTGGTTGTAGAATATATTTTAGAAATGAACAATATAACTTTGTATTATAGGGGGAGGTATTATTTGTACATGTACTTTCCAAAATTGGGGTGTTGATACAGGATACTTATAATGTTCTTTGTTAGTTGACTGTGTATGTACATGTATATATCTTAACTCTTTGGACTGTTTGTTAATTGCTGATATTCTTTAGGCAGAGACCGTGAATTTTAAATTCTGGAGGTCACTACAAATCTAATGACGAGATTAATAATCCATTTATTTTTTTCAAATATGCGTACGCGTCCATGCATAAAAAAAATCAAATAACTTTTAAAATCTTAAATCTATGTATCAGTAGTCAAAATCTGATATCATCATGATTCCACAATTTTCTTTTATCATGAAAATACAAAGAATTCTAAATGTTAGGATATGATACTATGCTTGTACTTTTATCTACTTTTTCATGTACATGTATCTCTACATATGAAAGCGTGCATAGTACATGTATATATGTAATTTGTTTTATTTGTGCATGCTTCTCACATGTACCGATGGTGTTGAATTTACCACATCATATAATACACGGAAATGTTACATTGCAATATAAACTTTGTTTAGATTGGGTATATTGGGAAATATGTTCTTGAGCAAGTCGTTGACATAAAATTCTAAAACAGTTTGATAGAAGACAAACGATACTCTAAGTAAACAGTATTCTTGATTAAAAATGAAATTGTATGTACAATAAAACCGAAACTATTAATATTGACCACCCTTTAATGGAATGTTAAGTAGTTATGATTGTTATAAGAGGACTTTGCTGTTTTCTGCTTTCTGAAGATCTATTGTCATGTTGCTTTTTCTAAGAAGGATTTTATACTTAAGCCTATGCTGAGTCAGAGAAAGTAAAGATTCTTATTGCTATTTTACCTATGCATGTAATGTGAGGTGTGCATACAATATTTTTTTGAAAGGGTTTCATATCCTCCATAACATTCTTATAACGGTATGATACTAACAAATGAATTGCCTTGAAAATAACAAACAGGGTTTTTTTTTTTTCACGAGGAGTAAAAGTCCTATACAAATCTATTAACCTCTCTCTTTCTCTGTATCTTTCTCATGTATTGTGAAATATATTGGGGGGGGGGGGGGGCAAATAAATTATGAAATAAGTGTAACTTTTAGGGTCTTTTTGATTGACTAGTAAAAATTGTTTTGACGAAATATAAAATGATACAGAGAGTGACTTCGAGTCGCTCTTCGGCATTTGATGAATTTTGTTACTTCTATGAGTGATCGTCATTAAACAATGCTTAACATCTTCTTGAAGTTTCCATGTCATTTGATTTTCTTATTATCAATTGTTTACTATTTTTGTTCGCATAGGAAATATTCAACAGTATTACCATCAGTATAAAAGACAGTGTTGTAAGTTATCTTGCATAAGTGCAAAAAAACAAAAACCAGTATTTACATCGTAAGGTATATAAATGCATATAATAGTACATGTACATATGTACCATCTTTCTTACGAAATTGCATGAGTCTCTATTTATTGTCCCTGTAATCGGTTTTTGGCATGTTTGTTTGCAAAAACTTAAACCGTGGTCATAACTTTTGAATGGATGATGATAGGACTTTCATATTTCACAAGTGTATATTGTATTTCTTGAGACCAGATTTTTCTTCGAGTAGCAATATTTTGACCCTGAAAGAAAAATACTTTGGAGTTTGACCAACTTTGACCTTGGTCACAATTTATAAACGGTCAGTGCAAATGCTTTCATGAAAGATGAAGATAACGAATAGTCAATCTCATGACTCCCATAAGCAATACAAAATAGAGAGTTGGGCCAATACGGATACCTGGACACACCAGAGGTGGGATCGGGTGCCTAGGAGGAGTGAGAATCCCATGTCGACCGGACACACCCGCTATGAGCCTTATATCCTGATCAGGTAAACGAAGTTATCCGTAGTCAAAATCAGTGTGCCAAAAAAAAAAACCCGGCTTAACAATCGGTATGAGACATGTCAGACAGCATTTGACCCAAAGATAGTTTGTATTGACGAACTAGGTCGTTATATAACGAACATTTTACAATTCAATTCAATTTATTCTCATATTGCACTAATTACCATAAGGAAGATACATATATACACACAATGTTAATCAAATAATTGATGAAATGTATATGCATTCAAGAGTGCACAATTTGTATTGTTTTAACCTGGAAGGATAACTTTCTTGTGAATGATACATGCATTTATGAATTTGGTAAGATTACTCATAATAAATAACTTTTTACATGGGAACAAAGTAAAGACTTTTATGACATTTGGTCTGTTTGTATGTTTAAAATGTAAGTATTTTTTCTACTCTCACTTAAAGCTGAACAAGTCATGGTATCTCCAACATCATTCTTACATAAAGTACAGATTTTTGGGTACACTATACTTTTTGCCTATCTCGATAGTGGTTACTTCTTCTAAATCTTGTTTATATAAGAATTCGTCCTTCCTTCTTTCTGTGTTCGTTCATCGTTCGCTTTCCTTTCAGAGTTCAAGCGGGAAAGAAGAACGTTTTATGAAGTGTGTATACATTCCTTCAATGATTTCTTGGTTTATTTAGTTTGTGAATTACGAGTCTTTGAAAAGACTGTCCAGATTCAGTCAAGAAATGAATTTAGTTTTTGGAAATACACGAGGGTATGAATTGCGATGCTTCACACAGGCATACTTCATGTTAGCATTTAATTCTTTATTTACATTTCACTTTTTTTTCTGTCGGAATTCCAAGCCGTTAAATAGACATACTGTATTTATCAAAATCCATGCGTGCATTGTTAACAAATGCATTGCATTCACGAGAAAATGGCTATCATTACTATTTGTAAAGATACCAAAGGCGAAAACAATGAAAATGTAATTATTCAAGAAATGAAACATATAAGGGTATGCGACTCTCTACGCTGGTATAATCTAAAAATGCCTGATTTGTGAGTGTCCCATTTATTAGATATTATTTTTGTTTTCATGACTATCCGATTTAAAAAGATGTGTTGAAAAGAAACATATTACAAAACCAGCTAAAAATAAGCGATTTCTTCGACAACAACACAAAGAACAATCCCAGAAAAAAATGCATTTTGGAGAATCTAGTATCTAAAAGTTCATACTCCATTGGCTCCGACTACTAGTATCTTCACATTTTGTTATGTATATACATGTATATTTTCTATTTTCAGGGGTTGATGTCATTGTCCAGAGTATTTATCTTTTTAAAAAATTAACAGATTTGATTCAAACTTTTTGTATACATGTATATTAAGTATATAATAGAAATTTTGCACCCGTCATTTTTATTTAGATTCAATGAAGTTACAGATATTTTTATTTTACAAGTATTTTATTTTTAAAGTTATAGACTTTGTCATTTCCTTTTAGATTTTGTAACAATCTGTTCTCTGACAGATTCTACTTAATTAGATAAGGAGAGGGTATAAAGGAATCACCAGTCCATTCGTCTGTCAGCCCATCTGTCTGTAGGATTATTACGGATTCATTCTCACTTAGCTAAAATTCTGAAATTGTTATTCCCACTTAGCTAAAACTGTGATTTTCACACCTGAGTGGTTCCTGGGTATGGTCTGTTTTAGACTAACTACCTGTAATTATCAGTCAGGCCTATGAAAGCAAATCATATACATATATGTACAGTATATTATAAGTATATCTCTTCTTATCAGTATGAAATGACAAAGATTTAAATAATGTTTTAATATATAAATGACATTGTCTAGAGGTGTACAAATATAAGTATATTTTTAAAGGATAAGATAGTGTAATTCATTGATGGTTTAACATATGCTTATCTATGTATGTTTAGTGTAAACTGTATTTTATTTCAAAGAGACAAGAGCATGGTTAAATATATAACATTCAAATTGCTGATATTGGAAAATAAGTACATATGCACTTATATTATTGTAACTTACAAATGGCGATCACGTTTTGACAGGAATAAAGTGTGTAAAACAAGAAATGAACAATGTTCAGTAAATAAAAGTGATTCAACTGGAATGTGGAATGATTACTAATTGTAATTGCAATTGAAATAATTTGGATCACACATGTTACAAAATGTAAACACTATGAATATGTACAATGTGCATGTAAACAAAGGGCAGGTTGACTCAAAATAAAACATAGGAATAAGTGTCAAATTTACAATATGAATAAGATACATTTAGGCAAGAGATAAAATAATCATTATGTATATGTTTACACCGCGGTAATATTGTAAAGAAAAAAATGATCTATGACATGCTTGTAAACAATACACTTTGAAGACGAATTAATTAAATCTTTCACTTAGTTATATAACTCAATTTTTTCCAAATCAAATGTAGTATTTTCTTGTTCACATCAAATATTTACCCTAGACCAATCTCAAACTATTTTTCTTTCACACAATAAGCCCAGTATTTGTTATAATTTTTCATTCTATCACATTTGCAATATGATTCATCATAGCAATTTCTAATATGATTTTCACTATGTAACACTTTAAACAAAAATTTGAACATCCTAGAATATGGAATAATTCAAGAACATTGAAATGTTTAGTCCATGAATGGTTTATTACTTCTGCCATGGATTTTAAAACTCTCTCTCTCTCTCTCTCTCTCTCTCTCTCTCTCTCTTAGTTTATGAGATCGCTTCGTTAGAAGAGCAACTGTTCTCCCTCTGATTCCTGAACACCAAGTGGAGGATGTGTGGTTTCAGGCGCTGGAAGATGATGATGGCCAGGACGCCCTACGTTTCAAGGACTATGTTAAATATACCACATTGTCTATAAACGTACTGAAACAACTTCTCAGGGTCCATTTGAAGAATAACTGATACATGTTCTAAATATATACATACACATTTGATGTGTTTACATCAGTAAAACTACGCAATGCTAGAGAGAGAGAGAGAGAGAGAGAGAGAGAGAGAGAGAGAACTACTCTTTGTTGACGATTTAGGGGAATGTAACGATATAAACACAGACGCATTTTTGTGAGGTTTTAAAATATATTTGCTATATAAAATATACCATCTGAAGTTACATGCATATTACTTGACGTGTTTTGCTGTACCCAAGAAAATTATATCCCATTCATGCAACATAAATTTGTATCGTTTAGTACCTCTATTCAATGTATTTTGTAAATACCCACAGCATGCAGGCCGACATATTATATTCGTATGTATTGTAACATGTACATGTATATTACATACACGTGTAAGCAGACCTGTTATATATAGTCCTTGGTGTACATGACATAACAAGTAATTTTATCCGACTCAATCGACGTTTTCAATCGAAATGTTTATATTTATCACCAAGCCATTTTATTTTCCATAATTCATTTGAATAGGAAGACATCGAACAGCGCCTTCGAAAATATGATTGCGTTCTACTCATAAATTTTTGGCAAATACACGCATTATTTTCCTCACTCTAATTAACACAAGATTCTGCCGCAAAATGTCTATGAACACGACAATCTGATTAAAATTAGATCTTCCATCCGCTCCCCAGTTTTCGATACGTCGCGTGGCGACGTATCGAAAACTGGGGAGCGGATGGAAGATCTAATTTTAATTAGATTGTGAACACGATAAAGTTACATGTAAATGCATAATGTATTTTCCATAGCATGCCAGTTTTTAAGTCTTTGATCTCAATTAGTATTTTTATATGAAAAGTTAGAATTATAACTTTTAGAAAAATATTCTAGAAGAATCATATGAAGTCGATGACGTTGTTCCGAAAAAGCGACCGTCGGAAGACAGCGTCAAAGTTAACAATGCAATATTGTAACGTTATTTTCTCAATATCAGCAACAAATAAATGGTACATGTTATATATGAATGAAACGAGAAAATTATCACCTTTCTACCTGCAAAATATGATCGGTTTTTGAAGCGCGACCAATTTTGGCCAAAAATGTCCCTTGTCCTTTTCTAAATGTGTTTCATGTATAAAACTAAAGAATTAATCTCACGTCTTTCTTTTTTTTTTTTTTTTTTTGAAATGGAATTTTACTGCCCAATTTTAATACTAAACCAAATTACCTGTGATGTGTTACAAAACAGATTATAGGTTACCTGTCATTATTTTCCTTTGTTCTTTGACACCCTTACCTGTGCACCATTCCCGTCTAGCTAAAACCAGTCACCCGTACATATTTCAGAATTTTAGCTAAGTACGGTATATATAGTCTTTTAGATATGATTTTGTCAAAGACATTTTTTTCTGAGAAAAACATATAAATATAATGCTTTCCAAGCCTCCTTTCGAGTCTGTAAGGATGCAGCGAGTGAATGCATGAATGATACCCTCTGTGGTCGACAAATCAGACATCATTCACTTCAAATTTTCCTTCCTTCATGCAACAGCCTTATGGACCCTTTTTTGCCCTTCGATAACATTGAAATAACTTAGCTAGCAAAAGATCGAACCGGGTATTGAAAGACCTGATTTCCAAAGACTATATATACCGTATGTATTACATGTATTTATCAAAATATCGAAGCTCTACTGTGTCATCACTCATTCACTGTGTTTTGACAAATAACTGCATTAAAGGTGTCAACTTATTTTTCTTCAGTGTCTCGGATAAATTTGGCCCAATTGTTCTTTACGAAGAAGTCTAACATTGAGAAAGAAGAGGTTTCGATAGGACCGATTTTTGGTCCATCGGTAAATAAGAAACTAGATTATAAGTGTAGTTGGTAATATTCAATAACGTCTCCTTTATCATATTTCTTTTTTCCCCATGACCAACATATAATAGTTACGTCATTAAGGTATATATGAAGGGCCTAACTGAAACCATTTGTGAGGACTGTAGCGAAAAACTGCATATCATTGATCATTCTAAAAATGTTTCAGAATTTAAATTTACGGGAAAAAAATGTAAAAATACTATTAAAGAGTAAAATTTTAACGCAGATTTTTAATATTGTAAAGGTATCTAAAAATATTCTTGTAATGAAGACCATCAGAATTCCATGAAAAGTGTTTATGCTCTATTGTAAAATCTATGCTAGATATATATTATTTACATTAATATAGAAATAACAGCGAGATACCGGTATATAAAACAAACTCCTGCAGTAAACATATGTATATAGATATCATATATAGAATAACATTCTATACACGTCAATGTGTACTATTTACAAGGTATCCGGTTATTTGCTGAACAATCCACGCTCAATACAATGAAAATTAAAAAAAAAAAAAAAAAAAAAAAAAAAAGGATATAAAATAACAACAGCAGCTCTATCAAGTACTCATATAGAGTGTTAGTCATGCAAACAGGTAACTGCATATTCCCAGGACTAAGCATGAGCAAGACTTCCCCTAACTTCAGGTAGTCGCAGGTCACAAAGGGATTTTCAACATCAAAAATATGAGCTAGATTCCATAACCTTACACAATTATTTTCCCTCTATATCCAGATGTAGAAAACATCCCCTTAACTGTCCCTGTTTCGTATGAACGGAGAGAAATGCAGGTGTCCTTTTGACAGGTTGGGTCAAGGACCTCTTATTCCAGAATTATCTAGGTCAACAAGAGTTCCGCAAGAGGGGGTATATCCCCTCTCAATGAGTGTCTATAAGCTTTTTTCATAATGTCCGGTAGTTACATTAACCTTTGGACCCCGAGATCATATAGGGGTTTTCCTGTGTTGATAAGAAATTTACATAGTCGAGCAAAAATATTGTTGCCTCTAGAGTGTCGAAAAGCTTTTCCTATGAAGTTATGTGGTGACTTTGACCTTTGATCCCAAGAATCAACGGTCTTCTACCTCTTTTGATAACAAAGCTACATGTAAAGTATCAGCTCAACCAAGCAAAAATATGGCCTCTAGAGTGTCTACAAGACCAGTGTTACACACACACATACGAACACACTAACATACACACAATAACACATGTATAATTATAAAATTAATATTGACGTTAACTTTATTGTTTTGATCTGCTGTGCACAATTAATTGATTTAGGTATGTATTGAGTCTCCTATAAAATTTGGCGAAGTGAAAAAAAAATATTTAAAAAAAACCACCCACCCCAAAATAGTATTTCAAAACACTAATTGATGGCTATGCTTCCAAACGTTTCGGTAGCAGAAACAAGTCGTTATTGACCTTTGACCCTACCAAGACCTTGAAATTGTGACCTACACTCACAAATGTATAAGCCCGTGGGGGTCCGGGTTAGAATAGGTCCTCGGCACCCCCTTGCTTGTCGTAAGAGTTGACTAAATGGAGCGGTCCTTCGGATGAAACCGCAAAAACCGAGGTCCCGTTTCACAGCAAGTGTGGCATGATAAAGATCCCTCCCTACTCAATGGCCATAAGCGTCGAGCATAGGCCCTAATTTTGCAGCCCTTCACCGGCAGTGGTGACGTCTCCATATGAGTGAATTATTCTCGAGAGGGACGTTAAAAATATTCAATCAATCAATCACAAACCTATATATATTTATATTTATGTGTTATAGTGTGAAACAATATTTTTAACTTTTTCTAGATACGTGCATTTTTTAACGAATTGAATTTTAATTTTGTACGAAATCACCATGACTCATATAATCGCAAAATTAACATTAATATTTAGATACGTGTTGCATTGAGTACCAACATGATAATACGGAAATAGAAAGGCTAACAACATAAAGCATCCAATACTTTCCCGTATACGCAAAGTTAAATTGGTGGAGGGTACCATATATTTTTTGTCATGTATTTCAATGTTATCTTAATGTTTTTTCTGGAAAACAAACACAAAGCACACAACTGCAAACGTTGGAAATTATGAAAATAAGTTTAAGATTGTTTTCAAAAAAGAAAAAAAAAAAACATCACATGAGCCAAAATTGTATTCCTATCGAAATCTTTTTTCACAAACGGTCGAACTATGATTTGAAAAGCTCACGTGAAAGCTCTATCGTTTCGACGGAAGACCTTAAAAATAAAACTCTATGCTTACGCTGCAAAATACACCTGTACAATGCATTCAGTGTTATTTGTTAAATTGAATAGAGTACAACTTGAGAAGCGAAAATACAATCTTAGCAATAATACCACGGGGAGCATGTATACCAAGTTTTGTAATCATAGTCTCATTAGTACTTTAACTTTTTCCGCCACGATTAACCATGAAAGTTTGACATTGAGAAGTTAAGGCATTTTCCTCTCACCATAAGGGACATGTGTATCAGGTTTGATTATTTTTGCCTGTATAATACTCTTTTATCCTTCCCACAATGTTCTGGTAGATGAACACACGCGCGCACACATACAGAGAGAGAGAGAGAGAGAGAGAGAGAGAGAGAGAGAGAGAGAGAATCATAATACTAGTATCATAAAGTCCGTCTATGGGGGTGCATTTAATTTTTCTAGCCCTGTTAGTATTGTTTCAATCTGTTTTGTGCTAATAGAATTCTAATATTTGACGCATATATAGACTATGATGTTTGAACATGTGTATCAGGTCTAATTATAATAGCCTTGCTAGTACTGTTTCTATCTTGTTTCGTGCTTGTGATATAGAACTATCCCCGTCTGTAAGTTTGACAATAGCCTTTGACCTTCCATAGTTATGGGAAAGATATATGTACCGAGTGTTATGATCCTAGCTCAATAAGAACTCTGCTTTATCTGATTCACAAAGTACGAGCAGATAGAGGAAATAACAGCTAGATCCTCCATGCTATATATCGTCTATAATGGACGTATATTAAAGTTATATAAATGAAAAATACAGTTTATAATATTTTAGTTTTGAATGAAACATATAGGCCTAGAGTGTATGAATTGTGTTACAGCTATTAAGAACTAAAAGGATAAAGTTATCTAATATAAAGGCAAACCTATCTCTAATAAATGATATATGCTATTTTGTTTAGCAATATCAAATGAAAACACAGCTAGTCCCAAAAACAAATTTGAAAATGGAGATAGATTGGGGGGGGGGGGGGGGGGGGGGGGGAGATTTAACTTATCATTTAATTCCAAATGCATTCAAGGCGCATGCGTTGAGGATGTGTGACTGAACAGGAAATTCCAAATATTCAATGACCTTTCACTTAATTTGCTCCAAAAGCGACGGCAGTGAAAATTCTAAGCTATCATCTTACAAGTGCAATCGCAATCGTCTTCAACAATTTTTGCTTTTGTTTACTAATCATTTCCATTATATTTCAGTTTGGATATATATTTCTTTTAAAATTGTGCTAATATATGTGTGCTTTTATTGTGAAATTACATATCAGTGGTTGTTTTTGCTGTTTTCTTCGTTCTGTGATTTATTTTTCAATTGGGATTTCTTTATTTCTGGAAACGGTAAGAAAATTTCAATAAATAAATATTCAGATCTGATGGTCCTCTCGACACTTTTCAATATTAATTGATAAAGTGCTTATTATCTTACAGATGGCAGAAAGAGCATCCAGCAACCAGAGAACTCAGATCGGGTGAGTTTAAAATTACACACGTACTTAATCTGTAATCGTTAGTGACATCAATGATTGTACATGTAACCATGTACAGCTATACTAAAACTAATAAACTCTTTTCCTCGCATTCTACGCATAAACTTGAGCAAGAGAAATGAAGAGAGTAAAGGGGGACATCTCTCTATTTTCAACTCATGGTGCAATCTTTAATTCTAATTTTGTTTAGTGTCGTTTTACTTTTTATTTTATATATTAACAAATGTGGTTTTTTGTTTTTTTTCACTTTGGAAAATCGTGCAATATTTAATATACTTTTTGAAATGTATCTTACATATTGATGACATTTTCAATGAATATGAAATGAAGTGAAAGAAAGAGAGAAAGAAAGGAGAGAAGGAAGGAAGAAAATCCCTACCATGCACTGAGGACATTTATTGAACTGATTACCTGCAAATTACACTATGAGACAGACCTACCCATAACAACAATATATTTATTTCTCCCCTTGTCATTGTTATTTTACTTTTCCTCACACAAACATTGTAAGAACGTCCCAACTTTGTAAATTTGATTGATGTGACAGAGAAAGAGAGAGAGAGAGAGAGAGGGGGGGGGGGTTAGCCCTGTTATGTAGACATGCATATTCTGTTCTTACTGTTATATTCCCCATATATATTGATTAGCTGTGGGGATATGCCCGTACTGAAATCTCTCTCTCTCTTTCTACAATTCGAAAGGGAGTATTGGATAAACCTCTGTGGATGTTCCTGATGCAATAAGAAATACTTATTTCTTTTACAATAGCATAACATGTGTATATTTTCACCAAGACATTGTGTCACAATGATCCTTTCTATGACGGTGCTGGTTGTATAAAAAACTGAAGATAACGAACAGTGTTAAAAATATACCATCGCTTTATTTTAATACAAGTTTATTTACATTTCTACTTGTGAATCACTTTTACATCTTCACTGCCAAACACGATCTCTCCTTTCTCACGAGGTGCTAGCTCCTAATTAATTCTCTCACACAGAACATTCTCTCCACCCAAGACCCAAATTCATGCTCTCTTGTGTTCATCTCACAAAATTTGGTAGCATGTGAATTATACATTGACTGTGCTGGATGCAAAAGAAAACTATTAGCTAGACATTTGCTTTTCAAATTTAATTTTATAAATTAAGTCAATATGATAAAGAATTGTGTAACCATAATAATGTTGTTCAAGCTAGGAAAATATGCATTATAATAATTATGAGAGCTTAGAAATAAGCTCCTATAGTCTAAGATATAAACTTGTAGCTATTTCAGACAACCATTGCAGCACCATATAGCTGTAATTGGTGCATATCTTTTGTAGAAAACAAATCTTATTTTTCCGATCATACAATAAGTAAGAATATTGAGATCCCTGTTATCATGTGCCAAAGTGTCTATATAGTAACATCGAAGACATATATAAAATAAACAGAAGGCAATCGAATCAGTTAATTATAAATCCTGAACAATCACTCTGATTCCCTCTATGTACACGACACTTCTAAGAAAAGGGTTCAGCTCCCTGCTACTTTAAACCAAACTCTCTCGCTCATATTTCAGAGAGAGAGAGAGAGAGAGAGAGAGAGAGAGAGAGAGAGAGAGAGACTAAATACACGTAAATATATCTATTTTTAAGGACGTTAACATTTTAGGAATTTTTTCATTCAGCAACAAATGATTGGATCCACCACATACATCAGCTCAAGAACGAAATGCACAATATACAGAGGTGCTGATAAGAAATTTGATACTTTTCGAAACATGTTGTCGAGCTTGGCGAGAGAAAGTTTTGGAGTTTGAGGCCCATGTGGGGAGCTATAGGGTGATAAAACAGAGGCTCTGAGAATAGAACATGGCTTCATCCTAGTGAAGAATAGGTTTTGATAATCTGGATCTTATTAGAAAAAATATTTAAAACTTTAGTGACCCAAGTTTGGTGAAGAAACTTTAATTTAAACTACACTTGCTGAACAAATATGAAATATTTGTTATCTTATTCACATTGTAACATATCTCAGCATAGTTTCTTAGTTAATCCCGAGTTACACATTTATATTACCGTTGTTTGAAAGAACAAGATAAAAAGTTATCAAAATCCCGAAGAACATTACGAGCTCAACATCCATCGAATTGCTATATAGAAAATGTGATCAAGTAATTTCTTATTATACTGTCAATGTTACTATGAGAATCAGACACAATTAATAAGCTTTAGAAAATCTGTGAATACTGTCTATGGATAAGAAATTCAAACTATCTTCCTATTAAGTAAATATCTACTGCATGACCATAGCTACGTACATGTATATAACCGTTAATGGGTCATTTAATGTCAAAATCGATTGACTATAGCAATTCATGCGCGGATCCCGGATTTTTTCAGATGTGTTGAAATTGGGTACCACCCCCCCCCCCCCAACACCCCGTAACTCCTAAAAAAACATACATGTAAAAGGCTTATGTTAATCCAAAGCTCAAAATCCTAAGGGGGGGGGGGTAATCCTTTAGTGTATCCATGGGTTTTCACTATCGTTTACTAATTGTCAGTAAATATGATCTTCAATTATCCTGCCTGATAGATTAGTGTACAGTTTCTCTTCGATCAATTTCTAATGATGAACTAAAATTCTACCAAAGCCATGCAGTAGCTAGCATGCAATATCCATTGTATCTCAAAACTGTATATAGATACCGTATCACTTCTAAATGAAAATTTAAATTGTTTAATGTATGCAGACGATGTAGTAATATGTCAACATCAGCAGAAGGTTTACAACAGATAATAGATATTCAGAAATAAATTGTAATGATTGGTGTTAAGAAAACAAAAATCATTGTCTCGAAAAAGGCTAGGAGAGGTTAGATTCTAGAACAATCATGTTAAATATACACCCTATTATATAAGTACTTGGGTACCTTTTTTCTGCATCTGGCAGTTTTAGTACACATTAAATCTGAACTATAAGATAAGATAGGTTTATTCCAATTTTGGGCCCAGAGGGCATAACAGTAAGACAGTTTATAAAGAAGGAAATTCAAAAAAGAAAGAAAGTTTTTTAGAAATTGAAAAAAAAACCCACCCAACTTTTTATGTTTAGCAAAGAAATTCAAACAAGCATGCATTTCATCTTTTTGCCCATGCACACAATAAAACCAATTATTTTATTAATTTTGAAATATGGCAATTAACTCCGGCTCATTAGGAGGGGAACTTCATTATTTGTTGTTATATTAAAATTAAATGTGAAAAAGTTTGTTAACGAAAGAAAAGCTTTCGTGATATTAAAGGAGAAACTGTACGGATTTTTAATACGCTTACTGATGAAAAAATCATCAAATACTGTGTTCTGAAAAGCCACCTATGTTGAATCTAATCGGGAAATTTATCTAGAACAATATATGCAACTAATAACAGTGACATAGTGTTTAAATTATAATGTGTCGTATAATCACTCCATTTTCTTTGTTGATATATGTATACATTTGTATGTATTTTCTTGCTGCCCCTTGAGAACCATTACAATGTAGTTGGAAAAGTTTTATTTCACGCTTGCTCCCACCCCACCTCAACCCCTCGTCAAGAATAACCATTCATAGAACACACCCCCCCTCCCTATTAAACTTCGTTTAGTTTAAATAATTTTCATTCCTCCCAACATGTGTGTCGCTGAATTATCCCAAGAATTAAATCTCATAAATTTTGTCAGCGTTTGCAGTGCAGAGGTTCCTGAATTGTTTATCTCACTTTGTGGAATGAGTCAGCCATGATGTGTTGACTCGCGTTGTGCACTTTGATGAAGAAAATGATACTCCCATAAACTTAACGCACAGAATGTAAAAGGCAGCAAATGTATCCTGAACTGGTGTGTTTTCTCAAATTCGAAAGAGAATATTGGGTAAACTTTTATAAGAGTGTCTATAGCTACGTAAAATAGTACTTTTCATTGTCTTTACAACGATAACACACGTGCCTATTCTTTCCTAAGAGATTACGTCGGAGAGAGAGAGAGAGAGAGAGAGAGAGAGAGAGAGTGTGTGTGTGAGATGGTTACCAATCGCTGTACCTTGATTTGATAAATAAATCATGGAGTTAATAGTAAAATTTAAATCCTTGTACAAATGTAAATGTTGACACTTTATTCTTTTTTAAGTGGCTCAGGTGACCTATTGACATTGGTCTTCGTCCGTCGACGTGTGTCGAGCGTCGTCCATCGTCCGTTAACAAAGCATCTTTATAACTTCTTGAAATTGTTATCATTTTTGAAGCACCTCTAGCATAAGAGCATTGATTGTATATTGTTTAACGCCCCTCTGGAGAATCTTTCACTCATATGGATATATGTCCGGGGAAAAAAAATGTGAAAATGACATTACCACCCCTGGGGTCTAATGGGCGGGGCCAGATATGCTTGAAAAGTCTATATTTTCACAACTCTTCTATGTATTGTCAGGGGCGGATCCAGGAATTGCGGTTACGGGGCCCGGGGCGCCACTTCACGAGGGTGCGCCCCCCTCTAAATCCGCCATTGATTGTTATGATATGTACACGAAGCCCTCTATTAAAATTGTGATATCCATAGTCAAGGGTTCAGGCGCTATAGGGCCATATGGTGAAAATGTATCAAATGTAAGAAAATCTTTTCTACTCCATGCATATATTTGAGAAGGTGTCCATGAAGTGTTTGTCCTGTCACAGGCACTTGAATTTCTGTCAATAAGTCACTCATAAAGCCCATACAGAGAATCCCTCGTATAAGCCTCAATATAGTCTTTTGGGCACTTATAAATTATTATCTTTCAAAACGCATACAATTCCTATTCAATTACAGGAGAAAAATGGAAGTTTGAAGCATATTAATAATTTTAACATTCTGTTATGACTTATCCAAAATTAGGGCCTTCTCGGGCACACAGCAATTAGGAGCCATGAAATTTACAATTTAGGTAAAAAGGGGTATATATGGCACGCCAAATTCACAAATATGAGCTAAACATAGTTTCACAGTTGATAAACTAGGTTTATCGACTGTAAACTATATAGTTTACGGACCGTAAACTATAGTTAACGACGTTAATCTATATTTCACATCTGTAAACCATAGTAAACAGATAATCTATGTTTCACAAGCGTAAACTATAATTAACAATGAAAACAATCATTAGCGATTGCAAAACATAGTTTATCTGATAAATACGGTTTCACGATTGTAAACTACGGTTTACAAGTCTAAACTATTATTAACGAATGTAAATGATAGTTTACGGTTTGTAAGTTTATAGTCATTTAATGCGCCGAATTCACAAAAAAGTGATAAACACAGTTTTGTTTAATATAGTTTATGAGTAAAAATGGCAGTTAGCTATAGTTTACGATCAAAAACTATAATTAACGAATGTTAAACATAGTTTATTTGATAAATATAGTATCACAATTTGTGAAACTAGGGTTAGCAATTGTGAACTTAGTTAACGAATGTAAATTATAGTTTATAAATGTAAATCTGTATTTATCAACAAAATCTATTGTTAACGTTTATTCAAAGACAGATAAACTTGGATTAGCATTGTAAACTATAGTTTACAACCGTTAAATATAGTTTTACGGATGAAAACTATAGTTAACGAATCGTTAACTATAGTTTACGGTCCGTAAACTATAGCTTACAGTCGAGAAACTATGTTTAGCTCATTTAGTGAATTTGGCGTGCCATAGGTATATACATCGACTGTTAAATAAGGCCTCAGATTGTGACTTTTTCTTTCTGACTCGGAGTTGTTTTCAGTGATGTACAGATGTTGCGGGGGAAAATAGATATTCCAAAATAACACGTACATATATAATGACATTTTGGTGAAAATATTCAATCCCTTTGAAGCCGCCACTTTGTTTTATTCTAATTCAGAAAATGTGAAATTTCACACCTCCTAAAAAAATTGCTGTAGGTCCTAAATGATTTATATATATTTTATCTTAGAAAAGTAATTTGTTTTTGCAATTGTCTTTGGAGTGAAAAAAAAAAAAGATGAATGTATACATACATATTACATATGATATTATATACTATCTCAAAGTGGAAAACATTTCAAGTTTTGTGCTGTCGGGTTCGGCATACCTTATATTGCAAACTTAGTTTGGCGGTGAGACTTGAACGAGAATCCAAGAGTTACTGTGATCAAGTAATCATCATGATTAGTGATTATGTTGGGTCAGATTACGGTAATGTGTTTAGATATTTAATATTTCAGCGTTCTGTTGCAAAACACTCAGCGTTCCATGCAAACCGAAAACTCCTACCCCCTCTATATGGCTGAAGGTCCTAAAGTCGAGCGTGCCCAGTAGTCGTGCGCCATTTTGTTTGTTGTCATTGTTGGGGCCCATGCCTAAATATTACGTCATGAGGAGCTGATTTTTTAAGATAATTAAAGAGAGCATCCATATTTTTACAATGAGTGAAATATGGGAAGCAAACAGGAAGGATTGATAATAATACAATTATACACCCAAAATACCCGCCATTTTGTTAATGCTTTTTTCCCTGACTGTGAAAGCACGTGTTAATCATGCTGAACCGCAACCGGTGGCCGTACCAAGCACATGGCTAATTAGCATAATCCAATGTGAAGGTTGTGGTGTATTTCGATTGGTTTATAAGGACAAACATTTTATTTGTTCGTTTATTGAAAAGTTGGTAGTCCTTATGCATTTGGAATGTTGCTCAAAATGTCGGGAATTAGTGCATAGCCATACAAGTTATCTCTTTTAATGTTTTTAGACTTCAAAGAAAAAAAATCAAATGTTAAGTTGAGACAATACAGTCCTAGTCGACTTATCAATGTCTATCTGGCTGTCAAGGATGTGTGCATTAGTGTCCGTAAGGCAGCGAATAAGTATACGCCTAGTGTCACCATCCAAACCTTTTCACGTGGAAAGGAAGTGTTCACATGGAGAAGGGCACTATGGGATTTATTTGATTTAATGTAATATTTTTCTCTATTCACTGTATGGAAGTGCAAATGCATAAAAGGAATGTGGTAAAAACGTTGCTGAACAATAAAATGTGTTTCCTTAGCCTCATTTTACTGCTACATCCGGGTGCACGACTACTGGTCCTAAACAAATATGGCTGACGTTGAACTTCACTTGTTTTGTGCCTCAACAATAAATTTGATAAACTGCTTTGGAATATTTTGAATAAAGAGAAAGTAAGATTTTAACATGGTAAGTTAAAATATCATGTGAGATTAGCTAATATTTCATTTTACTATTTCTTGAAACGAATATTTTCTTAAGCGCACGACTACTGGGCACTCAAGGGTATATGAATGAGTACGAATACATACATGCCAACTTTTAAGAATCCCCATGGGAGATTTTGCGCGCGACAACCTTTTTTCAAAGCTCAAAATTCATGACATTAAAGCATGAAAATAAATATTTGTCTTTTGAAATAAAATATCAATAAAATCATTGTAAATGTATCATATATTAATACAACATCAAGTGTGTTTGACCATTAACTATATAAAAAAAAAAACTTTGAAAGATATACATAAATATTTTATTAAAATCATTTATTCAGCAAAAAAAATCCTCTCCAACAACAAGTCGCATACATATTATCAAATAATACTTTAGGTTGCATCCTTTTACACCATACAATAAACATTGGCTGGTCTATGTATCAAAATTTGAATTAAAGCACATGCATTTAGGTATGACTACAAAGGCAATCTTGCTTGTCTGTAAACATGGGCTTGCAGAGTCTGGTGTGTTAATCTGCATTGCAACCAGAAAAGGAGTGATCTGCCTTGCTATGAAGTTTGCGAACAAAACCTTTGCACCCATGACATCTGAAATAATTACCAGGAAAAAAACACATCAAAATATACGATTTTACTTGTAAATTAAGGCTACTTGCTAAATATAAAATTCAGTACAGACTTATGCGAATTACACATCACAAAGTATATTTAATGAATACTACACTATATAGATTATATAATACATCGCTTCAGACAGATATATTTGGATAACCTATATTCTAATAGTTGGAAAAAATATATATTTGACGTATCTTATTGCAAATTTTGAATGCTGTCAGCGAGAGGCAAAAATCGGGAATGTCCGATTGTTTGGTGGTGACACTATCATCGTTGTCATTCACGTTTGTGTAAAGGATATGCCAATTTGAAATCCGTCTTCCCGATTAATTACTATCAAAACATGCTTCGTACTGTCCAATAAACACCCCGACACAGGCAGACCAACCCGACACTATGCGACACAGGTAAACAGCAATGGCTGACTATTGTCCCGATTTCTGATTGGCCAGTTCAGAAATGACGCGGGATTTCAAATTCCGGTTGGAAATGGGGGTTTTTTGTCGTAAAATGGGAGATATTTTTAGAAAATCTGGATTTCGGGGTATTTTTGCAATCCCGATCAGGATATCGGGATTTGTCTTTTCAGTTGCTTCAAATCGGGAGAATCCCGCACAAATTGGGAAAGTTGGCATGTATGCGAATGCATATATATATTCATATATAGAAGGGGTAGGAGTTTTCAATATTTGGCTTTATTGAGCGACTTATTGACAGAAATTCAGGTGCCTGCATGTGGTCCTGTGTCCATGCAAGAATTGTTTCGTGCAAAATCATGCCACATGAATACATTCATGCCAAGCCCCTAGAAACGTACAGATCTTGCAAAATGTGGAACGGAAAATGAAAAACATAGAAGTCAGGTAAATCTAATAATATTTTGAGGAGGTCAGCATTTTGTAAATTCAAAAGGCTTATGTACAAGTGAAGCAGAAATGGGAAGTCATGGTCAGAATTAGTGATGTACCGATTGTGGCCGACTTTCGATTGTCGGTCGCTCTAACAGAAACGATGTGAATAATTGATTGTCATTTTGAAAATCGAAAATCGCCGACGTCGGATTTTTTTTTTTAATAATACGAATATTCCTGCGGCGACTTATCTAAAATCAAAAATGGCTGACGAAGCCGAATCATCCACAGGAGTCGGCAATTTTATCAATAAAGTAGAAATATATGAGAAATGGGCATAAATACTACCAATGAGCTTCGTGAGTGTAGCGAGCTCGCGAAGCTCAGTGGTAGTATTTATGCCCATTTCTCATATATTTCTACTTTATTGATAAAATTGCCGACTCCTGTGAATCATCCGATAAGATTGAATGATTGAATATTGTTTAACGTTTTTCTTGAGACTCTCACTCACATGGAGACGTCACCATTGCTGGTAAAGGCCTGCAAAATTTAGGCCTGTGATCGGTGCTTACAGTCTTTCAACAGGGAGGGATCTTTATTGTGCCACACCTGTTGTGACACGGGGCTTCGGATTTTGCCTCTTACAACAAGCAAGGAGTAATGAGGCTCTATTCTAACCAGGATCCCATAAGAACAACAAAAGTCGAGAGATCTATCTCTATCCTGGGAAAATAAAATCGAAAGTATGGATTAACTTCAAAGTTCTAATTATGATTTTGGACGTCTCCAATTAACTTAATATCTAGGGTAAAACATAAAGTAAATTTAATATATTTATGCCATAAATTTGAAATCATTAAAATTAGATTATTTTTCGATTAATCAATCGAAAAGGTACATCCGATTAATCCGATTATTGATTAAATTTTTTTTCCCGATTGCCCATCACTAGTCAGAATCCACTGGTTCATTTACTTCTTGCAAATGCACATGTATTTTAAAATCGTTATAACTTATTTTGAAAAACATTAAACAAGTGCTGTGGGTGCCATCCTCTTTTTGGCTTTGTCATTTTAGGACCCCCCCCCCCCCCCCCCCCCCCCCCCACCTCTCTCACCGATTGTGACAGTATGTTGTAAATAATATTAATAAAACAATTATCCTGGGAAAAAAGTTGAATTTTAATTAAGCTTTTAAATTCTATTCTTTTTTTTCTTGCTTTCACCATAGGAAACAAATTCATAAACCTAACCAATGTATAAGAGCAGAAAGCATGCAGGATGCCAGTTTGAAAATTTCTGATAATTTGAATATGGAACCCGAACTTATTAGATTTTTTTATTTGAGAAATGAAGTGTACGTAAATTAAGGACTGGAATTTATCCGGAAAATTGGAGTCAGTTGAGTAACCAAAAACACGTCTTTTTTTTTTTGGCCTAAAGGTTTACATCATTTTGGATTGAATACATCAAGTGAAAGTTTGTACATTTTATCGGAGGAATCCTGTGGATCTGTGTTAGAGTTAAGCGATATTACCCGTATACAGTACCCACAGCGTTATTCTTAACATGATAAACAGTCTTCACGAAAACATTTAAAACTTGCTGGCCAGTCGGACCAGTGAACTGTCTGAATTTACTTTCCCACAGTGAAATTCACTGGCCCCCTAAATTTTCATATGTTTATCACATACATTATGGAATGCATTTTAAAATTGTACAATTAATTTACTGAAACTATGGTTATTACTCATATTTATATCCACCCTAAGACATCCTTTCTGTCGATTCCAGAAAAACAACACCGTACATGATATTTTCTCTCTCTTCACCTGCAAACAACAAGACTACAACTTCATATATTTTTCACAAACATGAAAACAGCCTGAGTGCACCTTAGGAAGTAGCCTTCTCTACCATCATCAAAGTAGCCTACTCTACTAACATCAAATGCAAATGATTAATTCTATAAACTATAGAAATTGCATAAAATCAGAGATAACTGCACTTGATGAAGTTCATTTTAATTGGACAATGCAATAAAGCAGCAATTACTGGTATACTGTGCGATACAGAATGTGGCCATTTTTGTTGTTTCAACAAGTTGTTCATTTAATATTCACATGATCAACGTACAAGTTATCTTGACAATGACAAGTATAGTTATCGTTCTTTACGAAATAAACATTAAACCACGATGTCCAAACACTTTCTTTATGTGCTGTTTTTTAATTTATTTTTATTTTGATAGTAAATTTAAGCAATTAAGACATTTAGAATATCTAAATCCAACATTATATTTAATGTGACTTACAAAAAGTCTACAAGCCCATCGGACTTCCTGATCTTTAATTTTTACTGACCCGATCGTAAAATTCACTGGCCTCGGTCTTTGGACCACTGAGTTTTCGTGAAGACTGGATAAATGATAGAACACGATACATGCATGATAGAATAGGATATATGTACGCATGATAGGATAGGATATATATATACGCACGATAGGATAGGATACACGCATGATACGATAAACAATAAATCTGATAAACGCAAAACACGATAAACAATCTTCACAATATACACAAAACATGATAAACAAACTCCACGATTGACCTGATGTATGCAAAACACGATAAATGATCTTCATGATACACGGAAAACCTGATAGAAATGTTGTGAATTTAGAAGCAATTTAGACAGAACGAAATTTTGATAGCTACAACTAGGGGTGAAATGATACAGTACCTTTTCGATTCGATTTTTGATACTTAGTCTCGATTCGATGATTTTCGATTCGATACAATAGCATGTACCAAATTCTTTATAATGCTAAGATTTTCTTATGTTTCGTTGTATTTATTGCTCTCTGCAAATAAATTCTACATAATATAAAAGCGTTTAACATAAAGCAACACTTTTATCACTTGTCCTAAAGCCGAAATGTCGCCATACTCAGGATTTAAACATTGGGGGTGCATTTTTCAACTAGACTGCATCCATTTTGATACAGCAAAGTTTACTCGTATGTTGATTGGGCAATTTTCAATTCCATTGGCTAATCAGAAACCGTGTTATCAAGAGCAATGTGTGCAATGATTTTAGAACCGTATCGAACCGAAACAGACCCCGAATAAATCGAACATCGAATCGAGACTACTACATCGCGATTCGGCCGCATCATGATGCATTGTTTCACCCCCTAGCTACAACAAGAATTGTACTTTTATCAATTATGTTAATGATGATATTAAAGAATATCATTATTCATAACTTTATATCTAAAATGTATAATATCCAAAAGAAATTTCTAATTGGAAGGTAATACACTGCATGTACATGTGTGTGCATAAATAATGAACATATATTTTACTTCTGTATTGCTGTAATAAATGGTGTATTTTTTTCAAAGATCAATATTGCATTGATTCATTTGTTGCAACTGAGAAATTTAATGATATAAGAACGTTGACAGACTTAAGCATGAAACTCTCCATCAGTAAAAAAAACATACTGAGATTCTTCATTTTACACATAAGCATATAGTCATTAGCAAATAAAATTTGTGCCAATGGAAATACCGTAAGTCAGAGGAAATGCATTCATTGATTTGAAGTTAATTTGAAGCTGGTGATTTTTAGGGATTTATACATGAAGTTTTCAACTTCAAACAAACATACAGACAATAACAGGGTTGTGGTAAACATTTTAAACCATGGGGGCTTGTGGGTCCCTGATTTTTATAAGTTTATGTGCCCACAATTTGATCAAAGGGCCCACATTGTATGTCAATTACCAGTAAAGACCATGCAAATAAGAATTTTTTTTAGTGACAAAAGTGAAAACATTCCGCATGCCGTGTCCAACAGTCATGGCCGATTATTAAGCGTTTTCTGCAAAAATGATCTAGATTGTTGTTTTCACATTCATGGAAGTAATGGTTCCTGTTAGTATTTCTTTCCTGGGGTTTTGAAACCCCATTGTTTATACATGGCTCTTCTAGGTCACTTATATGCTTGACGTAACTGTGCTTAGTGTCTGCTTTGCACACAACACAATCTTGTTTAGTATGACTTTTATCGAATTCAATAGGAAAGTACATCATAAAATGAAAATGTTCTGGGAGAAAATTTGGTCATCATGTGGGCAAGGTGATTTTTAATATTTTTAGTCGCCCACAGCAAATATTACTTGTGAGTGGGCGAGTGATTATCCACAACCCTGCAATAATCACCGATATCCTAATGTCCTGAAGACTGCATTAATTTACTTTATAGGCATATCAATATTAAAATATTCATCTCGCTATAAGGGGAACAATTTTCTATACATTTTGTTTTTATTTATTTAGATCAGAGCCAGTTCAATTCACACGACTTGGATGCCAACAAAGGATGGTAAGTATATAAAAGTGAGATAAGAGAGAATTTCCTTTTAGCACATAACTTTGGATTCTGATTCTTGGCTAGTCTTTGATGTTTCACCATATGATTTGTCAATGTGCAGTGATTGGGATAAGCAAATTGCTAAATGTGACAATGGCGCGTTACCAGCTAGTGTCAATGTGACATTTCTAAAATGAATGCGTCATATTGAAATTTTTATGCGACATTTTAAAATGATGAATCTGAGAGATCAGTAAATTATAATCAAAACACTAAATTAAACTGCATTGCCATAGGTAACTTTAGTTTTATTATTAGTGTTAAATTTACGTTTTGCTAAAGTAAGGATTCTCATCGTGATTGTCTGTTTTGACGTTTGTGCGTCATCGTCTCCTTCTGCTCCTACAGTGTCTACTGCCAGTACTGGCTTATCATTCAGGCAAAAATTAAAGTCAGTTTGCCCTTTGTCAGGCTTAAGAATTTTTATTCTGTGGCATCTCCAGTCCATGCGCATTAAAATTTCACTTTAACGGTATTAACCAATCAGATAACTTTTTACTGTTTGATTAGACACTATTACTAAAGTATTAACAGCGATGAAGATTTTTCAAGCACTTAATCGATATAGATTAAGTGGGAGATTAGCTCAAAAGTTGAAAAATTTGTATATCTACGAAGTCAGTGGGGAAAAGCTCAGACTAGGTATATCAATGATATGCGCCACAACGGCGCAGTGTTTCAATATTCTGTGCACCATTTTTAGCTCACCTGAGCTAAAAGCTCAAGTGAGCTTTTCTGATCACCCGTATTCCGCCGTCCGTCCGTCCGTCTGTAAACTTTTAACATTTCTGACTTCTTCTCAAAAACCACTGGGCCAATTTCAACCAAAGTTGGCATAAAGCATCCTTGGGTAAAGGGAATTCTAAATTGTTAAAATAAAGGGCTAGGCCACCTTCCAAGGGGAGATAATCAAGAAAAGGTAAAAATAGGGTAGGGTCATTAAAAAATCTTCTTCTCAAGAACCACTGGGCCAGAAAAAATGAAATTTATAGATAAGCTTTATTAGGTAGTGCAAATTTTAAATTGTTAAAATCATGGCCCCCGGGGGTCAGATGGGGCCACAATAGGGGATCAAAGTTTTACATACAAATATATAGGGAAAATCTTTAAAAATCTTCTTTTCAAGAACCACTGAGCCAGAAAAGCTGATATTTACATGAAAGCTTTCTGACATAATGCAGATTCTAAATTGTTAAAATCCTGGCCCCTGGGGGTCGGATGGGGCCACAATAGGGGATCAAAGTTTTACATACAAATATATAGTGAAAATCTTTAAAAATCTTCTTCTCGAGAACGACTGAGCCAGAAAAGCTGATATTTACATTAAAGCTTCCTGATATAGTGCAAATTCAAGTTTGTTAAAATGATGGCCCCCGGGAGTAGGATGGGCCCACAATAGGGGTTCAAAGTTTTACATACAAATATATAGAGCAAATCTTTAAAAATCTTCTCAAGAACCACTGAGCCAGAAAAGCTGATATTTACATGAAAGCTTTTTGACATAGTGCAGATTCAAGTTTGTTCAAATCATGGCCCCTGGGGGTAGGATGGGGCCACAAGGGGGGATCAAAGTTTTACATACAAATATATAGGAACAATCTTTAAATATTTTCTTCTCATGAACCATTGGGCCAAAGAAGTTCACATTTACATGCTTTCTGACATAGTGTAGATTCAAGTTTGCAAAAACTACGGCCCCCAGGGGCCATAATAAGGACTAAGGTTTTATATGCAAATATATATAGAAAGTCTTCTGATATGGACCAAAGTGACTGAGGTGAGTGATGTGGCCCATGGGCCTCTTGTTTGATTTAATGCGACTATGGCACAGGGTGCGTACTTATCCCAATAACTGATTGTGATGGTTAGTATTCTGATGTGTTCCAGTATTTAAAATATAGGCGGAGCTCAAACTAGGGAATATTACGAAGTTTATTCATCTGTTGTGTTTACGCAATGCATACAGTCACGCACATATAATCTCGCACGCATCATCTCTAACTTCCATGACTTCATAAATTCCATGTGAAATGGTATCAAAAACAGTTCATATCAAATTTACAAATACTAGTAGTTAACAATTTCACATGTAAATAATACACATACCTCCTTGCACCCATATTCGCACGCACAATCGTGAACACACCAAAACACCTGCTCAATGTATTTCTCGCAAATTTACCTCTGAAAACAGAAGAGTCGCAGACTCGTAGTTCATGAAATATTTCACGTAGGATAAACAAACTTATTACTGCAGTAACTGATTGTGACTTTCACAGGACCTATGGTAATGGTTCTGAAGGTCAGTCTTTGCAAAAAAGAAAAATCATCATTATATAAATATTGCATGTATTTGAGGGTAACATTGAAAATTTTCACCCCGAGAAAACCATTGTCAACCGAGGCGTAGCCGAGGTTCACAATGGGTTCTCGAGGTGTGAAAATTTCAATGTTACCCTCAAATACATGCAATATTTGTTTTATTATACTGAATGTTATGTAAACTGGAAAGCAGAAAAACTTACGTCTGTTGACATTTGATCAATCACTGTCGTGCGATATTTCGTATTTCGATGCGGGTACTCGCGTTTATTACAAACGCTCAAACGACGTCGTCTAGCAATCTACGGCGAACCGTATGCGCATAAATTTGACGCATGTGATAATTTTTTATAATATCACCCGTTGTCAAGTACTGTTACCCGTTGCTAGATACTATCACCCTGGGGCGCGTGCTTTCTGTTCTCAGAGGGTAACAATATGTTTTTTCAAATGTTTCTCGACCAATCAGGTTCGAGTATTTTACATGAAAGTATAATAAAACTACATGTAGGACTTTCGAACAGATAATCGAAAACACTATGTCACTACACAGGACTAAATGAATTTTCACCAGTCCAAAACTTTTATCATTAATATTGATCATAATGATATACATGATATAGTGATTCATTGTTATTTTGTAAAAAAAAAAATCATTATCATAAAATGAATTACAGAACTTGATTCTTCTCTTGTGAAATTACAAGCTTTCATCCAATTCAGTTCTTCAGACAGAGTTAGTCTTCAAAATATTCATCCTCATTGATCTGTTGACCCATCCATCATAACTGTAGAATAATTGGCCAAGTCTACAGATATTACAATTTTTCTTTCTGCCTTAGCTGTTGTCTTTGTGAAATTCTTGGCTGCTTTATTGTTTTTAAAAGCAAGTGCCAGGCAAGGTCAACCCCCTTGGCTTTATCTAGTTGATAAAATGTAGTCTCTCATTCTAAACAACCACATGTACGTTCCTAAATAAGGTTTGTTAAAGGGACTGGTTCACAAATTTTGATAAAAATATTTTTCATTTTTGATGTTAAATATTAAAAATATTTATAACTTATTTAATGTTGACAGCCAAAATTTGACCTTCTGAATGCAAGAATAAAAGCAATATTTTAGCCTTAAATCTGTGTTATGTAAACAAAGACTCGAGTCTTTTTATGTAAACAAACAATTTAAACAAGTGAAATATTGATTCTGTAAAATAAAGCATCTTAATTTTCAATATGCATATATATAGTCACAATTAAATTTTAACTTTTACCCCAAAAATTGTTTGAAATGTGAAAGATATAATAAACTTAGATTGATATCCATTTCTTTCCAAAATTTTGTAAACAATAGCATACCACATTCTTTTTTAACAAAACAAAACAAATAATAAACTCTCTAAAATGAGCTTCGGTGATTTTTCATGTGAAAGCGTCTAAACGATAAAATATGGAAAATAAGATTTGAAACCCAACCGATGTTGTACAACCTTCGGACATACTGACCGATTTTACCAACCAGTACATCGGTCCAAATCAATTCTCATTGGTTGTATCTGATGGTCCGGTGCTTTTGGGATAGACTGGAAGGTCCTGTAACCAGGAAAAATGAAAACAGAAATGTCACAGGGAGACATTTAAGGTTGATATACTTAACTGTAAATGATTGTTTCCAGCAAGACAACATGTCTGTTATCATAGGTTTTAGCTATTAAGATATTATTCAGATAAAAATTTTGTGTTGGAGAGTTTAAATGCATATACATTTGTACAATGTATTAAGATTTTGAAACAGCGATATAGACCCAATACGTGATCCCAAATTAAAATCCTGAACTGACTCGACTCAAAAAATTTTGAAACCGTGACAGCCCTAGTCTGGTCTAGTTCTTATCAAGTTACTGATACATTGTATCTACACATTCCATCTTGTCTTTCGCTAATTTAAAAAAAAACTATTGGAACTCTTCAATTTCGGGAGATAGAATATTGCGCCATGGAAGTCATCATTTGAATGGAAACTTAGTGATATAGTTTATTTTATGGAATTTACATACTTAGACGTTAGTAATAGTTCTATGGAGAGTTAGTATAACAGTCAAATCACTTGTTTGAAGCGAACAGCTTCCTGACATAGTACAGATTCTAGAATTCTAAAATCATGGACCCCAGGGGTAGGGTGGGGCCACAATAGGGGATCATAGTTTTACATAGAAATATATATCAGTACTCCAAGTCACATCTGCTATCAGGTCGCAAAATGGCGACCTAGATATATTTCTGGTCGCCATTTTCAAATTTCTACTCGCCATGGTAAAAGATTTTGTAAATAATTAAGATCTACAAGTTTTTTTTTTAATTTGAATATCTTTCAAGAAAAAAATCAACACCCATGTATGCGTTTCTGAGGAGGACAGAGACTTTTTTATACAGAAACGGCATTCAAGATGTACCAATGAAAATGTATACCATTGTCCTCCTGCTATAAGTCAACTGATGACTATAGGAAAGTTCCTCTCAAAGATCGATTCATGTTCGGGTAAGAATGCAAGGTGAAGATAACGAACAGTGATCAATCTCATAACTCCTACAATCAATACAAAATAGATAGTTGGGCAAACACGGACCCCTGGACACACCAGAGGTGGGATCAGGTGCCTAGGAGGAGTAAGCATCCCCTGTTGACCGGTCACACCCGCCGTGAGCCCCATATCCTGATCAGGTAAATATGTTTCTGTTTTTCACAATATTTCTATAAGTGTATATGCAGTCTTTTGATTGAGAAAACTTGTGCCATGCTTGCAAAAAATTTTCTTCTGATTTTTGACAAGCCAAGTTTAAACTTCATAATATTGTGAAAAATCATGTATCATGTTTTATATTTGATATTGTGAAAAATCATGTTTTATATTTGAGATTTGAAATGCAATTTTTTTATGCCCCCCCCCCCCCCTCCACTGTTTCTCTTGGGACAGGAACTTTTGGAGTAGGGTCATTTTGAAAAGTTATGGTTACTTTGAATGCATACCTTATTCAAGGAAAATCTTCCTATTCCAGGAGAGCATATTCTTTGCCCTAGGGCTGTTTACAATCCTCCATAAATAAAGAACTGCATTACTAAATCAAATTAAAAAGATCCTCATTTCAATAGTCAACAATTTTTGAATGATCATATATTATATCACACAAATAAGTAACAGGCAAAAGGCTCTCAGACAAAGGTCTCTCAAGTTAATTTTTCAAAAATGTCAAGGTCACCTAGAACATATGTCTTATATATGGGGAAAAACCCTTCATTTCAACAATATTTCTACAGTTATTGATCTTTTGGACCAAGGTCACTAATCAGGTCATTTTGGAAAGGTTAAGATCACTCAGAATATCTATATGCTTATAAGTCAATAAAACTTTGCCTATAAGCTGAGAAACGCTTGCTCCAGAGTTACTGCTTGCACCTTTAATATTGTTATTAAAGTGATTTCCCCAAACAGTAAAAACAACCAAATCACTGTAGGTAGGAATCATATATAATAAATCACTGATCCAACAATAAACTTACAATTTACACATTAATACTGCTGAACTCTTGATATGGTGTTCAACTAGTCAGAACACGCGGGAAGAGAGAGAGAGAGAGATAAATGGGCATTCGAGCCCGTGAGCTTAAATATAGAATACCCCCCCCCCCCCCCCCCCAATACACTACATTCCCCCCCCCCCATTTTGTGGAGGAATGTCCCAATCCCAACAAGGTGGAGGCCATTTGCATTACACAATATCTATATAAAGCATTTACATGAAATATAATGATAATAAACCTCTTGTGATTTACAAGGTATCTAAATACAATAATTTTATTTAACATTAACTGTCCAAATTATAAAACTCAGGTATGATTGATAAAAAGTTAGACATTAAGTCCAATTCCTCTGGAATGACTGCTTCATGCCAGGCGATCCTCAGCAACATGCAGGCCTAGTCCTTCCTGGACCCAGGAACGCTGGAACACTTAAGCAGCTCACATAATCAAATGGAATGAGCATCAGGGGAATGGAATGTTCCACAACTGTTGCCTGAACAGGATACGGAAATTTCGTATTACCAGTCCTGCCAACAGTCCAAAACCTATTTGGCGCACCTCAGCCACCCTTTGGTAAACTACCCCGATTTGGCCAGGAGTCATCTCTGGCCAACTCTGAGTTGTGGGCTGTTCGTCTCGACCAATAAGCGATCAGCGGGGATCCGACTTACTCCCTGGAGTTGCTCCTGGGAGAAGTGCTGGATGAGCCCGCTGACCCCAAAAAATACAACCCTCCCTGTAGCTATCCACTCTTCCACCTGGGAGGGACCCCCAGTAAAAGAATATAGGTACAGTGGCACCCACGGGGGTACGAGTCCGATCCAAGATGTTCTGGCAGTCCAGTAGTGGCTCCCGACCCATTGGGTCAGAAGCAGCCCCCCAGAGATGGAGCACCAAGGGGGTGAGAGGAGTGACCAGCCGGCAAAACTCACTCAGTACCCACCTGGTGACCCCAGTTTGACCCCTTAAAGTAATCGAGGCCCACCTCCCCAATCACCCAGTCACTCTCCATACACCGATTCACAAGCAACTCAATGGTGTCAGACGTTACCGCTGCAACCTGTGTCGGGTGCAAGCCAACAGCAGTTACCTAACCAGGCTCTTGGGATAAATCAGCAGGTGGTGTTGGGCCATCAACATAGACAGCACACACCCAATGACCTGGACAGGAATATCCTTAGAAATCTGGAGGTATGCAAATCCCTCCATAAGGGAAACCAAGTCCATCCTCACTGACATTCGGGTGGGATGCCAGTGAGCATCAATGACTTGGATCCTTGCTGGGACTGGAGGTGCCTTGCATTCATGGGCAGGACTCAGGATGTCAACACACTCTGACTCCCAGTCCTCCCGTTGGATGGGATGAACAGGACTCGGGATGTCAACACACTCCCAGTCCTCCTGTGGAATGGGTAAACTCTGTTGCCCGATGGCTGCGGGGATGCCCGTTGTGCAGTCGGGACTGAAGTCGAGGACCTGTTGCGCCTCACGCAGGCTAGGTTACAGCATCTTGCTGGTATGGTCTATCCTGCCAAGGCTGGCGCATGTCTGGCTGCAAGCGATTCAGCAGGTCTGCTATGACGCGTGGGTGAGCCAATATCCTCACATGCTGTAACCACTCTAGGTCAAGAGCCGTCAGGGGATCCACCCCAAGGTACTCGGCCAGGTTATTGGCCATGTCATGCCATCTGGTGCCAAAACCAGCAAATACAGGCCCGAAGCCCCTCTGGACAACCGCCCCTAACTCATCGAGTGCTCGCTCATCATCCCTGCCCTCCTGGGGCAGATGGAGAAAGCGGGCAATGGTCCTGAAGAACTCGACCATCCTCGCTGGGTCCTCAATGCCAGCTGGGCAGTGTACATCATGTATATGCCGGACTGCTGGTCCACCGTCATTAAAGGTAGTGACGAAAACCCCGCTGGCGCCTCCTTTTCTTTTCTCTTTCCTTTCCCTGAAACATTCCAACAAACTTAAATAACAATGCCCCCGCACTTACAGTGGAGGACTTATCTCTGCCTAATCCCTGCTTACGACCACCCCCCAGTATGGCTCCCTCCTTACACCCCCACCAATTTGCAATCAGGGCGGTGATAACTTGTAAATTGATTGATGTTATTTTCCGTCTCCCCCACGCATGCCGGATGAAACCAGTCTTTGCAAGTTTCACACTGCACCATGAAACCACGGAGGTTTGTGTACTTGCACAGGCAGTACCGATATCGCGACTGCACCAGGCCTCTTTCGCCTCTGATCTGCCGAGTCCTAGGGTTTATTCAACGAGTCCGCTCCAAGTCGATCCACCCCAGTTCGACTTCGTGTCCTCAGGTAAGGTGCACTATCGCTGGTACTAGCCCCTTTTCCCGTTTTTTCAGAGGCTTTAGGGGCGTTGTTCGGCAACCGATTCTGAGCTTCCCCACTTACAGATTCCTTGTACTCATGATCCTTATAGTCTCGAATCCATTTTGGGATCTGCTGCAAGTTGCACGACTTGAGCCTATCATGGTGCATAATATTATTTTGGCGACGTCTCCAGATTAAATAAGTTGTGTCAGACTTTACTTTAGCCACCATGCCAGGGCCCAACCATACAGACTCGACCTTACCAACATTCCACCGCCAATACACCAAATCCCTGACCTTATATTTCCTTTCATGAAGATGGAGGTCATAATCTCTTTTCATCAACTTTTGAGCAGCACACAATTTTTCCCGTGCTACTTCATGGGACAACCTGAGTGATCCCTCAAGTCCCGAAACATATTTGTCAACTACCCCTCCCCCCATTTACCAAGGATTCCCCTGGGGGAGGCCTAAACACAAGGGTGGCAGGGCTGTTCACTTCTCGCCCTAACATGAGACGATTGGGGGTATACCCCGTATGACGGTTGATTGCGGAGCACAGTGCCCCAGCCAACAAACCCAAGTGACTGTCCCAAGCCTTAACGTGGTTGTCCACATAGCACCGACCGCATCCATAAGAGTGTGGTTATAACGCTCCACCTGCCTATTGCCCGAGAGTCTGTATGACGTAGTCTGTGACTTGTGCATGACAAGCAGGTCATAGACCTTTCGGAACAACTCGCTCTCAAAGTTTCAGCCCAGGTCGGTGAAAATCTCAAATGGGATACCCGAACCGCACAAAAAATTCCTTTATTGCCGCTCGCGGTCACCTCAGCGGTCTGGGAGAGCAATGGCACACACTCGACCCACTTGGTGAAACTATCCACCATCATGAGCATATACTCATTACCCGATTCAGCGCGAGGGAGTGGTCCCAGAAAGTCCAAATGAACCTTTTCCATTGGGGTTCCCGCTTGATAACTTTTGAGCCCAGATCGCAAGGGCAGAGAACCACGTTTGTTCCAACAGCAAATGTCACACCTAAACACATAGGTTTTGATATCAGTGCACCAATAGAAGTTATCCCGAGCCCTGCCCTTTGTGCGTTGCACCCTTTGGTGCCCCAAGCTCGGGATATTGTGCAATAAAGACAAAACCTCATTTACGTAAACTCCTCGGGACCAGGAGTCGGTCTGGGTCAGGGGCATTTACTTTCCATATCACGCCTTTATCGTCTAACTTGAATTGACTACTTTCTAGGTAATAGCATTTTTCCTCAGGCCCTGACAAGACTAGTTCATTTTCCCTCGGTGTTAACCTTGATTTTAGAAAGTCCATGAGGAAACGAAAAGCTGGATCAGCGTGCTGCTTTGCTGCAAGTTCTTCTGGGTCGTACGAAGCTAATGAAATACCCTTGAAATCCGACCCATTCCCTGTGGAAACCGCACTGTCCCCCGACAGCTGTCGCACGGCAAGATTTTCATCCTGGATGGTGCCCTCAACCAAACATTGCAGCGCCGAATGAGAGTCGCACACAACAGTCATACATACTTGCGGTAACCGTCCGTCTTTGAGGTTCACCCCTGAGTATGCCTGCTAGAGCGGCCCAGTTGCAAGAAACCGGTTCACAGACGGAGCTATAGAGACTCCAATTTCTCTTTGACAAAGGGCATAGAGCTGTCTTGAAATTTTACTCTCTGAGAATAGAGAGGTAAGCGGCTCTATATCATCTACCTCCTCAAAGAATTCATGCCATCGCTCATGAGCCCTTCGGCAATAACGACACCCTCCGCACGGAAGATAAAACTGTGAATGGAGAGCGCACGGTGAAAGCAAGCTGAACGAACGGTGAACGAGCGGTGAGCGAACGGAAAAATGGTAAAGTAGAACGTTTCAGGGACTGTAAGATATCTCATAAACTTTATAAAATATCTTGTATATTAAACAAGATATCTTATAAAGTTTATGATATATCTGTAAAAGATAGAAGATATCTTATAAATTTATTTTTTTAAGCTATCTTATAAAATATCTAAAATATCTCATATGTTTTATAAGAAGATATCTCATAAATGAATTTTTTAAGATATCTCATCAACTTTATGAGATATCTTATGAAATATACGGGATATCAAATATGTTTTATAAGATATCTTATACATGTTATAAAAGTAAATTCATATTGTTATGGGTCAGAATTACCCAGCAGCAGAATTTACTAACAAAGGCAGTCAAACAAGTATGATATTTATTTGCAATTATTGAAAGAAAATTATAATAATAACAAAGTACTAACTTACAATAGGTGAACAATTAACAATGTGCGTGCCGAGTTGAATCTGTATACAAAACAAATCACAAATCGGCTGTTAATTTCCAACAAAATTCCTAAGTCCTAGTTCCAGTTATAGCATAATCCAAAATGCCTAAAGTGCTTGTCTAACCAGAGCTTATCGGCTAAATTCACATTGCATTCATATAATCAGAATAAATTTTCTGGTACATTCTTGAAAGACACAGTTCGTCATCTTTCTACTACGTGATAAACATTGAACTTTAGAACAAACTAGGTCACAGATTTCACTCTAAGTACAAGTACAGTAAAATATCTCTATCTCGAAGTCCGAGGGACCTCGAAAAAACTTCGAGATATCCGGGGGTTCGAGATATCCAAAATCGATCTGGGATATTTTTTTTGAAGGAGGATATTTGATGCATAGTATGGGATTTGCATTATAAACAAAAACCCTGTTGCCGTTTCTTATAGTTTAATACAAGTTGATAAATTAATATTGTGGAATTTCAAAGACAAACATTTTATTTTTTTTTAATATATATAAACATCCAATTGAATTCACAATGTGTTTCAAAATTAAGATGATCGTGCCTGAATGCTTACTTTAAGTTTACTGATGTCCAGGCTCGACTGGGATGTATAGTTATTGCGCTGTAATGAAAGAACCTATCACGTAAGAAACAAAAAAGACGGATTTTTAAAAAAATCAAACTTTTAAATGTTTATTAAATAAATTTTCGTGTTTTCTCTGTACTAGTTTTAATGATGAAGCGTATACTATTAAATGCATTATCTATATTAAGAGCATTACCTTCAAGCGTACTTCGATGATTTCGTGCGTTTATCTAACCCACATGTTAATGATAGAGCGTGTGTCATTCAAAACAACATCCCTGGAATCGGGTGTGTTAGTGGCGGTGAACTTTAGCCGTAATGTTGAAAGGCTTCACTAATCACCCAAGCTGTTGAATCATTTATTGCGACCTGGGTTTACCCGGAAAAGGCGAGCGTGGATTAGCGGTCATTAATTATAATTGATTATAATTGATGTAGCCGCGGGTGTGAATGTGTGACTTAACGACGCCAGGTATGGTAAGCAGAGCATAAAATTGACTGTACTTCGAGATAAACCAGGTGAATTTAGGGTATGGGACCTTGAAAATACTTCGACATAATCGGAGTATTCGAGATTAGCGTTTTCGAAATATCATATATAAGTTTTTTTAATCATTTATGTAGGGAAAACGGCCGGGACCGGCGGTCGACTTCGACTCAAGCGGGGTATTCAAGATAAACCATATTCGAGATACAGATATTTTACTGTATTACACAACAATATGATACTTTATATAGTTTATAAGATATCTTATAAAAATTCATTTATTAGATATTTTATAGAAATAGAAAATATTTTATAAAGTTTAAGAAATATCTTATAAAACATATAAGATATCTTATATGTTTTACAAGATATCTTATAAAATATATGAGATATATTGTAAAATTTCTTTTATAAGATACCTTATAACAGTTATAAAATATCTTATAAGAGTTAATGAGATATCTTAAATCAAAAAACGTTAATAAGACATCTTATACAATTTATGAGATATATTATATACTATATAAGATATCTTGTATAAAAAACATATTAAGATATTTTATATCTTATATAAGATGTCTTATAAGATTTGTGAGTTATCTGTTCAGAGGAATAAATGTAAAAATGACATGCCACAAGGATGGTATGGAAGAGTATTGTGTTGCTAAAATGTTGCAACTCGTGTGTTTGCAGAATAAATTCACATCAAATTCCATCCAGAAATGCCCAGCTTTTTTGTTTGTTGACTTTGTATCGTACTTGACCTGAGTCACAAATGTGTGCAGGTATGTGTGTGTGTAATGCAAAACAAACTTTATTGCACATGAATGCACACACATATGCATGCATGCACACAAATATATACACACATGCACGTGTATGCACGCACACACTCACACTGTCACTCAAATACACAGACACACACAAACGAATACACACACACATGAACACACACCCTTTTTGCAAAACAAAAGCAAAGTTGATGTTTGGGACAGGGGGCTTGGATGGCGACCATTCTTGCTAGGGTATGGCCTAAAATTGAAGACCATTAGTGTCCACCCTCACGGCACATTCGGTTGCTGGGCGATGATACATGCGGCATGTTTGGTCGCTGGTGACGAAATGTGCGGCACGAATGGTTGTCAGCAACCAAATGTGCCGCACGTATCGTCGCCAGGCGACCAAACGTGCCGTAACACGGGTACTCACCATGCACTTTCCCCACATCCAACCACCCCAGACCTCACAGATGGTGTAACTCTAGTTGCAGCCCCAACGGTTGGGGATTTTGAAAAACGCACGTTTACCCTATGCCTCCTTCTCTTGGCGGGAGTTTGGTGGAGCTGGGGACTCGGACCTAGGTCGGTTAGGGCACTTGCGATGATAATGCCCAGACTGATGACACTCAAAACATTGAACCCCATCCGCATGCGTCATCTTTGCTAGCCATGCAGATGACAAGTACAGACCCCTGTTGGCGCCGATGAGGGCTCGGGGAAAACTCCCTGCCTACTTTGAGTGACCTTACTCTCACTACCACGCATTGATCTATCCCAGGGCACCTCTCCAGATTTGGGTGAGCTCGCCTGACCCCAACTTTCATAAGAAGCTCTACGTTGAGCTGGTGAAGGAGACCTAGACTGCTCCCCACCTGATGACCGACTGTCACATGAAATAGAACGCACCCCTTTACGATGGTGGGCTAAGGCCTGGCGACTAAGTTGGTATGTCTTTATTTGCTGAACAGCCTCATCAATATTAACGGGGGTTGTCGATCAACCTCGGGCCTGCTCGCACATCTAAACATCCCATCGCGAATCGCAGGACTGCCTGCTCCTGGAGCACTTGACCAGGAACCCTTGCCCCTAGAGCACACTGTGCAGTTTCCATGACGCGGTCCCCCCACTGCTCTAGACTCTCCTTGGCCGCCTGAATCATGGAGTTGAATTCGACCTGCGAGGCTGCCTGCAGGGTGCCTTTACTAAAACGCTGTTTGAATCGGGCAGTTATTTCGTGGAATGTCATGTCCTCCCCACGTGATGAGAGGAGATGAAAATACCTTAGTGCAGGCCCCTCAACAGAGACGCTGAGGGCCAATAAGCTGTCATCATCATTCCACCCATAGTAGCGAGCTAATGTTCTAAACTTGGCATAGAACAAACCCCACTCAAGGCCACTAGTATACTTGAGGCTTTTAGCCTCAGCTGGAATATTGCGCCTTGGCTTAGATGAATCACTACGAGATGACCATGTGGGCGTTGATCCAGAGAACTTCTCTGAGGTCCCCAGAGAAGTACTTTCCCTAACTGATGGGGGTGCAAATCAGAGATGGGGTAATCGTAATCAGTAATCGTAATTGATTACAATCGATTACATTTTTTTAAGTAATCGTAATCGTAATTGATTACATTTGTTTTTGAAGCAAAGTAATCGTAATCGTAATCAATTACTTTGGCAAAGTAATCGTAATTTATGATTACAATAATGATTACAATGATTACTTTATATTCATATTAAAATAATTATTTAATAGATAACAGTTGCAGCTTATGTATGTTATGTGTGCCATCATAAGATTTATCCATATCTATATGATATTATACTTACAGTATTTGCATGTATTCAATAGCTACTAAGGTCTAAATCTGTTTAAATTAAACTTAATAATCTGAACTAGTATACCCTCTTATTAATAAAACCAGTAAATATTTGTTGTTTTTCTTGTTCAAAAGCATATAATCATGATTACTTTTCACAGTAATCGTAATTGTAATAAATTACTTTCAAAATATGTGTAATCGTAATCGTAATCGTAATCATAGATTTTCAAAGTAATCGTAATCGTAATCAATTACATTTACAATGTAATCGCCCCATCTCTGGTGCAAATGGAACTTCACTGCCTACTGAACCCAGTCCAGCTGCTGGATTTCTGAAAGTGACTACAGACACAGACCCACTAGTGGGCTGACCCCTATATCCCTGCCCCAGGGCAGAACATGGGTGGCTCTGGGCCTTGAGGGATTCCGTACTTGTGTGCACATGTGCTCCTGGGTGCATAGGGTGGCCCAACATATCAGGGCTTGATACACTCACATTACTGTAGAGGGGCTTCCCCCAGGGCACAACCCCCCCTACTGTCTCGCCACTGTGTCCCCCCACTAACACTTTGACTGGGAGATACTACACCCGGGTTACTGCCAAACCCACTAGAAACAGGGACTCTGGGTGGGTCTTGTGTAGTCCCTTGTCTTGATTGAACCCCTGTGAGAAAACTGTACTGCTCTGGTAGGGGGCAACCCAAGTGTTGCTTGGGATACTGGTCGCATAAATGGGAACATCCGACCCAAGATTCCCTGTAATACTACTCGAGCTAGTCATATTTGGGCTGCTCACAGTATTACTACTAGTACCGATATCCTCCTTGGAACTGGGTTCCTGGGAGCGGTTACCCCCTGAAAGATCTGACAAATCCGCAAGTATTTGGGTCATTTGAGCTAAATTGGATGCCATCATGGTCTGAGTGGTCTCTAATGCCCCCAACATGGTCATGACCTGATCATTTCCTTGTGCAGCTCCCAGCCCTTGGCTTTGTTCATTCCCAGTTGTCCCCATAGCAGAGATCGAATTCGATTCCCTTGGGTGATGGACATATCTACTTCCCCAACCACAGTACTGCCAAACCACCCGGTCTAGCCACATTACCCTCCAGGACACCCATGCCACTCATGAGCCTGGGACTCCCCCTACCCAAACTAAATGACCATTGCTTTTGGCTCATACTGATATTGTTCCTGCCTGACAACTTTAAACAAATGCAAATACATACTGCTGTACTATGGGCCTAGCACAAGATCAGATCAACAGGAAAATGAATATGTGAAATTGCATAAATTTACTCATACTAAATTCACAACGACTCATTTAATGCTTTAAAAATCAAATTGAATTAAATCAAAATTGATTACATGTGGCCAAACAGCGTGGTGTTCCCTATATAGGCATCGCTTTGGTCTCAAAAGATCGCCATATATCCTATCGGCGACGCCAATGAAGTGATTTCCCCAAACAGTAAAAACAACCAAATCGTTTTAGGTGGGAATCATATATAATAAATCACTGATCCAACAATAAACTAACAATATACAGATTAATACTGCTGAACTCTTGATATGGTGTCCAACTAGTCGGAACACGCGGGAAGAGAGAGATAGATAAATGGGCATTCTAGCCCGCGAGCTTAAATATAGAATAATAACCCCCCCCCCCCCCCCCAAATACACTACATTGTTTCATGTGTGTATATATGTAATATAATATTTTGTGCACAAAATGATGCATTTACATATCCTGTGTTTTCTCCGCCTGAGGGTTTCCCTTAGGGTTGGGACGATACATCGGTGCACCGATGCATCGCGATATTTTTTCTGACGATCTACATATCGATACACCCACTGAAATAACGATACTTCCATTTAATCCAAAAAAATCCGAACGGAAGAATTCAGTTATTTTACACTCGAAAGTGAAAGTAAAAGTACGATATGATTGTCAAAAATGGCGACGAAGCAGGACTTCGTCAAATTAGTAATACCAACTGGCGCTAAATCTGCGGTTTGGGACTCATTCGGGCTACCTGTTTATGAGAAAAATGGGGTTCGAACCACAGATAAATCAAAGGTAGTCAAGTAACTATGGTGCTATTTCATTTCTAGTCAAAACTATGATGTGAATTTGTTTTTCCCTTATTAAATTTGAAAGTTTGAAACTCTTTTTACAGTCTTTTACTAACATGAAAAGTATCGCGATATATATCGTATCGTGTCTATGGTATCGTGATACGTATCGGATCGGCTTTATGCTGTATCGTCCCACCCCTAGTTTCCCTTAAATTTTACAAAGCCAGCATTTTAGACTTATGTGCACTAACATCATATACATGTTATAGAATTTATATTATTGTATAATATTATGATTTTAATAGGCCTAGTGGTTTGTGAATTAAATTTATGTGTTGTAAGACTGAAAATTAACATGGGGGGGGGATGTATCATGGAGACTTAGGGCCTTATGACTCTTATTTAAAAGATAATTAAAACATAAGGGATTTTTCATTAATTTTTTTTTTGTATATTTCTAAACATATTTTCACTTTACCCTGTGTCTGGTTATAGCTGACAATTAAGTCTTAAATTGTTTCCATCGTCTGTCAATATTACTGATGCTTAAGCGATTGACGTATTCCGGATACGAAAATAGTCTCTTTTTAGATACATGAAGAAACCACGTGATACCTTGCAATCACTGCCTTAAAACTACAATTTTATTAAACTGAAAAGCTGTATGTTAATGTTTCTATACAGATCAATGTTTCTGTATCAGGAAAGTTTTGTTGCAATCCACCCCCCCCCCCCTTCTATTTCAGACTTACTTGACACCTTTCATTGATTTAAAATTATTTGTCTTACAGATTTTGTAATCATGAATTTAGGATGCTTAGTGCAGTTTATAGGATTCATCACAAAAAACAGGTTTTTGTTTTCAGATAATGAGAATGATATAGACATGATAGAAGTGGAAAAAGATTGTGACTATTTTAGTATGAAAAAGGATTTGTCAACAAATGGTAATGTTATTGAATATACTTACACAACTGCATGTACATTAATTAATTGTCTTTATTGGTAAAGAAGTTGCAAGAATTTATATGCATGTAAGTGATTATTTTCATATACCAATTTAATTGAGCTGAAACCCATACAACCTAAGGTTACATGTATGTAAAGTGAGAACATGCAAAGACAATATGTCATTGAATTTTTACAAAAAATTCCAATGATTATGTTGTCATTGTTTGTTTATGTATTGCTATTTTATTGATGAGGGGAAAATATATCTTTTCTAGATGCAGAAAGGAAACGAAATAAAAAAGATTCCTGTACACTTCAATTCACAAAGGTAAATTAATAATTGCAATACTGTATAATGGGTATTTTCTGTTGTGGACATTTTTGCAATTGCATGGATCTCTAAAATTATGCATGTTCAATTTATGTGGTTGCATTATACCTATCTATATACTTATATGTATCGAGATATATATATGTATTATACCCATCAATGTATCGTTCTTCGATACTGTGGATTTCACAGCGTGTGATCTGGTTTTCCGGATAACCATACTGGTTTTCTGATTCCGTATCAGTATCCTCTGAAACTGATGCCGTCACAATGCATCAGCGCAACGTTATTTGTGGAAAATATTGACCGCGTCACAAACGAAACTGCGTACACAAAACATAATTTCATGGTATGTCTGTGTTTTTGATAATTTGGATTACATTTATTATCTTATAAATGTGGATTTAAAATGCATAAGGGGGTATATGATAAATTTATCATTATACCCCCCCGAACGAAGTTCTGGGGGGGTATATAGGAATCACTCTGTCTGTCTTTCTGTCCGTCCGTCTGTCTGTCTGTCTGCAGATTTGTGTCCGGTCCATAACTTCTTTGTTCTTTGACTTAGACATACCATATTTGGCACACAGGTGGATCACCATGAGACAATGTGTCGAGTACCTTCACGACCTCTATATGATCTTGACCCTTGACCTCAAGGTCAAAATTAAAGGTTTTTTACAATGGATTCGTGTCCAGGCCTTAACTTCTTTGTTCTTTGACATAGGCATACCATATTTGACACATAAGTGTATCACCATGAGACGATGTGTCATGTACCTTCATGACCTCCATATGACCTTGACCTCAAGGTCAAAATTAAAGGTTTTTACAATGGATTCGTGTCAGGGCCATGACTTCTTTGTTCTTTGACACAGGCATATCATATTTGACACATGAGTGTATCACCATGAGACGATGTGTGGAGTACCTTTATGACCTGTATATGACCTTGAACTTTGACCTCAAGGTCAAAATTGATTATAGGGTTTTGACATAGTCATACCATAAGACATGGGTGTATCACCAAGAGACTATGTGTCATGTACATTCATGACCTCTTTATGACCTTGACCTTTGATCTCAAGGTCAAAATTATAGGTTTATGCCATGGATTTGTGTTCGGACTATATCTTCCATTTTCTTCTACAAAGGCATACCATATTCTTACACTCAGGAAAGAGGTAATTTATACCTATTTACAACACCCTTTGGGAGATTGGGGTGAGCGGAGGGTATTCTTAGTGAACATTGCTCACGGTACATCTTGTTACTACAGTAACTTGATCCGAAGAGTCGGATCACGTCTTGTTGACAGGTGCAGATCATCAGATCAAACTTGACGCTTCGCGTCTCGTGTGATCTGATGATCTGTGCCTGTCAACTCAACGTGATCCGACTCTTTGGATCAAGTTACTGTAGTAATAATATATATATATTGCATTTGTAATTTTTGCAGATTTTTTTATATCTGCAAAAAATGGACATCCTCAGAAAATACCATTATACAGTATTTCAGAATGTTACAAAGGGCACTGTTTTGATTACAGAAAACACCCACCATTATAGATCTACACATTTTTATATGACGGTCACTGAACGGGACGTATTATGTTATGATGCTGTCCATGTGTCTGTCTGACTGGCTGGCTGTCCGTCCGGGGTCATGTTTTCCGGACTTTTTCCCGTAACAGATGCATATACAACTTTGAAAGAGTGAGTTTGCATTTCAGCTGGATTGGTCCATCCTTGACCTACTTTAAGGCTATAAGTAGGTCAAACAGTTTTCCAGACTTTTTTTCTTACAGATAGATATTGCCCTGAAATTTACTCATAAGTTTCCTTTCAGAGGAATACAAGTTCACTTTGCATTTCAGCTGAATTGGTTCATCTGTTCGTGACGTACATTAGGACTTAAAGTAGGTCAAACAGTTTTCCGAGCTTTTTTTCATTGTGGATACAGATGTTGTCCTGAAATTTAGTCACAGGTTTTCTCTTGGAGGATTACAAGTTCAGTTTGCATTTCAGCTGGATTGGTCCGTCCTTGACCTACTTTGGGGCTAAAAATAGGACAAGCAGTTTTCCGGGCCTTTTTTTCATTACGAATACAGATATTGTGCTGAAATTTAGTCACAGGCTTCTTGTCGGAGGAATACAAGTTCAGATTGCTTTTCAGCTGGATTGGTCCATCCTTGAACTACTTTTCAGCTAAAAATAGGTCAAACAGTTTTTCGGGCTTTTTTTCATACGGATACAGGTATTGCCCTGATATTTAGTCAAAGGCCTCCTCTCAGAGGAATACAAGTTCAATGTGCATTTCAGCTGGATTGGTCCATCCTTGATCTGTGTTTTGGAAAAAATAGGTCAAACAGTTTTCCGGGCTTTTTCATTTACAGATACAGATATTGCCCTGATATTTAGTCAAAGGCTTCCTCTCAGAGGAATACAAGTTCAGTTTGCATTTCAGTTGATATTCATTTGATAATTAGTACCTTACTTTGCCATAACAAGTTACAGATCAAGTTCGAATTTTGTCTCGGTCTGTTGATTTTTCATTAAGTTATGGCCCTTGAACATAAAAAAATAGCATGAATTGTTAGTTTACATCCTAGTTTCTTATCTCTGTAGAAAAGAGTACTACACTCATTAAAACTTCTAGCATAGTAATACAACAATATAGCTAAATTATTCTTGATCACCTACATGTCACAGTTTATTGATATGGTTAAAGGACTCAACGCATGTTTCTAAACTTTTTCATCAAAATTAATTCTTTTCATGCCTTAAACTACTTTAAATGTGTTTTATATGAAATATTTTGCGTAGTTTTGGAGTTTGAAAGCGATGAAATTCAAATCAAAACAAACACCCAATCACTTTTTCAAAAACCACTTGAACAGAGACCCAGATAAGCTGCAAGAAAATGGATATATGGAAGCTTATAAGCACTGGTAGGCCTACAGCATACATTCTGTTTTGGTCTTCAAATTCAATACACACTCGGATCAACTGACCTTCACCTTGTAACAACATATACAATGTAACTTGTGCTCTCAGTTTCTACCAACTGGTAAATTTACGAAAAATTTAATGATACAAAATAATTGAACTTTTAATTATAAAAATAATAGACTATTGTAGTTCCTAAAATTATAATTATAAAATTATTTCCTCATTGAACTCATAAAATCTTTCAAGAGTGCATCAGTATAATGCTGTGCTCCCGCTTCCTATCGAGGTCCTGATCGCAATTCAAAAATAATAATAAGATTGCTTTATTAAAATAAAATAATGTGATTTCCACTTTAAATTTGATTATAGTTATTGATTTGTGTTTTTATGCCCCCCTTTGAAAAAAAGAGGGCATATTGTTTTGCAACTGTCGGTCGGTCGGTCTGTAGACCATGTGTTGTCCACTCAATATCTTTCGACCCCTTTGCTTAATAACAACCAAACTTGGTACAGGGGTTGCCCCTGGAGAGTAGATGATCCTTATAGATTTTCAGGTCACATGGTCAAAGGTCAAGGTCAAACTGCTGGTCTTTACCCCATGAGGTAGACCATGTGTTGTCCACTCAATAACTTTTGACCCCTATGCATGATAACTACCAAACTTGGTACAAGGGTTGCCCTTGGAGAGTAGATGATCCCTATTGACCTTCAGGTCACATGGTCAAAGGTCAAGGTCAAACCTCTGGTCTTAAGCCTATGTGTTGTCCACTCAATATCTTTTGACCCCTTTGCTTTATAATAGCCAAAATTGATACAGAGGCTTTCCTTAGAGAGTAGATGATCCCTATGGATTTTCAGGTCACGTGGTCAAAGGTCAAGGTCAAACTGCTGGTCTTAACCCCATGTGGTAAACCATGAGTTGTCTGCTCAATATCTTGAGAACCATTCACTTGATTGTAATGATATTTCATATGTGGGTTGATTATAAAAAGAAGAGGACCCCAATTGTTTTTTAGGTCAAAAGGTTAAAGGTCAAGGGTCAATCTACTCTGGACATAGGAATATACTGTCCGCTCAATATCTTGAGAACCCTTTGCTTGACAGACATCAGACTTGGTACACTGGTACATCATCAGGAGAAGATGACACCTATTGGTTTTGAGATCACATGGTCAAAGGTCAAGGGTCAATCTGGACATAGGAATATATTGACCACTGAATGTCTCAAGAATCCTTTGCTTGACAGACATCAAACTTGGTACACTGGTATATCTTTAGAAGAAAATGACCCATATTGATTTTGAGGTCACATGGTCAAAGGTCAAGGGTCAATCTACTCTGGACATAAGAATATACTGTCCGATCAACATCTTGAGAACCCATTGCTTGACAGACATCGACCTTGGTACACTGGTACATCATCAGGAGAAGATGACTACTAATGAATTTGAGGTCACATGGTCAAGGGTCAAACTGGACATAGGAATATACTGTCCGTTCAATATCTTGAGAACCCTTTGCTTGACAGACATCAAACTTGGTACACTAGTACATCTTCAGGAGTTGATGACCCCTATTGATTTTTAGGTCACATGGTCAATCCACTCTTGACATAGGAAGATATTGTGTGCTCAATATTTTGAATTGATGATACTACTCTCAATTATATTTGTGTGTGTGTATAACCCTTTTCAATTTTGCACCATGGGGGGCATATGTGTTTTACAAACATCTCTTGTTTTTCTTTTTCTTTCTTTGTGAAATGCACCTGTGACAGCTAGTAGCTTGGCCTAGGGCATAGTTGTCAACAATGTAACATATTATAATTGGTCTAATCCAAAAATAAATAATGATTGCACTGTTTATTTTAGAAAAACAGCGCCAATTACAGATGTATAAAGGAATAACATTACTGAACAGTTTGTAGACAGTGACCCCTATGAACATTATTTACTCGCAATATTGCTGATTTCATACTTGCTTTCCTCGCTATATTTGGGTATTTACATTGAGCTATTTGTATGCACTGGTGGCGATAAGATATAAAACTCAGGAAATTTGTCAACTTCGATTTAAATGTTGCCCATGGTGAATAAATTAGGCCCCTAAAATCTGAGTTTTTAGTAATACCTCATAGTACTTTCACAATCCGAAGGGCGCATGTGACGTCACTGTACCACGTGGCTACCTCAGAGCTGCCAACCCTCACGATTTTGGCGTAAGGCTTACGATTTTAGGGCCGAAAATATGACTTACGATTTCACTGTACATCTTTCGATTTTCGCTTATTTGACATTTTGAAATTTTTAGAGCTGTCCGTCATTGGTTTTTACTTTTATAATAAGCAAGCTATAGTCGTTACTACGTTTGTTTGCATAGTCTATATCTATATAGAGTCTAGATCATTTTAATGCTTTAAAATAAACAATATGGCAGCTGCTACTGAATGTAAAGCATGTGTTGATGGAAATAACAACAATACTCCCCCAAAGAAGAAAGCCTAATGGAGCTAGAAATTCAAAGAACAATATGCAAGTACACTGTAATCATCTACCGTATTTTGCCGAATATAATACACACTTTTTTTAGAGAATATTTTTGTGTCAGAAAGGGGTGCGTATTATATACCACAATAGGTTTTTGACCTTTTTTTCCAGATGAAACTCGGCGATTAAGTAGTGTAATATTTCACTCAAAGACCAAGGCTTCGGATACTGTACGCCGCGCCTTTTCACGTTCACCTATTTATTAAGTAGAAAATTCGACCTCAAGAAAATTACTACAGAAACGTAAAATTACAGAAAATGTGATATATATACTTACAATATCTAAATAATTCAATTATCATGAAACAAACAGCCAATCAAATTGCATTGGATCTGACTATTCATTACATCGCATGCCGCCATTATTGAAAGCATGTGTACACAATAATGCCTTGACACGTGCTAAAATTGTTGGAAAATAATTTTGTCACTTGCTAAAAGTTTGTTTACTGTAAGTTTTATGAATAGGCCTAATTTTTAATGAAATACTTATTTGAATCTTTGAAATAACTATTCTTGCGTAAAAGCATGTGTTTTACGAAGCCATTGTTGTGTACACTGCTTTTGTTAGATACCCCCTCCGGGTAAAGAAATACCTAACAAATTTTTTTTCCACACATTTTAATAGTCATCGTAGTTAACGAGGAGTTGATAATTTGCATCTTTGTACCTACCATGGTGTGTTGATTACAGTAAAATAAGCGATAGTTTAATTGTTTCATTTTATTTTTATAACATCGGCTATTTGATTGATTTTAAGTTTCAACAAAGGAAATATCGAGTCAGTTAAGACTTTAATGCTACAAAATCTCGTGCTTTGCTGAAATGAACAGGCTTGTCCGGGTTGATATTTCCCTGAAGATTCTCATTGAAGATTACCGCGATGTAGACCTCATCTCAAAAAGTTTGCAAATTATTGTGCGTTGTTTAGAATTCATTATTTCTGCAAAAATATTAAGTGAAAATTAACACCAAGTATAAAATAAAGATTACCGCTTGGTCAAAATTTTTGCTGCGTATTATACACCCGAAGTGCGTTTTTTCACCAACTTTTAGGCTCAAAGTGGGGGGTGCGTATTAAACACCACTGCGTATTATATTCGGCAAAATACGGTATTCGTTTCAAAGTCAGAAAGGGGGAGTTTGTATACGTGTACAATCTGTTTGACAAATCTTCAACATTTCTCACGGCAGCGAAAATGACATAAAAAAAACTTGCCAGAATAACTGATTCAGTAACTAAAATTATATATATAATATATAAAAACTTGCCAGAATAACTGACACAGTAACTGTAAAATTATGCAATATACTAATGTAACTATTTTTTACCCAAGTTTTAGAAAGTAAAATCAATAAAAGATGTATTTGATCTTTTGCAGTAAAATTGTAAAATGTATAACAATTAGTATGTCTAAATTCATTAAATTTGGAATTGAAATGTGCCTAAAATTGCTCAGGTTACATGTTTATTCATAAAAAAATCTCCAGCGGCAGGGGGTCTAGGCAGCCCCCTGACCCCCACCTTACTATTTTCCATTTTATAATGTTGGCAGCTCTGCTACCTGCCTAATTAACTAGACTTTTGAAATCAGGGCTTAGATTTAAGTCTGTATTGTGGTTAATTTATCGCAAAATTTCGGTGAACGAACTATTAGAATTAATTACTATAAGCATATAAAGAAGACAAAATGCATATAATTTTGTATACTTTGAAAACATGAGGTGTACGTCCTTTAATTCAATTCAATTCAATTCTTTATTGGCACTAAAGCACATTATATAAGAATGTGTTGTTAGCCATACATAGATACACATATATATTGATACATTACAAAATATCAAACTGTTGAAAACTTATTTCTAACATTAAAACAGTCTCTGATGTATAGACAGGTTTGTTTTGTAGATACAAGGTTATGTGGATTTAGTAAACAAAATAAGGTATTAATATCTAGTAGTTTAAAGACCTAATTATAAACCTAATTATAAATTTCTCTTTTTTTCCCCTGGTCTAGTCTCTACTCAAATAGTAGTTGATTTCCTATCCTGGTTCCCCAATTTTCCCTTTTACCATAACCTACATACATAATGAACTTTGAATAATTTTGTGGTACAGTAATTTTTGCAAGCGGTAGGGGACTATGTATTGCCATGCAATACTCTCAGAATTCTTGTTTAAATCTAAAGAGTGCAGAATGTACTTCTAGATTCTGGATTTTATACTGTTGATTGGCGTGAAATATGCATGTATGTGCATGCACATGCATGTATATGTACATGTAGTAAATTTTTAGTGTTTAAAATGTCAGGCATGTGAGAGTGTACCTATGTATGATTGATTCTTGTTGTGATGTTGTAGAGCTTCATTGCTTTTAAATTTTTCGACTCTGGGTAGAAGTGAGAAAATTACCATTTTAAGGAAAATGACAATTAAATTTTGTATGTACCCGTAATGTTGGTTTCATCTGAGTTTTGTTTCATTAATATCGCATGATGAAAATGCTTGGTGCGTATGGTAGATCAAAGCAGTAGTACGCCTTAATATTACGATATCATGATTTTGTTCTTCCAATATTGGCCTGGATAATTATAGAATCAGAAATATAAATTCTGGCAGATGGAATTTTGGTCAAAGAATGTTGTCAACTGACATGATAAAGATGAAATTCTTAAATCAACATTCGACGATGAAGATAGTTTTAACAGACCACTGAATCCGTGAATTGTGACAGACGGAATGACCGGCCCCTTTAAGAAGTAAAAGTGTGATGAAATATTATTTATAGTTACATATAGTGCTTCATTTTCTGTTTTAGTGCATGCAGTACACTGTTTTGTATATTTATTTGTAGTGCTAATATGCAATTATGTACAATGTAAGCATATAGGCAAATACACTGCACATGTATATTTCAATTTTAGAGCTTTGAAATGCATGTAAATGGTTTTTTTTTCTTTTAATGCATGGAAATGTTGACATTATCCAGGGATTTTTTACCCCTTGAATTCAGGGGCCAGGGCCTTCAAGTTTGGGAAAAACAGAGATATTTGATTGAAATTGGGAAATTTGTTTCATACAGATAAATAAGAAAAATAAGCAAAAAAATTAACCATTTGATATTTTATTATCAATGTGGCTGGCTTAAGCATGCTTTAATTTCTGGTCTTTGGCAGAGAAAAAACTGTCAATTATTTTGCAACAGAGTCGCACTAAGGTTGGATGGCCCCTCATGGCATATTTTCATCAAAGCATCCATTATATGGAATTTTTAGGCATCATTTTGGGAAAAACACCTGGTTTTCAGCATTGGGAATGGGGCCAAATTTTGGCCCTCTACAGACCCTAAAAAAATCCGTTATCGTAATTTATTTACTAATGCAAATGGTTAAATCCAATGAAAGAATGTATTTAATTCACTACGCATCAATAAAGTAAGTGGTTACTTATTATGTAAATTTAAGATAGAAAATATGTAATTCAGTTATCCGGACGCTTCAATAATCCGGACGATTTTGCTGGGAACCAAAGTGTCCGGATTAACGAGGCTCCACTGTAGTACAATGTCCTTAGCTATTTAAAGTAGATCTTTCATATCTTGTATTTGTATTTCTTATGGCAAGACCTTTCCTTTCATGTCATGATTTTTGACCTTGTGACCTTGAACTTGGAGTTTGACCTACTTTTAAGAAAACATGACATATTAAATATATTTGGAACTATGTTAGATAGGGCTTCATATTTAGGGTCTTCCGTCTCCAACGGAAGACCCTTCTATTATTCTGTTGTTGATTTTTCACTTCTTTTATTATTATTAATATTTTTCTCTTTACACATTTTGTGCAGACGATTTCTCAGAGATGGCTGGATGGATTTCTTTGAAAATTTTAGGGATGATGTATCATGATCTAAACCTGATACATATTCTTTTATTTTTGAAAATTCACTTCCGGTCGAAAGTTATCCCCCTTTTATCGATTTTTAGATGATCATTTTGTGTGGCCAAAATCTCAAAAACGATAAAAGCTAGAGTGCTGAAATTTTCAGTGATGTTAGACGACATGTTGTAGTTGTGCACCTGGATTTTCAAAATTTCCGGAAGTGCCTAGTATGGAAGCTCAGTAGGGGTCGAAAATGGAGTTTAAAAAAGTGCCCAATTTTTTTCCACGTTTTAAATCAGAATTTTTAACTCGTAAATATTTTGCTTAGACATATATAACAAAAGTTGTACAGTTTATTGAGATCTTTCGTGCCATATCAAGAAATGGGCCCATGGGCCTCATGGCTCGCCTGAACCATTGAATTTCTGTTACAATGATTAACTTTTTTCTCACGAAACTTTTGATAAGACATGTAGAATAAAAGTTGTTCGGTTTTGCAAGATCTATCTAATGATATCAAAAAATAGACCTCTGGGCGTCATGGCTCGCCTGAACAGTCGGATTTGTATCATAATTAATAACATTAATAACTTTTTTCTCGGGAAACTTTTGACAAGACATGTAGAACAAAAGTTGTTCAGTTTCGCAAGCGTTAACTAACGATGTTAAGAAATTGGCCTGCGGGTCTCATGGCTCACCTGAACAGTTGGGTTATCGTTGCAATCTATGATATTTTTGTCAAGAAACTTTTGATAAGACATCTAGAACAAAAGTTGTTCAGTTTTGCAAGATCTTTTGATAAGACATCATGTAAAAGGCGAACAGGCCTCATGGCTCACCTGAACAGTTTGATTAGTGTCACAATCAATAACTTTTTTCTGGAGAAACTTTTGATAAGACATGTAGAACAAAAGTTGTTCAGTTTTGCAAGATCTTTCAAACGATATCAAGAAAAAGGCCCATGGGCCTTATGACTCTCCTTAACAGTCTGATAAATGTTGCAATCAATAACTTTTCTCAAGAAAATTTTGATAGGACATGTAGAACAAAATTTGTTCAGTTTTGCGAGATATATCTAGAATGATATATTAAAAAAAAGGCCTCCGGGCGACTTGACTCGCCTGATCAGTCGATTTTGTATTGCAGTAAATAATATTATTAACTTTTTTCTCGAAAAAGGCTGACCCCTTTCATTAATGGTCGAGAGGGGCAGAGAGTCTTTAATTTATAACACTTAAATGATCAATATTTGTAAAACATTACCGAAGATAAGTTGTACGTCTATACATTATTTTTGTATCATTATTTATGAACGAAAATCTCGGTCAAATTCTTATCTCATCACATCTAAAATTGGACGGAAGACCCACTCATTGCTCGCAACGAGATCGCATCTAGTTTGTATATATATTCTTTATGGCAAGACCTTGTACACAATGGTGTTTGATCTTTTGACATTGGAGTTTGACCTACAGTCAAAACTGCCATAGCAACCCACTGTATTAAGCGACTCACTGTCGTATGTGACCATAAAAAGTCCCCCCCAAGAAGTTGCTCTATATATTGTACCTGTATTAAACGACCACCTGTCTTGATGTGACCAATGACCATGATTTTTAAAACCTTTTCGTGTATTTTCACGAAATTTTACCTTTATTTAACGACTGTACATTTTTCCATTACAACGCGATTAATACTTTTGATTTTGGTTGAGCCGACTATTCTGGGAATTATCGCCCCTACACTTTCGTTTTCAAATGCACGACTATTCTGGGAATTATCGCCCCTAACACTTTCGTTTTATAACGCATAGTTTGGCGGTGATCTTGTTTAGTAGGCCCTCTGAATTAATTTCCAGAATAATGACCAGAACTAGTGGCTCACTTCGAGATGTCCCGAATATTTGACACGTCCGAGTTCAAGACAGTTGCCTGCATTAGTTCAAAGCTTAAAAGATTTGCTGTGCATTTACAATGGATATGTTGATTTATTTAATGTTTCTCAAATTGAATAACATATTCCCAGCATGTATTGTACAAAAGGAGACACAACACTTCATCATTTGCTTTCTTACCACAAGTATTGCATTTTTAAGTTACACTGTACAAGTAGGCTATACATGATTGATTGATTAAATATTGTTTAACGTCCCTGTTGAGAATATTTCACTCATATGGAGACGTCACCAGAGCTGGTGAAGGGCTGCAAAATTTCAGCCTATGCTCGGCGCTTATGGCCTTTGAGCAGGGAGGGATCTTTATCATGCCACACCTGGTGTGACACGGGACCTCGGTTTTTGCAGTCTCATCTGAAGGTCCTTCATTTAGTCGCCTTCTACAACAGGCAAGAGGTACTGAGGACCTATTCTAATCCGAATCCCCACGGGACGGCTATACATAAATACTCTTTACAACAAAGTGTTTATAAGTTTTAGAAAATTTACATGCAGTTCATAAATGAGATTTAAATCTCATGTAAATGTGTAATATGAAATGCATGTTTATCATTTTTAAACAGATTAAATGTAATTTTTGATGAATAATAAATCATGATACAACACATTGTTTTCTAGATTTTTAACTACAGTGTATTATTAATTTTATTTTACAACTATTAAAACCGTACTTGATATTCTTAATGATAAATTCCAAATAGATGTAGTAATTTTCTCCATTGTACAAATTATTTGCGAAATTTTATCCATTAACTGCGGAAATAGGCAACCTGTATTAAGAGACCGCCTGTCATATGTGACCTTTTTTCCATTCTTCATTGGACAGTCTCTTAATACAGGTTTGACTGTACTTTAAAAAAAAAATCCCTGACCTATTCAATATCTTCTGAACTATTCAAGGTAATTAAGGCTTGCAGACCTTGATGTATTTGTGACCTTGACTTGGAAGTTGTCTACTTTTAATAAGAAAAAATCTTACCTACCAGGGTATTTAATATCTCCTGAAATATTTAAGATAAAGCTTTCATATTCTATATATATAGATTTCATATGGCAAGGTCTTTCATATCATACCATGATATTGTGACCTTGGTCTTATCCAGAACAGCAAGATCAAGTTAGTCATATTGGTGTTGAGGCATCCAGTATCATGTGAATTCATTTTCAGTTATGTTGTGATCTGGCCTTTGGGGCTACAGGGTTCGAAATTAACTTTTTCAAGCACTAGTCCGTTCGGACTAGTCACTATTGATGTTCACTAGTCCGCAAAGCATTTCACTAGTCCGTCCAGTATATCAAAAAATGATCTTCATTTTAATCAAACTAAACACATCACAGTTGCAAACAGTTCAATTTCTGACACCTATAGAAGAAAAAGAGACCACCATATTGAGTTAATCCTTTGATAAACGTCCATAAGTGCGTTCGAGATTGACGTTCCTGTTGTTTTGGTATTCAGACCTTAGAGTCACAGGAGTTCGAAATTTTATCAATAAAGTCAATAAAATTCACTCGATTGACCAAGTCATGAGCTATAGTGTTATGAACTACTGTGTTAGAGTCGCGAATGACGAGAACATGTGCATACAAACGTGCATGTTCTCGGACCACACTACTTGCAATTCTTGCACCTAGAACACGTTCTCGTGATGTGTACTCGGCGTTCGGAATCGGCAGGAATTTGACAATGTGTGCTCGTTCGAAGAACGGCGGTCTCAAACGCACTCCATGTGTTTGGAAGATCAGACTGTCATAGTCATGCAAACACCTGACCATGCAGGTAATCAACCATAAGTTCAAACATCTAAGAGACTCAGACAAATCTTGCTAAAATCTTTACCAATTCAAAATTGATTTCCGGATTTTCACTAGTCCGTACGGACTAGTGCTATAGAGAGTTCACTAGTCCGACATGTTTTCTACTAGTCTCGGACTTACGGACATGAGTTAATTCCTGGGCTATGTTTGGGAAGCAATATGAGGTCAAATTTTTTTATAAGAATAAAGATTGATAAAAGAAATCTTTAAAAAATCACAACACATGAACAATGACAGGGCCAAGATGACATAAGTGAACAATGTGGCCCATGGGCCTCTTATTAATTTCATCTCACTATTTCAGATAGCACACAAACACATGGTAGTAATTAATACTTTAATACTCTCTTTACAAGTGTGTTGGTAGGGAATGATAGAGTTAAGACTTGTACTCTTATATTGAATTTATCCTTGTTTATACTCAGAAGACAGCATGTAATTATTCACAAATATTTTTCATGGGGAAAGAATGCATTTAAATGACATTGAGTGACTAGCTTGGTCCATAAAATTAATAACTTAAAATATTGTTGAAATTTTCTAATTTTGCGATTTTGCAGCAAGAAATTTTTTTCAGTAGTAGTATGCAATGATAACTTTGACATATATTCAGAATCAAACTTACTTGACTTAAATGCAAGTATATATGATAGTGACAAGAAAGGTCTTCATGGTCCAAGGAAAGTACTGAGAAAAGGTCATATAAATGAACAACAAGTTGAGTACATGTACATGAATAACTTATCAAGAAATTTTTTTGGAACCACACTCCTCATGTTTTCTTTCAAGTTGTCAGGTAATTTTACTATAATTCCAGTTTGTGTAGTTACAATTTTAGTTCATATTTAAATTCAGAAACCAAGAAAGGGACTACTAGATGAGGAGAGTGAATGAGGTTCATCAATTGATGTTGATCCTGAAGCCATTAAAGAAATAAGCAGTGAGCTTCATTTTACCTGTAAGCCTAAAAGTAAGCTATTTGTTTAACAATTTCATTTGTTTCATTTTAATTAGCTTGCCTGAGCTAGCTTTTTTAATCGCTCATTGTCTATATAGATCATTCTGTCTGTTGTCCATTGAGAGGTTAATCTGTAATCTTTGCACATTCTCAACTTCTCCAAAACCACTGGGTCAATTTCTACCAAACTTGGTAGAGAGCATCCTTGACTGAAGAAGCTTCAATATTTATGCCCTCCTTTGAAAAAGAGGGAGCATATTGTTTTACACCTGTCTGTCTGTCGGTCGGTCTGTAGACCATGTGTTGTCCGCTCAATATCTTGAGAACCATTCACTTGATGATAAAGATATTTCATATGTGGGTTAGTTATGAGTAGAAGAGGATCCCTATTGTTTTTCAGGTCAAAGGTCAAGGGTCAATCTACTCTGGACATAGGAATATAATGTCCGCTCAATATCTTGAGAACCCTTTGCTTGAAAGACATCAAACTTGGCACACTGGTACATCCTAAGGAGTAGTGACCCCTATTGATTTTGAGGTCATATGGTCAAAGGTCAAGGGTCAAAATGGGCATAGGAATATACTGACCATTCAATGTCTAGAGAACCCTTTGCTTGACAGACATCAAACTTGGTACGCCAGTACATCTTCAGAAGAAGATGACCCCCATTGATTTTGAGGTCACATGGTCAAAGGCCAAGGGTCAAACTGAACATAGGAATATACTGTCCGTTCAATATCTTGAGAATCCTTTGCTTGACAAATATCAAACTTGATACACTGGTACATCTTCAAGAGAAGATGACCCCTATTGATTTTGAGGTCACATGGTCAAAGGTCAAGGGTCAAACTTGACATGGGAATATACTGTCTGCTCAGTATCTTGAGAACCCTTTTCTTGACAGACATCAAACTTGGTACACTGATACGACTTCAGGAGAAGACTACCACTATTGATTTTGAGGTCACATGGTCAAAGGTCAAGGGTTAAACTGTACATAGGAATATACTGTCCGCTCAATATCTTGAGAACCCTTTGCTTGACAGACATCAAACTTGGAACACTGGTACATCTTCAGGAGAAGATGACTACTAATTATTTTAAGGTCACATGGTCAAAAGTCACGGGTCAAATTGGACATAGGAATATACTGTCCGTTCAATATCTTGAGAACCCTTTGCTTGACAGACATCAAACTTGGTACACTGGTACATCTTCAGGAGTTGATGACCCCTATTGATTTTTAGGTCACATGGTCAATCCACTCTTGACATAGGAAGATATTGTGTGCTCAATATTTTGAATTGATGATACTACTCTCAATTAAATGATGTGTGTGTGTATAATCCTTTTCAATTTTGCACCATGGGGGGCATATGTGTTTTACAAAGATCTCTTGTTTATTTTATTTTTCAAAGGAAGGGTCATACCCCCTTTTAAGTGGATATAGTCAAAAATAAGTAAAAACGAGGTAAATCTTCTCAAGAATCGCTGGACTAGAAAACATGAAACTTACATGAAACCTTCCTGATGTAGCATCGATTCAAAGTTGTTCAAGTGATGACCCCAGGGCCACAATAGGGGAACAAGTTTTACTTTCAAATATATACTTATAAAAATACACCAGGGTTTGATATAGATGAAAAGTGGAGGATATGTACAAAGATATCTATTTACTTTAGTTAGTCAGAAAATGGAGTTTTAGTAGAAAGTAATCTGGGAAAAAATTTAAAACCCCTGCTGGATTCGAAATAGCTGCAGAACTGTAGCTCTCTGAAAAATTATTTTGACAGAATAGAGAGCTACAGATCCACCCCTTAGAAAAATCTTCGATTTACGGTGCACAAAAAGCTGTGCATGGTTGAGGCCTTATATCGTTGTATTCTTGTGTTGCTGTCTCATAAATTTAGTAGTAAAAAAAATCTTAACATATTTTCCTACTATACTTGTGTCCAAACATACCTTCAAATATTCATTAAAGCCCCATACGACCCGAAAACTCCCAGCTTCAAATGATTTCATTTGTTGACGTAGCCATGTTAGGTAGCCAGTCAGTTCGAATCCCAGTTCATTTCCATACTTGCACAATAATGTCTAGATGTGAACTAATATCCCCACAAATATTTTAGCTAAATATTTTAGATAGTATATCATCCTAGTTCCTTTAAATAATGATTATTCAAATAGCTAAACTCACGGCAATGCGGCTGTCATTAGTCTGATCCGATCTCCATCCCTGTCACATGGCCACACGAGTGTTAAGAACTTCTGTAGCATTTTCATTAATCAAGAGCTTATTTTACCTTTAGAAAAACTATATTTTTCAATTTCTATAAATTATTCGTTTTGATAATAAATGAAGAACGAATATATAACTTAAAACGAATTTTATGAATATATACCAACACAACAGGGTTCAAATTGACCCGGCTACCTCACATGGCTACGTCAACAAACGAAATCATTTGAAGCTGGGAGTTTTCTGGTCGTATGGGGCTTTAAAGGTCATAGGAGACGGTTTTTAACAATACCTTTTCTCTCCATAATTATCAACTTTATTTCATAGCCTCCTCATAAAAATGCCTTTTTAAGATTAATAACGATATGAACTCTAAGAAATTGAGATGCAAAGTTAGTTGGAATAGAAAATCGTTACCCGATTATCGTTCCTGATTTCCTGAATTTGTGACGTCATAAGAGACCACACTCAGATTTGTGAATCAAAACAGAAGCACACCCATAAACAATTTATTTGCAACTGGGGGAGTTTTTGAATGGGGAACCATAGTTTGTTATACAAGGATATCACTTTGAACTCATAATTAATGCAAATACCAGCCACATCGACGATTTTTCATCGGAGGACGAACAAGAAGATCGATCAAGGTCCTATTTATTACGAATAGGTTGAAATAATACTGACTGGTTAATGATAAATGTATGATAGTTTCAGAGTACATTCTCTGATGACAATAAGAGAAATATAGATAGTTATTACTTGCGCTATTTCTAACCCTTGCAGACACGGTGATGCAGGTTTTTTTCCAGGGGGGGTGGGGGTTGTTGTTGTTGTCAAATTGAAGGCTGACTGACAAAAAAGGTGGGCACCCCTCATCCCCCTTTGGTTTTATGTGTCCAAGTCCCACCCTGACTTGGATATATTTTATAGCCAGATCAGAATTTCCTTTGCACACATCGTGAGCGCCGTATTTTGAATTTATTGATTTTTACAAGTATTGTGTGCAGCTATTTTAGTTTAGCAGGTAAATATAATAATATTAAATATAAATGGCTTTAACATTCTTTTACAATTTTACAACATTCTTTTGTGTATAGCGACATAAAAATAACGGAGCAAATCAAAGATCTTATTTTAATCAGATTGGCTATAAGGGCTCTTTCTTGCGTATAATGGTTGAAACTGCATGGAAGCCAGAGGAAGAACAAATTCTTCGTCTGGACCAGTTATTGAAGTATTTGTCGAAAAATCCGAATGTCCTGACTGTTTTTGTAGGCCATGAGTTATGGACAAGTCAAACAGACAACTTTAGGTAGCCAAAGAATTCAGGTGTGCGGTCCAGAAAAACTAATTCAAACAGAATAAAACTTTCTAAACAGTTTTGGAATATGTTGAGTCATTGTGGGGTGTGGGACGATGATTGGTTCATAAGCTGTACATAGCCAGAAAATCTCCACAGTACGCAGGAACCCCGGTTGGAAACTGTATGTTTGCAGTCATACATCGTCGGATACTGGGTATCCGACGAAGGCAGTCAAACGGATATGTGAAAACTTAGAAAAAAGAATAATCTGCCTAATTTATCAATGGCCAAAGTTCTCATTTACACAAAATAAATTTATCGAGCTTTAATTTTATGTGTTGATTCATTAGATTTAATTATCAACGTTTCGATTAACCTGCACGTCAAGAAAAATGACTACCATGAATTTACAAAAACGTACAGGTAATGCAGGTAACACAGAAAACATCCTGTGTATTTGGGAAGGTATATACAAGCTAGCAGGGTTCCCTTGGGATTGGGGCTTCACACCTGCCTAAAATTAGTCCCGCCCTGAGGAAAACTGACCGGTTGTTCAAAATCCTTGGCCTTTAATTAACGTTATTTTTTGTTTTAAATTTTGACCCCAATAAGGAAACCAACGTGCAAATTAGTGCTTCGTTTGAAGAAGAAGAAAAATCATCCCCCAACTGTTGCATGACTGTAAAAATTGGTTTATTTCACCTAATATAAAAACTTGTAATTTCAATATCGCTCCACCATTTGCTTTGAACATTCTTTTTCAAACAGAAAAGAGTGGGGGGGGGGGGGGGGGGGGGGTCTGATAATGCAACTTTCAACATATAAAGTTAGACCTATTCATCTTCAATTTATTTACATGTACTTATATATTCAGAGAAAAAGATTCTGATCAGAAGAGCTTCATATGACTATTTCATTTCTAAACAAATCAGATCATGTTTATACTAAATTATGAATATCTGCACTACCGTCATCAGTCAACGTTTTGCAGGATTTTCTCATCTTAGCCGTGCTTGCAGTTGGTCTGTAGTCGAAAATAGTTACAACTGCATCTGGTCGAAGATTTAATTTCATAAACCCATTAGTTTTTGCCAAAGTAGAGTATATACAATAATGAAACTGATCCTCATCAACCCCCGTAATCACGTAAAATGATTGTCAAACAACCTCCAGTTCTGTGTTCTCTGTGTAGATTTCACACGTACCAGATCTTTCTAAACGTAGGATCATTTAGACAAAAGTATATATAGAAATACCTGACTTGCTACATTATCGTTGAATGTAATCACATTGAACATTTTGACGGCTAAACCCGCAGTTGTTAGTATAAACAAATACACATTTGCGTCAGGCTGGTCTCTTTTGACGTCATCAAAAAAGGGAGATAAGTCACCTTACTATTTTGATACTTCACACCACAGCAGTATTTGACGGTCTGTAGCGCCGGTTACCTTACGATTTTTTGTGAATGACATATTTACATATGTTAAGTAATTAAAGAAGAATTTAACACATTTTTGTGCAAAACAATTTTTTTTTTGAAAATCGTCTCCTATGACCTTTAATGAATATTTGAAAGTGTGTTTGGACACAAGTATAGTAAGAAAATATGTTGAGAATTTTTTGATACTAAATTTATGAGACAGCAACACAAGAATACAACAATATCAGGCCTCAACCGTGCACAGCTTTTTGTGCGCCGTAAATCGAAGGTTTTTCTAAGGGGCGGATATGTAGCTCTCCGTTCCGTCAAAATATTTTTTCAGAGAGCTACGTTTCTGCAGCTAGTTTCGAACCTGCAGTCTACATACAGATCAGCAAACAGCATGCTAATGCGAGCTAGGCGATGAACTTTGAAATGAATGGACAAAATTTATATTGCTGATAATCATATTTTCACTCATGGTTTGAAAGGAAGTCAACCATTATGACACTGTAGAGTACCCCCTTGAAACCATTACAGTGTTATGAAGAATCAATGGAGAAACTCTAATTTATGTGTAAATTGTATAGAAAAGTCACATTGTACTTTTGCTATATTGGTATGCAAGCAATATTGTGCTGCTTGAAGCATTTGGGAATTTCTTCAAATGAAAATAATCCTTAAAGTTTGTATTGTAAGAAACTGTCTTCTCCACATGCAGGTCAGCGGCACACTTGGACGGAAAAAGAGGACAGACTTGTAACAGTTTTTCACAGAGGAAATAAATGATGGAACACAAAAAGGAAATAAGGGAGCACTAAACAGTAAGAAACTTTTTAATATTAGTTTTTCACATATGAATGAATTTACTTAAATTAAATGATATACAATTTGTTCTTGTTGTTAGGCATAACAAATTACCATATTGACCCTTTCCTCACTTGTAACCAGTGCCCCCCAAATTTAAACATTTCAACTTCAATATGTTTTTGTTGTTTTTAGCGCACCTGAGCCAAAGGCTCAAGTGAGCTTTTCTGATCAAAATTTGTCCGTTGTCTGTTGGCGTCGTTGTAAACTTTTGACATTTTCATCTTCTTCTCAAGAACCACTGGGCCAATTATAAACAAACTTGGCCAAAAACATCTTTGGGTAAAGGGCTTTCAAGTTTGTTCAAATGAAGGGTCATGCCCCCTTCAAAGAGAAGATAATCTCAAAAATAGGGTTGCATCATTTAAAAATCCTTCTCAAGAACCACTGGGCCAAAGGAACTGAAATTTTCATGAAAACTTCCTGACATAGTGCAGATTAAAGTTTCTTCAAATCATGGCCTCCGGGTAGGTTGGGGCCACAATAGGGGATCAAAGTTTTACATTGAAATATATAGGGAAAATCTTTAGAAATCTTCTTTTCAAGATCCAATGAGCCAGAAGAGCTGAAATTCACATGAAAGCTTCCTGACATAGTGCAGATTCAATTTTGTTCAAATCATGGCCCCCAGGGGTAGGTTGGGGTCACAATAGGGGATCAAAGTTTTACATGAGAATAAATAGAAAAAATATTTAAAAATCATCTTCTCAAGAACCAACGAGCCAGAAGAGATGAGGTTTACATGAAAACTTCCCGACATAGTGCAAATTCAAATTTGTTCAATCATGGCCCCCGGGGGTAGGTTGGGGCCTCAGTAGGGAATCAAAGTTTTACATGGGAAATTGGGAATAAATAGAAAAATCTTTAAAAATCATCCTCTCAAGAACCACTGGGACAAAGGAGCTGAGATTTACATGAAAGTGCAGATTCAAGTTTGTAAAAATCATGGCCTCAAGGGGTATAGGTTGGGGCCACAATACGGACTAAGGTTTTACATGAAAATATATATGGAAAGTCTTCAGATATGGGCCAAGGTAACTCAGGTGAGCGATGTGGCCCTTTGGCCTCTTGTGTTTTTTGTTTTGGTCAATATTTGTGTCTATCAAAAAATTAGTGATTTTTAGATGATTTTAGTTTTACAACCTGGATTTAAATAAAACTAAAGCAGTGTTAAGATATATGAAAATGGAAGACTAGTTGTGATTTTGGATGAAAAATCGAAGGACAATGCAAGCTGAGATTTTAGATAATATTATTCATAAAAACCTTCATATCATATACTTTATTAGAAATTTAAAGTTATTACAGGTTGTTTATTATGGCATTTCATATTTAGCTGGGAGTATATCAGAGCAAGAACTATTTGCTTTTATTTTACAGTCAAAAATAAAATGAAGAGCTTTATTCAGCAATATCCAGAATTTCTTAAGGACTATGAAGTGTCTAAACAAAAATTCCTGATCAGAGTGAAACTTTTAAACTGCAGAAGAAGGAAAAGAGAGGTGTATTTCCACAATCTTGGAAACATTGCTCAGTAAAAAATTACATTATGGAGTCATCATTTAAAAAGTTGACAAAGTGAACATGTATTTCAGCTTTACATCTACAAGTTTCATGAAAGTTTAAACATGGGGTGTTGTTGGAGTGGTAGTACCTTTGTTCTAAGAAGCAAGTTGATTCAAAGCAGCACACTTTTTATCTAACAAACACAAGAAAACAACTACATGTTAAAAGCATCACAGATATTCTTTATCGCAAAGATCTTAATGGTGACAAAAAATACTTTTTTCTCAGTAGCGTATCTTTCAACAGCAGTCTTAGCAACACATCTACATGCCCTCATTAAGTTTTGTAAAGGTTTGAAATCTGGGTGTAGGTGGAGTGGTAGTACCTTTGTTCTACACTGGTCCACACACCACACACACATTTCAGACTCTTACATCCCCTTACACAAACAGCACTATATAAACAGTCTTTTCAGCAAAACAAATGCCAAGCTATTGTATATTTACCCAAAGGAACACAACTTACATTTCCAATTTGTGTATCTGAAACATGTATATCACCATGTCTCCATACAAAACGGCACTATTCTTTTCAGCAACACATTACCACCCAAGTCAATGTATGATGTACTGTCATGACATTGATAATAACTTCCAATGATATACATAGGCTAATGTATACAATTACATATTATATATTCTGGATGATCTAAATCTATAAATCTTTTAATTTATGAAATGTATTCCATTTCTTCTAAAAACATCTACATAATAATTTTTGCATGCTTTTCTACTTTGTACACATTTGTCCAAGTGGTAACAAAGTTATTTAACAAAGGCGAATTGCCTCTACATTTGCAACTATACACAAAGTATTTTAAATAATAATTAATCAAATTGATCATTTCATTTTCTGAGCTACCCAGCAAAAAGTTTTTTTTATCAACAACAATATTTACTGAAAAAAAATCCCTAAACCAGGACTGCACATTCTTGAAAAATAAAACAACATTTTCACAGTCATACACAACATGCTCTATTGATTCCTTTTGTTTTGCACAAAACGAACATAAATCGTTGTCTATTTTCTTTATTTTTAACAAAAATGATTTGTGATTAAAATTTTATGATTTATACGATATTGTACCTCTACATTTGTAGATATTTGTATCCTTTGTAATAGTAAAAACATTTTTATTAATTGTATTCCACTCTTCTTGAGAGATATCAAATTGTATATCCCACTTCTTTTGACCTGTAGGTTTTTCTTCACAATAATTAAAAATTTGGTAGTTTTTTCTTGTTTCTTTTAAAATACATGAAAGGGGCTATATGTAGAGGAATAGTAGGTTCTTGAACTTTTATAAACTGGTTTATTCCATTAACTCTCATTGCTTTCTTCAATGCTTGTCTTAAACCAGAAAATGAGATTTTACTTTATACATTTCCATGAATTGATTATAATTCATGGTATCTCCATTCTCATCTAACAATGAGTTAACTGTATATACATTATTTTCACACCATTCTTTCAGATATAAAGTTTTTCTATTTATACCTTTATGTTTTCATTGTACTATAAAACACTGTTAACCATAAGTTCAGAAGATTTTTTTTCTCAAAAAGAAAATACAAAAATTTCTCACAAAAGATACTACAATAACTATTTTTACAGCAGCACAAAAACATCCTGTAACAAAAGTCATTCAGCAACACATCTACATGCCCTCATTAAGTTTTGTAGATGTTTGAAATCTGGGTGTAGGTGGAGTGGTACAGTATATCCGCAACGTTATTCTTGACATGATAAACAATAGAGCACGATACACGCACGATAGGATAGGATACATGCACGATACGATAGGATACACGCATGATACGATAGGATAAACGCAAAACCTGATAAACGATCTTCACGATAAACCTGATATAAACGCAAAACATGATAAACGATCTTCATGATAAACGGAAAACCTGATAGGAATGTTGTAAATTTAGAAACGAGTTAGACAGAACGAAATTTTGATACCTACAACATAATTACATTATGTTGATAATAATATTGAAGGATTTCAATGTTCATTATATACCTACATTACGGACAATGCAGATTTTTTGTTTTCTGCGTTCTTGCAGTTGGCAAAATCTATAGGTAACTCAGGAAAACCGCGTTCTCATCGCGGGGTGACTATCAGTTACCTGTCCCCGTCGCGGTAACATTTGTTTAAAACATTGATCGATTTTGTACCATATAATTTCTTTCACCCAAGGTCGTACTTTTTATTATTATTATTATTTATGTTTTTTATGCCATCACAGCTAAAATAAAAAAAACTAAAATGCATACGGCATTGAATTCATTATTTGATATCTATATGAATTTTCTCAGCCAATGATTCTAAAACTTATATTGTACGTCACCTAATGTTTAATATATAAATTATACAGGGAATTCACTAAATGTAATATAATGTAGTGGTATCATGCTTCCGTAGCTCTCTTATGCTAATGTATATTACCTTGAATATGAAATAAAACCAAGTAATATTTTGTGTGTAGCGAGGAGGGGGTTATTTTGCATCAAGCTCTAAGTTCACGGCTCATTCAACATCTCAAGTTATTTTCATAAAAAAATCAACCGCACTACACCTGTTAGATATTTTTACACTATGAATGATAATTGATAGTCATAAGTAATTGGAACATAGTTATTTGAATTGATATTTTGTTAACAAAACATAAATAAACTGTTTAAAAAGCATAAACAAACCCCCGCTTGTTTTAAATTCACAATTTTGAAACTCTTAGTGTGTAAAAAATTCAAATAATCATCAAAACCAACATAAATTTCCAGTATCTACACGTACGACTATTGGTACATGTGTACATGTACAAAGTAAAAACAAAACAACGATGACAGCGGAATTGTGCCCATTTGAGCAGAATTTTGGGGGATGCAACACCCTTGCACCCTTTTAAAACTTAATCTTCTAATGGGTGAAATACAATGTCTCTGAGAATGTTAGCTGTCAAAACACGGGTGATACACAAAATCAGATATAAGGACGCGCACAAGTTCAGCAGTTGCTGTATAAGTAGCATACAAGTGAAAAAAATCGGAAGAAAAAGAACCATTATTAAAATATACATGTATGTGATAAACAATGTAATTTACTGATTTTTCCTTTCAAATCGGAACTCCCTATTTTTCTGTTAGTGTTAATTACCAATAATTGTTTCTAGACAAACAAGTGTTTATGAACTTCAGATGAAGGAGCTTTCAGATTTACTGTCCTCGGTTTTCTTGACAGACCACTGCCTACTTTCCAGACTACTTAGAATTAAATTGTGATAAATTTTCACTCTCTCTGGACAGACAAATACATTTAGCTCTTCTTCTGCCTTAAAATCGACAACTTTATGTCCTCCTTCAAATATACCGTCTTTCCTCGATTCCTAAAAATAGCTTCTTTAACAAAACGAATAAAGGTTTCGGAAAGTATCATACTTTTTCATTAGATTTTATATACGATCCCGATAGTTTCCGAAGCTACACCATAAACGATTTTCACGATAAACGGAAAACCTGATACACGCAAAACACGATAGACCTGATAAATGCAAAACATGATAGAAAACAGAAAACCTGATACACAATAGGATAGGATACACGCACGATACGATAGGATACACGCACGATAGAGCACGATAGGAATGTCAAGAATAACGTTGCGGGTACTGTAGTACCTTTGTTCTACACTGGTCCACACACCACACTCACATTCCAGACTCTTATCTAAAACTCATCACATCCCCTTACAGAAACAGCACTATCTAAAATATCTTCTCAGCAACATGACCACTCAAGCTAGGACAGATTTTCACCTTATATACACAAAAAACCCACATTCATGTAATTGTACCCAACACAAGAAAGAACCGAGAAAGATTGAAAAGGTACTATCCTAACCAACCTACATCACCTCGCAGAAACAGTGCTTCATTTATGTCCTGAGGTAAACACGAACTACAGTCACAAGCCTCCAGGAGATGATCATGGACTTCAAGCAGTGACCAGAGTTGACCAAAGACTACATCCACTAATTGCACAGATTTGACCATAGACTACAACAAGAAGTACATAGTAGTTGACCATGAACAACAATCACAAGCAGCCAGTGGAGGAAGGTAAACTATAGCTGGATGGACTACAATGGATGTCTACAATGGACCACCATGGACCTAAAAAAAATAGTCGGTATTTAATTTGTTTTGTATGTTATATGATATATCTGTACAGTGCATACACTGTACATGAAGTACTCGCCTAATGCAATAGTTATACAAGTGTAACCATCAAATCAGCATTTATTCATAATAGAATTCCAGTCTTTTTGTCTATTTTGTCTTTAATCCAGATTATTCTATATATGTAAGAAATGTGATTAAAGCCTGGTTTACGTTAACTACGATGACCGTCCGATTAATTTATGTATGAATGTCCATGAGATTTATAGAGCATTGTAAGAGGCCATGGTGTTCATGTTTACATTAAATATGGACATCTGTTATCATGACATTGTTTGCAGCTCCTCCAAAGAGGTCAGGTTAATCCATACATTGACTATATGGAAATTATTTTAACATTGTGCATTTTATGTAATAGTCTCTGCTAGATATCCACAATTCTCTCTTGGAAATTGTATGGAGCCCTCACGACTCTCGTGCTATAGGCTGTGCGAAGTCAGTTCTTGAAAACTTCCAACCAACAAGACAATAGGTCCTGCCAGTTAGACATACTGCTTACACTGGATATGCAAATTGGATGTAGTTTATTATAAACTATAATGGAATACTGCAAATTATGAGAAAATAAAAATTTCCATGATCAGGGCAATTCTGTGAAATGACCATGGAGAGATTGTGGAATACATTGTACGTCATGTGCACAGGCTATGCACTTACGATTCTTAAAATTTTGAAAACTTTAAACTTAACAATATCATAGAGGCCACAGAGTTCGTAATTCCGGATGAAAATCTCGCATTTGCCACCAGCCATCGCATGGAAACCAGACAGCATTGTATATGGACAGAATCTATGGGAATATCAAAGGACAAATTTATGTAAACCAGGCTTTAGATGTGAATTCATTTTATTGATAGACCATGTATGTTAAACTTCATCAAAAATGTTATGACAAAGACTTTAGGCCATTTGTTACTGCAACGTAGGGAGTTTGTTATAGATGTATTTAATTTCATGTTGGATTAGATATCGTAATTTTTCGTGCCTGGGAGAAAACAACGAAATTGCTTGTTTCACTCTTTTGATAGAGAAATCATGCTTCATAAGAGGTGTTTTAAAGAACCATTAATAAAAATGTTGGTGTAATGAGCTACCTTAAGCATACTTTACCAGTCGTATAACTTTGATACAAAATGGCAGTTAAATTGCTTTTGATATTACATACACAGATAGCATAGGAATCACTGTGCATTATTGGTATATCACTACATTCTTCATACTTGCATGACTACTATGGCTTGTAACCATAAACAAAAACAACTTCCTGTACAATCATTTTTTATGCCCCCCGCCACAACATGGTTGGGGCATATAGTTTACCCTTTTCCGTCCTTCTTTCGGACTTTTTTTTCTAAATGCCTAGAGATATTGAATTGATTTTTAGTGTGCAGGTGTAAATTGATGAGTTACAGATTTAGTTTGAGTTTTGTTCTGGTTCCTAGATTTTTGATGGAGTTGTGCCCCCTTAACTTAGAAAAATTACTCTTACAACCAGTTTTCTGGACTTTTTTATTGCAATTGTTTGTCGTCCATCGTGTGTTAACAATTGAACATTTTTAACTTCTTCTTGGTAACTACCAGTGCAATTCTTTTCAAATTTGGTTTGAAGCGTCTTTGGGACAAGGGGGACATAAATTGTAAATTTCAGGACTCCAGCACCCCTGGGGCCTTAGGGACGGGATAAAAACTGCCCAAATTGACCAATTTAAAAAAAAACTTCTTCTCAAGAACCGCACATGTGTAAGAAAAACTAAATGCATGATGATGTAGAGCAGGAAGGCCTCTACCAAAATTGTAAATTTCATGATCCCCAGGGTAGGGGTTTTGACCAAAATTGGCATATAGTGTTTAATGTGTAAAACACTTAAATAACATTTTCTTTAGTGCTATTGATACTTTATTGAAACTAAATGGATATTTAGAAAGAACAGGTAGTCCTTTACCAAAATTGTAAATTTGATGATCCCAGAGGTAGGGGTTTTGGTATCGGAGTAGGGCCAAAATGGTCAGTTGTTAAATTGGGTGAACAATAGACATTTTTAACTTCTTCTTGATAACTATCATTCTAATTATTTTCAAATTTGGTATGAATCATCTTTGGAACAAGGGAGACATAAGTTGTAAATTTCAGGATACCTGCATGCACCCCTGGGACCTTAGAGGCAGGGTAAGAACTGCCCAAAACTGACCAATTTTCAAAAATCTTCTTCTCTAGAATCACACGTACTAACGAAAAACTAAATGCATAAAGATATAAAGCAGGAAGGTTTCTACCAAAATTGTAAATTTCATGATCCCCAGGGTAGGTTCTGACCCCAAGGTGGGGCCAACGTAGTATATAGTGTTTATTCATTTCATGTGCACAACAATTCAAGCATGCATATGGTCCTTCCTTTATGCAATATTATTTAATTGTGATTTCCCGCGTTTGCAAGGGATTTCATCTAGCATATTATTAACTCATCTGAGCTGAAAGCTCAAGTGAGCTTTTCTGATCGCCTATTTTCTGTCATCTGTCTGTCCATCTGTAAACTTTTCACATTTTCGTCTTCTTCTCCAGAACCACTGGGCCAATTCCAACCATAATTGGCCAAAAACATCCTTGGGTGAAGGGCTTTCAAGTTTGCTCAAACGAAGGACCATGCCCCCTTCGAAGGGGAGATAATCACAAAAATGCAAAAATAGGGTGGCATCATTTAAAAATCTTCTCAAGAACCACTGAGCCAGAGGAGCTGAAATTTACATGAAAACTTCCTGACACAGTGCAGATTCAATTTTGTTCAAATCATGGCCCCCAGGGGTAGGTTGGGGCCTCAATAGGGGATCAAAGTTTCACATGGGAATAAATAGGGAAAATCTTTAAAAATCTTCTCAAGAACCACTGGGCTAGGAAAGTACAAATTTACATGAAAGCTTCCTGACATAGTGCAGATTCAAGTTTGTAAAATCATGGCCCCTGGTGGTAGGATGGGGCCACAATAGGGATCAAAGTTGTATATGCGAATATATAGGGAAAATCTTTAAATATGGGCCAAGGTGACTCAGGTGAGCGATGTGGCCCTTGGACCTCTTGTATTATGTAAAGCCTTTCATCAGTGTATACACTTTTGAGGGCATTGAGGATTTAAGAACACATTTTATTTTATACTGTTGCTATTAGAATTTAGCTTAGATATTCAGAACAGGATTTTGTTTTTAGATTTCATATCCCTTGGGACTAGAGATACTTTTAACTAGACAAGTAATCAGTTGACCGATAAGGCTTGTGGGTCTCTTGTTGATGGAGTTGTGCCCTGTTTGAAAAATTAATGTTAGGACCAGTTTTCTGAAATTTTTCTAAATGCCTTGAGATATTGAACTGATGTTTTGTATGCAGGTGTATATTGATGTCGAGTTACAGATCAAGTGTGAGTTTTGCTCCGGTTCGTTGATTTTTGATGGAGTAGTGCCCCTTGAACTTAAAATTTTTAGACTTTTTTCTATATGCTGTGAGATATTGAACTGATTTTTTGTATGCCTGCATGCAGATGTGTATTACTGAGTTACAGATCAAGTTTGAGTTTTGTTCCTTTTCATTGGTTTTGATGGAGTGGTGCCCCTTTAACCTAGAAAAATTAATTAATTTATTTTATGACTGTTAAAACATATGAAGGCTTATTGTTGAAATCTTCATTTCACTAAATGTGTGTAACATACAATCTGAATACCACATTCAATGCTATACTTTGATGAATTTCCTACATTTGAATTTACTGCAGGTGAGGCAATTCGTGCCATGCCAAAACATCTATTTAATATTAGATTAGCAATTTAAGTTAAAGGAATCATAATGTGTACTGTTTGAGAATGATTTTAAGAAGGAAAGATTTATTAGTCATGTGAAAGTTTAACTAATCTTGTTAAAGTTATATTGTGAGAAGATAAGGTTTTTACCAATGTTTGTACAGTTTCTGTACAGTACACATTTTATATTACTCATTATAATGTACCATGCAATTATGTAACTGTACATGGATACTTTAAAATGAGCTACAATGAGCCCAGAGGTTCTGGGTGAAACCCCTGCCTAAGAGCAGATAATACAGTTGATGGAAACTTCCAATTAGTTGATACCTAATATTAGATTTGATTGGAGATCAAATGTTAAAGTAATTATATATATCACTGAATTTGTGCAAATTTAGGTATCAATATATTTGAAAAAGGGTTTACGTTATAAAGCAATTGTTAGTTTAAATATTTAGAGACTATTTATAGAATATGAAAATCATATAAGAATTTTTTTAAAAATGTGGGAAAGCTTTTTTGCATTGATAAATAGATATTAAAAAACATAATTATGAAATATAATGAGGAAATGGATTACAATACCATGCAGATTATTTTTAAATTGAGGAAACTTAGTAATCCACATCTGTTCACATAGTCCAATATTCATCACTTTTCTACACTACAAATATTTGTCAAGGTGTACACTTAAACAAAACCTAGTAATTAAAGAATCCTTAAGGTAACTCCATACTTGCCTGATAAAAGTATAGAATTTATTTGTATTTGGTTAAAACTAATAAATTGTCAAAGAAAATATATAGGTTATTGCACTTTTTAAGATGTGAGACATACATAATGCAGCATAATATGATACAAGTCTACTCTTGGACAGTAGCACTTGAAAGCAAAAGGGTTCATGATCTAAATGCATTCAATTTGATGATAGCATAAAAAATCTATTTAGATAGTGTGATCATGTCGAAGCATATACATCCATATTATTAGCAAACATCCAGTTGAAAAAAACATTACCTGCAGGTCTAGCTGTTATACAAACTACATAATATGTAGAGCCGGGGGAGGGAAAACAGAATTCTTTTAAATGTGGCCTAAACAGAATCGTAAATATCAACATCAGAAAATTGTAATTATCCTTAAATAGCATTTTCAAAATTTTATAAAAAGTGGTAATAATATATATGATATTATTCATATCAATTTCATGAAACTATTTCTTTTCAAAAATATTTTTTAAGAATGTTTCTGAAAAATAAATAAAATCTATCACATAATGGACTTGATAAAGGAATGAATGAAAACAGAGTTATTGCCCTTGGATTCAATATTTTGAACCATATATCATATAGGATATAACTTAGAATTTTTAGATGTTTAACAAGATTTTTTTTTACAATACCTATCAGAAAGGACTGAACAAAATTTATGTTCTTATCATGCTTAAATCTATTGATGTTCTATGAGGATGGAACTACTTTAAATGTTAGTTGTCAAATGGTTTGCACACAAAATAGAAAAATGGTATACTAGTACTTATTTTGTTAATCGTAAATTTTAAATGGCTTAATGTTTCCTGCTGCTGGGGGACTCATGGCCAAAAGTGTCCATGGTATCGATCAATGTTAGTAAAACAAAACCACATATTCAGTTCACCTGAACTTACAAGTATTATATTCTTTAAAAATATTTTGTTATTTTATGATGCTGATTTTAGTGTTTCTACTGTTTGTTGTCAGGTGTCTGTCATGTTTCTGTACAACTTTTCATCAAGTTTATAACTCCTTCCAGAAAATGGCCATTTTCTGGCAGTCCTATACTGTAAATATATTATATTTGGCATATTGTTTTGGTACTTTCTGTCAGTCTGTCCATCTGTAGTTGAAACCATTTCTGAAAGGATGAATGTATATTGTTTGATGTCCCGCTTGAGAATATTTTCATTCATATGGAGACATCACCATCTCTATGGTGCCACACCTGCTGTGATACAGGACTTTGGTTTTTGCGATATCATCCGAAGGACCACCCCATTTAGTCGCCTCTTATGACAAGCAAGGGGGTACTAAGGACCTATTCTAACCCAGATCTTTAAGAAGTATACTACAGCATCATAATGGCTGACTGATCCCATACCGAAAAAAACTATAACTAAGTTATAACTTTGTAACTAAGAAAAGTTACAAAAAAGTTATAACTAAGTTATCGGAGTTTGGAACCACTTCTTCAAATAAAGTTATACTTTACTTATAACTCGGGTACAAAAAAGTTATACTCATGTATAAGTTATCATCTTTTATTTCAACATGAATACAACAAGTGCATAAAAGTTATCAAAAAGTTATACTTCAAAAAAGTTATACTTCACAAAAGTTATCAAAAAGTTATACTTAAGTTATGGAAAAGTTACAAAAAAGTTATACCCAACAAAAATTGTGGAAAAGTTACAAAAAAGTTATACCTGACAAAAGTTATGGAAAAGTTACAAAAAAGTTATACCCAACAAAAGTTATGGAGAAAGTTACATAAAAGTTATACCCGACAAAAGTTATGGAAAAGTTACAAAAAAGTTATACCCGACAAAAGTTATGGAAAAGTTACAAAAAAGTTATACCCAACAAAAGTTATGGAGAAAGTTACATAAAAGTTATACCCGACAAAAGTTATGGAAAAGTTACAAAAAAGTTATACCCGACAAAAGTTATGGAAAAGTTACAAAAATGATGGGGATAATAAGACATTACCGATTATAAACAGCGACTATTATTGGTATATTAATTTCATTTATAAAGGTGGCCGAGTGGTTAGAGCATCGCGCTCCAAATCACATGGCCTCTCACCTCTGTCGGCGCGGGTTCGAATCCCGCTCGCGCCGGTAAGTGAGAAAGTTTCCCAGTTTACTTTCGGAAGGTCGGTGGTCTCTTCCAAGGTACATTGTATCTGGGTTCTCTCTTCCAACATCAAACAATCAATCATTTATAAAGTTTGGCACAAAAATATAAATAAAATATTCATCACTAACTCTTTGTACATATTATCACATTAAAAATTGGACAATCCCTTATGAAGGGAATCCCATATATATATATATATATCTCACATTACTGAATGTATAAAAGCTAGGTCTGTTTCATGTTCTGGAGGCTGACTTGGGAACTAATCTTGGTCCTCATCGAAAACTTGACAATGGCCTCTGAATCCCGGCATCGTCTTTAAATAAAAAAGAAAATACTCTAGTAACTAACTGTCATTGATTCTCCAATTTAAAAGATGGATGTCAGAAATTACAAGTTTTTTTGTTTTCACCTTTTAAATACATCTTCACAAATTGAAAGAAATGTGGGCGACTGATTATTCTTATTCGAAGTTAAACAATTTGTTATTAGTGTTATATAAAGAATTTATTAATTAGATTATAATCTCTTACCAGGAATAGTGTTTAAAATGGTCTTTTCATTTGCACCAGTTAGGTTCCCCTTCCTGAAAAGTTCCACTTGTTTGTTTTTTTTTGGCTTATATAAAGCTTGTATATCTTTGGGATAAATGTAGATCCCACTACCAGGCATCAGCTCCATCATCTAGAATAAGAAAAAGAAGCCAAGATAAAAGAAAATCACAATCCATTTATTTCAAAGCTTTAATATTATTATTAAAAATTAAAAAAAAAAAAGACTCAAAAACTTTTTTAACCTCCAGTTAACATTTTTTTTATTACTCATTCAGAAATTTTCTTATCTAATTTATAGCTTTTTTAACTTCATGTGAATAAAAAAGAATTTTCTCCCTACTTTCCTACTCGACCCTTTTTATCCCTAGTCGGGAGAGGCCTAGAGGGCAAGCAAATATTTTCTTAAAGATATAAATATTTTTTTCAGTTTTAGGGAAGGGAAATTCTATACTATTATAAACACATTTTCTTATTTCTAAATCATGTAAATTTTCATAATCGTACTTTTATTATTTAAAAATGTTTGTCCACATAAGAACATGTATTTTGTCAACAAAATGGAGGGAATCAAGAAGGGCTAATATGTAGGACTGTATAGTCCAACTGCAGTTTTAATTATCCTCAAGTTAAAATAAACTTAATACATTCTGACAAAATTTGTGTAAATATTGTAAACAGAAACTTGCTTGAAAAGGCCTACCTAAGATCTTGGCGGGATGCACGCCAGAAAAGCCATGGCAGCTGGCTTTCACCAAATCCCCAACTTTATACTGGCAAAACTCCTTTCTTGGATCTTTGATGCGTGATATGGTTATGATGCTGACCTTTTCTTCCTCTATCCACTCCATAAGGGCATACATGGTTCGTTGAACAAAGTAATAATAGAACCTTTCAACTTTCACCTTCTTGAACCGACGCTATCTTGTTTGAAAATGGAGAGCGGAGCCGATTTGACCAATCAGCGATTAGAGGAAATACCGGAATCAAGGAATTCAAAACCTTTATGACTTCAAATGATTAAAAATCGTAAAGTATATACGTGAGATTTTTTTTAGTTATTCATCAGTTTTGCTGAAATTGATCAGGAACAATCAAACGTATTTTTATTTTTACGTAAATACCCGATTCGCACACTTCCGGTTATTCCGGATGTAAACGAAGAAGGCGCCATTTTAAAAACAAAGATTGAAATAAAAGCGAAACACTCGTCACTGCTCCGAAGCTATGTACCCTCACAAACGTGGTAGCTACCAGGTTTTCCATGCCGATAAGTCTAATCCAACACTCAAAGTATCCCTTTGGCGAATGCAACAAGGAAAAGACACCATTTCATCAGAAAATTTCGACAATCGAAGTGTGGCGTGTGAAACTGCTGGCCCTGTCGCCATTATGATTATCGATGCCTTTCATGAGAAATCATTTAACCAGGTTAGTTTTCGTTACGATTGTGTACCGTAACTGTTGATGTAGTTGAAAGGTAACAAGTTCCTAGATTTCGTTTTATGCATTATATTCTGATGCTTGTAAATGATCCAATATTCATAATCGTAAGTTACAAGCCCGGCATGTAGCCATTATTTTATTTATTACATTTTATTTGTGAATTTTTATTTCCCCTCAGAAATGACTTCAAATTGTAAAATGTTTAAATGCAATGTCAAGCAGATTTATTTACTTATTTCTTTTTTACGTCATCAGTCACATTGTGATTTATAGATATCAGGTTATATGATCGATATATATATAATAGCCTATCAAATGACATGTTGCACCGAACATTATATGGAAACATTTGTGCTATTTATGTACTTTTACAATATTTGTTTTGTTTTTAGTTGCTTCAAGATGTTGCTGAAGAACCTGCTTTCTTGCCATATCATATATGTTGACGGAGATTCAGAATGAGACAAAGAGTTTGATATATGATCCTACACCTGACAGAAAAAGTTGAGGATCTTGGACCACTTTGGTGCTCATCTTGTTTCTATTTTGAGGATTGTAATGGATAATTGAGATGCCTTTTCCATGGCATCCAACATATTGAAACCCAAATAGCATTTGCGGTTTGTGTTCATCAGCAGCTACTGACGTTGTCCCAAGCTCTGAAGTTTGACAGCAGTGAAAGGGAACAGACAGGGTTGCTGTTATTGGAGCCTATGTAAAAGACCTTTGAAATCTGAGGAACAAGCAGTCCTTTTGACCTTAGCGGGAGAGTAGGTCCGTGTGGTTTTCTTCAAAAGACTACTTGTGGACGAACAGGTTGAGACAACAAAATAATTCGATTCAAGGAAACGTTCATTGGGAGATTAGAAACTTTTGTTAAAGTAACAGGACATGACTACAAATGAAAAACTTTGTTTTGTTTTCACAGTTCCTAACAGGATTGAACAGGAATATAACATGAACATGTTCAATGTCCAGAACAGAGACATCATTTAACAGTCATACCTTGTTTTGTGTCACATTTACCAATGAGATTTGAATATAGAAATATTTTTTGATACTTTTTTTGGAAAAGACGTTTTTATATATATGCCTTAATTTGATTTTGATAGACTATGCATACCTAAATTGATGAATAGTGTCTCTTTTAACATGGAACAGAAGTCCATATGGACTTATTTTTAATAAATACTGTGACATATCTCATACATGTGTTCAGTTCATTATTCGTTTCAATTAAACAATTTGACCTGCCATTCTCCATAAATAGCACCTAGTGGTAATTGATCAACAATCATCATACATGGTGTTTTGAATTCTCACGGGTTGTATCAGCGTATAAAGTTCATTAAAAATATAATATATAGAATGTTTTATTGATCGCACAATGCATTTATTATTCTATAAGTAAGGATCCTGGATTTTGTAATTTTTCCATGCAATTTCTGATCAATTCCTTAATCATCCCCCCAAAAGAAAAAGATTTAAAAATTCAACATTGAAATTTCCCTCTGACTAGCTTTTTTGTGGCAAAATAAGAAATGACACAGTTCACTGAAGTGTTTGAAAGTGAATAATCACTAAAAATTTACATAAGTCAATCCAGTTAAAGACCCAATTTTAAGATAATGCCCCAAAATTGTAAACTGCCTGTCAATCAAACATTTAACAATAGATCTCAGGTGGAGGGACATCTGCAGACACTGGTCTCCAGCTACCCCAGAGAGGTGTTTTGATAACAATAACAGCCAGTATCTACAGGCATTCTTTAGATCTTGAGGAAGCCCAGTATACCAGAGTTTTGATAGCATTGACCTGTCCACAACTGCTATTTTCTTGTAATTCAATTGTTTTTAAAAAGACCTCTGAACACTGGAATTTCAATAGTATTTTCCCCCCCCTTTATATACATGTATTATAAATTACACAATCAGAAATCAAACAATAATTTGCACAATAATTTCTAAAACTTATAACTTATTGAAATAATTTATGTCATGAATTTTTTATACCTCTATATTTATAACAGAAATTATTCATTGAGTCAATGACTGAGAGAGAGGGGGTGGGTGTAGAATGTGTGTCATCTACCCTTACATGTAGGAATACAACCTACACTATGACCACAGAAACTGCAGAGGTCCCTGAGACAGGTCCTGTGTATATCAAGACAGCATGGACAGGTAGATTTCTACCATGTTTTGTCTGTATTTCTTAGAGTGTCATGGGATATAGCAATTAACACCTTGGTAGACCCTGGCCACTCCAGGTAAATAACATCTGTTTAGATTGGGCTCCACCTACATTTTCACAGACCAAAGGGTCATGAGATAGGTCTTTAACATTCAGTTAATTACTATGAAAGTGTCAAAAAGTATTGGTACCCCCCACCCTCAAATGACAAAGTCCCAAAACTGGTACATAAATATTGGATATGCTTGAAAATGGCTAAGTCCAGAAAAGTTACATTTTAGTTATACATGAAAATGACAAAGTTCAAAAAGTTACACTTTAGTTATACATGAAAATGACACAGTCCAGAAAAGTTACATTTTAGTTATACATGAAAATGACAAAGTTCAAAAAGTTACACTTTAGTTATACATGAAAATGGTTAAGTCCAGAAAAGTTACTTTTTAGTTATAACTTTTTTGTACCTCAAGGCCTAGGTATAATTAAGTTATACTTTAGTTATAACTTAGTTATAACTCATTTCGGTATGGGATCTTTTAAACATGAATGAAAATGTAAACATCAGCAATATTTGTAATACTATATTCCTTTAAAATTTTGCCTTAAGCTGGGTATAGCTCAGTCAGTTGATGTGTCGATCGACTGCTGATCTGTAGATTGCGACAGATACATATATAAACAGGGATAAGCAACTCCTACAGTGGCATGTTTACAACTTTAAATATGTGACGGTCCCACCTATAAATTCTTAATTCCTATTTATTGGTTTGATAATGAAGTTGTTGTTGATTTAAGTTTATTTCACTCCTATCATAAATTGGAATTTAACCTAGCATACATGTGTAACAAGTTTTGATCAACAAATATACTTATATTAACAAAAAAAATAGGCAAATTAATTGTAAACATTTTCTGAAATAGTTTAAATTGACTTATGTGTCACCTTTTGAAACTTCATTTTCATTTTACCTTGAAGTGAAACATCTAAAAATATTGTATCTGCAATGTTTTGCCATAATATCAAATTGGGGGAAGTTGCTAATTTCTGTTTTAATTATGCCTTTAATTGTGAGTTCAAGTCCATGAGTTAGGATTTTAATTTTTTTTCCCCAGATTACTTTTTACTAAAACTGCATAGGGGGTTACTGAATATAATAAATTTGAAAGTTTTCAATTTCCAGCTCCAGCTCACACAGCCTTGTCTACCTACCTGTCCAGCAGTCGGCCTACTGCACTGTACCTGTCAAGATGTTTACCTGTTTTCTATGTTTTTTGGTTGAAGCTTTGCCACATTTAAGGTAAGGCATTATTTTTATGCCTTGTGTTTACCATTACATCATGTAATACCTCGGTTACATGATATTAGCATCGCAGGTAAATCCAGCATTTTTGCAATATTTGCAAACGTGATGATATACTGTATACTTCTTGTCATATTTTGAAAAATGTTGTGTTGAGAATTTAGTATTTACACATGTGTAACGGGGAGAACAACGGACCAGACCGGGCCCCATGAATCTCTAGTCAGGTGCTCTACCAACTGAGATATCTGGCCACCAGCGATCGAAACTGGCTGACCGCTACATTCCTCCATCCTTAAATGTCTTCATACCAGAAGACATCAACCCCTGGCAGGCATTTTCACCTGTGAGTTCCAGGGGCTGGTCACAGCACCAAATGTAACAGGGAGAAAATGCAATAGACCAGACCGGGATTCGAACCCAGGCCCCCTGAATCTCTAGTCAGGTGCTCTACCAACTGAGATATCTGGTCACTGGCAATCGAACCCGGCTGACCGCTACACATGTATTTATGATACTCCAACATTTGAACCATTATGCCATTGAATATGTCGTGTTGAGCGTTAGATATTCAAATGTGTATTTATGGTATATATATTCAATATTATTGAATTTGTTGTGTTGAGCGTTTAAAACGTGTATTTACGATATATTCAAATATCTGATTCAGAACCATTTTGCTAGTAAAATTTGTCATATTGAGCGTTTGATATTGAAATGTTTATGTATGATATTCTAGCAGTTCAACCACTTCGTTTACATACATGTTGACAGATGGCATGTGGTGATAGTTTACTTTGTTATAGTGAACATTATATTAACATTACAGGACATTATATCATTTGAGTGTAACAGGAAGGGAGAAAATGCAACGGACCAGACTGGGATTCGAACCCGGGCCCCCTGAATCTCTAGTCAGGTGCTCTACCAACTGAGCTAACTGGCCACCGGCGATCGAATCCCGGTCTGGTCTGTTGCATTCTCTCCCTTCCTGTTACATTTGGTGCCGTTGACCACCCCTGGTCTTACAGGTGAAGGTCCTGTCAAGGGCGAAAAGAACCTGGGTTGTGTGTGTCTTCGAGGGCGAAGATAACTTAAGGAGGGAGGAATGTAGTAAAGAGGGCTAAATGGACTGTGGATATCGGCCTGGATAGCTCAGTGGTTAGAGCACCTGACTAGTAATGCAGGGGTCCCGGGTTGGATTCCCGGTCCAGCCAAAGATTTTTTCCTCTCTCCTATTCTAATTTCAAATTGGTGCCGTAGACCAGTCCCTAGAACTGACAGGTGAAAATGCCTGCCAAGGGATAAAGATCCTGGGTTGATGTCTTCAGGTGTGAAGACATTTAAGGAGGGAGGAATGTAGCGGTCAGCTGTGTTCGATCGCCGGTGGCCAGTTAGCTCAGTTGGTAGAGCACCTGACTAGAGAATTCAGGGGGCCCGGGTTCGAATCCTGGTCTGGTCCGTTGCATTTTCTCCCTTCCTGTTACATTTGTAATATGAAACACCAGTCCCCTATACTATACAATTAAGTAGCGCTAATGCTGTAAATGGAATTGTTTAGTAGCTGAGTCTTTTCAGTTGTTTTCAGAGAGCTACTAGATCAGTAACAGGTGTCCTGGAATGTTCTATTGGCGGACACACAATTGTCCTTTCCTTCAAAACAACCTGGACCATGCAGATGAGGCTAGTCACATAGCCAACCTCTGGTCTTGTTATCGTGGGTGTTTTTGACCGTGTCTGGAAGGAACTGCTGGTCTCCATCAGAATAAGTTGCACCGTCAACATAAATAAGTTGCAAATCGATTGATTGTATCTTGTTTACGTCCCTCTCGAAAATTTTTCACTCATTTAGAGACGTCACCAAGACCATTGAAGGGCTTCAAATTTAGGCCTTATATGCTTGGTGCTTACGGCCATTGAGCAGTGAGGGTTCTTTAGCGTGCCACACCTACTGTGACATGGGGCATCCATTTTTAAGGTAATCTCCGAGGACCTGTGACATTCACACCTGCGATGCCGAGCATTTGGCGATGGAACTGTCACTACCTGTTTTAACGACTTACGTCTGTCTTGACCTGGATTCAAACCCTGGCCTTCCTCATGTGGGGAGAACACTCTAACCACTAGGCCACCGCAGCATATAAGTTGCATCTACCATGTTGCAAGTCATGTGGGTGATATTTGATAATTTTGGAAAATCTGATTACATTTTTCTTCATGTTGACATATTTATGTAAACATTATCTAATGATGTTCAATGGGCCTTTGCCAATTATTGTAAATGTGTGGCGTCAGGTTGATCCATTCCACGGTCGGTCCATCCCTATAGTCCTTAGATGGTCTGTGCCCTGGTCGATTTGTCCCATTTTGCCTAGTCGATCCGGCTCCTCCAAATTTTTTTTATCAAAGATATAATAAATAATTAATTACTTAATTAAGAAAAAAAAGGGAAGTTTTGCATGCATATTGCAGTTAGTTATCAAACTATTAAAATAACTATGGGAGTTCGGTATGTAAATAAAATTGTACAATTCAACCCTTAGGCTTTATAATTGTTGTTTGAAGTGCGATAACCATGCAGTACAATTGGTTATGAAAAAGTGTGCTCATTAATTATGGTAAAGACTTTGTTATTTAAGTTAGTACAGCAATCAATGTAAAAGTGTGTCCATTAATCATTATGAAAACATATCTGAGTGAAAACAATTTTAGAGTTTATATACACAATTGTAATGTAACTGCATTGTTGTGCAATCTTCGATCATTAATTGCGAGCTTACAGTAACCTAACTCAGTGTTAGAAATTGGTTTAAAACTGGTATAGACCACAGGTCTATGCCAAAACAAGATGACATAGACATCATCAAATTGGCATAGAATTTCCTTTCCTCATAACGTTTATCAGATGTCGTCTGACCATGCTGGGTCCTATGGGATATAATTGCTTAAATCTAGAAATCGGCATACACAATTTGGTCTATCTAACTTACAATTGGCATAGACCAGTGTCATTTGACATATAGGCATTGTCTCTCGGTCTATGGTTAATTTCAAACACTGCTAACTATTAGAAGTTTTTTTAAATTAACAAAACTCCAGAAGTTCAAAAAATTGCTCAGAGCGTAGGAATATTTTTTGATCTACCAAAATAAAGGATTACCTCAAGGTGGCTCACTACACCCAGAAATAGTTTCTCAAATTAGTACCAATTGATTAAATTATAAAAGATGATATACAATAAGTATATTTGCCAAAAAGGCAAAAAATATACAAATTTGGAAAAAAACATGATTTTCAAACAAATTATTTCAACACATGATTGAAAACATCTGGGGAATTTCAACTTGAGATCTGCGGTTCACCAGCCCAATGCTATAACCACTAAGCTACGATGATAGACAAACAAATCGATTAATACAAATAATTTCACAAAACATTTAAATCACCATCTTGTGACGTGGTGTCATACAGAGTATAAGCTTTAGTGTAGTGAGCTACGTAAAGCCAATCTTCAAAGTGGCACGCCCGTCATTCTGACAATGGAGTTTCCATACCAGTACTGTCACCGGGAGGTGCGACCCTGTACATGGCAACAAGCATTAGAGTTTGAAAAGTGAAAAAATGGCAATCGTACCTGCAACAAAGGTTTACCATTTTATTTATATTTCCTTGCTTTAATAACGTTATGGTTGTTTCATCATGAAGTATGTTATCTTATAGTCTGCAGTCAAGCCATGAATACCAGAGAGCATATCAAAAGGATTACCACCTGATGTCAGAAGACGTCAGAGGCACACACAATGAAGAGGAAATATGCAGATGAATTAAACCAATTCAGTACTGTAAATAACACTTGGAAAAATAGTTCAAAAACGTAGACATAGTTATTTTTTCTGGGCCGGATTGACTAGGGGATGTATTAACTAGGGAACGGATAGTCTAGGGACGGATCGGTAATGGGACGATCGAATCGACTAAGATAAGATTGATAATGGGACGGAACATCTAGAAATCTAAATGTGTTTGTGCCAATAAATAAATATGCATCAATAAATATATTTGTATTTATGTTGCATGCATGCACATATGTTGACATAATTATCTTACATGTCGACATAATCTATAGAAAAATAACTTGCAAATAGGAGGCAGAAGTATGCCCCCATAGGTTATAAATCAAATTTTTAAATTATAGGACAAGATACTGAATTTTAATACAAAATTTAAAGTATGTTATCTTTTTTTTTTAAGAATCACTGTGTTCTGTTTGGAAAAATATATATATCAACCGAATTAATAAATTACAACATTTGAACTATAGTTCCAAGTCTCAATGACTTTTGCCATGAAAAATGAAATACACGTAGGCCTAGGTAGCAGGGGACAGTTTCGCACTATAGGCGCGATCAAGTTTCTTAAAAAATGGAGAAACCCCATATTTGAAGTGATATTACATGTGTAAAAATGTGTAGAATAATTTTAGGATACATTTCAAGTGTAGCTGAATGCTTAGTAAAAATTATGATATTCAACATGTAGGTGTCACCATGATGCCTAGTATATAGATGGGTGCAAATACGAAACTAAGACACGTGGTCAGCAGCTGAAGAAATTTAGACTAAAACCTAGAGGGTCCAGGAAATGGTAGGTAGCTCAGAGGGAAGGTGGATGGCCCCATATAAAAGGTAGATTTTTAAGAAGGTCAGACAGGGTTCTTGATTGTGCACAGCATCTATATTCCCTCGCTTGGTACTGTGGTGGTGTGGGGGTGGTGCGGATTTAGCCCAAATGACAGAAAATCAGAGCAAGAAGGGGGCACCTACTCAGGGCATGTTTTGTGCAGCAACACCTGCATGTATGGATGACATTTAATATAGGGCCCTAATTTAATAACTACCCTAATATGAAATACAAATATTGAGAAAACAGGGTAGTATGATTTTTCATTAATGCAAGGTGAAGATAACGAACAGTGATCAATCTCATAACTCCTACAAGCAGTACAAAATAGATAGTTGGGCAAACTCGGACCCCTGGACACACCAGAGGTGGGATCAGGTGCCTAGGAGGAGTAAGCATCCCCTGTTGACCAGTCACATCCGCCGTGAGCCCCATATCCTGATCATTAATCTGTCATAACCTGACTTAGATGTATACCCCCTTCCCACATGTTGAACCCCCGCCCCCCAAAAAAAACTGTCCTCTGCCACCTTTAAGAAAATGATATTTTTTTCAAACCCCTAGAATTCAGCCAATTTATGAATTTTAGAAAGTTAAATGTATCACATATTGGATACCATGTTTTTTTTCAATACAAGTATTTCATAAGTGTCACAGTAGCTGTCAACTAAGTCAAGGGGGTAAGCTAAGCCATATAGTATGGAAAACCAGAATCTGGTCAAGTTTCATAGTAACAAAAAGTCACATGTAAATCAGCTTAGTGGTTAAAATAAGGGTATTTTAGGTACTTTATATACCCTCTATACTTTATATATAGATTACATGTAGATTTACATGTTGTACATGTAATTAACCGATTTTACTCATACAGGTCTCCAATACAGAATATCATAACCACCACACTTATTCACAACACCATGGCACATATTTATGAAATAGCACTTACAGACAGAGAAACAAGTCATTTTAAAGACATTTTTACACAAAAAACACAGTTAAGACCATTTTGTCATTTATGGATAGGTGCTGTCAACAAGGATGGCTATGGCATTTATCGTCCAAGTTTTAGAGGAAAACAAATTAAGGTTACAGTTCACAGATTTATTTTCTAAATTAATAACATGGATAATTTTGACACATACATGCACATATCACACTTATGCCATAACAAACAGTGCATAAAGTTACCACATTTGTCCATGGAACCGCAGTCGGTAAACAATTCGCGGAAGTCTTGTGTCGCCGAGGGGCAATGCATTGGTCATGGAGCACACAGACCGTGTCTCTTTCAGTGAGGTAACACATTTACACCATAAGAGTGTTCGTTGGAGGTGGAGTGTCTTGCATTGTTGTACAGGGACAGTTCTCTGAGTTTTTTGTTGGTTTTTCGTCGTCTCGTCAGGTAACGAGATGCTCGGTATTGGTTGGTTTGTTTGCGCTCACGGTGATACCTGTTCTGTTGATCTTTCTTGAACATGTTCTTGTAAAATGATCCACTGGATTTCTATTTCAGGCCCACCTCCTTAGCCAACAGGACAACACTTCTGCCAGACCCATGGGATGCTGAGTGGACTGCTGAGTGACACATGGCGTTAAAGTTCCTGGCCCCAGTTGTGTTCTTGGGAGCATAAGTGAAGACCCGCTGGTGAAGATTCTCACATTTGTTGGTTGTGGCGAGTTGGCAGACCTTCTCTCCAGAATTGTTTACAGATGACAGACTGAATACTGTCCATGTCTGCATAGTCAAGGCCCAGATGTTTTCCGTGCGGAAGGAACTTGGTGCTGTAGCCCGTGAGATGGGCTGTGCAGGTAAATGACATTTTCATACAGTTGTCGTGTAGGCCTGAGAAACATGGCAGAACATTAGGGACTGCATTCTCGGCATGGTGCTGGAAAGACTGGTCGGTCCGGCACAGTTTCCTAATCTTGACGAGCTCGCATCGGATCCGGGCTCAGATACAGGTGGCCAGTCTCTGCATGTAGGCATCTCTGTCCTGTCCAGTGGGTAACATGGTTTTTAGTCGGATGTTTCGTACATTTTTTGCAGGGTTCTTAGCTTGTGGATGAAGCAGTGCTGAATTGGTACTTCATTCTCTCTAGAATAGTCCCTTATGGTCTTTTGGATCTGAGCACTGGCATCACTGGTAATGGAACAAGGTTGAAGTATGTTATGATTTTGAATAAAGTCCAAATTTTTTCTTAACAATTTTGATTCACTGGAAGCAATGGTGTCTTCAGAGTTCTAGTTCTCTTTGCATTGTTCATGATTTTCACAATTCCTCTTGCAGCATAACTTATTGGCAGTTTGGAGGGCCAAAACCAGTTTTCGGGAGGTGTTGTTTTCCACCGAAGCTCTGGGTTGCTGCCTCGAATCCTGGCTGTGGCCTGTTGTTGTAAGAGGTGTCAGTCTCGATGTGGACTTCGTTTCCTCGACCGAGAAATTGGTTGACACGTCAGACATACCGCTGATTGTCGATCATCGAGGCTACGTTGATTTCCTCCACTCTGTCACACATCTGATTGAGTTTCCGCTGCAGACCACGGCTGTCAGGTGGATTTATGTTGAGGCAGCACATAAGGAAACGTGCATCAGACACTCCCATCTTAGACTTGGTGAGAGCCAGTACCAGTCCATCATTGAGGGCACTTGATTCCGGTCCTCAAGTCTTCTTGACAGTTGTGTAGAGCTGCATGTCTGGTGAGTGGAAATGGCAGTTTAAGCAAATGGCTCTGACAGTCACACATAGTCCTAGCCTCTTAGAAATTGATAGAGTGATTGAAGGTCTGGCACACTGGTGAACTGTAGAATTTTGTAGAAGTAGGCCTAAGGAATGTACGTTAGCAATGATGTTTTCCTCGCTGTTGATTTCCTCTTCGTCATTCCATGTACATGATTTTACAGGCTTGGCAGGTCGCAGTTTGGTTGGGAGGATGAGATCTTCAGTGGACATACACACAGCATCCCAGTATTCATCAAGACTTATACGGTCCCACTCTGTGTTTTGGTCACATGTACTCGAACTAGCAGGTGCATCAACGTCTCGGAGGGCACCAGCTCGGGCGTCAGAATGCTGAGGGAAATAGGTATGTCCTGGCTTGAAATAGCTTAGTTTTTTGCCTCGGTTTCTTCAATAGGTGTTTGTTGTCCTCATGTTTAATTCTTGAATTTCTTACAAGTGCTGTGCAGATGGGGGAGATGCTTGTATTTTTAGGTCTCCTGAGTAAACTCAGGTGACCTATTGCAATCGGTTGTCGTCCGTCGTCGTGCGTCGTCCGTTGTGTGTTAACAATTGAACATTTTTAACTTCTTCTTGATAACTACCAGTCTAATTCTTTTCAAATTTGGTATGAAGTATCTTTGGGACAGGGGGAACATAAATTGTAAATTTCAGCTCTCCAGCACCCCTGGGGCCTTAGGGGTGGGGTAAAAACTGCCCAAAATTGACCAATTTTCAAAAATCTTCTTAAGAACTGCACATGTGTAAGAAAAACTAAATGCATGGTGATGGAGAGCAGGAAGGCCTCTACCAAAATTGTAAATTTCATGATCCCCGGGGTAGGGGTTCTGACCCCAGGGCAGGGCCAAACTTGGTATATAGTGTTCATGTGTAAAACACTTAAATAACATATTCTTTAGTGCTGTTGATACTATATTGAAACTAAATAGATATTTAGAAAGAGCAGGTAGTCCTTTACAAAAATTATAAATTTGATGATCCCAGGGGTAGGGGTTTTGGTATCAGGGTCAAGGGCCAAAATGGTCAGTTATTAAATGTGTGAACAATAGACATTTTTAACTTCTTCTTGATAATTATCATTCCAATTCTTTTCATATTTGGTATGAAGCATCTTTGGAACAAGGAGGACATAAATTGTAAATTTCAGGATTCCTGCACCACTGGGGCCTTAGTGGCGGGGCAAAATCTGCCCAAAATTGACCATTTTTCAAAAATCTTCTCAAGAACCGTACACATGTAAGAAAAACTAAATGCGTGATGATGGAGAGCAGGAAGACCTCTACCAAAATTGTAAATTTCATGATCCCCGGGGTAGGGGTTCTGACCCCAGGGCAGGGCCAAACTTGGTATATAGTGTTCATGTGTAAAACACTTAAATAACATATTCTTTAGTGCTGTTGATACTATATTGAAACTAAATAGATATTTAGAAAGAGCAGGTAGTCCTTTACAAAAATTATAAATTTGATGATCCCAGGGGTAGGGGTTTTGGTATCGGGGTCAGGGGCCAAAATGGTCAGTTATTAAATGTGTGAACAATAGACATTTTTAACTTCTTCTTGATAATTATCATTCCAATTCTTTTCATATTTGGTATGAAGCATCTTTGGAACAAGGAGGACATAAATTGTAAGTTTCAGGATTCCTGCACCACTGGGGCCTTATAGTGGCGGGGCAAAAACTGCCCAAAATTGACCATTTTTCAAAAATCTTCTCAAGGACCTTACACATGTAAGAAAAACTAAATGCGTGATGATGGAGAGCAGGAAGGCCTACCAAAATTGTAAATTTCATGATACCCGAGGTAGGGGTTCTGACCCCAGGGCAGGGTCAAACTTGGTATATAGTGTTCATGTGTAAAACACTTAAATAACATATTCTTTAGTGCTGTTGATACTATATTGAAACTAAATAGATATTTAGAAAGAGCAGGTAGTCCTTTACAAAAATTGTAAATTTGATGATCCCAGAGGTAGGTGTTTTGGTATCAGAGTAGGGCCAAAATGGTCAGTTATTAAATGTGTGAACAATAGACATTTTTAACTTCTTCTTGATAACAATCATTCCAATTCTTTTCATATTTGGTATGAAGCATCTTTGGAACAAGGGGGACATAAACTAAATTTCAGGATTCCTGGGGCCTTAGGGGCGGGGCAAAAACTGCCGAAAATTGACCAATTTTCAAAAATCTTCTTCTCAAGAACCGCACATGTGTAAGAAAAACTAAATGCATGGTGATGGAGAGCAGGAAGGGCTCTACCAAAATTGTAAATTTCGTGATCCCCGGGATAGGGGTTCTGACCCCAGGACAGGGCCAAACTTGTTATGTAGTGTTTCTGTGTAAAACACTTAAATAACATCTTCTTTAGTGCTGTTGATACTAAATTGAAAGTAAATGGATAGAGCAGGTAGTCTTTTACCAAAATTGTAAATTTGATGATCCCCAGAGTAAGGGTTCTGACCCCAGGGTGGTGCAACACTTTGTATATAGTTTTTATGTTTAAGTTTGCTGATACTGTATTAAATCTAAATGCATACTTAGGAATAGCAGAAAAGGCTGGACAGAAAATGGTGAATTTCAATCAAAACCCAGGGTTATGACTTAAGGATGAGTTCAATTTAGTCATATGTTTTGATGTTTTAATGTTAATACACCTATTATTTAAAGCCTTTCATCAGTGTATGCACTTTCGAAGGCAGTGAAGTTTTAAGAACACATCTTGTTTTATACTGTTGCTGAACATTAGAATTTAGCTTAGATATTCAGCATAGGAAATTTTTTCTAAATTTCATAGCCTATGGAAGTAGTGATACTTTTTCACTAGTATTCAGGTGACCGATAAGGCCTGTGGGCCTCTTGTTTAGAGTTGTGAGTTAGGGAGGTATCTTGTTGTATAAATATTGTTCAAGAGATAAGCAGGGCTCAACATTAACTTTTTTTCCTACTTGTCCATTTGGACAAGAGACAAAGATATTTACTTGTCCGAACTTCAACTTCACTTGTCCGGAATTTTTTTTAAAAAGGATATTATATCGTCAACTTGAAAACTGTATTTAATTTACTTAATATATAGTCTATTTTTATACCTGCTTGATTGATTTTTTTTTTATCTTATTCTCTTGATAAAAACAACAAACGCAAAAAACGAAATTTTATCTAGACTTCCCATCTTGAATCAATAACTTCGTAAGATCCATGGATGCATTCTCTCACCAGAGGGCGCGCTACATTGTGGAGCGTAGCGTAACGCTCTCTGGTAAGAGATTGCAATGAGTGATTGAAAGTAGTACGCAATAAGTGAACACCAATCCCAATTGAGTTTAACTCAGCTAGTTTACAAAGCAATCGAAGTTCATTTTCCATGCATTATACATGTACTTCCGACTCTTAACTACCGATAAACTTCTCACAAAATTGTTTGGAGACTTCTTTACATAAAAAAGCACTTGTCCAATCGGACAAGTGCCCATCAATATTCACTTGTCCGAAATGTTTTTCCACTGGTACCGGACAAGCGGACAAACGTAAATGTTGACCCCTGGATAAGGTAGAATGTCCATTACTTGTCCTTTTCAAAACACATTTCCCAGAGTCAGGCCTTCAGATAAGCATATTAATCAGTTTGAGTGAGAGCACTAGTTCTGGTCTGTTTGATAATTACCTCCCTTTGACCATTAGCTGTTGTGCATACTACTTTTGTTTTCACCATGAGGAGGGCTTAGAAAAGAATTTAGGAAGATGAAATGGATTGAAAGTTTTGTTGGAGAGTAAGTCACTTAATCAGAGCCTATTTCAGGTCCATTCATGTAGAATATGTAAACATATAGGCAGTGAAGTTGGAAATTTTCTAGATTTTTAGAGCAGTTCTGTCCTTTCATCTTTCTGTAGTCCATCTTCTTCTACACAGGCTCTCATGATTACATGTACAGCATGTAGCACTACATGTTAGGTCACTTATACCATAGATACAATTTACATGTAACAGAATTTTTTAGGCACAGGGCTCTTATCGTGAACACTCTCAGCACTCAAAAATGACAACATCAGACACAGATATGTAGGGTTTATAAAAAAGTTTATTGCGAACAGATTTAGGGCAGTCGACGTGACAGGGTTGGTGTAGTTTCACTCGGAACAAGTCAAATTTCTCAAAAATATGAGATGACGTCCATCAGAAGGGATCTCTGGATTTTTAAAGGTAGCAGGGGACAGTTTCGCACTATAGGCCTGGTCAAGTTTCTTAAACAATGGAGAAACCCCATATTTGAAGTGATATTACATGTGTAAAAATGTGTAGAATAATTTTAGGATACATTTCAAGTGTATAGCTGAGTGCTTAGTGAAAAAAATGATATGCAACATGTAGGTGTCACTCACCATGATGCCTAGTATATAGATGGGTGCAAATGCGAAACTAAGACACGTGGTCAGCAGCTGAAGAAATTCAGACTAAAACCTAGAGGGTCCAGGAAATGGTAGGTAGCTCAGAGGGAGGTGGATGGCCCCATATAAAAGGTAGATTTTTAAGAAGGTCAGACAGGGTTCTTGATTGTGCACAGCATCTATATCCCCTCGCTTGGTACTGTGGTGGTGTGGGGGTGGTGCGGATTTAGCCCAAATGACAGAAAATCAGAGCAAGAAGGGGGCACCTACTCAGGGCATGTTTTGTGCAGCAACACCTGCATGTATGGATGACATTTAATATAGGGCCCTAATTTAATAACTACCCTAATATGAAATACAAATATTGAGAAAACAGGGTAGTATGATTTTTCATTAACCTGTCATAACCTGACTTAGATGTATACCCCCTTCCCACATGTTGAAAAACCAAAAAAACTGTACTCTGCCACCCTAGAGGTACAAAGAAAAAGAAGATATATTGACTGAAATTATGAAGATTTAAAACTTTAGTAAATTCTTCTGCCTAAATATATAGTCCCTGCCAAACCTTTTCAAAAATTGACTTGACAACGAATTTTTCAACTGGATAGGATTCAGTAATAAATGTGCAATATGTTTGCACCTCAGGGATTAGTATTAAACCAGTGGATATTTTGTTATAGCATTCTGCGCAGTTGTGCATGTGCTCAGCTGAACTACCTTAAATCGCATACATGATAAAAAAAACAACATTTCATAGTTTGAAGTTGTGAAAATGCTATCACGCTTAAAGTCGTCATCTCGGGTGGAGTCTGTATTTAATGGTGTATTTTTGGTTTTCTTTGGCTATATTTTGGTTATATTAATATAGCCCAATTGATTTCGGTATTGCTCTGCTACAATGTTATTTACGTTTTGTAAACATGACGGAAAGTTCTAGTTCTCAGTCTTCGACTGAATGCGATTCTCAACCAACCAGTTTAGTCAGAGAATCTTCTCAGTCATCGAGTGACAGTACTGTCTCGCCAAATCGCAGTTCTCCCAGTTCAACTGAGAATTACATCCCTTCTAGGACTTGTGACTGGACTAGAAGTTTAGTTCATAAACTTGGAATACGTTATGAATATGAACAACTGTCTAATATCGTAATTGAACTCATGTCTTCTTTAGCTCACTTTTTTTGACGAAGAAATCGCAGATCACGAGGAGATGGCAAATGACCTTGGCACTCTGGGCAATCTTAATCATGAAAGTTTGCTGAAAGTCAACTTAAAAGGTCTCCGCTGGTTAACGGCTCAATCCAAAGTAGAAGACGTAGGCTTGCTGAAGAAAGAAATACCATCTTTCAAGGAAATAGATATGTAAGTAGGCATATGTATAGTAGGATATTTTATAAAATCAAAATCTCAAATGATAGATAATGAAATCAGTTGTATGAAAATGCCCAATTTAACAGGTTGGGAACACTCTAAAAACCGCGATTATCCCTCTTTAGAGAGAAAGTAAACATTACTATCAACAGGTGTTTTGGCGTCTTTATTGAAAATAATGGCAAACTCTGTGCAATGCTGAATTAAGTGCAACACACACTCAGCATGACAGGAATTGTCTCTTTAAAATTGACTATATATGTTCACAGTCAAGAAATTTCATTTCAAAGTTGCTGCATAAGAGGGAAGGACTTAGCTGCAGAACTGTAGCTCTCTGGAAAAAAAAATGACGGAACAGAGAGCTACAGATCCACCTCTTGTAAAAAATCTTCGATTTACGGTGCACAAAAAGCTGTGCATGGTTGAGGCCTTATATTGTTGTATTTTTGAGATGCTGTCTCATAAATTTAATATTAAAAAATTCTTAACATATTTTCCTACTATGCTAGTGTCCAAATATACCTTCAAATATTCATTAAAGCCCCATACGACCCGGAGACTCCCAGCTTTAAATGATTTCATTTGTTGACATAGCCATGTTAGGTAGCCAGTCAATTCGAACCCTGTTGTTGTTGGTATATATTCATGAAATTTGTTATAAGTTATGTATTCACTCTTCATTTATTATCAAAACGAATAATTTATAGAAATTAAAAAATATAGTTTTTCTAAAGGTAAAATAAGCTCTTGATTCATGATAATGCTACAAAAGTCCTTAACACTCGTGTGGCAGGGATGGAGACCGGACGAGACTAATGAAAGCCGCATTGCCGTTAGTTTAACTATTTGAATAATTATTATTTAAAGGCACTGGGATGATATATTATTTAAAATATTTAGCTAAAATATTGTGGGGATATTAGCTAGTTCACATCTAGACGTTATTGTGCAAGTATGGTCATTTAGAAATTAACCGGGATTTGAATTGACCGGCTACCTAACATGGCTACGTCAACAAACAAAATCATTTGAGGCTGGGAGTTTTCAGGTCGTATAGGGCTTTAATGAATATTTGAAAGTATGTTTGAACACCAGTATAGTAGGAAAATATGTTAAGAATTTTTTTATATTAAATTTGTGAGCCAGCAACTCAAGAATACAACGTTATAAGGCCCCAATCGTGCGCAACTTTTTGTGTGCCGTAAATCGAAGGTTTTTATAAGGGGTGGATCTGTAGCTCTGTGTTCCGTCAAATATTTTTTCAGAGAGCTGCAGCTACATGTAGGAAGGAGTCTGAAATCCAATGCACATCGTGAGGGGTACTACTAAACAGAGTATGCTGATAGAATTTCGTAATTTAATGCATTTTAATTGTTTATTTGTATGTATACCACTTAAATAAATATGATAATAAAATAATATTGCAAAATTAATCAATATATAAATATTGCATGTAGTTGAGGGTAACATTGAAAATTTTCACCCCGAGAAAACCATTGTCAACCGAGGTTTCTCGAGGGGTGAAAATTTTCAATGTTACCCTCAACAACATGCAATATTTGTTTTAATATGTTGACGGTGCTACCGTTTGAACGAGCGCAGCTTCATGTATGTATATGGTCGAACTTCGATCTCTCGAAGTTCTTGATCTCTCGAAGTGAAATCATGGTTCCGATTTTTTTCTCTATATAACTAAGCAAATTTACTGTCAATCTCTCGAACGTTCGATCTCTCGAAGTGAAGTTGGGTCCCGTAAAACACATTTCATTGTTTTTCACTCTCGATCTCTCGAAGTGGTGGTAGCGTATACCCACCGTTACACAAGCGTGTAATAATTTCCGCTTGAGCCTTACCTGGATTTTGTTGAATGCCGGAGGTGTAATTATGTGTTTACATAGTTGAAACATCGCCAGTGCTTCTTTGTGGAGCTGACACACTTGAGTATATAATTGGCTAATTGGTCAGTTTACACCTTACACTGGGGTTT